>NC_138548.1:96224419-96824419 GCF_964273705.1 Natrix helvetica | reverse complement strand
GCTAGAAGGAAAACACAGCTTTAAAATGCTAAACAAATGAATCAATCCTTGCCAAGGCATAAGGATAATTGATGCCTCCTGCCACAAATATATTAAGGAACTTCTCTTTTCCTGGATATGAAGGAAGAACTCTCCCCTTTCAAAAAGTGAGTGTTAGACTTTTCATCATACATGTTTTATTGTAAAAAGAAGAATATTCTTTGGCAGATTCAAATTTCTGGGAACTCAGAAGGTTTCAGTATGTATATTTTATTCTGGATTTCTTTATTAAATGTATTTGTTAAGTGTAATTCTTCAAAACATAATTCTCCCAAGAATACAAACTTACTTTTTAGAAAAACATGGCAATTGTATAAAAATATATTTAAGAATATATAATGCATTTCAGAATGGCTTCCTACATTTTTGAAACATTTAACTTTTTTGACAGTGAAGCCAATTCTACATACTTTTCAAAGTATAGTTTCTTGTAAGGGATTTTTTAAAGGAAGCTCTACTATCATGCAGCTAATTAATGGTACAAATATCCTGTTGAAGGAATGGAGGCATCTGCAAAATGTACAAAATAGTCTGATGCTATTGCAAGAGATTTCATTTTTCCACTATGCCCTCAATAAATCTTATTTTGTCTTGTGTTATGAGTAATTGAATCCTAGAATATTGAGGAAGAAAGGACAGATAGGTCATCTAATCCAACTCTTACTCATTGCAAGTATCCACTAACAAACTAGGACAATGGACATCAGTGGTGGGTTGCAGGCGGTACGCCCCGGTACACATGTACCGGAGCCAGCCCGGAGCACTGGATACTGTTCCGATACGATGTTCCAGAAGGCCTGCCTTCCCGAGCTCCTTACCAGAGCTTAAAGGCTTTTGCGCTTCGGCACAGGCGCATGGCACATACAGCGCCTGTGCGACTCTCCAGGGAGCAGCTGTAGCATTGCGGAGCATCATGGAGACACTTGAATGCATGTGCATGCTGCACACGTCTGCACATGTGCTGTGCGTGTCCATGAGGACACTGTTGGCCCTGTTCCAACCGTACCAGTTGGAACCGGATTTGTAACCCACCACTGATGGACATAGACTTCCTTTTTGAAGATCTGCAGCAAAGAAGATTGGAAGAATCCACTATGGTGAAGGCTTTCATTGCTTAACAATTATTATCATTAGGGCAATAAATTTAAATAAATAAATAAAAATAAAACAAGTCATCCTATTATCCAGATTCTCTTCCTTTATTTCCACTGTTTTCAGTTTATGTCATTTATAAAGATACCTAGCAAAGAGAAGGACTGGGGAATGACATGAGAGCAGGTAACATGATACTTGATGGGCTGTACAGATAAGAGGAGGTTGACCTATTCTCCAATCACTTGAGGACAGGACAAGAAGAAGCAAATGGAAAATTATTAATGAGAGTGCTATCCTAGAATTAAGGAGAGATTTCCTGACAGAACAATTAATCAATGGAACAGCTTGCCTCTGGGAGTTGTGGGTGCTCCAACACTAGAGGTTTCAAAAAGGGATTGGATAACTATTTGTCCAGCATCTTCTGCTTGAAAAGCAGGTTGGACTAGAAGACCTCCAAGGTACTTTCTAAGTTTGCAGTGTTACTCTACTCTACTCTACTCTATTTGTTCTGAGTAAAGGAGTCCATCTGAGACTTTTCTCCAATAGGATGCCAAACCATTCATTAACACCTGTGGAAGAAGTTGTTCAAACAGCTGAAAATTCCTTGGACCAAAGTATACCTAACCCTCATTGATTCCTCTTGTCCTTAAGGATATCATGAGAAACCTGCTCAAATGTTTTTATCCAAATCAAGATACACTATATCCGCAGAAGTTGTTTAATCTTTAAACTAGTTATTTGGTCATGAGTGCATGTCAGGTCAACTGTGAATTTAGATATAATTTCAACTTTTGCGTATTATAAAAAGGAAGACAAGGGAAACTTCTATTTCTGTGGGATTACTTATCTCTTATACAAGCTCCATTATTTCAATTTCAGTCTTGGAACTTCACCTCAGAATTCTTTACAATTAATGCCTATGGAGGTTTTCAGTCAAGCAGGTCATGGTTTTCCGAAAGGTGCTTTTTTCAAAAGGCAACTAAACTTGCTTTGTTTTCTTTTTTCTTGTTTTTTTGAAGGTTTTCTTGGATGAGAAGCAAAATGTCTTCAAGAAAAAACAAAAAAGTCCAGTGGCTTGCATATTTCAAAAAAGCACATTTTGAAAAAGCACACTTTGAAGCTTACAACTAATGTTTTCATATTTCTGCCTGAATTTTCTCTGCTTCTCTTTTGAAATATGAATGAAATTCCTGGAAAAGCTTTTAGTATTCTTTCTATCATGGCAAGACTGAAACTGAAAAACAAGATGGCACCACCGATATCGCTGTGTGGGGAACTAGTTCGGAGGTGTGGCAGGCCTGGGTCACTGCTGGTTCCGGTGACCCAGGCCGCCAAACCACTACTGGTTTGGCTGAACTGGTCCAAATCGGTAGGAGTCCACCCCTGGAATGGAGTAATTACCTCACAAGGTGGATAGAGACAAGATCAATAATATATTACAGACAGGGCTACATGTCAGCCTCCTGGGAAATAGGACTAGATGAGCTAATTCTACTTTATTGTAAGGCTACATTAACAAAATGTTGCAAGTCTGAAGATATAACTTCCTGCCACTACTTTTAACCACTGGAACAATAAGGGGATCCTTCCTAAATTTCTTCCTTTGACCACTGATCCTTTGGGGGACTGTCTCTTGTGTCTTTTGTCTGTTTGCTAAGCAGTGTCTCTTGCCTTTGTCCCCCAAGGTCATCCACAATTCCATTCCATTATATTTATGTTCCCACACACTCCCAAATGCTGTTTTGACTTCCAGTTTGAGGGAGAGGGAAATAAAAGCCATCCAGAAAACAGAGCTGGGAATGAGGAAAGGACATAAACTACAAATCTATGTTTTCTATTCCTCAGGAAATGCCGGAGGAATCTGTGAACAAATGCTCATCTGCTTGATGGTAAAAGCATTTATCTTACTTTTCTTTCCTAATTAATGACCTCAAAGAAGCAGTTCTATTTTTATCTTTGATTTCTGAATTAATAACTGTAGTTTCATCTTTCAAATTAAAGCTCTTGTTCTTTATTTTTATTAGATGGTCCAAATACAGAAATTAATCATAGTATTCTATAATGAGATTAAGCAGCTAGGAAATTTAGCCAACACTATTCTTCTACCTGCACTGTGGCATGTTAACTGAACAAAACAAATACTCTTAAATCAACAACACAAAATATTTATTTTTCCGCATTAATAATCTGAAGGCAATCTACTAACTGAAAGGAACAACTTCAACAGATAATTTTTCATTACATTATTTTTTTTAGAATAAATCTACATCATTTCATTGATGTAACAGATGTCATTTAAAATAGAAGTTTTGCCAACGTGTAACACAAACTTGAAAAAGAAGCTACAGATGAAATCCGTCACTTTTAAATATGCTAAAGTTTTATTCTGCTCCAAGTACCTTTTCAATGGAGTTGAAATGAAACCATGTAGTGATTTATATCTTTTAATTTCTTGCAAACTACATCTTAGGACCAGCAATAAAAAATATCTGAATCTGATATGGATCCTGAAATGAAGAATGTTGCTTCTGAAAGGAGGTGATGCAATGCAAATGCTTTTCAATGAAATATACATGTTGAATTTGTGAACCATCTGAAAGAGGTTTAATTGGGTGGAGCAAAATTGGAAATTTCAGATTAGTTTTCATTAGGCATATGAAACGCCCAATAATGTCAATTCCTAGAAATTATATTAAACTGGATTTATTTTTTGAGATTTCCACATTATAACATTTAGTACTATATTTAACTTTAATATTTTCATCTCTTTTCATGTTAAAATCACTATGACTTTAAAAGTGCCCTACTTCTGGTTGTGCACTAGGCCTGTCTTTTCCTCATTTTCCTTTAATCTTCTACATACAGTTAGAACACTACTGACAGTTAGAACAATTAATCAGTGGAACAGCTTGCCTCCAGAAGTTGTGAATTCCCCAACACTGGAAGTCTTTAAGAAGATGTTGGATAGCCATTTGTCTGAAACGGTATAGGGTTTCCTGCCTAGGCAGGGGGTTGGACTAGAAGACCTCCAAGGTCCCTTCCAACTCTACTATTGTATTATTGTATTATTGTATATCACCAAACCCAGGGAACAGAAGGTGGCGAATGATGAAGGAAGAAATAATCTGTTTCACTGCTCAGGTTTGTTCTATTGGCACTCAGCATTGGATTGAAAATAATAACAAATCTCATTTTTTTTGTCATCTACCTCTATTGTAGTTGTTCACCTGTTTTTATTAAAAAGCAGTACAGAGTGGAAAGCCTTTGAATTTAGCTATTTATCCCATACAGACATAATCTATATTATTGAAATAGATTATGGGTGTCAAACTTGTAGCGTTTCATGTTTTCAGCCTTTGCGGAGCTGGGGTTGACATGGCTTGTGCATGATGCATCTGGTCCATGGCCCATACTTTGACACCCCTGCAATAGATCAAGGATATAAAGAACAGGGTGTTCTGACCTAGGCTTCCCAAGGCAGTAAAAACCACACACTTAGTCCCAAAAACCCTCTTTTTATTTAAACAGCTGTGAATTATGTTCATTCATAACCTGTAATGATTTACAACCAGTCTGTGAAAAGTCCGACAGAAATCTGCCACAGTCTTTCAGGGTAAAGCTGATAACACCCACCTTTATCTCCCTTGAAATGCTGCCAGAGACCTAACTGCCAATTAGTTTTGCAAGGCCAAATGGAGCACAGAGTCAAACGGAGCTTCAGAGTTTAAACTGACCAGAACGAACAAAATTGCTTCCTGCAAAGGCTCAAGTCCATTTGCTCCTCTTTTATATCTTATGAGTGGGGCCAATCATCTCCAAGCCTTACTCCTGAGTCGCCCCTTTTGTGTTAACTGTTCTTGCCTTCTGGCAGCTCTGTGCATGTGTGCACCGGGAACAGACTCCCCCTGATCCTCTACCTTGCTGATGTCAGACTCTGAAGGCAGCACATAACTACCAGATGGCCTGGCCCCCTCTCTGCCTCTGACTCAGAGCCCTTGTCTGAGCCTTCCCCAGTTTCCAGAACTGGCCCATGTTCCTCCCCAACCTCCTCACTGTCCGACTCTACTGCCAGATCTGCAGGCCAACAGCAGACCACAACACTGGGATGATCCAAAGTGATAAGGTGTAATCCCCTTTTTTAATTGGGAACAGTAATTTTAGGTTTTTAGATTTAAGTTTACATAGGATTTAGATTTTAAATTACGAGTTCCAGAACTAATCAGCACTTGTGCGTGCTGTGGGAGTATGTTTTAATTTTTTTAAAAACCACCCAAGGATGCAGAAACAAAGGCCAGCAGCAAAAGGAAAAAGGGTCTTGAAAAGAATACTCAAAAGGGGGCATACATTGGAATTATAGTCAGGAGGAAATCCCAAACACGGACAACCAAATATAAAGGACTAACCAAGATAAGTTATATTTTTTTAAAAAAAATTGACTATAAGAATAAGCAATTTAAAAAGCCCAGTGTGATTTGGACTTATTTAGAATCTATCCAACCTGATGTATAATCTGTAGCAGTATTAAGAAATAGAGTGTTTTATAGAGGTGATATGATAGCAGTATTTCAATATTTGAGGGGCTGCCACTAAGAAGAAGGAGTCAACTTATTTTCCAAAGGACCAGAAGGCAATCCATGAAACAATAGATGGAAACTAATCAAGGAGAAAAGCAACCTAGAACTCAGGAGAAACTTCCTAACAGTGAGAACAATTAACCAGTGGAGTAGCTTATCTTCAGAAGTTGTGGATGCTTCGTCACTGGTTTTTAAGAAAAGACTGAACAGCCATGCTTTTGAAATGGCATAAGTTCTCCTGCTTGAGTAAGAGATAGGACTAGAAGACCTCCAAAGTCCCTTTCACCTCTATTCTGATTGATTAATATAAAGATATCAATGTTATTCAATGCTATGATTTGGGAAAAAACAATTGCTGAGTGGAGTGCAGATATTTAGTCTTCCTGCCATTGTCTTCCTTCACGATGATCTATCCCAGTGTTTCTCAGTCTTGGCAACTTTAAGGTATGGACTTCAACTCCCAGAATTTGGACTGGGGGAATTCTGGCACCTGAAATCTACACAATTAAAGTTGCCAATGTTCCACTTTCAGAGGCCTACTCTTCACTTGCTTTCTTGGGAAATGCTAACATGATAGCACATTTTTAATAAAGATTTCACTGTCTCTTCCAAATGTTGCCTACAATAATTCAGCACTGGACTTTGCTGTTATAATTCTTTCTAATGTAATGCCACTGTACTACAAAGTACCCAAATGTGGATCTTATCCTTAAAAAAAGAATTCACCCTATTTTACATTCTGAATTTAAGAGCTGCTTTGAACTTTTCATGTAAATACCTTTCTATGTATTTGTAAATACTATAATTCTTTACACTGCACTGTACAGTATGACAAACCTGAAGTTTGTTACTGCTTAACTTTCTCCCTGGGAACTCTGAGTAATAACATTTTCTTTCCTGGATCCCATAGTACTAGCATTCTTTCCACCCACTAGGTCATTGGCTGAATCAAATGAAGCAATTTTGTACTTAAATCAGACCTCTATGAAGGCCAGAAAAGTGCAATCAGTTTTGAAGATGAACTCCCTACTGATTTCCATAAGTAGCTTTTAAAAGAAGAAAAGTCAAAATGACGCAACCTACAGTATTCCTAAATTGGTAGGATTTAGTTCTGTCTTACATAGATCCTGTGTCAGGCATGCCTCCTTCAATATCCAAGAAAGAAAAACCTCAACTCCATGTTAATAGAGATAAAGTACTTTTACTAGATATGACGTGAAAGCAGCTAAAAGGAAAGCAAGATCTGAGCCAGAAAGGCGGGAACATATACATATCAAACATTTACCCAGCACCCTCCCCCCAATTCCCCAACCCAGTGTCCAATCTGAAACTCCCTAAGATGTCATGTGGGGTGCATCTTCAAACAGCCTCATCAAGTTGGTATGTGAGATGGTTGTCCTTAACCAAGTCCATACATCAGCCACCAGCATGCGCAGAAGATGGTGAGAACAAGACTTCTCCAGTACAATATTATCCCCTTCCCCAATACCACCCCTCCCTGTTCCTATGGCAGCCGATAGTAAGCAAGCATAGCAAAGCAGCCATAAGCAAGTAACCAAAACAGAGGCTGACATCCTGGCTCTTGTGCTCTGGTTTCTTGCACTGACTCAGATGGTGAAATAACAATGGTGGTGTGGGCTAGAAGCATATGATTTAGGGCAAGCAACTAAGACTTTGACTTGTTGACTTTTATGAGAGTCCCAGTTTTATGATGATGTACATGCTTTGTTTCATTACAATACCCTACAATGATTGACTCTCCTAGGAAGATGTGTTAATTAACAGTTGGACAGATTTACATTCAGCTCAGAAAGGGAGGGAAGCTTTTGTTACATGATGTGTCATTCCAGCTATAAAGTGCTAGAAGATGGGGAGGAATAGGAATGCCAGTGTTCTAGTTGGGAAAGGATTCTAACACATTTATTTAAAGTCTATTTTAATAAAGGGAAGCCTAAAGATAAAAGATTTACTTAATTAAGCCAAAGCAATCAAAAACCAACATGTTTATAGCTTATAAGACGGAAATAGCAACAGGAGCTTACTGAGAACCTTGGTGAGCCAGCATAAAGAACTGTGATTTATACAAGTATAGATTTGTATAGTTGTATAGATTGCAAATGTATAGATTTGGAAAAGGTAATTCCTTTAGGAATGTTGGGAAACAGCTGTCATAAAGTACCTTAAAAAATCAAATCAATTAGAATTATTTTATTTAATGGAATCAGAAAAAATCTGATTCCATAAAAATAAAGACAAATTGTAACTTCTAATGTTGTCCTATTTTGTATAGCCAATGATGATAAATTTTCTAGAAGTAGATAGATAGTTTGTTTGGCCCCTGTTAGCAATTATACAATTATAAAGCATTGTATACTTTGCTTTGTTCCATGAAATGAACAGCTGTATTTAATGTATATTCTATATAGAACTATCTATCATCTCTCTATCTGTTTTGTATTGGAATCTATATCAAAATATAATATGTAATAATTAATTTGATGTGAGTTATAGCAATTCTTTTTCAATGTTATACTTAAGTTCAAATGAAGAACCAGAAAAACCTATGCTTGCAATAATATTTTAAATATTGTAAGATATTTAAATAACAATGTTAGTAATGTTTAAATAATATACAAGCATCAATGGAAATAACATAATGTACTGAGATTTATAAAACATAATAAAAAGGGAAACATTAAAATGAAGAAAAAAGCAAAAAAAAAAGCTTCCAACCAAAGAAAAATCTAAATTCCCCAAAACCAAAATCAATACAGTATATCAATCAAATAAAAATGTAGAACATTTGATAAAAAGAAGAAGAATCAAAAAGTTATGTTTATTATGTCTTGATCACCAGACATGGTGGGTCACCAAGGAACGTCACTTGGAGATACTCTTCACCCCATGGTCCCATGATCAGGAATGCTTCCATTAGATGTCAACCAAGTCTCAGTGTGCCCTCCTATGTCCAGTCCATTTTAAAAAATCAGCACTATCACCCATAATCTGGTCCCAATTAAGCATAGAACCCTTAAAGATATAATATCACATCCAAATCCATGCAAAATAATTGGATGCTATGATTATTTCTTGCTGAAATGTAGGCTTTGTTCGGAAAACTTGCATGTAATGCACTTTGCTTTTTTTCTGAGAAGTTAACAAAATAACTTTTCTCCTATAGTGATAATCATTAATCAAAGCGTATGCTGTTTTGTTACTACTTTTATAGGAATCCAATTTTGCTTAGAAATTTGGGAAATTGACTTACTATCAAGATGAATAAGATTGGTCAATTCCTTTT
Source organism: Natrix helvetica (assembly GCF_964273705.1). NCBI lineage: Eukaryota > Metazoa > Chordata > Lepidosauria > Squamata > Natricidae > Natrix > Natrix helvetica. The sequence continues at coordinate 96,815,410 of NC_138548.1, read as the reverse complement.
AATTAGAGGCATAGGTTTAATGCAGTAACAGAAAATAAAGACCTAGTAATATTGTTCTTTTGAATTTAATTGTTTCATTTCACTGGAGCTTTGCAAACACATTGTAGTTGGGAAATAAAATTGTCGCCTCCAAAAATTTCTTCTGGGAGCCAGATTTTCTAGTGTTGACATAGCATGTCAAGGAGACACACCATAAATTAGCTAATTTTTATATTCCTACAGTTGTGCAGACTCCTGAAATGTGAAAATGACTTCTGATCATAGCCAAATCATTGCAAAAGATTTTATGAACCTTTGCAACTCATTACTTTCCATCTGCTGCTGTTTGCCTTGGGAATATTGAATTCTTGTTCTCTTCATTTCCTTAATAAAATTAGTTATTTCTTAGTCAGTTGAGACTACCATTAGTACTGTCACAAATATAATGCTTCTTTTAATTTGTGGCTCCATCCAGCTAGAGCAATGACCTAAAGATTATTCCTTTGCTTCAGAAACCTTAGAACACTATGAGGTGTATTTTGTACTTAGCAGAGCCTCAGGTTGTGTAACATTTGTAGCTTCAGAAATTGTAAATGAATTGAGAAAGTACCTTGGGGAAGGTATGAAAGAGAGATTAAAAGTAAACAATGGAACAAATTATTGATGAGGGACATGGAAAGCCATTAGAGAGGAACTTCACAAACTAAATCTCTTCAGTTTAGAGATTAAAGCCAACAGGGAAAAATACTCAAAATAAAACACCTTGAATTTATTTAATGTAAGAGAGACAGAGAGAAACTGTGACTGGCTTCCAAGATTCTGCTTTTAATACCCAATAACATTAAAGTTGCATTCCCTCACAATATTTGTTTTCTTGATCTGGCCTCTCTTTGCCTCTCTTGAAGGTGTGGTGATAATCTCAAAAGCCTTTTATCACAGAGGCACAAAAGGTGCTTTCAAGTCTGGAAGATGGAGACAGATCCTCCAGGCATTGTTATGACAACAACAAATAGATATTAAAATAGTGAATTCACACAAAACCATGATACAGAGGAATGAGCTTGTTTTAAACAGGAAAGACAACTTTTTTAAAAAATATATATTTATTTACATGGTTTATATAGCTGCCCAACTTATTTTTGCACGACTCCTGGTAATTTACAATGAAACAAATAAAAGCACATAATATAAATAAAAAACATATATCAGGCAGGTATGATTTAATCTATTATTCATATAACCTAGAGGTTGTGACACTCAACCCATTTCCAAGGGCCAAGGTTTAAGCACAAATACAAGTTTTCAAAAGACCAAGAGGATTGGGCTAATCTACTCTCAGGGGGAATTATGTTGCCATGGAAGAAAAGGCTCCCTTTCTGGGCTCCACCAGCCAACATTCCTCAGTTAACAATACCTTGTGCATGCCCTTCCTGCCAGATCAGATAGACTGGGTAGAAACACTTGGGGATAGACAGTCCTGTAAGTAACATAAAATGTGAAGGATTTTAAAGGTGACAACCTTGAATTGCACCTGGAAGCACACCAGAAGCCACTGCAACTCATGTTGCAATGGTATCACGTGTGTTGAAATAGCTGGCACCAGAAACTACCTGCATAACTGATTTTTGCACCATTTGAAACTTTTTAAGGGCAACCCCACATAAATCGCATTACAATAGTCCAGATTGTTCAAAAATTCATTGCCACTCAGTTTGATTTGAGCTAAAGCCTGTTGCACCCCACAGTCTCTGGTAGTAAGACATAACCTCCATGCCTGGAATGGAGCTATTACAGCATACAAGTAGCAGTTCACCCCAAACTATCAAATGACCTCACCAGAGGTTTCATGTACAGTAAGTGTTAAACAGGAGTAGAGGATATATAGAACACTGAGGTAACCCACAAATAAGAGCCCCTAAGTGGATCTTTTCTTGCTATCAATACTGACTGGAACACACCTGGACAAAGCAAGAGAATGAGCACATTATGTTGCCTCCCACCTCCAATTCCTGGAACCAATCCAGATACCCTGGTTGATGATATAGAATGCTACTGAGAGGTCAAGAATAAAAGGATCAATGCATCACTCCCATCTCATTCCCACCATAGGTCATCCAAAAATACAATCAATGCTATCTCAGTCCCATACCCAGGCCTGAACCCTAGCTGAAAGGGTCCAGATCTACTGCTTCTTCTTCCAGAGTCCTCTCAAGCTGCAATTCTCTGCAACCTCGAAAGGAAAGATTTGTAAACCAAACAAAATTTGTTTAGAATAGTGGGATCTAGAGATGGTTCCTCAAGTATGTAAATCATAGAAAGAGTGGAACTATTCCCTCCCTCAAAGATGAATTAACCATTGCCAGAATCCAAATACAGACCCTTTCCTGAGCCCTTTACCAGCCAGGGACATGTGTTAGAGAAGTGGCTGCATTAACAGCCCTAAGAACCCTGTCCACTTCCTCAGGCGCAACAGAATCAAATTATCCCCCATATAATCAAGCTAGGCCCAGCCCAAATAACCTCTACAGGATCTGTATCAAAGCTGAAGGGTAGGATGGTCGGAATTAATTTCTGGCTTTCATTAACCAATATTAATTATTTATGGTGAATTGATGAGTGGTGTTTAGATCATTTTAAATGTGCATTTGTTCTTTACACTGCTGAAAGAGAGGCCACCAACTGGAACCAACGATGGGATAGGGTACCCCCTGCATACCCCAAGAAGGAAAATCATCTCCCCGAAGTTCTCCTCAAACGCGATAGGACAGCATCTTGGGCATGTGCAGTAGTGCTTCCCCCCCCCCCCCCTCATATCCTCAAAGGAAAAGTGCCGAACATTAAGTTTTAACAGAATGATTCAACCAAATCAGGGAAGCCTACACATCTGTTAAGCCCAACTCGGGAAACAAGCAGCCATAAACCCAGAAACCTTTATTGAAGTCAGTGATCCATTGTATAATTAACCCAACCTTCACCCAAATATTTGAGGCTGGTTTGATATTCTGTCCAGAAGAGCAACAGCAAATTGAAAGATTTGCAAGCTAAAGCTAAGTTTATAGATATATATCTGATTTTCAGAGATGTGGGTGAAATGATTTATGGAAATAATTAGTCTAATTTAAGGAATAATCTGCAGACACATTGAGAGATGAATTAGTGAGACAAGGCACAACAGAGAATTGGACAATTAAAAAAAATGTTATATGTTAATTGCAACAGGGGGAGAGGGGGAACTTTTCCATCCCCCTCTTCTCTTCCAGACTTGTTCATTGACCTTGGCAAGCTACTGGACCCATTTACAAATGAGAGACAAAGGAGTAAGTCTGCAGCCAATGCCTTAAATAACTTGCTTGGCTCAACTTTGTATGCAGGAGGGCGAAGTGTTTCTGATGGATATTGTAAGGAATTTAGAGATAACCTTGGAAAAAGTATGAAGTCATTAAACAGATTCTAGAACAAGAAAGTACCTAGTCCAGAGATGGGAGCAGGCATTGGGACGAAATTGAAAATAATCCCACATTGACTGTATCTGGTCTAAAATGGAACATATTTAGATAGATTTTCAAAATTCTTCCTGCACCTTAGAAAAAATAGTGTGGCATTTATGGTATATTTTCAGTGTCTGTTTATTGACCTGGCCTAACTTGAAAGGCTGATAGAAATCTAGGCTTCAAATTCATGACCAGTATTCTCTCTTTGCCCTCCCTTTTATCTTTTCTTTCAAGTCCAGACAGACATCGATAATGTTTTAATTTGTGGTTAGTAAATGCATTACTGTGGTGGAATGTAGTCTGGATTCCCATGAGGAAATGGCTGCATTTTAGAGAACAAACAGATAGCAAAGCTTGGTTAGGGGAAAGGGGGAGGAAGAATTAAGAAGACTCCTTCCTAGCAACTCCCAAAATATATCAATAGTAAAGCAAATAGTTGGTTTAGTTTGGCAAGATTTCTATCTGTAGATGAGGAGCAATAAAGGAAACTGCTCAGAAGTAATTCTATGTGTCTTTCATGGTTCTTCAAATTACAATTACCCTCTAATTTTACTTTCACACTTTCTCGCTGAAAGGAATGAACTAATCCTTTGGAAGAAATTGTGCTGTCCTTGGTACTGATGTCAGTATCTCTCAGAGCAATTTTTTTATCCACAAGTATTTATAGTTCAGGATATTTTTAGCTATTTAGAGGTAAGTTCCATTAGTAATACCCCAGCAAACCAAAATTAGATTCTCAGCCCAACTCCAATTTTTTATGTTTAGATCACCTAATTTAGTTTTCTATAATACTTTATGATACTGTATGCTGGAGACTTTCATTCAGATAAAACTGCTGTCACTGTAAATTAATCCAGGATTGACTACTTGATTGATTTTGATAAATAGGATGCGCAGATCAAAATAAATCTTGTCTTCCTCAGTGTTGTATGTACCCAGATAATATTCTATTCTGACAACTTATCTGTCAGTTTAATCTTTTTAAATTAGTGTTTATTATGAAAATTGTACATAATATTAAGAATTTTGAAGAGTTCACTATCTTTAGTATCTTCACTAACCAATGAATAAAATATCTGAATGAAAGATGGGATATAAATCTAATAAACAAAATTAGTTATATAAAATGCTTATAAATGAACACTGTTTTATTTTGTGTTAGTTTTTCCAGCAAAATTACGACAACTAACAGAGAACTCTGGCACTGCTGTCATACAAAGTATTTTGAATTACTTCATTTCAAGTAAAGTGAAATGTCTGTGAATCTTTTATCATTCCATTCCTATTGATAAAATATTCTATTATGGAGATCAAAGACAGCTAGGTTGGGAATAGATTTCCTATCATAGATACATCTTTCTAAATAAATTATCTCCTGGTGTCCTTGATTTAAAGGAACTCAGTAATGATAAAAAGCCATTGAAATATAATTGATATAAGAATAATTACTAATCTGTCTTTTTCTTTTCTGCAAAAGTTCAAGTCAGGATTTGTTTTTAAATAATCTGTGTGTTCCTCATGTACATTGTATATCCTATATATATTGTCCATAGCAAAGCACAGAAAAGATTTTTCAGTTTTATTCACATTATGAGACAAATCTACAGTAGGTTTTCATGAATGTGACAATTTTAATTTTCATATGAATTCAGTGATTTGGGGGATTTGTCCTCATTCCCCCCCCCCCCCTAATTTCAAGAGGGATAGAAAAGTATATTGCATAATAGTAATTTCATATAAACATCTAGGATGTCATTATGTTTGTGTATGTTCATGATACTTGCTAGTGGTATGGCTGATACTAACCATTACTATTTATAACTAAATCAAGGCACAAAAGAGTGTATGTGTGTATGTGTGTGTGTGTAATTAAAGCCACTGTAAATCAATGCAGTAACTTTGGAAATGTAGTCCTTGTATTTTTTTGGGTGGGGAATATTAACTTCTGAGTTACACCATTTGAAAGAACAAAAGCAACCAACTTAATTGATTTAATTAAATTCCTTAGCTCCTAATGTACTGTTTCTATACAATTAAAAAGGGTTGTAGAACTAATGATACTATTGTTAACATTATTCAGCAGAATGTATTTACAAGTTTATTTTTAAAAAATACAGCATAATTAATTTGGAAGCAAATGCTGGTTTAGAAGAAAGTGCTCTAGAATCTTAATTCTTTTTAAATGATTGAATTGTAAGAATATAATTAAAGCTTTTGAATTTGCACTAAGATTTGCTTTGAAGGATGAGGTAAAGAAAGTACTCTTGTTGGTGGGATACAGTATCTTCTGCTCCTAAATGGGGATGTTGCTAAGAGATTTTACAATATTATTCTTTGTGTATTTCATGATCTCAGACCAATTATAGCTAATCACATGACTTTCGGTTGTGAGCCAATTCCCAGGACCCCAGAACAGCACCTGCTTGTTCAGAAAAACATACACACATACATGCACACAAACACAACACAAAAAATCCCCCTCAAAAGAAGAAAATGGGAAGAAAAGAATGCACAACTATAGGTACCTTCCAGAAATTGAATATTTTTTTAATATGACCATCAGTATTAAAATGATTTATCACATATTTTGAGACTTAAAGATTTTTGTACAATTTAGCAGAATTCACACACACACACACACAAACCAGTGGTGGGTTCCGGATCCCGTTGCAACCAGTAACGGCATACACATGCATACTTACTGCCCGCGATGGTCTGTGATGCTCTAGCTGCTCGGCGGAGTGTCATGCAGGTGCCGTACGGTCCGTGCACATGCGCAGAAGCCCCGATCGGCTCAAATATTGGTAAGGACAGCCGGGCTGGTGGGCCCTCCAGAGCACCATACCGGAATGATACCTGGTGCTCCCAGCAGGCACCGGTACAACCATATTGGGGTGTACCAGTTGTATCACACCACTGACACACACACACACACACACACACACACACACACACCTGTATTTCAACTGTGAAACTTGAAGTCTAATCAAGAGGCATTGACATATGTAAGTCTGAAATCTAAAGCCTAATAAAAATCCTATGAACCTATGAAATTCAGAGCTACTGGGGATTATGAAAAATATAATATCACAATTTTCATTAAGAACTAAGTAATTAAGTAATCTACGAGAAGAGTTTGCTAGGAGGAAACTAAAAAAATCCACATGAGTTCTGATGGCAATTAACACACTGTATTTTATCTTTTTGGTATGTTATCTCTGAGGAATGGATTGGTTTGAATATAACACTAACCTGCTTATTATTCATAATACCTCATAAATAAACACCTCCCTCAGTTTCTCTGAGAGAAAGCAATGCTTTATTTATTAGATTAACCATAGTTTACTCTGTTATCTACTGTAAATTCTGACAAAATGTATTTAACTACAGCGATGATTGATTGAAGTAAGCCTTTTCATAATAGTTTATGAAAAATGTCTTGTTTCCACTTATTGTAGTTTCTGGAAGGGAGGGGTATACAAATCTAACATTACAAAATATCATAAAATCTATGCCATAGAGAAAAAAAATATGTTGAATCATTTTTTGATTAGAAAATAACATTGCCTGTTAAGGACAGCAGTGATTCACAGGGAAAAATGTATGAGTCAACGACTACTCAAATTTTTAGTTATTAACAAATAGTGTATTAATGTTCTAATGATCAAATGGCTGCCTAATTACAAATAGAACTATAACAGACCTGTCAAACTGGCAGCTCATGGGTTGGATACGTCATGTGCAGGCCACGCCCACCCCAACTCTTCAAAGGCAAAAAATGTCACAATACATCATGATCTGGCCTGTGATGCAATTGAGTTTGACACCTGTGAACTTGAGTTTTATGGAACAAATGGCATATAGAGAAAGAATATTTGTGTACTGGAAGTTTAGAACACATAACAGAAAACATTGTGTGAAAATTAGGGTTTGTGCACTTGTATTGCAGGAAAGGGATAATCTTCTTTATTGAAATTGAAATTATTAATTTTGGGTAATCAAATTAATGTAGGGACACAGAGTTACATCAGCAGAACGTAAGCCGTACGGGTCTGGATGGGAGACAACAGACTCAGACTCAACCCCTCCAAGACGGATTGGCTGTGGTTACCGGCCCCCCGGTTCAACCAGTGTATTCCATCGCTGGCCATCGGGGGCGAGCAGCTGGCCCCCGTGGAGCGGGCGCGCAATTTGGGCGTCCTCCTAGATGCCCGGCTGTCTATGGATGACCATGTGGCAGCCATGGCGAGGGGGGCGTTCCACCAGGTTCGCCTGGTGCGCCAATTACACCCCCTATTGGACCGGGATGCCCTTCGCACAGTCACTCATGCGCTGGTGACGTCCCGTCTGGATTACTGCAATGCTCTCTACATGGGGCTCCCCTTGAGATGCGCCCAGAGACTACAGCTGGTCCAGAATGCGGCCGCGCGGGCAATTATGGGGAGAACGAGGTTCACCCATAACACCTCTCCTGCGCGAGCTGCACTGGCTCCCTGTGGTCTACCGGGTGCACTTCAAGGTGTTAATTACCATCTTTAAAGCACTCCATGGCACAGGACCTAGTTATTCGCGGGATCGTATCCTGCCCCATACATCCCTGCGACCAATCCGCTCTCACAGAGAGGGACTCCTCCGGGTGCCGTCCACTAGGCAGTGCCAGAGGGCGGCGCCCAGGAGTAGGGCCTTCTCTGTGATGGGCCCAACACTCTGGAACGACCTCCCCCCTGATATTAGGACAACGACTGATCTCCGCTCCTTCAGCACGAAACTCAAGACCCACCTGTTCCAACTAGCCGGCCTGGCTTAATTAGTACTCTCTAACCTCCCTGGCAATTTTAAACTGTAAATTTAAATTTTTTGGGTATTTTAACTGTTTTAATTGTTGTAATTTTACTGTTATTTATCTTAACTTTGTGGCTTTTATTTCTATTTGAATTGTTAAATGTTGATGTATTTACCTCCTCCATGCCACACGCCTATATATTTGATTGTACGTCGCCCCGAGTCCCTTCGCGGAGAGGGTGCGACTGATAAATCGAATAAATAATAATAATAATAATAATAATAATAATAATAAATTTGGATTTATTAGCCGCTCCCTTTCCAAGTAGGACTCGGGGCGGCGTACAATGGAGCATATAACATAAAATACATAACAACACCAAACGTACATACATACACAACACATATACATATACACGGAGGAGGAAACAAATTACATCAATAGACAGTTAAAAATCTACTTTAAAATACCCCAATTGTAAAAACCCAATAAAATTAATATTTAAGAACAATTTAAAAAACAGTTTGGAGGAATGGGAAAATTACGATTGCGATTGAGCCAGGCCGGATAATTGAAAGAGGTGGGTCTTCAGCTGTACACGGAAGGAGCGGAGATCGGAAGTAATCCTGATGTCACGGGGGAGGTCATTCCATAGGGCTGGGCCCATCACAGAGAAGGCTCTGCTCCTGGGTGTCGCCCCCCGACACTGTTTGGCGGACGGCACCCGGAGAAGTCCCTCTCTGTGTGAGCGAATTGGTCGTAGGGATGTGTGGGGCAGGATGCGATCCTGCATATAACTAGGCCCTGTGCCATGGAGCGCTTTAAAGATCATAATCAAAACCTTGAAACGCACTCGGTAGACCACAGGCAGCCAGTGCAGCTCGCGCAGGAGAGGTGTTACAGGGGAGTATCTGGTCCTCCCCATAATCACCCGCGCGGCCGCGTTCTGGACCAACTGTAGTCTCCGAGTGCATCTCAAGGGAAGCCCCATGTAGAGAGCATTGCAGTAATCCAGGCGAGACGTCACTAGCGCATGGGTGACTGTGCGTAGGGCATCCCGGTCCAATAAGGGGCGCAATTGGCGCATCAGGCGAACCTGATGGAACGCCCCCCTTGCCACGGCTGTTACATGGTTATCCATGGACAGCCGGGTATCCAGGAGGACGCCCAAATTGCGCACCTGTTCCATGGGGGCTAGTTGGACGCCCCCGATGGCCAGAGATGGAAGCACCTGGTTGAACCGGGAGGCCGGAAGCCACAGCCACTCCGTCTTGGAAGGGTTGAGTTTTAGTCGGTTGCCATCCATCCAGACCCGTACGGCCTCCAGGCACCGGGACATCATTTCGACGGCCTCATTGGGGTGGTTCGGAGTGGAAATGTATAGCTGAGTATCATCAGCATACAGATGATATCCCACTCCAAAACCACGGATGATCTCGCCCAGCGGTTTCATATATGTGTTGAACAGGAGGGGCGAGAGCACCGATCCCTGTGGCACTCCACATGTGAGTGGCCTCCGGGTCGAACTCTGCTCCCCTGTCAACACACGTTGCGTCCGACCAGAGAGGTAGGAGCCAAACCACCGTAAAACGGTGCCTCTGACTCCCAGCCCCTCTAGCCGGTGCAACAGGATACCATGGTCGATGGTATCGAACGCCGCCGAGAGATCTAATAGGACCAGGATAGAGGAACAACCCCTATCTCTGGCCCTCCAGAGATCATCGACCAATGCGACCAAGGCCGTCTCCGTGCTGTGCCCGGGTCGGAAGCCGGACTGGCGCGGGTCTAGATAATCATTTTCCTCCAGGTGACGTGGGAACTGCTGTGCTACCACACTCTCTACAACCTTCGCTAAAAAAGGAAGGTTGGAGACTGGACGATAATTGACTAGGTCCGTTGGGTCCAGGGAAGGCTTCTTGAGCAGGGGCCTCACCACCGCCTCTTTCAAGGCGGCCGGTAGAGACCCCTCACCCAACGAGGCGTTCACCAGGCCCAGGAGCCAGTCGCGCGTAACCTCCCAGGATGCCAGTACAAGCCAGGAGGGACACGGGTCCAATAAACATGTGGTGGGTCGCAGACGTCCACGCAACCTGTCCAAATCCTCGATGGCAACCGAGTCAAACTCCTCCCAAAGCGGTCCCTCAAGACTCGCAACGGGCGTCTCTACTGGACCACTGAAAGGGGTCCATCCCATCCGGATTTGAGCGACTTTGTCCTGTAGATAATTCCCAAACTCCTCTGCTCTGCCCTGTAGAGGGGCTTCCCGTGGTCTCTCAAACAAGAGGGAACGGGTCACCCGAAACAGGGCGGCAGGGCGGTTATCTGCAGACGCAATAAGAGCAGCGCAATGTTGACGTTTGGCCGCTCTTAGTGCCACAAGGTACGTCTTCAAATAGGCTCGTGCCTGTGCTCGGTCAAATTCGGAACGGGAGGATCTCCAACGACTCTCTAGGCGTCTCTTGTGGCGTTTCATCACCCTTAGCTCCTCGGTAAACCAAGGTGCCAGGGTGGTTCTTCGCCGCAGGAGAGGCCGCAAAGGCGCCACCCGGTCTAGGGCCCCGGTAGCCGCACTATTCCATGCGACCACCAGGTCCTCTACTCGGGGGCGGGTCAGGTCCACAGGAGGTGGCCCAAGTTCCGTCTGGAACCTATCCGGTTCCATCAGGCGCTTGGGGCGGAACCATCTAATACCTTCCAGTTCCGCCTCCTCGCGGCGGGGGGTAGCACCAGGGAAGTCCAGCCGAAGAAGTGAGTGATCCGACCATGACAGGGGAATAGTGTCTAGATCCCCTATTCCCAGATCACTCGTCCACTGGCCAGAGACAAAAACAAGGTCCAGGGTGTGGCCTCCCTCATGAGTAGGGCCCTGAATTAACTGGGTCAGGTCCATGGCTGTCATGGAAGCCATGAACTCCCGAACCCCCTCAGACGCTTCTCCCATCGACGGCAGATTAAAATCCCCCATCACTAAAAGTTTGGGGGTCTCAACCGCCACCGATGAGATCAGCTCAAGGAGTTCGGGCAGGGCCGCTGAAGTATAGCGAGGAGCCAGGTATACTATCAGCAGGCCCAACTGCCTCCCTGGGCCCCATCTCACGACGAGGGACTCACACCCGGATGTCTGCGGCACAGTGAACTCTCTCGGCTCTAAGTCTTCCCGGATAATCACTGCTACCCCACCGCCCCTTCCCTGGGCCCGAGGCTGGTGAAATGCTCGATAACCTGGAGGGCACATTTCCACAAGGGGTAGACCTCCCTCGTGGCCCAACCAGGTCTCGGTTATTCCGGCGAGGTCCGGGTCCCCCTCCAAAATTAGATCGTGGATGAGGGGGGCCTTATTGACAACGGACCTCGCATTGCATAACAGCAGTCTCAGGCCTTGGGTCTGTAGATCCTGACCACCTAGTATGCAGGGGTTGGTACAAACGACCGGGAATGACCAAAAACACCGGTCTCCCAACCGACTACGTGCTCTTAAACTGTCCTCGCACCTGCCCCTCCCTACGACCGTTGGTATTAAAGTGCCCTGCACAGGAATGCTATCTTCCTTCTCCTCCCCCACTCCGCTCCCTCCTCCTTCGACCACACCTAGATGCCTGGCTCTACCATCCCTCCTGACCTGTTCCCCCCCCTCCTCCCACCCCCCAACCCCAGGATCCCTACAAATTCTTAAAAAATATTTTACTAAAAAACCCCTTAATTTGCGCTTCCTCCACCTCTCAGGGTTAATAAACCCATCCTCAAGGTGGGCCCTCGAAAGGGCTGAAGGCCAGACCTGCGAGAAAGGGGATTCCCGCAGCCGCAGTAATTCCGGCTTCGTGTACATAGAAATGGAATCATGGGGTACAGTTAGTTGGTAACTGGTGCTGAAGAAATAGATGTAAAATCATTTGTTTGTCGAGAAGGTTTTCCTGACCCAAGATGAAAAGGGTGAGTTAATGGGCTAGTCGCCTCCCCGGGTTTCATTCAGGAGAGTTTCAAGATGGTGTAGGAACCGGCAAAGCAGATGTTAAAACGATGTTAAAAAGCAGATATTTAAAAGATGTTTAAAAAGATGTTAAAAGCAAACGCCAAGGTCACAATCAGAATAGTATCAAGGATTCAAACCTAGGTTCTAGGTTTGCCATTTAATTGTGTCTGCTCTGCTCTGAGAAACTTTAACCGGCTCACCCCTCCTATAGCTGCTTCGTTCAGATCTTCCTCCGTCTCCCTTCTCGCCTCTCACACAACGAAGCAGTCCTCCAGGTTTCTGGCCAACGCCCCGGCTAGCACGCCCACACGCCAACACGCCAGCACGCCAACAGACCGACATACTTGCAATCTTTCTCATCATCTTCCTGTCTCTCCAGCCTCTCCGCGCTTCTCCCTCACGCCTCCCACACTCCGTTCTCTGTTTGGTGCCAGATGATCCGTTCCATGCTCCACGTCTGGCGCTCTCACCAGCCAGACGGGCAACCACAGCCAAACGAGACCCACTTCGTATCTCCGTTCTTCTCCGTTCCTCCGTTCCTCTCTAGCCGCCTGACACTCAGCTCAGCTCCACACTCCACACTCCACACTCAGCTCCGCGCTCCACGCTCCACGCTCAGCTCCGCGCTCCACGCTCCCCATCTGGTGCTCTCACTAGCCAGATGGGAAGCCACAGCCACAGCCAGCAAACCATTCCATAACTCCTTCTCCACTCCATTCCGTTCTCCTTCTCCACTCCATTCCATTCTCCATTCCATTCTCCGCCTAAGCGCTGGCGCGTTCGGCGTCCTCGGAGTCCTTCGGTGTTTCAGCTTCTCGCTAGCCAGCTGACCGCCCCAAACGCCCTGCCCGGCCCCTCCTGGCCAGGGCAGAATCGGGGGGTGGTCGTCGACAAAGCACGACCCTCAGAGTAGCATTAGGGGTCGGCAGCACCTCTCCCAGATGGAAAACCCCTCCGCAATTTTGCGGAGCTCACACGGCAGCCGCCATCTGCCTTGGAAGCTCCTCCTCCTTTATCCTTGGAATAAAATAAATAAATAAATAAAAAGCAGAGTTGCATGTGCTATAAAAAAGTTAATGCAGAATAGAGTGAGGGGTGAAATACAAATAGAGCAAGAAAAAGGAAAAGAAGGTTCTATCAAGTGATCAATAAAAATATATAGGTTACTGTTAAGTTCTGGCCATTCTATCATAAAAACGTTGCACTGAACTGACCAGGAAAGGCTCAGATTCACTGAAACTGATCATTTGACCAGGATGATTCTCTGGTGTTAGAAAATTCTGGATGCTGGACAAGCAAAGAGGATGGGAAAAACTGTGTTGAGGGAGTCCCCCTAACAAGAGACCTTATTCAGATAGTGAGGAAACTGAATTAAACAATATTTAGATTGTACTATCACACATTTCTTTTATTTTGGCTGCTTGTGATGTTACAGTATCACTGCTGAGGAGGGAGCATACATTGTGCAATGCAAAGCTTCTCTGTGAATTAATTTTGGCTGACAGTGTTCTTAACAACTGACAGTTCTAAATATAGCCTGATGGGTAAAAAGACAATGCCCTAGGTTGGCAAATCACACTGCAGTTATTTTATATAGATATATTTAATATATGAAAAAGTACATTGTTTAGAAACTAGGACCTGAAAGATTTGAATCAACATTTTTTTTCCTGCAGATGGATTTCTGTTGTTTGTTAAAAATACTTACGAGCCTGAAATAATTAATTTTGCACCAGATTGTTTTGTTCTCTTGCTAAGCTGTACGGTATGTAACACTATGTAAATCAGTTGCCATACACTATTGTTTCAAAGCATTGGGACACAATAGTTGAGAACTCATGACCCCAGCTTTTTAAATGAATGCTTATTATGTATTTTCTAATGTACTGTATATCCATGCTTTGTGGACTTGTTTTCAAAGTATTTTAGCCACCTAAAAAAACAACACTGATCAAATTGCTTAAAAAGTCAAAGGAATAATAATTGTAGCGTTTAACCAAGTGGCAGAAACCATTAATATATCATCTACTAATTAAACAACCATTAACTGGTAAAAACTTTTCTAAATATTTTTTTTAATCCTTTTAAATGCCAAGAAAGATGTGATTTCCTGGAATATTCAAATCTTCACTCACCTTTAGAGAAGCTGTGAAATTGCATCCTATTATTATTATTTTCAAAAATGTATTTATGCCATATTCATTCATTTTAAATTCATGTGATACATAAATTTTAAATGACGCCATTCTTTGGGTGGCAAATGAATCTCTGGCTATACAGTACATCCAGATGACTTAATTTTCCCCTACAGCAAGTGTATGAAGCATCTACCCAAATTTAATCCAATTGCATTTTCTGGAGCAAATGTTTAGAATTGTTTAAAGATCCAAGAAGGTCTTTGTTGTTTGTCGAATTTTTGCAAGGAATTATTTGTGCAAACAGCCTGTTTTTAGAGCCTTTAGGTCACATTTTTCCATATGTTTTTTTCTGCATGGTCTAATAGACTTCAAATCCTGCAGTTTTCATATATATAACCTTTGGATGTTCTGTACTGGTTTAAGCTTTTGGCTTATGACTATCGCTAAATTGTTTGTTTTGGTTTGCAAAAATGATTTAGATAATATTACTATATATAATTTGTTTATTGAAAATAAACAATTATAATAGTATAATCTAACACAAACTAAAGAAAGAAAAAATAGAGAGGAATAAAAAGTAACAAAGAAAGAAAAAGAAAGAAAGAAAGAAAGAAAGATGTAATAATATAATATATAAAGAAATGATTCCCAGCTTTCATCCCAGCAGGTATAAACAAAATTAGTACTTTATAATTAATTCAAAATCTTATTGTAAAGGTTTCTATGTTCCAAGTTTATTTGGAACCTTAGTTCATTTATAGCATGATAAGATAAGGATCTTATCTACCTATTTTAATTTAAGACAGCAAAAACACTTTAGATTCTTTACATTCTTAAACCTATAATTAAAGTTTTATTTCATTCAATTAAGGACAGATTCAAACTTGTCATTCCAAAGATCTTGAATATCTTAGAAGGAGTTAAGGAGAAGTTTCCAAAAGTGATTAGAAAAAAGAGATGTATGAATGTGTCCTTTAAAAGTCTTCCCCACAGTTGCAAGCAAGATGGCCATTTTCATCATCACTGGGGGCTCAGATCTATGGAAAATCACTGTCTTGTGGTCTCCTGGTGATGAGCAGCCAACAAGAATGCATATGGCTGATCTCCCCTCCTCTCCTTATGCAGAGAGGAGAGATCAGGTAGAGATCCCTTGATCTTTGCCTGATTATTGGCTCCATTTTTTCAGTTCACTGGAAGCTCATCAATGAAATAGTAATTATTGTGCCTTATTGCGCTTGTAGAGGCTTGATTTCAGGGGAAAATAAGAATGTAAAGCTTCAAGCAAACAACAAAATTAACTTACATTTTACAATGTGGCCTGGGGATGCATGTGTCTGCCATCAATACTTCTGTATGCCGCAGAGCTGGGGGTAAGATGGAGTTTAAGGGCGTGGGGTCCTTTTTCCATTTGCTAATGGCAGTTACTTCTGCTGTGGCCGTCAAGAAAAGAAGTTGTTTATGCCTGAAATTTTCCATATAAAAAAGACAGAAGCTTTTAATCAACTTAAATAATAGAATTAGGTTAGAATCAGTCTTTTCACTGTGTAACAAAATGTACGAGTTTTTTTATTTAACAAAATGAAACAGTAAACAGTAAACAGTAACAGAGTTGTAAGGGACCTTGGAAGTCATCTAGTCCAACCCCCTGCTCACGCAGGAGACCTGTACTAGGGATTCGAACTGCTGAACTGCTGACCTTTCTGATTGACAAGCTCAGAAAGGTATGGATCTGATTTACAAAGCATGGCACATGTTTTTCCTAGAGATGCAGAAATAAAATACATTTATTTTTTATGTCATGAATGGGGGAATCCTACAACATGCATAGCACAGTATAATCTGTTGCTATTGTGGTTCCTGCAGGTTAGTATCACCATACACTTTGTGTCACTTCAGGGCTCATATTCCTATAAGCAGGCAACATGATGATATTTGATTTAACTAGGTTTTAAACCTCCCATAGCTATGTTTCGGCTTCTGAGAAAAGAACATTTCCCATTGCCTGAGAACCTAAGAATGAACCATATTTTTTAACAAAATGCAATTCCTTTGGCTCTATTTTCACATACGTATCTGCTCTCTCTTTCATATCTTCAATGCAGATTTCCTTTTGGGTAATATACTGTTAGAAAATAATTAGGAAATGATATAATTGCTGACAATTGGGAACATAGATGCTGTGTGTTTTGTAAATGGTGTATATCATCATTTATCCTAATTACACAAAACTTTATTCATGCATAAGTCTAATGAAAACACATTTATTTTCTTTAGAGCATGTATTCATTATTGCTAGAGCAGGAAGCAAGAGTAGAAGGGGACAAATATAGAATCCAATTCCATTTAAACATTATTCTCTGTTTAAAAAAGCATAGGCTAAGAAAATGCGTAATCACAGGATTACTAAATTAATCTAAAATTCACTTTGCTTTCTACTATCAATATTATATTCTCTACTGTGGATTACAATGCCTGTCCATTTCAAAGCTCAGAACTATTTTTATGTCACGTAGAAAAATCAAATCACTCCGATTTTACACTCATATTTTGTCCCCATAATCACTGCTGGTAAGCCATTGGTTCAAGTCCCCCCCCCCCAAAAAAAAAGACAATTCTGTGTTTTACCGTTATCTTTGTCCCCATAATCATTGTTGATATTGCCTCACATTAAGTATGTGCCCAACACTGCTGTTGTTTTCAGCTGAGATGTTCAAAGTTGTTCCAAATTTAGACAATCCAAATTCTTTCTAAGTCTTTGTGATATTACAACCAGTTTCCCAACAGCAATTGATGTCATTGTTGATGACTTCTTTAAATCTGAATATTATCCTACCAATTCTTTGCTTCAAAATTATTGTCTCTTGAAATGGCTTTGGATCTTGGATAAGGAAAGAATGAGTGAGCTGTTACACAAAAAAATGTAGTTTAGAAAAATTGAAAAAAATGATGCACTCCACAGACATTTTTGAGAGCTACTGAAGGAAAAATTGGACAAGAATCTCAAGAAGGCAGAAAATATAAGAAATAAACTCATAACTCTACTTTTATTTTATTTTATTTTATTTAGTAAGATGGCACTGAAAGAAATTCTGACAGGCTTTCAAAATCCTGTTATTCTACCTAAGTATGATTTTTTAAAAAACATTCTTCTTCTGAATTAATGAATTTCATTTTATTAAGTTTAATGACTGCATGTTTATTAAATCCAAACACTTTACTCCTGAGCAGTGTTTAGCAGTGATCAATTTATTGATCTGGCATATGGTTATTGATCATACATGTGAAAAAGGATGGGAGGTAAAAGCGTTCAAGATCTAAGACCAGCACTGATACTATGCACTCATTCTTCCTTTTAGCTTGATTAATGTAGAGCCTTTCAAAGAATAGGTTCAGTTGTTCTATAAATAGAAGAGAACAGAACAGAACAATAGAGTTGGAAGGGACCTTGGAGGTCCTCTAGTCCAACCCCCTGCTCAGGGAGCAAAACCATATACCATTTCAGACAAATGGTAGTCCAATATCTTCTTAAAAACTTCCAGTGTTGGTGCATTCACAACTTCTGGAGGCAAGTTGTTCAGCTGATTAATTGTTCTTGTATGCTTCTCTACTTGATTAGTTTCAATCCATTGCTTCTTGTCCTGTCCTCAGGTGCTTTGGACAATAGCTTGACTCCTTCTTTTTTGTGGCAACCACTGAGATATCAGAACGCTGCTGTCCTGTCACCCCTAGTCCTTCTATAAGTTGCAGATCCACATAACAATAGCAAGTGTTCAATTTACATTTGGCTCTCTTGGGTAGAAACATATCACAGAAACTTGGCTGAGGGCTTCATTGAAATCAATATTTACTATAAATATTTCCATACTATACCAATTGATGTCTATAAAGAAATAGAGTTTAGTCTGGTATGACTTATTCTATCATCCAGGCTTTCAGTAATCAAAACAATTCAGTAAACCAGGGGTGTCCAAACTTGGGAACTTTAAGACTTGTGGACTTCAACTCCCAGAATTCCCCAGCCAGCTATGTTGAAGTCCACAAGTCTTAAAGTTCCCAAGTTTGTACACCCCTGCAGTAAACAAAACAATAGCAATAGCACTTAGACTTATATACTGCTCCATGGTGCTTTACAGCACTCTCTGGCCAGTTCACAATGTCAGCATATTGTGCCCAACAGTTTGGCTCCTCATTTTCCTGACCTTGGAAGGATGGAAGACTGAATCAACCTTGAGCCCCATCAGGATCAAACTCCTGGCATTGGTTAGAGTTAGCCTGCAATGTTGCATTATAACCACTGTGCCACCAGGGCACCCACAAGCTTGGAAGATGTAGAATTACTCCAATGTAGCACTGAAATATTAAAACAGGACGATAATAACCATATATCTCCCTAAGTTATATTGAGGCTAAAGATATTGGAAATTGTTTTATTTCTGTTTTAGTTTATTTTATTAAAACATGCATACATACTCATTTTATTAACATTTGATTGCAAAGTGTTTGGAGAGAATTTATATTACATGTGATAAAAATGTGACATGTAATATAAATGATCTCCAAGCAGTTTGCAATCAAATTTTAAAACAAAAATAAGTCATGAGAGATAAATATTATAGATGTAAGGGAGGAGATCTGTTTCCACCACTCACGCAGGAAAATAGTTGGTTTTCAAAAGGCATAAAACAATGTAATAGTATATGCCACTGAATATCAGGGGAAGAAATATCATCTCAATATATTTTGTTGTCTGACATGTAGCTATTTACTTTTGCTGTGCTATTCAGAATCAAATTTTAATGGCTCAGGTATCTCATCAAAAAACTTATTTATATTACCTTAATAAGCTTGACAGGATTAGTATTACATGTGGATTCATTGATTATATATATATATATATATATATATATATATATATATATATATATATATATATATATATATATATATATATATATATATATATATATATATATATATATATATATATATATATATATATATATATATATATATATATATATATATACTGTGTGTGAGGATGGCGAGTGAGACCTTGCTGAAATGTTGCCAAGACAATCTCAATCTTACATGGGAAAAGATCCGAATACAACAAGACCAGCATACCTGTACCCGTGAAAATATACGACAATACATACATACACACACACACACACACACACACGAATAAATAAATATGATATGATATGATATAATATAATATATTCTGGAAAAAATCTGGAATATAATATTATTGTGGAAAAAGCAATAAAATGATAAACAATGTTTCAATGTTTTGAAAAAAGCTGAATTCCAAAGAGAAAATTGTAGGGTGGGTGTAACACAGTGCTTCTCAATTATTTTCTGTCATGCCCCCCTTAGGAAGAAGAAAACATTTCGCGCCCCCCGCGCGACTGTAAATAGTATCATTTGTCTATAAAATTGTTATAAGTACACCTCTGCATAACACTGTATCCTTATTAAACACCTCTTATTTTATACAATAAACATTTATCCATAAGTAATTCATTGCAATTCTGTGAGAAAATGATGAGAAATGCAGTAAATATCTTATTTTTAAATTGGTAACAAGGGCCCTACAGAATGAAATTCAAGGTTTATCTAGAGCGGTGATTCTCAAAGTATGGTTTACCATACTCTTTCAGGGGGATGGCGGAGTATTTTATAAATAAATATTTTTAACATTTCTCGGTTTTAATTTCTAACATACTACACATCAGTGATATAACCCACACACATCAAAGCTTTCTGGTGTCCTCAATCACTTTTTAAAAATCAAAGAGACCCCCAGGCTAAAACCTTTGAGAACCGATCTAGTCCTATAATATGTAGAGACCCCAGTGGAAAAGCTGCCTCGTATTTCTGTTTCCCAGAAGCAAAGCCTTCCTCTGAGTGAGAGGCAACCACCCAGGTATGGCCCTCCTGGAAGAGAGGATGTGCCTTCGGCCAGAGGAAAAGCGAGGGTCGGGCCAGGCAGAAGCCAAACTGGGCACAGAGGCTGAGCAGGCAGGAGCCACGCTGCCTCTACCTCTTCTTGCAGGCTATCGAGATCTGTCTGGGTCTGGCTCACCGCCACCACCTGGGCCCCCGCTTGGCTCAGCCGTACTGCCGCAGCCCTGCTGATCCCTGCAAAGGAGAGCACAACGTTGTTGCACCGGCACTAATTCGGCGGGGCTCGTCCCCGAAGCGCCAGGGTTGCTCCAGAGGCGCGGTTGTTTTAAGCGCTCTGAAGGCATCAGGGAAGCCTCGGACGGTCCCTGAAGCCTTCGGAACGCTTAAACCACCCTCCGAGCAAACCGGAGAAGGCGGAGCGGCAGCTCCTCCCTCAGCCAGGAGCCAGCAGGGGCTGGTTGGACAGGCAACCTTGGCAGGAAACTCCAGTCCTCCGCCTTCGCCGCCGCCGTTGCCGCCTTCGCCGCCGCCGTTGCCGCCTTCGCTGACCAGCTGAGTTCACCTTTTTAAAAGCACTTTTTCACCTTCCCCAAGCCCCAGAGGCTTTATAGGAGCCTGGGGAGGGTGAAAAGAGCCTCCCCCGCCCCCCGGAGGCTTCAGGGACCATCCCTGAAGCCTTCGGAACGCTTAAAACCACCCCCGGAAGTCTCCGGTTTGCTCGGAGGGTGGTTTAAAGTGCTCCAAAGGCTTCAGGGAAGCCTCCGGACGGCCCCTGAAGCCTCCAAAGGGCCTTCGGGGGGTCGGGGAGGCTCTTTTCGCCCTCCCCAGGCTCCTATAAAGCCCCTGGAGCCTGGGGAGGGCGAAAAAAGCATGTAAAAATGGGGGTCACGCATTGCATTATGGGTGCGGCACGCCCGCGCTCGACCCCCCTGCGCTCCCCCGACTTGTGGCACGCGAGCCAAAAAAGGTTCGCCATCACTGGTCTATGGTAAACCCAAAATCAGAAGGAGTCTAATAACATCTTTTCAGACTAACCCTTTATTGAAAAGCATAAGCAATCACAAACCACAGATCTGTTTATCAAATGTGGGAAGAGACTAAATTGATACAGGGTGTATATTGATATGAGTGGACTGGGGAGAAAGATATGGGAAGATAGGTAGATTATAAGAAACAAATTACGTACTCAGTTAACAACTATAGAGTGTTAAACATTCATTATCTTTGTTGAGAACGTCCAAGATAGCCTGAAATCTTTCAATGTGTATAAGTTCAGAAATTTCTTGTTTCATTGTGTTGCCTTTTTCCAAAATGACTGTTTTGCAAATTTGCAATGCAGTGTCCTGTGAGATTGAGATCCTTTGATATTACATTGTCCTTGTTTTGATTCCTGATGTCAAAGTTGTATCCAGTAATTCTTTCATGCAGAGTTTGGTTTGTTTGTCCTTTAGAGAATCCATGTGGACATTGTTGTTAAATGATGGTATGTATTATATCAAAGGAGAAAACTTGAAGGTGCCTCTAATTGTACTGACATGTGAGAATGACCTTGAGGGACAAGGGAGGAGATGCTGCCTAGGAAACAATCAGATAAGAGAAGTGGAAACCTCCATTGCTTTAACAATCAGAAGAAAAATCTTAGGAAGGACCTGCCCTAATTGATCAGGTGGTTAAAAGAGGCAGCTGAAGATTTTGCCTCCAGATTTGCAAGATTCTGTTAATTTAGCCTTACAATAATGTAGGATTAACACATCCAGTCATGTTTCCTGACTGACAGCTGATGCTAATCCTCTGTGTTTACTTGTTAGGGTCTGTGATGTTCCTTGCTGGTGTAGATATAATGGTGAAGTAGATATGTAGGTTGGGGGCAGAGAAAATAATAGAATCATCTCTCATTAAATAACTGAAATACTAGTCCATCATATTTTTTTTCATTTATAACATTTATTAGAATTCTTTATGTTAGCAAATATGTTCTAATTCTGTTGCATTTTGTGGACAAACTTAAATTAGAGGAATATGTAGCAGAAAGATGAAAGAATAAAATAAACAATAAACCATTTGGATTGCAACCAAATGTTCCCAGGAAACATTTCAGAGATCATACAATTACTTGGACATCTTCTTCCATAGAGTTTCAGCAGATTTATTATTTGCCACTGGTTTAGATACCACACTACCCTTCTTCTTATCTCATACTCTTCTTTAGCTAGAAACTGTCCAGTTCATCAGATTGCTCAGAATTCTCAAAGAATTAAATAGGATTGTTCTGCCTGTTCATCTTTGGCTTTTTCCCCCCATATGAAGCAAGAAATGCAAAACATGTGGAATGAACAGCAGTTGTCATGACAACTTCTATCATTACACCTTTTAAAAAATATTTAATGCTTTTCAAATGTTTCCTGCATGCCCGTTACAGCGATGTAACTTTTTAAAATTACTACAACTTTCTTTACTGAAGTACACCTAGATTATTAAGCATAGTTGTAAAATGGCATTAATTGAGGATAATCCATTTATACTTCATTTTCAGCAGAAATAATAATAGTCCACTTTATTATTACTGTAGATACTATAGAGATGGATTAGTTTTCTAACATTACATAGTCTAACAATGGTTCACTCTTAACTTTTAAATTTTCACTTTAAAAGTTTGTTAGGGTGTAACCAACAAGTTGGGTAGACAATATATTGCACAAGGCATGTTATGTATCTTTAAGAGAGGAGATCTACTAATTAGTAGATTACAGCATATAAATTGCAGCTGATGCTCTCTCTCTTTCTCTCTCTTGCCTGATGTATGATAACTGCTGTCTAACTGTTATTACTGTTGCTACTACTTACTGTGTGTAAGTTATTGGACTGTTTTTCTCTGTGTATGACTTTTTGGCTGTGTTTATGGATTTTGCTATATTCTTCAGAAAGTAAAGTTTATTTTTGTTACTTTACTATCCATTATTCAGTGTGGTTGCTTTATATATCGCACGCTGCGTATACTTTACAGGGTTGCTCTGTTATAACCTCGACCTGGGGTTCATTGCTAGTGCTTAATCGCACTAGTACCACTAACATTGGTTATGGGCCCAGACACCCTGCCTTAATATTTTATTTTTATGCACCACTTTTTGGATAGTTTATTTTTGTGAATATGGCACATGAACAGTCTGCTGCACTCTCCATGATTACCCGGTTTGATGGAACCAACTATGTTTCCTGGTCCTTGAAGTGTTCCCTACTTCTGCGTAGAGAAGGACTGTGGTCTGTGGTTCAGAACCCACCGGATGTTACAGGTTGGGATCCTGCTGATGATGAGGATGCGAAGAAGATTGCGCAGTTTAACAGGGACAATGAGAGAGCTCTCTGCATTATTGGACTAACACTGAATGACCAGCAACTGGTCCATATTCGTGGCGAAGAGTCTGCTGCTAGGTGTTGGAACACATTGCGGAGAATTTATGTTCGGGACAGTGTGGGTGCTCATATTCATCTCACACGGAAACTGTTTAGAGCCTGTTTGCAAAAAGGTGGTGATATGTTGGCTCATTTAGACTTCATGAAGAAAACTTTGCAGGATTTGCAAGAAAAAGAGTTGATTTTTTCTGAGCTTCAACAGGTGTATATTATTCTATCATCGCTTGATGAAAGCTACGACTCTTTTGTTTCCTCATTGGAAGTTCTTTCACGAGATGAACTGACATTATCTGAGGTTACCGGGAGATTGCTTGAAGAGTCCAGACGAAGAGAGGATAGAGTTCAGTTCAGAGACAATCAATCACAAGAAGAAACACAGTTTTCAACTGTAAATTTTGTTAAGAAATGTTATTCTTGTGGTGGTAAGGGGCATATTGCTAAGAACTGTAAAAATAGCAAGAAAAGGAGTGTTGCTAATCGTAAAAGAAAAAGCAACAATGTTACTGTAACTGTAGCTAAGGTTGATAAGGCTGTAAACCATAGTTTCTGGGTGGTTGACAGTGGCGCATCCCATTCTATAACTAAGGTTAAAGAAAGGTTTGTTACTATGAAGGCTAGCAAACAGCATATTTCCTTAGCAAATGGTTGGAAAATTAAGGCTTCAGGTGAAGGTACAGCTTATTGTCCATGTATTAATGAAAAATTGGAAATGTTATATGTACCTAAAATGAAATTTAACCTATTATCTGTAAAAGACCTTGTGAAATGTGGGTTTACAGTAACATTTAAGAATGATAGATGCATTATTGAAAAAGAAGGTAATAGTGTTATTGCCAATTTGGAGAATAATTTATTTATTCTACATGAGAACTCTTTAAATATTGCGAGTTCTGAATCTGATTATAAGAATAAAAAGCCCCATGATAACTGTATACATCTACTTCATAGACGTTTAGGCCATGTAAATTTTAAAATGGTACGTCAAACTGTTATTCTATCTAATGGAATCAATTTGAAACCTTGTTCAAAATATCTTAACTGTAATGCCTGTAACCAGGTTAAAAGTAAGGTTACTCCTGCAAACCGGTTTCAAGGATTCAAGACATCTAAACCACTGGATGTAGTGTTTGCAGACCTAATTGGCCCTAAGAAACCTAGCTTAGGAGGTGCCTGCTATATACTCAGCATTATGGACCATTATTCTAGATATGGTTTCTGTTATGTAATGAAATCAAAGGCAGAAACTTTCCAACATTTTACTAAATGGTTAAAGTTTGTTGAACGTAAGATGGATAAAAAAGTACTTTGCCTAGTCACTGATAATGGGTCTGAATTCACTAATCATAGGTTTACATCAATGTTGGAGAATGCTGGTATAGAACATAGGCGTTCTGCCCCCTACAGGCCAGAACATAATTCATTTATTGAAAGACGTGGTCAATCATTGCAGGCAATGACCAGAACTATGCTAGTTGATTCTGGTTTGTCAGAAAAGCTTTGGGGTGAGGCTATAATGTGTGCAAACCATATTCTGAACATAGTAGTTAACTCAACTACTGGTAAGATTCCTTATACTCTTTGGCATGGTAGGAAGCCTGATTTGAGTTATTTACACACATTTGGTGTCCCTGCTTGGGTGCATATTCCCTCACAGACTAGACGGAAGGATCAAAGCAGAGCTAGGAAGATGGTTTTTGTTGGGTACAATTCCAATCATAGATCGTTTAGGTTCTGGGAACCTGGAACTCGGAGAATTATGCACAGTGCTAGTGCTAAATTTTCAGAACATGTTGGTTGGGAGAAGCTAGAACAAGAGTTTCACAAGGTTTGTGATGATATAGATGTTGATCGTTTGGTTAATCATGATACACCAAATGAGCAGTTAGAGAATCAGGATAGTCCATCTATTACTCTGATAGGGGAGGAAGATGTAGATGTAGAATCTACTCGTGAGGTGGAACAGGATGATCCTGCAAGTCCTGTATTGCCTAGGAGGTCTACTAGGGACAGGCATCCACCCGACAGATACCAAGCCAGTGTAGTATTGCAAGTTAGCATAGAACCTTCTAGTTTTGCAGAGTTAAGGCTGTATCCTGAAAAGGAAAAGAAATTGTGGAAGACAGCTATGGAGAAGGAGTTGAAATCCTTACAGGAATTGAAAGTTTATGAAGAAGCTAAGCTCCCTTCAGGGGAGAGTGCAATTGGCTGTAGATGGGTGTTTAAAATTAAAAATGATGCTGCTGGCAATGCTATTTATAAGGCTCGTTTAGTTGCTCAAGGGTTTTCCCAAACTGAGAGGGATTACGATGAGGTTTTTGCTCCGAGCTTGAAAGCCTCTACGTTGAGGGCAGCATTGGTGTGGGCTGCTAAGTATCGGTGTAATGTTACCCATATTGATGTTGAAACAGCGTATCTGCATGCTCCATTGCAGCATACCATTTATATGAAGATGCCACCAGGTGTGGATTCTAATGGCCAGACTGGTTGTTGGAGACTTAAAAAGAGCCTTTATGGTTTAAAACAGTCCGGTTTTGAGTGGAACAGATGCATAGTAAATGAACTAAAAGCTATGGGATTTATTCCAGGTTTGGCTGATCCTTGTTTATTTAGACGGGTGAAAAATGGTTTGATCTCGTTGTTGCTTTTGTTCACGGACGATATAGTTATTATTACTAGGTCTGAACAGGAAGCTATTGACATTGTTTCACAATTAGAGAGTAAATTTAAAATCCGGAATTTGGGTGAAATTAAGCATTATCTGGGCTTAGATGTGGTTAGAACCAGTAAAGGTTTTAAGCTGTCGCAGGCTGGTAAAATTAATCATTTGCTTAAGAAATATAGCATGGAGCTATGTAACACTGCAAAGACACCAATGGCATTGGAGTTTAAACCTGAGGTTACTGAGGGTACTGGTTTTGATAAGGGAATCTATCAATCTTTGATAGGTAGCCTAATGTACCTAAGTAATTGGTCTAGACCAGATATATCATTTAGTGTGAACCAACTGGCTAGATTCAATGATAGTCCTTCAGAGAGGCATTGGCAAGCAGCAAAGCGTGTGCTGCGTTATTTGAAGAAAACTATCCACTATTCATTGTATTTAGAACCGAATAGGGATTTAGTTTTGACTGTTTATGCTGATGCGAATTTTGCAGCTGCTATAGATAATAGGAAGTCAACTTCTGGCATAGCCTTTATGCTAGGTGGTGTACTGATTGGATGGAGGTCGATACGACAGAAACACATAAGCTTATCCACAATGGAAGCTGAGTTTTCATGTTTGTCGTTGACATGTACTGAGCTGATATATTATAAGCAGTTGCTTATAGATATGGGATTAAGTATGAATGAACCCTTTACTGTGTATGAAGGTAATCAGGCAGCAATAAAAATGGCGACTAGTTTAGCTATAAAAACGAGGTCGAAGTATACTGATTTGAGGTATCTTAATGTTCGACAAAGCATTAAGGATGGCCTGATAAAGTTGGAATATTGTTCAACTGAAGACAATTTAGCAGACAACTTCACTAAGGCACAAAGTTCAGTGAAACATACCTCATCATGTGAAGGTTATCATCTTACATTGTGAGTGGATATATTGATCTACCCAAAGGGGAGAATGTTAGGGTGTAACCAACAAGTTGGGTAGACAATATATTGCACAAGGCATGTTATGTATCTTTAAGAGAGGAGATCTACTAATTAGTAGATTACAGCATATAAATTGCAGCTGATGCTCTCTCTCTTTCTCTCTCTTGCCTGATGTATGATAACTGCTGTCTAACTGTTATTACTGTTGCTACTACTTACTGTGTGTAAGTTATTGGACTGTTTTTCTCTGTGTATGACTTTTTGGCTGTGTTTATGGATTTTGCTATATTCTTCAGAAAGTAAAGTTTATTTTTGTTACTTTACTATCCATTATTCAGTGTGGTTGCTTTATATATCGCACGCTGCGTATACTTTACAGGGTTGCTCTGTTATAACCTCGACCTGGGGTTCATTGCTAGTGCTTAATCGCACTAGTACCACTAACAAAGTTTCACTTTAGCTTTACTAATTGAAACTAGAAGAGGAGGAATTATTGATTTAAACTAAGTAATTTTAGCTACAGAACATTTATTTTCCTCTCTTCATTTCAGTGGTAACTCTATGTTCTTTGTGTTACCTTGTAGGAAAATAGTTTTAGTGAGTCATGTTTTAAGATAGAAGGTCCTCTGCTGTGTCAAGGACGATTGGTAATTAAAGAGGATTGATAATCAAGGGGGACTTATAATTAAAATATATTCAAAAACAAACAATAAAATTTCTCTATGTTACATTAAGTGACTTTTGTTAAAACATGTTTGTCTGATACAGGTTGTTTAACAACCACTTGAAGCTATGAGACAGGGCTGAAAAAAGTTACTTACGACTAGTTCTCAAACTTATGGCCATTGCGGCATCTTCCTGTTCTATAACCAAATTTTAGGTGCTTGGCAATCAGCATGTATTCACGATGGCAGTATCCTAGGGTCATATGGTTGCTATTTATGACTTTCCCAGCACTATTTCGACAAGCAAAGTCAATGGAGTTGACTATGCAAAAAAAAAAAAAAAGTAATAAAATCAGGCACATAATGACCACATTGCTTAGGAATAGAAGTTCAGTCCCAGTTGTGTTCCTAAATCAAGGACTATATGCAAATGATTATAATAAACTTTTATGTTCACTTCTGTGAAATTAGGAATCTCTTGAGTTTACTGTTGGATTTATATGACTCAGGTACAGGTTATTTTTTAAAAAAAAATGAGCCCCAGAAAAGGTTGTGGAATTTGATAAATTAAGTTTTAATGTTGTCTTGAAGTAACTTTCTAATTATTTTCAGCTCCAACACTAAAGGTAAATGCGGAATTTAAAAAAAATAGAATTTAATTCTTAAATGAGAGAACTGAAGAGGTTTTTTGGATGAGAAGTGAAACATTTTCAAGGAAATAAAACCAAGAAAGTCCAGTTGCCTTTTGAAAAGCATCTTTGGGACAACCATGACCTGGATGCTTGAGAATTTCCATGAATGAGAAAATACACAGTTGTTCTCTTATCCCAGTTCAAGATGCTGTTTTTGATTTAAAACTGTAAATAGTATTGTCCCGTATATATTCCAAACCCAGCATGTCTGTGACAACTTTCCGAATAATTTAAGTCAATGCTGAGGCTCTGTTGTGTCTGCCTATACTTTGGTGAATGGTTACTTACAAGTAGAACCAAACTAATCTATTATTTATACTTTCCCCCATGTTCCTTTTTTAACATTTCAAGAAAACATTTTTAATGTAGTTTGTATTTAACATAATATAAATGTAATTCTTAGTCATTTATACTGGCTATAGTTAATATACTATTTCCAATATACAAAATATTATTATACTATGTTGGTTATTGTTATGATTGAATGATTAACCACACCTGTGGTCTAGTATTGTTGCTCAGTTCTATCAGCTATCTGAATACTATTACAAGATAACTATCCTGGGCTGCCTGACATGCTATAATTCTTGTAGTTAGTTTGTCTAAAAGTTTCAGTAAAGCATACTTCAAAAAAACAATTCTTTTCTTAACTCTCTTTTGTTTAATCAGAAAACTAAATTCTGCCTGCTTTTACCTCACTGCAGACAGGAAAAAACTGTGTTTCAAGGATTACTTAAAAGGGAAAAGCTGACAGAAAAGATAAAAAGGATGATTAGCAATAATAATAAAATGTGTTTCCATATTTTTAAGTCACAATGCAGCAAGGATGATCCAACATATATGTATTCCCCATGATATTTTTATAGCCTTTGACACATTTCCCCAAAAAACATGACATTAAGAGCAGGGACTCAGTGGTTAGAATGCAGTACTGAAGGCTACTTCTGCTGACTGCCGGCTGCCTGCAATTTGGCAGCTTGAATCTCACCAGGTTTAAGATTGACTCAGCCTTCCAGCCTTCCGAGATGGGTAAAATGAGGACCCAGATTGTTAGGGGCAATAGGGGGACTGTAAACTGCTTAGAGAAGGCTGTAAAGCACTGTGAAATGATATAGAAGTCTAAATATAGTATAGTCTTCATTTTCATTGAACAAAATAAATACAACGGAATTGGTATTGCTATCAATATTTTGAACATTTGTTTTCATTACTGTCAGGTTTGGATTTTTTAAAGGATTAATTTCACCACGTCTGTTTTAAATTGTGGCTCTCAAGATGCTGTACAATGTTTGGTGTGGTCTTGAAGTTGATGGAAATTGCACATCTCTAGATACTCCAGGCGTTCTAATCGGACACATGAAATATAGATGGTTCATATTCTTTCTTGTTTCAGTATTCTTAATCTCAGTGAAGAAATGAATACCTTTTCATCAGCTCTTATAGATAAAGACAGGGAAGAGTTTTCACCCCTCACTATTTGCATAATATCAGCAATATCAGAAACAGTACCTAGGCTGCAGTTTGTTCTTGAGCACAAGTTATGTATATATGAGCAAATGCATTTGGAGGGATGAATTCTCCACATGTTCTTTCTTCTACACAAATATGTTTCTCATATTTTGGTTTTTTTTTTGGTTCAGAAAGGGCTGTCATTACATTTATAATGTGAAGACAGGGTGAAAATATTTTGAATTGTTCCTCACCTCTTACTGTGCTTTCACTTTAATACGCAAAACAGTAAGATGTGCAAGCTGCAGATCCTTTGCTTCACTAAATATATGTGGCAGATGAGGTTGCACACGCTGCCAAGAGAGTGTGCTTCGAACAATAGTTTTACACTAGGGATTTACATATTGATATATTTCTAGCCCATTTCTTGTCTTTAAAAAATTTCCAAAAACAATAACTCTTGAGTATGGTGAGAGTGATGAATACACTGTGTCTTTGAGCAGAAATGAAATGCTTGCTTAATTCAGTGCCTGGCCACAAAACCTTTGAACAGCAAAAGATAAAGCTGTGCAAATGAACAGAAAAGATAGAAAAAGCTAAGCACAAGAGAAGCATCTCCTGTAGAAAATGTTCACTAACTTAGCATCTTGTTTGTTTGTTTGGTTCTTTTTTAGGTATTTGGCAAAGTCTAATTAGAAAGAAAGGTGTTAATGGGAAAGAAGCTAGAAAAAGAAACCTGTGATCATAGGTGATGTTTCACTTCTGTGTTCATCAGGTAACAACTGTTATTTGTCATTAAAAAAGAAAGAAAGAAATCTAACAAAACAAAATCCCATCTTCTTAAGGACAGCCTGTTTTCCCCAATAAATTAAATAAATTATAACTTAAATAGTATAGATGTAGGCAAGAACAACTCCTCTTTATAGCTGATGTTCTGCATACAGGGGATCATATTAAACTATAAATGCCCATAAGAAGATACGTTTTAAAATATGAAGGTGTCTGAAAATGAAAATGTGTTCTGAATCTATTTCTCTATTTATTAATATTTGTGCATTAGAGTTGGAAGGTGAAAGGAAAGAAAGGAGGAGGGAGGGAGGGAAGGAGGGAGGGAGGGAGGGAGAGAGAGGGGGGGGGCAGAGACAGAGACAGAAAGATAGAGAGAGGTATGCCACCATTAATTTCCTATATTTATTCGTTCTCCATACTTGAAATCAGGAAAAAATTCTATGCATTTGATAATCAATAGCAATAGCATTTAGCAATATACCTTAGCCTTATATACTGATTTACGGTGCTTTACAATCCTCTCTAAGCAGTTTACAGAGTCAGCATATTGCCCCCAACAATTTGAGTCCTCATTTTACCGACCTCAGAAGGATGGAAGGGTGAGTCAATCAATGTTGCGTTGTTTGGTTTACATCAAAGAACAGGACTTTCTTTCATCTTTCCTAAAAAGTATGTGGACATCAATGTATTCCTACTCTTTCATTATGAAGATTTGTTTTTGTTTTTAAACAAATGTAAAACAAGAAGAATCTAGAGAGTCTAGATTACCTGCGAGACCACCTACTGCCACCAGTAGCCTCCCACCGTCCAGTACGATCCCACAGAGTTGGCCTTCTCAGGGTGCCGTCGGCCAGACAGTGTCGGCTGGTGACCCCCAGGGGGAGAGCCTTCTCTATGGGAGCGCCTTCCCTCTGGAATGAGCTGCCCCCGGAGCTTCACATAATCCCTGACCTCCGGTCCTTCCGACACGCCCTAAAAAGTTGGCTTTTCCAGCAAGCCGGCCTGGCCTGTTAATTTTAACTTATTTTAAATGTATTGTCTTTTAAATTCGGTTGTTTTTTTGGATATGTATATATTTTTTTTAACTTTTGGGATGTGTTTTTTTTTAATGTTGTATGCTGCCCTGAGTCCTTTTGGAGAAGGGTGGCATATAAATCCAAATAAACAGAAACAGAAACAGAGTCTAGAACAGGGGTAGTCAACCTTTTTATACCTACCGCCCACTTTTGTATCTCTGTTAGTAGTAAAATTTTCTAACCACCCACTGGTTCCACAGTAATGGTGATTTATAAAGTAGGGAAATAACTTTACTTTATAAAATTTATAAAGCAGAGTTACAGCAAACCCCTACCACCCACCATGAAAGCTGGAACTCCCACTAGTGGGCGGTAGGGGCCAGGTTGACTACCACTGGTCTAGAACTTACCAATTAGGATAACTCTGCCATGCATATTCTACAACACAAATGAAATATTATTTCAGATGCTCATCAAGGATTGCTGATGGAACATGTATTATAGCTTAATGTTTAAAGGTTTCCCCTACTGTGACTTCCTCAAGGGGTGTTCACCTCCAATTCTCAGCCAAGGGAATCTGTGTTGGCTAAAAGATGCTTCTGTCATCATGTGGCCAGCATGAAAGTGTGGAATGCAGTACTCCTTCCTTCTAAAGCAATACCTATTTATCTACTCACCTTTTCATACTTTTGAAAAGTATGCTGGGTTGCTGGGTTGGCAGAAGCTGGGTTGAATAATGGGAGCTCACCCCATCACACAATAGTCAGATCTCAAACCTGAGACTGTCAGCTTTCCAGTTGACAAGCCCAGTATCTTAATCACTGAACTGTAACACTGGCTCCTATTGTAGCTTAAATGTCTCCAAAGTCTAAACTACAATATGTGTAGTGGAAAGTTGGTGCATTTACCAGAATGGAGTTGGTAGGTAAGGGATGCAAATTCTATAACAGAAATTACTTCTTAATAAAGTAATCAACTTGCCTGAATGTTTAATTGATTGGTAATAGATTTAGGCATATGGGTTCCTAGTTTTAGTTTGTGCCATGCTACTAAGGAAGGAATATTTAATAACAAACATATGTAGGTAGTAGCAAAACTGCTAGTAATTTATTTTATAGAATCCTACAGTTAGATGCAACATCAAGGATTTAATACAATAATTTACTACATTCTAATTAATTCTAAGAGCCGAGGTGGCACAGTGGTTAGAGTACAGTACTGCAGGCTACTTCAGCTGATTGCTAGCTGCAGTTCGGCAGTTCAAATCCCACCGGCTCAAACCTCCCATCTTTCCGAGGTGGGTAAGATGAGGATCCAGATTGTTGGGGGCAATATGCTGACTCTGTAAACCACTTAGAGAGGAGTGCAAAAGCACTCTGAAGCAGTATATAAGTCTAAGTGCTATTGCTATTGCTAATTTAAGAGGACTATTATAAAGCCTCTATAAATGATATGCCCCCCAAAAGTTAAAAGCAATAATTAGAATATATGTGTAAATAGTCAGACATTTTCACATAAATAATTCATTACTTAAATCAACTTCACAAAGAACTTCTATCTCCCCTTCCTACTTCATGTTTAAATTTTTAATAAATCAAACTCCGAACTCATGCTAGATGGGAAACCTCTCAAAGAGTTCATGACATTACATTGAAAAGTCTATGCAAAGAAAACATAACAACTAAGTTCACATAGTTTGTTTAATCATGATTGTTAAAAAGTCACTTTGGCTGGTTCATGCATAATAATAGGCTATGTGCCAAGATTTACAATAGCCAATGACTCAACTCACATATTGTACAAGGCGAAAATCAAATTTCATTACAGTCAGCTCAAGATGTGCTAGGGAAAGGCAACACATACATCGTAAGTTTGTTAGTTAACATTGGAACTCAAAAAGGAAAAAAAAATTAGCACATGGAATTAAAACAGGTGCTATATATTACAGGTAAGTATCCCACTGAACTAAAAGTCCTGACATGTTGGCTCATTAGTTAAGTTTTTTGGGACTGTTAGTTTAAAACTATCAGAAATGCCACAGAAAGAGGCAACAAGCAACCACTGTAGAATGGAAGTAAAGCGTGCATGAGAATAAACAGAACCCCCTAAACTCCACTGAAGATGTTACCTAGCCTGGTAATGAAATGTTTGGAAACCAATACCCACAAGTTCAGAAAATGAACCTTCACTCTCAATAAACAGAATGTTAGATACTGAACAGGGAATAATACAAAAATGTAAGGGTATTTCTGGATAAGTGTATATAGAATCCTTGGAATAACATCAGAGAAGTGTTAGTTGGAAACATTTATTAGTGTGTGTATATATTTTTATAAGTAGCTGTGTTGTTTACTTTATACCTATGGAGATTCTCAATCATCCAGGACATGGTTGTCTCAAAGGTGCTTTTTCCAAAAGGCAACTGGACTTCCTTTGTTTTCATTTTTAAATGTTTCGCTTCCCATTCAAGAAGCTTCTTCAGTTCTAACTGCATAATTCTTTTGTGTTTTATTATATTTGCATTTAAAAATAAAGAAAATGATACTGACATCATTTATCCCAAGTCTATTTTCCACCCATGATGTAATCAGCACTTCAGCAAGGAGCAGAAATAGAGAAACATTATAATTTTGCTTATTCCCCATCCTTTTTTTTAAAGCACCCAGCCAGACAAATGCAACTTTCTCCTGCTTAATCTTACCTGGATTCTTCTTTATACCCAGTGACAATTGCAAAACTGAAAACTGCAGTCGAAGCGCAGCTCCTGATTGCATTTTAATTTTTAGAAGGAATGAGAAGTCAGTAGAATGGAAAGAGTGAGAGAATTGGTCCTTGGTTGCTATCGTTAGTCCATTTTGAAAACGGTCACTGCTTTTACTATGGGGAGTGAAAAAGAGAGAGGAAAATATAATGAGCTCTTGCTAGACACAGTAATGGAATTCTAGGCTTCTTTGAAAAATTTAGCACCTCTTTCCTTGCTTGAGTAGAACTGAGGAGCTACTATTTGAAGGGTTTTTTGGAAGGTGTGAATGCACTTTTTCACCATTTCAACAATGTCAGCTGTATCTTACGCTCTTCTAGATTACTCCATAACAGAGCTGTAGACTTTCATCATATTCACACGTTCTATTTTCATTACTCAGACTCTTGCTGGAGGAAGGAATTGGGGAAATGTATTTTGGCAATTTACTCTTCTGTCTAGAGCCCCCTTTTCACGCTTTTGAAATAAGTCTTTTTCAACCTAAAGAGCTAGAGGTTAGATAGATAGGAGGTGATTTCCTTTTCTTTAAAGAGATTTAGAGAAATAAAATGACTCAACATTTTAATAGTAAATTTATGATGTTTGCTAGTTTGTAAATGGTGTTTTTTTAAAAAAAATATTTTGTAGTTTGGAAAAGTAACACTGGACTAAACTATGTTACCTTCATTGGTAGCATACTGAACTTCATTTACCTTTTCTTTCAAGGATTTTAATTGTCCCTGTTCCTTTATTATTTATTTGTTTATTAAATTTACATTGCCGCCTATTCATCCATGGTGACTCAAGGCAGCTTACATAATTTAAAAACCACATTAAAAAACAATGAAACTAATACAATAATTAGGTAAATTAATATAATAAAATCACCCCCCCAACTCCCCACTCCAATGACAGCAGATCACACGAGCCATTTAATGGGCTCCATCCCATTCTGGGTTCCCCGCCCCACTGGTAGAACCAGGTCTTCAATGCCTTCCAGAAGAGTATTAGAGTGGGGGCATTCTAATCTCTGGGGGAATGATGTTCCAGAGAGAGGGAGCCACAACAGAGAAGGCCTGTCTTCTGTGTCCCACCAGGTGTATCTCCCTCGGGGATAGGACCTGCAGCATTCCCTGCCTCCCCGCTCCAATGGATCAGTAGATATGACAGGCAAGAGACAGTCCCTCAGATATATTGACCACCAGAAAGGAAGGCACTACATATTTGGGATTGGTGAGACATAGGTAGCCAGATAGTATTCTATGGGTTTCAAACTTTCTGTTGGGAATTACATTCATGGGCCTGAGTGCTTTAGATGATACAGAATGCATTAGCTTGAGGAACCACCCATGATCTGTTGTTAAGTAGTGTTTCAGGGGGCAATCTAGATGATCTATCAGAATGGTACATACAGTCCATCTTCCCTTAAACAGTCAGAAAGAAAGATATATAGATGTTACATTTTGTCATGTCCCATGTAGGAGGTTTTAAGTTGCATAAAACGCATAGAAATGGAAATCACATTGCTCACAAGTTTTTCCACTGTAACTGTGTATATCATGACACTGTAGTTATATTCAGAAAGCTGAAATAAATTTGCAACGTGTCAAATTTGTCTTGATAAAACTAAAGATATTTTAGTCAAAGGACAATTGCCCTTCAGTCAAAATATATCAGTTAATTTATTAATGGTTGTACATAAGGAATTTTGAACTCTGCTTCTCAACAGCTTGAATTACCCTTTGGGTGAGTGAGGTGAAAAGGTGAGACAGATTTATATTCTCTATAGTGCTGAGGCAGTATCACTCATTTTATTTTTTTGAGGAAAAAAAATCCCTGGAATGTTTTATAATGTATATTATAGGCTTCAAGATGTAGTTTTTTTTTTTTTTACAATTATTGTAGTTTATTTTCGGCTAATGATTACAAGCAAACAATAGCACAATATTATTTAGAGAGTGGAATCTTCTTACATTAAAACGTTGATTATGTTTTCCCCATGTTTGGGTTTCAGAAAACTGCTAAAATTTGCAAGATTGATCAATTGATTGTGCAAGCTTCCCGGGAAGAGGTATTTAAAAAATATTAGGCATTTACGAAATATATGAGAAAGATTTGTGGAATGAGTTACTAATTAAAACTACTCAGGTGAGTGTGTCTAATCCTCTGTGAATATCTTGGCCATCTTTCTTTATTAATATTTCCTTTCATTTTGGGGAAAAAATATGTAGGAGTACCACCATGCCATCTGCTAGAACAGGATGACCTGTGTGCCTATTCTTTGTTCAATATTGTATGAAATTCTCACCATCTGTTACAGCAATCTCTCCTCTTCTAAAGAGGGAAGGTGCAAGAGGGTGTAGAGTAGTGTAGAGAATGAAATTTCCCCAGTGTAAGGTGGAGTATAAAATTGCAGAAAAGTAGCCTAAGTTTGTTACAATTTTTAGAGAACCTCTGATGTTCAGGTCTATTATGGTGAAATGAATTTCCAAGAAAAGTGATTGATTATATCAGGTTGTAACTCTATAGGGAAGGGAAAGATTTTTGTTTGTTCTTGGTAGGGTGTCACTGAATCCTACTAGCTTTAATAGCATCCTATTTTCCCCAGAAAATTGCTTCCAAGGGTTGGACAATAATGAGGGATGAATTGGTAAAGTTTGGTATTCTACCTGAATGCTTTAAATTGCTACAATAAAGAACAGTGGAGTTTTGCAATTCAAAATATAATGTCTGGGGTCATAGAGCATCTTAAATTCCAAACCTGGATAAAACACAATGTTTATATTTGTGCATATGCTACATCCAAGCAACCCAATATGTTGAGGAATCTATATTATGCAAACCTGCCCATAATTATTTATTTAATCAATCAATAAATAAATAAATCAGCCAATTAATCAATCAAACAATAAACTTGTATAGCTATCCATCCAGAAGGTGATAAAAGATAAAGGGCTTTTACTCCATTAGTTGTAGCAGAAGCAGTACTATTCGTTTTATAACTTATTAAGGGAAGAATGCTCATCTTTGTTTCTAGGCCATTCAGCCAGTGCTATCTGAAGACATTTCCATGATCATGTGGCAGCATGACATTACACCACAGCACAGATGATGTGGCAAAACACAGAGTACTGTTACCTTCCCACCAAAGTGGTAACTATTTATATACTTGCATTTGCATGTTTTTTAGCTGTTAGGTTGGCAGGAGCTGGGGCAAGTAACGGGAACTCACTCCATCATGCGATGGTAGGACTTGAACCCCTGGAGCACATGCCTTCCCTGGCATCCTTTAAGGTACTGAGCCACCACAACTCTTCTCTAGAAGGTGATGACTGTGACTAAATATATTGCATATTTTAGGGACATTTGTTTTTTTTTTAAGAGTGCAGGTAGATATGGGAGATCATCCAGAAACAAACCTGTTCTATTCTCTGTTTTAAATCTATAAAAAAATAATTTGCACCACTGACATTTAGCTGCACTGCCACTGTATTTATTCTCAGGTATTGGAAGGCACAAATAAAGCCTTTAGGCGTTTTTAGGTTCTGTGGGTGGGGCTTGGTGGGCATGGTGTGGCTTGGTGGGTGTGGCAGGAAAGAATACTGTAAAATCTCCATTCCCACCCCACTCCAGGGGAAGGTTACTGCAAAATCCCCATTCCCTCCCAATCAGTTGAGACTCAGGAGGTAGAAAATAGAATGGGAGCAGGCCAATCAGAAGTGCTATTTACTGGTTCTCCAAACTACTCAAAATTTCCGCTACTGATTCTCCAAAACTGGTCAGAACCTGCTTAATACCACCTCTGGTAACTGTAGAAACTGCCTCGGGAGATACAAGCTCAAGTCACTCTAAATAACAGAACTGACTAGCTGTGTCTGAGGTAGTCACTTCCTTCATCCTTTTTTATTGCATATTAGATTATTAGATTTTTATACAACTTTTTTTACTTTACAAGTATCCCAAGCCAGTGAACATACTTTAGTATTCCTTCTTCTTCCTGTTTTCCCCACTACAGAAATCCTGAGAGGTGGGTTTGGCTGAAAGAAAGTGGGAGCAATTGGTGAAAGGTTACCCAGTCAGCTTTCATGCTTAAGTATCTTAACTACTAGATGAAATGGGCTTTCATATGCTTCTCTAAGGATAAAAAAAGGGGAGGTCAGCCTATACCAAATTGAACTACCACGGAAAAGCTGGGGTATATGTTCATTTAATTTAAATTAAATAAATAGTTCTGAACTAATCTCTAACAAAGGACACTTTTGGAACTTCTGAAGATAGCACCATTTCCTGATTCTCATTTTAAAAATATGATCTTAAAAGATTCAGTGGTTTTTCTTGTCTAGATCATGTATTTACGTACTTCACTGCATATTGAAGGGTCCCCACTGCCTAATAAGCACTTGAGTTAAAATACATACATTTCAAATAGCAATAAAGCTCAGACCATCAAAATTCATATTAAAAAACACCAGAAGCAGTGGTGGGTTCCTACCGGTTCGCACCGGATCGAGCGAACCGGTTGGCGACCGAACCTGGAAGTAACCGGACCCGGAAGTAACTTCTGGGAACCGGCACCGGTCCTGTCGCTCGATCGCCCTTGCCGTCCTAATGCAGCTCACTCGCTCCCCCGCCCATCCGCACTAAACTAGCTAGCCCAGCCAGCCGCTCACTGATTGGCTGGAGTCCAGCCAATCAGTGAGCGGGCTGGAGGCAACCCATTTAAAAGCGGGTCCTCCATTTCAAAACTCCCTTCTATTGGCCTTCCAGGAGCTTGCTGCTTCCCTCAGGTAAGCAACTAAGCGCGAGGGGGGGCTGCGGGAGGCTAGCTTTGGCGAGGAAAGGCCTCTGAGCCTTCGCTCGCTGAAGCGGCGGGCTGGCGTGGGCTGTGTGGGCGGCGGGCAGCTAGCTTCGCCGAGGAAAGGCTTCCGGGCCTTTCCGCGCCGAAGCGCCGGGCTCAGGTGGAAGGCGCAGCCGTCGGGAGGCTAGTTTCGCCAAGGAAAGGCCTCTGGGCCTTTCCGTGACGAAGCGCCGGGCTCAGGTGGAAGGCGCAGCCGTCGGGAGGCTAGTTTCGCCAAGGAAAGGCCTCTGGGCCTTTCCGTGACGAAGCGCCGGGCTCGGGTGGAAGGCGCTGCCGTCGGGAGGCTAGTTTCGCCGAGGAAAGGCCTCTGGGCCTTTCCGCGCCGAAGCGCCGGGCTCGGGTGGAAGGCGCGGCCGTCGGGAGGCTAGTTTCGCCAAGGAAAGGCCTCTGGGCCTTTCCGTGACGAAGCGCCGGGC
The DNA here is from genome assembly GCF_964273705.1 of Natrix helvetica. Classification (NCBI taxonomy): domain Eukaryota; kingdom Metazoa; phylum Chordata; class Lepidosauria; order Squamata; family Natricidae; genus Natrix; species Natrix helvetica. The sequence goes on along the minus strand of NC_138548.1, from coordinate 96,775,512 downwards.
TCGGGTGGAAGGCGCTGCCGTCGGGAGGCTAGTTTCGCCGAGGAAAGGCCTCTGGGCCTTTCTGCGACGAAGCGCCGGGCTCGGGTGGAACGCACGGCCATCGGGAGGCTAGTTTCGCCGAGGAAAGGCCTCTGGGCCTTTCCGCGATGAAGCGCCGGCCTCGGGTGGAAGGCGCGGCCGTCGGGAGGCTAGTTTCGCTGAGGAAAGGCCTCTGGGCCTTTCCTCGATGAAGCGCCAGGCTGGCGTGGGCGGCAAGCCTCCGCGAGGCTAGGCCAAAAGCCCCCCACCCCCCCTCTCCAGCCTCGCCTGGCTGGCTAAGCCCTAAGCAGTCTTAAACAGTCTTACCTGTCCTGCTGCCTCTCTGCCTGTCTGCTGCCTGTTGCATCCATCCATCGCATTGGTGAGCTGCTGATTCTGCCTGCTGGTAAGTAACCTGGTTTTTTTTCTTTTATTTTTTTAATGTATTTTAAAATAATATTTTATTTATTGTGCATAGAATTTTTTTAAATAATTTTACTTAAAAGTATTGAGTATAGAATATTTTAAAATGGTTTACTTCAATTTATTGTGTATGGATTCTTTTTTTAAATTGTCTCAGACTATTTTAAAAAGATTCTATCCAAAATAAATTAAAACCATTTTAAAATATTCTATACTCAATACTTTAAAATGTATTGTGCATAAAATTGTTTTAAATTGTTTAATTTTAATTTATTGTGTATGGAATATTTTTAATGGTTTCATTTTAAATTATTGTGTGTGGAATAGTTTGAAATGGTTACAGTATAAATTATTGCTGGTGGAATATGGCTGGTACAATACCTTAAAATAGTTATACTATACATTATTGCTGGTGAAATACTTAACAATGGTTTTTAAGGATTTTTTTTATTTATAGAATATCTTTTTTGAATTATTGTTTGGGAATTTTTATTTTTTAATTGTTTATAAAATATATTTACTACAAGAAATGTTATTCCTTTTTGCAAATGTTTTCTTTGTGATGCAATATGTTGCTTAAAAGTGTTCAGACCAGGTTTATGTATCTCAAAGTGGCTGCTTTTCTATGGGCAGGCCGGGTTGATGCAAGGCAGCTTTGCAAGATTTTGTGGGTTTCACCCTCATTTATGTAATTCTGAGGTGGTTGATTGTTCTGTGAGCTTCCTGGCACTGTCCTTTATAATTTCCAGGGCCTTGATGGTTTTTATTCCAGTGGCTTTGTCTTTCCTGTCCTTAGGGTTAGGAAAAAAAAAACTGGTTTCATTTGCAGTCTTTGGGGGGGGGGGGAATTCTTATTTTTTGGTGTTTTCCTGGCACTGTCATAGTTTGTGTGGGTGTGGGTGTGTAATGTCCCGCAGTTATCTACACATTAATAATGATCTAGTAATATTTCCTTATACATTTTAGGGACCTTTCCTTACATAATTGGTGTTTTCTTTCATACTTCTGGATTTCTAATTTCTGTTTCTGTTAGTTAGCAATTACTAAAACAAATCCCACATGAAAAAGTATTCAAAGCCTTCTTGATTTTAATTGTCAATTTATTTATTCCTGCACATTGTAATATTTATTCATTTTCATATCTCTGTTTTTCCACTGTTGTGCAAACACAATTCCAGCAGCTGTTTGTTGGGGGACACCCTTCCTGAAAAGACTGTACATTGTTGGGTGAAAACAGAGGTCCCTTCTGTTACCTGTAGTCCTCAGCTTACAACCACAATTGAGTCCAATATTGTTTTAGTTATTCTGCAGTTAGTATTATTTAACAGGATGAAGAGACAACAGAGTATGACCGCTAGGACAGTCATCTTTCCTATGTAAGTAGCTCTTTTATTGCTTTGTGTGCTTGTTTCATCCTTAATATAGTAGTGCAAGCAATTAAAGTCTTGCTTTCTGTGTCTGTCCTTTGTGCAGGTTTTTGAGCAAAATAAATCGATAAGGTGGTGTGCAGAAGACCGGCAAGCCAGGGATCCTTCCTCTGTAAGTAGCTGTCTTTATTGCTGGGTGTAGTGTGGTCTGTGCTGTGTTCATCCTTGAGATAGTGAAGTGCAAGCAATTAAAGTCTTGCTTTCTGTGTCTCTCCTTTGTACAGGTTGTTGGAGCATGAGGTGGTGGTGCAGAAGACGCAAAAAAGGAGAGTAATTTTCCTTTTCTATTATTTTGTGTGCTGGTTTCATCCCAATGCAGTGCATGCAATGAAAGAGTTCATTTCTGTGTCTCTTCTTTGTGCAGCCCATTCATTGGAGTCCGTGATATTGAAGACTGGCAAGAACAGTCATCTTCCTTCTGTAAGTTGCTCTTTTATTGTTTTTGTACTTATTTTAGTCTTATTGTAGTTCATCCATTGGGGCAAAGAATTCAGTGATATCGTCTTGGCCACTCCCACCTGGTCACATGGTCGGCAAGCCACTCCCACCCGGTCACATGGTCGGCAAGCCACTCCCACCAGGTCACATGGCCATCAAGCCACTCCCACAAAGGAGGCCACACCCACAGAGTAGGTTCCAAAAAAATTTGAAACCCACCATTGAACAGAAGTGACACACAATAAAGTAGTTATAAAATGATAAACATATAATTAGAGATCAAACATTAACACAGCATTAAAGGCTGGGTTGTTATTTTCTTAGAGCATAAAAAAAATAGAATCACAGAATTATATAAGACGACTTAGATCGCTGGTTTCAATCTCCTGCTCAGTTCAGAGATCCAACTGAAATAATTTTATCTCTGTGGAAGGATGTTTAGAACTAGTTAATACAAAAAAGCCCTCTATTTCATCCATAACAGTATAATTTCTCTAAGTGTGGTAGGAAATTTAAGTCATATTCGTGGGGGAATAAGCTTTTTCTGTGAGATTCCAGCCCTCCTTTTGACCCGAATAAGTAGGAACTAGTGGTCTGAATTGAGACAATCCTGCTAGCATCAAGCTAAGGATTTCTCTTCCTCCATTAACTGACAAGGCGGTACCATGCTGGGAAGATCTCTTTTGGGACAGAACCATCATTTGAGCCAGCATAATTTGGTCCAATGACTGTTACTTTAAGATTAGAAGTAAAAATAGTGATTAAAGCATAAATAGTGATTAAAAATGAAAGGAGTGCAGCACTGTTCAATTTGAAGATGAAAATAGGAACATCACAAGGGCAAAAAGCCAGAACTAACAGAGATACTAGATATAGCTGACAAGCCTGAGTGGGTAGATAACATCTGATTCCATCTCAAAACCTTATTGTGAACGTGAAGGACATTTTCACAGATACAGTCCCGATAAGCTCATTTGTCTTTCTGTTATGGTTTTTACAATATGTAAGCATCCCTAATATGGGATGGAAAAATGTAATGAACCATTTCAAATGTAGTGAACCATTTCAAAAAAAAAATTCATATAATCTTTAATCAACAGGGAGATTATGTTCAACATGGAAAAAGTGTTTGTTTGCTGTTTGAGCAAATTGATCCCAAGGTGATTGCATTTAAATGGATCGAAATGCAATAGATTCCAGATAGACCAACATTCAAAAGGTGTCAAATAATGCGTCATAAAGAAAAAAAGAAATTCAAAGTATTTTGGTCTGATTCAAAAAATTAAATGTTATTTTAAGGTGCCTATCTTGGACACTGTAAATTCTGGTCTCCTCTTAAATATGGAAGCTGGCTGGGTGATTTTGAGTGAGTCGTTCTTTCTCAGCCCAGTCTATTTGACAATTGGGTTGTGGGGAACATTATGTACAAGTTTTAGTTGTACTAAAAATAAAGGCAAGTTACAAATCAAATTAAATGTGCATTGTTAAAGTATATAATAAAATCAAGGTGAGATAAGGCAATCAAAAAGTTTGGTTGAAAAAGGACTTTTATTTTAAATTGATCTAGATCTTCTAATCAGATATATTATAGAAAATAGATAACTTTCTTTTTTCCATAGTGGTGCAAGAGGTAGAATGCTACTATGAAGGGTTGGGTTAAGAACTAGAACTTGAGAACTATACCTTATTAGATATTTAACAGTGGCGGCACAGTTAAATTTACTAGTAAATTATAGTTTTATATTCTCTATCATAAATGGTCTTTAGTACATGAGATTGGTTAGTTTATGGTCTGATATTTTATGTTTTCATTAATGTTTTCATTACTTTTTCATTGCTAAGGGAATGGAAAAGGAATCAAAGTTGAAGCAGCCTCACATTTATAAAATACAACATTATTGACACAATCATGATTAATAAGACAACATTACATTTCTTTGGGATGAAATTTTTTATCATTTTTATTTTAATAATAACCCAGTCATAAAAAGCTAAAGTCAAAATGTTGCAGTCCACTTTCTTTTTCAGTAAATTTTCTGGAAGCGCTATGACATGTTGATAATTTCATCAAGAATAAGGTAAAGGTAAAGGTTCCCTTCACACATATGTGCTAGTCATTCCCGACTCTAGGGGTTGGTGCTCATCTCCGTTTCAAAGCCAAGGAGTCCAAAGACGTCTTCGTGGTCATATGGTAGCATGACTAAATGCCCTGCAAAAATTTCAGAGAATAACATAGAGAATTCTTCACAAATAGGATTCAATAGATAATAGAGGCCATCAATAATATGAACTACTATATATTAGTGTATTAGAATATGATCTATATTACACATATCACATCTGGATAGCACAGCTCTATATAAACAAATAGATGACAGTAGAGAGTACAGAGAACTTCAACACTTTACTACCATCTATTTATTATCTATTGTCCTACTTTTGTAACAAAGTTTTATGTCTCAATCGCCCAAATTGCCCCCATTACGTTTGGTTCTACCATCTCACAAAGAGTATTATGAACATCTGTTCTGCAGATGATTATTAACTGATTCTAAAATATATAGATTTCTCCCCATATCTATTAGTGAACATTTCTTTCAGAATCCATATATTTGGATTTGGATATTATTTTTCTACATCATCTAAAGAATATTTTCATCATAGCTAAGTGGGACTCAAACTTACTGAAATCACGATAAACAAGTTTTCCTTTTTAGTCCACTAGTATGTCCACTAGCAAATGGAAAACTACAATGCTTGTATTCTTCCCAGCGATGTTTAGTTAGAAACTGTGGGTAGAATATTAAATAGTTTTGCTTCTGAAGTGATCCACTGGAATTATACTTCAGTAACACCTAGTTCAAATACATTAAATTAAATTAGGGACAAAACTAATTATGGTCCAAATTTAGGCAACTGTCTTTATATACACAGTTTAGAAATAGGCAACCTTTTTTTCCTGACTGTTCTAGAAAGCTGCAGAAAACACCTAAATGGTGATATGGGACCATTTTTAAAAAAAAACCTGTTTTTGACATTTTTGGATGTTTTAAAGGCTGGAATGGGAGCGAAAGACCTTTGAGAGGCAAAGTTGTTCTATTTGCATCCAAAAAGTCATCCTCAAATCTCAGAAGGCTGACAATGTGTCAGCAATGTTGAGCTACCCTGCATTTCTGTGATGCAGGTTTGAGCCACCAGGAAAGTGCTACTCTTTCCCATTTTAAAAATAAAGTTTCAGGCTTATTGACCAGCTACATTGACATTGATTTTTGCTGGAATTTTTGACATAACCTGTTGGGTCAAGGGTTGCTCATCATTGCTTTATGTGTATATTATTTTTTGCATATACCATGTTTTCTAGCTGACCAGAAAAAAAACCCTAAAAGAAATAATTCTGATTCTTATGAGATAAGATATGATTACAACTTTAACTTTAAGATAGTCTTATCAAAGAAAATGCAGAGTAATAACACATAATGTCACCAGTATAAACCAGTATTAACTGCGCCATTGCCAAGAAGAAGGAAGAGATAGAGGTATCCTCTTGCCTAAATGGTTAGTAGTGGACATGGGCAAAACTGCAAAGTCTTCAAGGCCATTCTCCAAAGTAAAGCAGCCCCTGATACCTTTGGGAAGCTGTGCACAGAAAGCCTCATTGTCACAATCAGTTCTCTTTCCACTGCTAATCTAATGCACGTGCATGAGAAGAATATAGATCTATGGTATTCCTGAGAAAGTGAGCTATTATTTATATCCAGAAGTCTTGAGTTGAACATGCCAGGTTTTAAGCTGAAGCAATGCTAGGAGACAAATTGTCCTAGGACTCAGATCTGAGATGGCTTCAAGAAGGAAAGTAATGCTCTTCACCAGGACTGGTAAGCAGTAGAAAGCAAGATAATATTCTCTATTCTTACTGAATGTAGATCATAGCAAGGAAAACTCGAGTATTGCTACAGTGCTGCTGCTTTAACTTTGTCCCTTATAAATGTGGCTACTTGCTTTTTTTAATCAGCAGAAATGAATGGGAAAAAAATGGCTTTCAGAGTCAGCTATTCCGGCTGATGTCCCAGATAATGAGAGGTAAACAAATGTGACAAGCAAGTACAAGAAACAAAATAAGTCATGACAGTAATTGTTTCTACAAAAATAAAGGAAAAAAGCCCAACAAAACAAAAACAAAGAAAGGGGATTCCTTGCCATGATATTCCAGGAAGAGAAAGGGTGGCAGATTCCTGGAAATAGAATGGATGTTCTCATAACTGTCAAGTCCCTGGGGAATAACAGCTCCTGTGGAAATTATGAGATTGGACATTTCCTGGAGTCAAAGTGAGATTCTCTTTCAGTACAAAGAGTTGCTTGTAAAAAGAGATGAGATTGTCATAATCATGACAGTGAGAAAAAGAGATCCTTTTCCTATCTGTCATGGTTTTGTCTGCCCAGCCTGTAGTTTGCATAACTAAACAAGCTAAACAGTAAGCAAAGCATCTCTATGCTTATTACTTATATCATTAAAACTATTGGGTGTAGCTTGGTCCATGGATGAGCATCCCAAAGATCTATCCATATGGAGAAATAATGTATTACAGTACTTATTTTTTTTCCAAAACACAAAGTACCCTGAAGCATCTTGCTTAGTATAGAAGAATTACACCGAAACGTACCTCCTACAACAGGGCTGTCAAACTTGCATTCTGCGGCCTCCGGACTGGATGCATCACACACTGGCCATGCCCAGTTTAGTGATTAAAAAGTCATGATAAGTCACATGATGATGCCGTGATGACATGAGTTTGACACCCCTGCCCTACAGTATGAGATGAAGTGGGATAAAAGTATTTATTTTAAGTTATTATTACCACATTTCTAGTTGCAGTAGAAAGCAATCTCACATTACTTCTTGAGAATGTTCATTCCAATTGCTACAAGATGAATCACTCTCTTGATTGAACGTGAGTGGTAATGGTATGAAGGTAGCTGAGTTGAACCAAGGTTGGCTAGATGCTACTTCCTACTTTGGACAGAAGCAACTTTTAAAAAGAAATGTTTGATTATTATTTTTTTAGGGGATGTATACATGCCTCAGTGCTGGCTTTGAAGAGAAAAAGACTGAAGGACATGTTTAATAGATTAGAAAGAGCTACTATCTTCCCATAGAATTAGGAGAGAAAATCAATTTTCTGTTATAAGAAGAGTCTACTGATTTTGAATGCAAAGGATGGCAGGCTGAAAAATACAGGTTATGCTACCTTTAAAACAAAGTCCTAACATATGAAAGTTGAGTTTATATATATAATATTCCATCTCTCTCTTATATGAAAATATTAAAATGAACAATGTTTCATTTTAATGTGTAGCATTATGTAATCTCTGCTAATAATCCATTTCCTTTTCGATAAAACTGATAGGAATGTGCAAAACATTCAGAAGGGGAGTTTTCTGTTAGCATGAATAGAAATACAAATGTGTTAGCATGGGTAAACAATGAATCCCCAAAGAGTTAAAGTAGCCTTGACTCCAGTCAGGATGAAACATGGATGATTTGAAGGAGTTTCTGAACTCTTTGCATGTATCTGTACATGTAGAAAACACATTTCCAGAAGAGCTGTCAGCAAAATAAAATGCCTGCCCCTTACAGACACACATGCATTCACGAATAGTCTTTAAGTGGTTGTGTAGGTCTTTCAAACAATATGACTGTTTCAATGCTTTAAGAAAGGTTGATTCACTTATATGCACACTCTTTGTGAACAATCTTTCTGAATGACTCACATAGACAGAATATTCTGACTAACTCAGTAAATCTCTGCTAAATGTTCAGATGAAAGGCAGGTCTACCATTCGACTTTAGACAGTCTGAACACATTAGCAAAATTAGCTTAATTGCATATTCTTAGTTAAAGTTGTAAGGAACAGTATTGCTGTGCCAGAAGTAGGAAATAATTCTATTCAGAGGTTTTTTTTCTTTATTTTTCTCTAAAAATTATTAGGACCAATTAATTCTGAATCATAATCTTCCTACTGCACATGCCCAAGATGGTATCCTGTCGCATTTGAGGAGAAATTTGGGGAGATTATTTTCCTTCTTGGGGTATGCAGGGGTTACCCTAGCCCATCGTCAGTTCCAGGTCCAGCTATGGGAACTTCCTGGGACCTTGGGGGGTACCCTTAAGCTGCAATTTCCTGCCCTGTAGCTGGAACGTTGTGAGTGAAATGGGGCAGTTGGCAGTGAATGGAGAATGGAGAGCATTTTTCTGCTGCCGTCATGTGTGTGGTTGGCGGCGGGGCACCCTACCTGGGGTTTCTGCCACCATCGCTGCTGCTGCCCACGCCATGGTATTATCCTGGTTGCCCCCCCCCCTGCTTATGGACGTGATAGACTGGATTAATGGGGAAGTGGCTGAGGCAGCTGGCATGGGCATTGATGCCAGAGGAAGATGGCTTTGATAGTTGGTGTGGGCGTGTATGGAGTGGGGGGCCTCCTGTGTTGTGCCCCCCTGCTATCACCGCCATTACCTGGGGCACCATACTGTGCCATTTGGCCATTTGGCCGCTCCCCTTGTGACACTATGGACTGGGTTAACGGAGTGCGGCCCCAGCGACGGATATGAGTGCAGGTGACATGGACGGAGCTCAGTTGTTGGAGTTGTTGGAGCAGCCACCGCTGCCACCACTGTCCTCACCGCCGCCATCCTTGGCCGCTTCACCAACCCGCAATTTATAATCTGCTGCGATTTTGATATCTGACCATTTACCCTTACATATTGTCTTCAACATCGACCATGGTTATGATGGACATAAGCCACCCGATACCCCTTTGAATACTGTTGGCTCCCCCCACCCCATGGATATGTCATCTCCCCATTCCATCTCCCTGTGATGGCACTCCGTTTTGGTTGATGCCACACTCTCCTCTATATTATACTGCGACAGAAGTTTACTCCCTTCGGGAACTCCCCCTTTCCAGGGGATGGCCTTCTTGCTTATCAAGACGCTTCCTTAATTATGGATCTTGGGATCCCGAGAGGTGGCATGAAAAGAAGAGGCTTCTTAGGTTTTTTTTTTTTTTACAGGGCTTTTAAAATCAAATTTTAAGGGTGGGCAGGGGGGTTGATTCGGATGGCTCAGACAGACTTGGGGGGGGGGAGTCTGCCAGGACACAGGCCAGAGCTAACTAATGGGTGTGGGTCAGGAGTGCTGGAAAGGGTTGGGATTCCGGGGGAGACATTAAACCATTCCATTGTGTGGTTTGCCATCTCTACTGTATGTGGGAGGGGCAGATACAGTGGGGGCCTAGGGCCAAATTATGTCTGTGGGATGCAGGTTTGCTGTTTAAGAGTGATGGCGTGCTCCACCCCTCATTGCCCCTCTCGCACCCCTGGGTGCTCAGGATTACAGGACCTGAGTCTCTGGCTGGTATCGCTTAACGCCAGGTCCATGGTACATAAGGCTCCTTTCATTTATGATCTCATACAAGAGGGGAGAGTGGACCTGGCATGAATTACGGAGATCTGGTTGGGCCATGAGGGGAATGTTTCCCTCATTGAATTATGCCAACCAGGCTTCTGGGCATTTCACCAGTCGAGAACCCAGGTGGAGGGGTGGGGATGGTTATTAGGGAAAGTCTCAGACCTCATGAGGTCACTGTGCCTCAGATAGGCGGGTGTGAGTCCCTCTTTGTGAAGTGGGGCCTTGGAGCTCAGGTGGGCCTTTTTGTTACATACCTGTCTCCCTGCTATGTTTCATCGGCCCTGCTGGAGCTGCTGGATGTATTAGCTGGATTGGCGGTTGATTTCCCCAGGCTCATGGTCCTGGGGGATTTCAATCTGCCTTCCATTGGTGAGACATCCGAGTCAGCTCGGGAGTTCATGGCTTCCATGACAGCTATGGACCTAACTCAGTTAATTCAAGACCCCACCCATAACGGGAGACACACGCTCAACCTGATTTTCATCTCTGGACAGTGGATGAATGACCTAGATTTAGAGGATATTTCTATCCAACCCTTGTCATGGTCAGATCATTTCCTCCTTAGGCTTGACTTCCATATTGCCACCCTTCACCACAGGGAGGCGGAACGATTAGATGGTTCTGCCCCAGTTGCCTGATAAACCCTGAAAGGTTCCTGATGGAGCTTGGGACTTTTCCTGAATCCCTTTCTCACAATTCGACCAAAGTTCTAGAGGAAGCCTGGGATAGGGTGGTCACTCGGGTCTTGGATTGCATTCTGCCTTTGCATCCTCTGACCTGGTGCCGATCCTGGGTAGCTCCCTGCTTTACCGAGGAGCTCTGGGAGATGAAACGCCAGAAAAGATGCCTAGAAAATATTTGGAGGGCCAGCCGTTCTGAATCCGACTGAACACTAGTAAGAATTTATATTAAATCCTACTTAGTGGTGATAAAAGCAGCAAAACAGCAACATTTTTCTGCTCTTATCACATCCGCAGATAACTGCCCAACTGCCCTGTTTAGGGTGACCCGCTCCTACTTAACCAAGGAACTGGGAAAGACCCCTTGCAGGGTAGGGCTGAGAAATGTGTTCAGTATCTGCAGGATAAAATTGCTCAGATTCGGACAGGCTTGGACTCTGACTGGGTAGATTCAGGCTAGTCGACGCGGATGAATCTTGTGGAAACTATCTGGGATGAGTTTGACCCTGTGACTCCCAAGGGCATGGACAGGATTATGGGGACATTCAGTGCTGCCACTTGTGTGCTGGACCCGTGTCCCTCTTGGTTAGTTTCGGCTTCCCAGGAGATGACACGAGGATGGCTCCAGGGTACCAACACTTCATTGAGAGAGGGGTTCTTTCCCACTGCCTTGAAGGAGGCAGTGGTGAGGCCCCTCTTTAAGAAGCCTTCCCTGGACCCAGCCTCTTTAGCCAACTATCATCCGGTCTCCAACCTTTGCTTCATAGCGAAGGTTGTTGAGAGTGGTAGCACGCCAGCTTCCCCAGTACCTGGACAAAGCTTCCTATCTGGATCTGTTTCAGTTGGGTTTCAGGTCCAGGTACAGCATGGAGATGGTATTGGTCGCGTTGGTTGATGATCTCTGGCAGGCCCAGGACAGGGGTTGTTCCTCTGTCCTGGTCCTATTAGACTTTCGGCGGCTTTTGATACCATTGACCATGGTATCCTACTGTGATGACTTGGGGGGTTGGGAGTGGGGGACACCATTAGGCGGGGGTTCTCCTACCTGTCGGATCGATCACAGTTCGTGTTGACTGGAAGGCAGAGATCGACCCCCAGGCATTTCACTTGTGGGGTGCCCCAGGGGTCGGTCTCTCACCCCTCCTGTTCAACATATACATGAAACCGCTAGGTGAGATCATCCGTGGTTTTGGGGTACAGTATCATCAATACGCTGATGATACCCAACTTTTCATCTCTACCCCAAACCACCCAAATGATGCCCTCAACGTGATGTTCCGATGCCTGGAGGCTGTATGGATTTGGATGGGGACGAACAGGCTCAAGCTCAATCCCTCCAAGATTGAGTGGCTGTAGTTCCCATCATCCCAATGTGTGCATCTTTTACCATCTTTGATGATAGGGGGAGAAATTTTAGCCCCCTCAGAGAGGGCACGCAATCTGGGAGTCCTCCTGGATATGTGACTCAGTTTAGAAGAACACCTGATGGCTGTGACCAAGGGAGCCTTTTACCAGGTTCGCCTGGTACGCCAGTTGTTCCCCTTCCTGGATCAGGATGCCCTGTGCACAGTCACTCACACCCTCGTCCTTTCTCACCTGGACTACTATAATGCTCTCTACATGGGGCTCCCCTTGAAGAGCAACTGGAGGCTTCAGCTGGTCCAGAATGCGGCTGCATGGGTTGTCATGGGGGTACCTAGGTGCTCCCATGTTACACCCCTTTTAGGCAGCCTGCAATGGTTGCCGGTTGTTTTCCGGGTGCAATTCAAGGTGTTAATTATGATCTTTAAAGCGCTCCATGGCTTAGGCCCAGAGTACTTGCGAGACCATCTACTGCCACTGGTAGCCTCCCACCATTTAATACGATCCCACAGAGTTGGCCTACTCAGGGTGCCATTGGCCAGGCAATGTCGGCTGCTGACCACCAGGGGGAGAGCCTTCATCCTTCATCCTTCCAGAAAGCCGGCCTGGCCTGAATAAAATAAATTATTAATTTTAATTGTTAATTTTAATTTAATTTCTAAATCTCGTTGTAAATGTCTATTGGGTTTTTTGGATATACTATTTAATCTTTTTTTTTAACTTTTATAATATGTGTTTTTATGTTGTACTCTGCCCTGAGTCCTTTGGGAGAAGGGCGGCATATAAGTCCTATAAACCTAAACTATAAATAATTTCAGGTCTCACAGCAAATATCATGAATTGATTCAGTAAAGCTCAGATAGCAATAAGTTATTCTTTTTGCTAAAGTTGAATAGAAATACATTATTCATGGTGAATGTTCTTTAGCTATTCTCAGTTCATCACTCATTTTTCCAAATGAGAGCTCTCATTCCTTAATTGATGAAGAAGAGCCATTGTTGAAAACATGAATGCATAATAGTGTATAATGATGCAATGGTTAAAGCATTGGACCTGAATGTTAAAATCTTCTTTAGGCATGTAAACGTAATGGGGGAAATTTACTCTTGCCTTAATTAATACACCATCACTCTGCTAAACAAATAATTCCCTCACTACTGTCAAATCATTCACTAAGGCTGCATTACCCATTTATGACTGCAGGACTGTAACTTTGTTGTTTGTATCCTTACGATTTATATTGATATTGATTGCTTCCTTATCACTTATTTGTACCCTATGACTATCATTAAGTGTTGTACCTTATGATTCTTGACAAATGTATCTGTTCATGTCTTTTTTATGTATTCTGAGAGAATATGCACCAAAGACAAATTCCTTGTGTGTCCAATCACACTTGGCCAAAAAAGAATTCTATTCTATTCTATTATGAGTATCTGTAGAGGACCTAAGTAGGCAAGTAAAATAAACATAGTAACAGAATAAGAGAATAATGTAGTTGGAAGGAACTTTGGAGATATTTAATCCAACCTGCTGCTGAAGCAGGAAACCCTATACCTTTTCAGTCCAACCTCTTCTTAAAAACCTCCACTGTTGGAGCACACCCAATTTCTGAAGGCCAGTCCTTCCACTGAATAATTGTTCTAACTGTTGGGAAATTTCTCTTTAGTTCTAGGTTGGTTCTCTCCTTGATTAATTTCCATACATTGCTTCTTATCCTGCCTTCTGTTGCTTTGGAGAATAGGCTGACCTTCTCTTCTTTGTGGCAGCCCTTTGGATATTGGAACACTGTTATCATGTTTACCACTGGTCCTTCCTTTCATTAACTAGACATAGCCAATTCCTGAATTTATTGTTCATATGTTTTAGCTACCAATCCCCTAATCATCTGTGTTGCTCTTTTCTGCACTCTTTTTAGAGTCTCAACATCTTTTTTATATCATGGTGACCAAAACTGAATGCAGTATCCCAAGTGTGGCCTTACCAAAGCATTATAAAGTGGTACTAACACTTCATGTGATCTTGATTCCATTCATCTGCTAATGCAGACTAGGACTGCATTGGCTTTTTTGATGGCTGCAGCACACTGCTGATTCATGTAACTGATTGTCCACTAGGACTCCAAGATCTCTCTCACATTGTGACAAAGGTGCTATTCCATTTTCATTTGTATATTGATGCCACATAGTCATACTGTTCATAAGGAGAAGAACTTCCAGACTCTTTGTATTCTGAGAACAACACCAGAACAGCTTTTTTTAAAAAGAAAATTCTAATCTGCTCTATGGATCTGCTTCAGGGGGAGGAGGAGGAGGAACAGAGTGGGGATACAATGAAAGCTAACTCTGTTCCTTAAATGTAATGAATAAATTGAGTGAGTGGTTTCTCAGAATTAAAGAAGGACAAGATAGATCAAGGTGGACCTTAAACCCCAAGGCACAAACTAATTATGATAGCACTAGGGTATACATTTGCTCTGCTACATTTTTTTAAAAAAGGTTGTAATACATGAATAAGATAGGACTTCTGCCAAATTATGCAGATCTGCTTGGGGTAAGCTTTGTTAAAACTCAGCAGAACTACTTTAAAATGTACAGGGTCACAATTTTCATTTTATCATTACACCTTTTGTATGTCCAGTATGCTATTTATGGCATGTTATGACTTTCTTAATCAGAAGACACCTAAGTGTCACTGCTAGATCCCTCTCCTTCCTTAATGATGCTAGTCTTGCCTTTTCTGAAATTTTATTATAATCTGTGGACAAGGCATTTGGGGTTTTACATTCATTCTCAAGTTGTAATTTGCTTGATTCCTCTTTCAAGGTGGTATCATGAATGACTAAAGGCTCCATTTGTTCCCCTTTGATCACATTCTGCTATTGGCACATTGTCATTTAAAAACAGTTGATTGGAGTGAGGAAGCTAATGAATTGAAATCAAACAATAAAATAGAATATAAATTTTAGTAAGGATCATGGATCATATAAAAGATGGGGTCATGGACAGAAAGCTTAAGAAGTTGTATACATCTATTCAAAATGTACATTGGCACATTCCTTCTGTTATTTTGAGGCATGGGTAACCTTTTCTGTAAGTAGGCCAAATTAAATGTATTTAAATATTATTCATATATGAAAGTGGAGGATGTGTCACTAGAATGGATTTACGTACCTTACCCTGTCATTAAGGCAAAGCAACTAAAAAGATCTTCCTAAAATGTAGGTTTTTGGAGCATGTAAGCAAAAAATAAGGCCAGTTCTTCAGCCAGAATGCTCAGCAGATTAACAGAAATCCATAAAGCATCCTGTGAAAATACCACACTGTTCTCAGGAAATAGCTAGCTCCAGAAATATATATTTTTGACAAGTTTAACATGGGTGTAACTTTCCCTCCTCTCATAGAATTATAATGCCTTTGAAAAAAAATGACATTGACAACTAAGTAAATGTGGCATTGTTAGTAAATCATAAACACATTGAAGAGTTTCCTTTTATTCATGGTGAAATAGTAGAGTGACTGTAGGCACATTAGCCTACTTGGCTTACCTTTGACTTATCTCTATGAATAGGCTTCATTTCTTCTTATTGTAACTTAACACTGGCATCTAGAGACAATATCCCAACTCCCATTTCACTTCAGACAGGTTGAACAGTTTGCACTGCCAGTGCAGCTGGATATCCCAAAACAATGTCCCATAGGGCCATAGAGTATCTTATTAACTTGCTCAATAGAGTTGTGAGAAGACAGGTGTAATGTGTCCCTGTGGAAATTATGAAACTCAAGATCACAGTCCCTCCCAAGGGACACAGCTGTTTTTAAACAAGGCACTCATTCCTCCCTTGCATCCCTATTGGAGATACACAGGTTTCTAATATATTAATTTTTTTGTATCATTAAAAATGTTAGTTTGGTTCTGAAACAGTAATCTCATCTACCTTATGCTGTCTCTATTTTTTTTTCCATTTCATTTTGACTTTGTGCATCTGCCAATGTTCCTCTGGATTTTTCTTTTCACGGGTTTAGCAACTTAATGCTGCCTTGAGCATGCATTCAGGCTGAAAGAAAAGGCAGGGGAAAATATTTTGAAAAAATAAATGCAAATAGATATAATGCCTATTGACATATTTGTGCATCTCTCTCTTTCATACTCGCACATGGTCAAATATATATGGGAGAGGGGAGAAAGAGAGAGGGAGAGACAGAGAATGAGAGGGAGTGAAGAGAGGGAGAGAGTATGTATGTGTGAGCAAGAGAGGGGAGAGAGAGAAAGAGACTCTTTTATTGAGTTTGGATAGTTTTCTTGCCAACAATATGTAAATTATGTAAAAATAGAGGGAAATTGTTTCTCAGTGCTTTCTTCCACATTTTAAAAAAGTTTTCCACCATAGTCTATAGCAATGATGGTGAACCTCTTCGGCACTGAGTGCTGAAAAGGGAGCATGCATGCGCATGTGTGGCACTGAGTACCAAAAAGGGAGAACTTTGTGTGCACTTGGAAAATGCTCATGCATTCGTCTGGCCAGGGCGCATGCGCGTACCAAAAAATGAACTTCTGGTTTTTGGTGCACACATGCGTGTGGCCAGCAATTCTTCCAGTTACTGCTGTGCATGCACACACGCTGATTAGCTCGCTGGTACACATGGTCACACTAGAAAACAGAAGACCAGCTCTTCCAGTTTCAAGCACTTCTGCATGCACAATGGCCAGCTGATTGTTGCATGTGAAGAGGAACGGGCAATGTCATGTGTGCCAGGTGACATTTCTCCATGTGCCACTTTGAGCACGCGTGCCACTTTGAGCATACGTGCCATAAGTTTGCCATCATGGGCCTATAGCCAGGCGATTTTCCATCCAAATGCTAACCAAGTCCTAGAATAACTATTACGAATGTGCAAATGTGTGTCATCATTCCAAATATCATCCAAAAGTAAATCAGAGTCCAAGGCAAAGCTTTCCTAAAAGTTCCAATTTATTAAGAGAGACATGTTGGCACATCTGTGGAAACCCGAATCTGAAAGCTTCCCGGGGTTCCCACCCAGTTGAAAGTTCATGATCTTGCTCCCACATCCACAAGTCCATCACATGGTCCAAACTTCCACTGCCATGCCGCCCATCCAGTTCCGGTCCGGCTCAGAGGTGTAGAGAACAAAAGATGACCTTGGCTTCTATAAAGGAATTTTTATTTTGACATCAACACACTCTACTCTTCACTATCCCCCCTCCCAATTCCCCACTAATGAAAAAGCATAGTAAAATAATAGTGAGTGTGGCAGCAAAAATGAAATCGGAGGTGGAAGATTACATAAAAAGTTGTGCTACTTGTGCAACGATGAATACATGGCTGCCTAGCGACAGAGTGGTAGAATTCTCACCTGCCACGTGGGAGGCTGATCCTCAGTGGTCTGGGGTGCTGGCAAGGGATGCTGACTCCCAACACTGACCTGACCCAGTCAGCGTAAAATATCAGCGAAGAATTAAGATAGAGCCTTGAGAAAAGAAGCTGATGATGAGTTGCTTCTCTGCAAGTCTTCCAAAGTGCAAAGGAATTTGTCGGGGAGTAAATTTGCAGATTTATAGCATCTGGGAAGATGCGGTCACAACCGGAGGGGGTTGGAAAGGCTAATTCAACACATGGCTGGAGAGGGCAAGAATAATCACCCAGTAGCCAGGTGGTCCTGATGCTGTATTTTACACAGCAGAAAAGATGCCTTCTTTTGTGTTTTTTTCCCAGAGCAATGGAACTTTGTGAAGCACCAAGGAGAAACTGATTCAGTGTGCAGGTGCCTTTTGCCTGGATGGATAATTTCAAGAAACCCATTTTCATTGAGGAAGACAAAAATGGCTATACTGAGACTTCTTCACCCATTAACACCACCATTACCACTTTGTGATTTTTCAGAGTTGCTGTCAGTTGGGCTGGATGTGAATAATAATATTAAATGTTAAAATTATTATTTACATTTATTATTATTTCAGTGAGGAAGGACTCACTGGAGAAGAGCTTAATGCTGGGATGACAGAGAATAAGATGGCTGGATGAAGTCACTAAAGCAGTAGGCATGAGCTTAAATGGACTCCAGAGGATAGTAGAGGATAGGAAGACCTGGAGGAATGTAGTCCATGGGATCACAATGGGTAAGACACGACTTTGCAACCAACAACAATAACAATTATTTCAAAACAAAGCACCCTTTCAGAACTCTCCACTTAGGTGCTGCTTGGGAGCTTAGGCACATAAATTATTCACTGGCACCTACTTTAGAGTATATACATTAACATATATATCCCGCACAGCTACATATGGACAATGAGAAAGGTATGATGGTTGATAGCCATGAATATTATAAAGAGTTGTAATGGGTCCAGAAAGGTTAAACACACTCCCTCCAGTGAGGTCATGAAACAATTCAACCATCAGAACGAATAATATCTGACAGCACATCTTCTAGGACAGTTCTCCGAAACGTTTCCAAAAAGGGAAGAGTGAAAATTAGTCCAACATTGTCAAAAATGGCTGAATCAAGAAATTCACTCTTAGGATAAGCATATTAGTGCCTTATCATCTCTTGAGTGTAGTATATCATGTATCATACCCAGAGTCACTTTGGAAAGTGTGATGGGCAGCATATAAATTCAACAGTAATTTAAAAAAAACAAAAGAATCCTGTCAGCTCAGGCCCATCTAGTTCAGTAATTTGTGTTACATAGTGGACCCCTGGATGCATTTAGAAAGCTCACAAACCTGGATAGGAGTCTGAGAGTTGTTTCTCAGGAAATCAATATTTAAGCTATGCAATCTATGATTCAGAAGCTTATAAACAGCCACCAATATTAGTAGCCATTGAAAGCCTGATGCACTTTGACTTTCAGCAATCTCTTTGTAAAACCATTTCAATTGGATGCTATTATTCCAACTGCTGCAATGAACTCTACAATTTGACCGTGTGTTATGTGAAGTATTTTCTTCTGTCAATCCTGAATCACCCTGAATTTACTGTAGATGTTTTTGAAGTGTAACAGTGAGAGGCAGAAAAACAAATCTCTTTTTCTATTCCTCTCAATGTTAACTATATTGTGCATGGTTTTATTCACCTCTATCACATCTCTCCTCACATTTTGTCAATCACTGCTAAAGACCTCAATTGCTAAGCCTTTCCTCATGGGGGAGATGCTGCTACCTAATGGATGCTGTTTTTAACACCTTTTCTAGCTCTGCAAAGTATTTGTTAAGGTGCTAGGCCCAGAAATGTACTACAATAATAAAGTAAAATTATAAATGAAACACATGAATGCAGTTGCCAACTGGAAGAAATCTTTTGGCTGTTGAGTGTTACATGAATTCTCCCCAGGGTTTATTGTAAGCTTGTGTCACTCTTTACACAAGGGACTATCATTAAACCCTGTCAACAAGATGTGCTTGAACCTAATAGTTATTTTTGTCTCCAGTTTAAACTTCTGTAGATGAGCCTATTACCTCATCTGGTTCTGTCATAATTTGTGTTAAAAGTAATTATCACAAAATAGTTAAAAGTAACTTATCACAAACTAGATTTAGACTTTTTAAAAGAGAAATCCTGATGCATTTGTGATGTTAAAGGTGACTGTTGTCTCTTTTGCTATAAATAAAAATCAAATTTAAATTGGAACTATAAGAATATTGTAAGTACATTTTTAAAAAACTCACAGCATTCTTACAGAACACCTTTGAAAAATAGGAACATAAAATTCTTCTAGTTATGTGTTTGTAGAAATGGGAAATATGTATTATGATGGAAAGAAACAGTAAACCTATTGTTCTATTTTAACATATTTCATTCTAAAGGCATTGAGGAACATCTGCGGTGGAATATTTAAGCCTTCCTTGTCCTTTATTTGTCAGATTCTGATATCATTCTGGACTGGAAATGTTTAATACCAAGAAAACTTTTCTGAGATTAGAAAAATGCATTAAGAAAAATGCTAAAGTAATGATACATGAAGTCTAATTTGTGTTTTATTTTGATTCTCATGCTGATCCTGTGTAAAAGGGAAGAGGCTGATCTTTTTTTGTGAAAGAAGGGAAGACTGCACCTGTTGGTTTTCTTGGAAAGGCTACTCCACTTAACATAACAATAAGGACAATGGTGCATTGGAAGATCTACACTAAATATATTTACCTGCAAGCCAGAACTGGTGGGTCCACAATAGGAAATAATAGAAAAGGAAGACACTAAAATGGACTTTAGAATTCAAGCATACAGGCAAGTGCCACATAACATCCCAAACCTAACAGTTGTTATAAGAAAGAAAAAATACCAACAATTTTGGATAGTGGATGTTGTAGTACCTGGAGACAGCAGAGCAGAAGGGAAAGAACTAGAGCAAAATCCACACACAGAGACAAATATAAAGACCTTCAAATAGAAATAGAATGTTTATGACACACACCCCCAAAAGCAATTTAGTACCAATGGTAATTGGCATCTTGAGTACAATTCCAAAATATCTGGATCACCAATTGAACACTACCATCATTTAAAAAATCACCATCAGTCAATTGCAAAAAGACAGTTTTACTCAGAGCAACTTACATCATGCAAAGATAGCTTTAACACCTTTAACAATACCATTTGCCTTTCCCTGGTGTTTGAGAGGGATTTGATAAATGGACAAAAATGCCAAATACAATCTAAACATCTAGCGGCTTTGTAACCAACCAAAATTTATTAAAGTTATATGCTGCCCAAATCCTGGTGACTCTGAACAGTTATTAGCCTGAGAACCAGCTATCATTTATCTCCCTTTACAGAGCAAGCCAAAACTAATGTTGGAGGAGTCTTACCTGGGAACCTGCCAAACTATCCTTCCAATGGCCAAATGTAATTTTAGAAGCACACCTTTGTCCAAATAAAAGCTATCATATTCCAGACTCTGAGAGTAGGAGTTCTTTTTGTCTTCTGAATGTCAGAATATGAAATATGTAGCATCAATGCCAACCTCTCTTTCTTGCTGAAATACCTAATACATACTTATATCATCAGCTGCTTGAATAAAAGACATATGGCACTTCATTCTATGTGATCAGGTTATAAAGAATTTTGTAATGGCACTTCAATTCACAGCTTAAATGAATATTTTCAGGCAGTGGCATCCATTAGGGTAAAGGGTCACCAGGGTCATAACTGGCAAAATGGAAGACATGGCATTGCAATCCAGGTCCTGCCCATTTGGCATGCCCACACAAGGTATTGGATTGTCATGTGCTGCAATCTTGAAGAATTTGAAAACCTGCAGAAGTTCCTATTTGCAAATAGCATGTTATCTCTGATAAATTTCCACCAGTGCAGCCTGAATCAATTAGAATGGCGATGGAATCATTGGTTTTATTATTTTCCCCCTTAATTAATATGAGTTTATATTATTATACCAAAGGAGAAGCAAAAGTGGGAAGTCCGATTCCTTATAATCTATTGTTCAGAAATAGAATCATAATAACAAAATGGAGGACAGTTTAATTTGAATAGATAGATTTTCCCCCCTATTTAATAGGTATATCTTAATTAAGTATGTTGGGGTTAGTATGACTGAAATGTATGTTTAATTTTATTTGGTTGTGTTTATTTAATTCATTTTCTAGAGTGTTAAAAATCATTTTCTTCTTTAGTTTCCCCATCTAGGTAGTTTAATATACAATTATTTTTCCATGTACATATATACACCAGTGACGTGCGGTGAGGTTTATGGCTGGTGAGGCTGGTGACGTCATCAGGAAGGCGGGGAATGGGACCACGTGTGCAGGAGGCTGAGGCTGCCTCAGCCTCCTGCACACGTGGTCCCATTACCCGCCTTCCTGAGTCAACATGAACGGGACCACGGAGCGCGAGCCGGCGGAGCGCACTCCGCGGTCCCCTTCATGTTGACTCAGGAAGGCAGGGAATTGGACCACGTGTGCCTTTTCCCTTTTCCCTTTTTTTTTCTTTTCATGATGAGAGCGGTGAGGCTCTGCCTCCCCTGCCTCCCCTGACTGCACGTCCCTGATACACATAAATATACACACACACACACACATACAGAACATACCTATAAGGAGCTTGGTTGTTTTCTTCCAGACATTTCATTACTCAAACTGTTCACTCATTATCAGTGCTAGTCACTCATTGTCAGGATAATGAAATGTTTGCAAGAAAAACAACCAAGCTCAGAGAGCACCAAAGACCCCTCATTTCAACCCTGAGTTACAAATATCCTCCTTTATTGAGGCAAACCTATAATACAGGGGTGTCCAAACTTGGGAACTTTAAGACTTGTGGACGTCAACTCCCAGAATTCCCCAGCCAGCTTGCTGGCTGGGGAATTCTGGGAGTTGACGTCCACAAGTCTTAAAGTTCCCAAGTTTGGACACCCCTGCTATAATACATACATACCTCTGCTCTTTAAAGTACCGGCATAATGTTTGTATTTAATTATATAACATAACTGCTTATTTATATAATACTCCAACTAATAACCCGTATTTTCTAAAAATGTGTACCCTAATGCTTAATAGTAACTTCACAATGAGTAATTTCTATTTTCTCCTCTATAGGATGCTGTGTGTTTACTTGTTCCCCAGGAATCCTGGGGATCCTATAATAATCACCATTTTAAAAGGATTTTCTTTTATGAAGTTGAAAAATAAAATAAAAATTGTTTTTTTTAAAGAAATACATACATCTAGCCTTCTTTTGTTGATGTCAGAAATAAATCTCACTCATTTCCAAAAAGTGGAATTGCTTTGGCCAACATTGTCAGCTGAACCGATTGGAGAGAAAAAATGTTGTGTGGCAGTGCTGTCCAAATCTTTGATCTCGCCTCCATGAGAGATGGAAAGCAGTAAAAGGCAGGACAGTTTACACCTTGCATCCTTTTGTGGCACACTGAGAAAAGTTCCTTCCTGCCAGTTTTATGCAATATTTTATCTCTAAGAACTTTTTTAGATGTTTCCTCAGCGTAGTGAATTGTTCACACATGTAGCTTTTCATCAAGGAACTTCTCCTCAGGGGTGGAAAAATAACCCCTTTTAGTTAATCCCTTTAATTTTCAAATCAGAGCTGCTGAGAAACAAGTATGCCTGGAAGCCACCCTTTCTAGCCTCCCAGATGCACAGAGCAATGAGCAAACTGTGTTCTTTTGGCACACCATTTAATGTATTCGGTTATTACTCCACATGGACTAGAGCGGAGCTTCGGTAAGTCCTGGCAGGAAATGATGCCGTTTTGATTTATTGCACAGTGCTTGGAAAACAGTGCCCATAGTACAGCAGAGTAGTTCTCCCAGCACATATGAAGCTTTCCCTTTTGCCAGCTACTTGAGGGGAAAGACTCATGTTCTACTGGTGCTCCATATGCTAAAGCTGGCAAACCATCTCAGTAGTTAATAAGTAGTCTGAGACTATTCCTGTCAGCCCTGTTTGATCCTATACTTTGCAGCTTTGAGCAGGAGAAAAAAGGCAAAGAGTTATTTGTTCTTGAATGACCTCCCTCCGGATATTAGGAATACCTCTGACCTCCACTCCTTTCGTATAAAGCTCAAGACCCACCTATTCCAAGTAGCTGGCCTGGCTCAACTTTGATCTAACTATATCGCTCCTGACGGGTTTTTATTTGGGTATTTTAATTGCATTCAATTACTTAGGGGTTTCTAAACATTGTATTTTATTGTTTTTATTCATTAGCCGACCTCCTCCTTGTACATGTCTTGGTATATGTTTTTGTAATTTGTATGTCTTGTCTATATATTTATTTCATATGTTTTATTGTACGCCGCCCCGAGTCCTTCGGGAGAGGGTGCGGCTAAGAAATAATAATAATAATAATAATAATAATAATAATAATAATAATAATAATAATAATAATAATAATTATTATTATTATTATTATTATTATTATTATTATTATTATTATTATTATTATTATTATTATTAATACAGTGCTATTACACTGCACAGCTCTGTACAAAGTCACCTAAGCCAAAGCAAGAACAAAACAAGTGTAAAAGCTTAGCTTGTTTACTTGGTGGATGACTTAGCAAGTCACCGGGATATTGCTAGGTATTTTATTATGGTGACATAAATGGGTAATTTGGCTTTGTGTCTGGATTCCTCCACCCCTCGTTATTTCATAGCATATAACTTGTATGCTGTGAGTCATTTTGAGTGCCTTTCCTTGCCAGGGGAGATACAATGGCTAACCTATAAATAAATGACATAAAATGTAAAGTAAAATAGAATGAAGTGAAGCTCATGTCCAAAGAAAGGAGCTGTTTAAATTGTTACATTAGGGGAAACAGCAGAAAGAGGCGATTAAAGGAATGACTTGATTTAGTAATTTAGTTAATTATTATTCTTGCTGTTACCATTGAGATGTGTTGGTCATTTTTGCAAAACATTACTGACCAATATGCCTTACTCAATAAAACAAGATTAATATTAAAAAAAATGTAACTGCAAATGTAACAGTTAACCTGTGATAGTGCCTCCTTAAAATAGTAAACTTTATATAGAAAAAGTGATAGTAATTCTAGCACTGGGAAGAAAATCTCTACTTTTCAAAAAGCTGTAAGTGCATAAGGTTTTTTTTTTTTAAATACTTGACAGATGTATCTGTCTGATAGATTGCAGAAAGAACAACTCTGCATCACCTTAGACTTTTTTTTAAAATTTTGCCCTTGGGAAAGTAAGATAGTAGTCGGATTTCATTTTGGCTAGCATTCATCTCACCATGAATGTGCTTAAAGCAAAATATCAAAATTAATTCCCAGTAGGATCTCTAGTTTTTTTCTAAATCCCTTCCATGAAGATATTAAGTGCATTACAACTGTGTGTTATCATTTAGAGTGGTTCTCCAAGTTAAATTCAGAATTGTGCCTTTAAAGTTTAAAGTCTACAGAACACATAAAACAGGAACCAGACAAGCATATGTAGGTTTCAACGGTCCTTTTACATTAGCCCCTTGCACAGAATTGACTGGGTGAAATGTTGGAAGGGTCAATGACACGTGCACTCATCCACATTAGAGCATGTTTCTGTCACCATTGTCCCATCCTTTCCTGCTCAACATTTTACTTGTTCTCTCCAGAAAGCCAGAACCACTAATTCCAAAGTCTTGGGTATTTATCTGAGACGTTAACCTTCTCATTTCATTTATGCAAGATGAATAAATGGTAATTTACTTCAACCTTTTAACCAATGATACTTTTCTCCATCTTGACCTTTATTCTTTTTTTGTGAAGAAAGGATGACTTTGAGAGGGCAGAAGAAAAGCAAGTTCTTAGGAAGAAGCAAAGTGCATAAATTGTCAGGAAATTGGAACTGAGGAAGGCACACAAATATAAGCACTTAAATTTGTTTTTCCCTCTGTTCCCTTCCTGATCAAGCTGTGACTGGACAACACAGAATCAGATCAGCAGTCATTGCTGAATTGATCCAGGGAATTCACTTCGTATCTGTTTTGCTTCTTTATAATTACACTTCAGCAGAAGGCATTTTACCAGTATGCAAGGGTGAAGGGCACTTCATTTTTTTACTGACATATGGTGGAATGATAATTATTCAGCTAATAGAGTGGGTTTGTCAAGAGGCCAATATGTGTGCACTAAAAGGGTATGAAAAAAATATCTGCAATATTTAACCTCCTTAGAAAAATAGTTATGAAGTCTGTAGAGAAATCAAAACAGCATGTCAGTACAAGGATAATGCTAGAAAAGCAGTGATTGGATTCAGCCAGTTCGCACCACTTTGGGAGAACCGGATGTTAAATTTCTGAGCAGTTTGGTGAACTGGTTGTTGGAAGAAAACATTAGGGCAGAGAACTGGTTGTTAAATTATTTGAATCCCACCACTGTAGAAAGGCCTTGTCTGAGGTCTAGAAAGGACTCCAACATTCCATTTCTTGCACCATCTCAGTCTCTAGGAAATCCACAATGAACATTAGATCTTATTTTTCAAACTGCTGACCAGCATTAATCCCCTCTTGTAGTGGAGATTCTCGTGTGAAGAATTTCCTTTCTCTTTAACACCACACTACTTAGCTGCCATAGATGACTATGGACTCTAGTTTTATGAAAAAGAGAAAAAAAATCTTCTTACTCACCTTCTTAGCATCCTAATTTGATGCATTTTGGTTGTAAATCTTTTCATCTTTTACCATAAAATGGGAGGGAAGAGGAGGACATATTACCAAGAGATTGTACTTCCACTTCTTTTAGAGTTATCATGCTAAGAGGGAATCTTTGCTATTGAGGACAGTTGTGTCAACGATAAACTACCTAAGGCTAAATGTATTTTATCATATTCACACCTCTACAGTATGACATTTATTTTTAAATTATATTTGTTTTTATATTTCGAGAAAAAATGGGGGGAAATGAAATAATCAATTGATGCAAGACTTGATACATTTCACATTTCATCCTCCCAGCAGGAAAAATAAACAAAAAACCTAAGGCTAAAAATATAAGTATTATCTGTTTAAAAGGAATTAGTGTGAATGGTTTGTCTCTGACCACTAAGGCTTTAATCTATCATAGCTCATCATTTGAATAGTAGAGAAGATGGCAATGGAATAAGAACAGTGTAATGACAACTTAGTGTTTATCATCAGGAAAGCTTAAGCATCAAAGTAGATTGCCTATAGCTGTGGCTATCTACAAACATTTACCTAGGAATATGTTTATTTGAATTTAATGGATATTAATTATGAGGCAATATAGTAAAATATTGCATAGTCAAGTACTGTGCATAGCCAAATACATGGCAAGTACATAAAATAAATCTAGCCCGTAAAGCAAATAACAAGACCCAGCAATGGCTAAGAGCAGGAAAATTGAAGAAAGAGGCAGGAGACTAAATTATTTATTATTTATATCCTACCTTTTTTATTTTTTACAAATAAGCTAGCAAACATATCTGACACACCTTCCACCTCCTATTTTCCCCACAACAACAAACTGTGGGTTGAGAGACAGTGGTTGGCTCAAGATTATCCACTGACTTTCATGGCCAAGGTGGGACTTGAATCCACGGTCACGGTCTCTTGCTTTCCAGCTCGGTGCCTTAACCACTAGACTAAACTGACCCTCTAATTCTGGATGTACAAGACTAAGTCTTAAAAACAAATGCACATAAAGCCGGAACTGAGAAGACAGCAACTGACAGCAGACTTTAACAATGGGAAGGTGACATCCCCATCAATTTGTGACAAAGTTCAGTGAGTATTGAAAATGAGGATGCAGCTGAGTGTGACGGTAGCTGAGTGTGGCAGCAGTGCTGAACAACAGCAGCCCAGTGGCACTAAAACTGCAATTTTCCTCTCAAACTTCATTCTCTTGGAAGCAATGGATTCTTGCATTTTGTACATTTAGCTATTTGAGGTACTTTTGTTGATAAAGTTTTACCCTATGATGCAATATACTTTCCAATGGTGGTGTTGGAGAAGACTCTTGAGAGTCCCTTAAAGTGCAAGGCAGTGGTGGGATTCATTTTTTTTACTACCAATTCTGTGGACGTGGCTTGGTGGGCATGACGTGGCTTGGTGGCATGGCTTGGTGGGTGTGGCAGGGGAAGGTTATTGCAAAATCCCCATTCCCTCCTGATTAGCTGAGACTCAGGAGGCAGAGAATAGAAGGGGGCGGGGCCAGTCAGAGGTGATATTTACTGGTTCTTCAAACTACTCAAAATTTCTGCTACCAGTTCTCTGGAACTGTTCAGAACCTACTGCATACCACCACTGGTGCAAGGAGATCAAATCAGTCAATCCTAAAGAAAATTGACCCTGACTGTTCTTTGAAAGGACAGATACTGAAGCTGAAGCTCAAATACTTTGGTTACCAAATGAGAAGAGGTTCTAAAGGTTAAAGATGCTGAGAAAGATTGAAGGCAAAAGAAGAAGTGGAGAGCAGAGGATGATAGATAGTTAGATGGTGCCATCAGTGCAATGAACATAAATTTGGGCAAACTCCAGAAGACAGTTTTGCCAAACTGAAGGTAGAAAGTATCAAACAGACACAAGAATTTTCACAACATATAGAGACTAGATTATGGAAATGCTGCCAGGACGTCATATATCTGGGTTATTGATATTTCTTATTTATCAACTAAGATGATCACTTCTTTTTCATACATACATACATACATACATACATACATACATACATACATACATACATACATACATACATTGGTCCTATCTACAGGCTCACAGCAGCAACAGAAAAAAGCAACAGAGTGGCTGTGCATAACTTTGGGCAAAATAGTGTCTGGGATTTAAATCCCTGCAACATCTTTGAAAAGAAATCAACTCACTTCAGGGAGAACAGTTGGGGGTGAAGTGGCTCATAAACAAATAATCTCAGAGGCTACATTAAAAGCAGAAGAGAAGATGTATTTCATGTCTGTGAGGCTTTTAATTTTTAGATATAATTTTTATTCAGATCTTTTTTTTTCCTGAACCTGACAGAGGTTATGATATTTCAAAAAAATTGCAACTCCTTTCAAGGCTGAACAGGTATAAATCTTTTCCCCCTTAGGATCCAGTGATGATGATCTTTGTCTACCTCATTCAGATATGACTGCGGCTCAAGATGGAGATATCAGATCTAGAATTTGTGATCCCTGTGATTACAAATCCAGAAAACTAGTAGTATAGAGATACATGGGAACGAACAAATTATGCTGCAGAGATGTATTACTGCAACCAATCCTACTGTTTCATCTTTTCTTCCCATTTGTTCCATCCAATACTAGAATTGTGCAGCATTTGGACTCAAAGGGGAAAATGTACTTTGAAGTGCTCATGGGCAAACATATAGTACCTGTCATTAAATCAGATGGATATTTACCTGGGTTCCTACTGCAGGCCAGAGGCCTACCTTGTGATCCTGGAAAATTATATGACAATTTAAGAATTTGCCAAAAGGTATTACATCAACCATACCTCTGCTTCAATTCATATGGAATCCAAAGCAACTCAAAGCTCCAATCCACATAACATAGGAAATAGCTTTAGGTCAGGTTAGATTAAGAATCCTTTTTGCTAATACTATCTGAAAGATCCCTAGCTGAGAATCTTCTCTCTCTCTATTTTTTTAAATTGAAAATGTTACGTTTGCAGATGAAGCATGTGCCATGTTACTGAGCTACAATCCCTACCTCTTTTACATGCTATGCAACAAATTTGGCATCCTGCTGGCTACACTAGCTAGAGAAAAACATGCCAATGGGAAAAAAAGACAGATGATGCAGCAGCTTTAGCCTCAATTGCTATTTCAGAGCATTGGAGGTGCACTGATTTTTCATCTAATCAAAGGTAAACACAGGTGAATATATTTTTAACAGCATTTCACAGCTCTGCTGTCTCCCTCTGTGGTTATAGTGTTGTTTCTTCTGGTGAGATTTTTTTCTCTTTTCTTGAGTGATGCTAGTTTCCTGTTAATGAAGGAGAGATACAATATTGTCAAGATGCCATGCAATCCTTCAGATATGGCTAAAAATCTTGACTGTGTGACTGGTAATGATTCGGAAGAGAGAGAATATAGACAATTGTATTACACGAGTAAATCATGAACATTGACCAGATTATTTTAGACAGGATGTGATGGGTCAAGGCATCACTCTTTGACCCATTTTTGTTCCATTGAAATGTAAGTAAATGGGATTTTTAAATAGTATTGTAGTCACAAATGTTCCAAGCCTTATCATGTCTTACTCCTTTACTATCTTTCTCTCTCTTTCCTTTTATTCTTTATTTCAGGGGTGTGAAATCCGATTGCATTGAAGCCCTCATCGTGATGTATCAGGGTGTTTTTTGCTTTGTGGAACTGGGGTATCCTGCCCACGGGCCACCAGTTTGACAGGCCTGCTCTATTTCATCCAGCCCAAAACTTCTAGTGTCCCCAGAATAGATTTGGAAATACACACTCAATGAAGATCAAACAACAAAATGTTACATGCAACTTCATATAATGCTTCAGTTGTACATGAGCCAAGATTCAGAATATTCCCTATTATACATATAACAATTTGTGTTTGAGCTGTTTGAATGCTTCTGCATCTGATTATTTTTCAAGTAGTGGAGAACTGTTGCAGTACAATTGCAATAGGATATACATTTGTCTTCAATTAGCCCTGAAGAGCATTATCCAGACTTTCTTTAGTTTTACAATGAGACCATCATGTGACCCTGATACATGTTTCATCCATTTTGAGTAACAAATTCATTCCATCCCCAGTTATCTTAAAATTTTGGTTTCTTGCAGAGCGTCTAACTTTTATATACATTGTTTTCAGTTAACTGAGATGCAGAAACACACATATTAGCTGCAGATGTTTGTTTTGTTTTTAATGTATTTTATCAGTGGTCATGACACCCTCCTACAGTTGTAGAAACTGTAAAAGCAAATCTCTTCTGCCTACGTAAGATTTTGAGCCATGATACAAACACACACACACACACACACACACACAGACAGAGAGAGAGAGAGAGAGAGAGAGAGTAAGGCCATAATAATCCTAGATGCAAGATTACTCATACTGGCCTGGAAATCCATGACTTTCGAAGCAGTCGTTTTTCCCATTCTACCACCTTGAGTCAACTGTAATCATGGTTAATCATTTACTATATGTCTCATTGGCTGTATGATTCACTTAACCATAGGAATCAAATAAATATCTTCAGAAACATCCTTGAAAAGCACTTTCATTCTCCCAAATTCAATATAGCATAGCTTGATGGACTTTGAAATGGGATGCGAAACCAAGCCATAATGCTTAAGTGGGATCCTTATCAGGATTTTAAGAGGTCTGGCGTAGATGGTTAATTTGAGCTCTATCCTTCTTACTACACTCTATGACAATTCATGTCAGCCCCTCTTTTTTATCCATTAGAAGCAAGAGTCCAGGAAAAGGAAGTGCATGAGGATAATTGAAAGATATGGGATTATATGGATTGAAAGAAAGGATCACATTTTGGATGGGGGTGGGGCATCTTGTGTAAGTAACCAAGCGTAGTTGTTTTTAATACTGTTCTTTACAAAATCATTAGATTTATCAGATGATTCTGCAACCTTACCTGACATTAGAGATGACATAAAGAAAAGAAAGGCTCCAGAGATGATGTTTTTGGTTCCTCAGTAGAACAACAGTACCCAGCTACAAGAAATTCTAATGTCTCTACAGATGTTCTGAAGAAGTGTTGCACCAACCCAAGGAATCTGAAGTACATTACTTCCTCAGCTATGAAATGTACAGTTCAGACATAAACCAATCATTCTTTCTGAATTTAACTCATGTGATAGAGGACACAAAATTCTATAAATTGCATTGTGTTTATTATATTTTTCACTGCTTAAATAAATGGCACACTATTTGAACCACTTTGCTCCAATTATAGGGATAAAGGAATATAAAAGATCTTCCGTCTTCAACTTAAGTGAACAAACAAGCAAGTAAATATAACCCTTATGAATATTTTAATTGCTGTCTTTTAGTTTCTGGTTATAAATTTGTCTGCCTACCCTGATAAGAAAATAACACATTTTGCCAGGGGGTAGTCTACTTGTGATGCTTTTTTTGTTTTCGTTTTTACTTTCTGCTATAATTTACGAACTTACATACTGTATTGCCTTTTAATTTTGAAAAATGTGTTGAGAATTTTAAACACAGGATAAATCCAAGGCACCCAATCTATTTTCTTTGTGAATACATAATAAATTACCTTGAATATTTTTTGTTTGTTTGAAAATCTATATTTCCAGCATGGTCAAATTCAATTTTTTTTATTCAATGACCATGCACAAAACTCAATGGCAAATGTATGCACCAAACTAACATCAGTAATGAGGTAACATCTGAGCAGATTTAAGATCATATTAATAATTCTTCTGATTAATGATTATGGAACATGGCACACTGCTCCAAATAAACTTCATAAATTTCAAGGTGATTTAAACTCACTGAATAAATAAATAAATAGTACTAAATGTGTGAGGCCAAATTAGATCTCTAATTACAGAAAGAGATAAGTCTACATCCTTATGGGGGTTGCAATAGAACAGAACAGGGCCTATTAATTCCGTATCCCAGAATCATATCTACTCTGTATAGCTTCTCCAAATATAGCAGCTTCATGTATCTTCTCCGGGAGAATGCTGAATGGAGTCGATTGGAAAATGCTAAAGATATTATTCTTCAGTTTTTAGAGTGAGGTAATATGGGTACAGCTAGTCCTCAAGTTATGACCATTCATTTAAACAACAGTTCAAAGTGAAGAAAGTGATCATTCGTTCCACTTACCACTATTGCAGCATCCTTATGGTCACCTGATCAAAATCCAGGTGCTCGGTAGCCACTACATATTCATAATGTTTGCAATGTCCTGGGATCATGTGATTGTCATTGGTGTCTTTCCTAGCTGGCTTTTGGCAAGCAAAGTCAGTGGTCAAAGCCAAATTATCTTAACAACTGCATGATTCACTTAACATCTTAGAACATAAAATTGGGTGCAACTCACTTAGTGAATGTATCACTTGTGATGGACATAACAGATAGTTATTCTGCTCTTATTAAATTGGGGATCCTTTGACTAATAAACATTTTTGCGTACTGAATCTAAAGAAAACTAATATTGGAGCAATTTCTTCTCCAGCATGACTTTCCCAAAGGAAAATATTTTATCTTTCAAAGGTGCCAAATCATGTTTCCAGAATAGGAATTTCAGAAAAAAAGTTAATATTTTGGGTTTATTAGAAAAGAAAATTGAGCAATCAGAAAATCCATTGCTTCATATTCCACTAATGAAAATTCAGGTACAGATAGATGCTATGGCAACATTGGCAAGGAAAAGTTTGTATTCACGTAGTAAAACATGGTAATCCCCACCTTCAGTCCTTTTTTGTGACCCTACATGGTATTGTTTTGTTTGTAATGGATGGTTTTTATATAGCATTCTATGTTATTAAGAGTGTTATTTATCAAAATGTATGTGATGGGATATATTTGATGCCTACTGGATTTTTAGTTGGTTTGCTAATCTTCCACTTATGAAAGATATACCATTGATTCTTGCTCTCTTTAGGCTTTCTATGAAACATTTTATTTGTAACATTTATGAGTTGCCCTATAGCTAATAACTTCATGGGCAAGATACAGATATAATAAAAAGGGGAAAATCCAAGATTTATGCAACTTAAGTTAGAGATGATTCCATAGAATTAGAATAACTGGAAATTTGCAAACAAAATAAACCACCTAGATTAAAACAGTGTATGATCCTGCTGTTTTTTGCAGAAATTAACAAAGAAAAATGCAAGACACATCCCACCCTCATCTCTGACCTTTCAGTGTGCATATGTGTGTACATTAAAAATCTAGCTGATGTCACCATCTATTCTCCACAAACCTCCCTGATGACTAGCAGGAAGACCTTTATCTTAACTTTATTGCAAGATCTGATTAATTGATTTGCTCCTTTATTGAAGATAATAGACTAGCTGTCAGCCGGCAGAAAAGACAATAATGTAACACTTTACAAAAGCTGTGACACATCTGCTCAATGCTGCGTATGGGGAAGCATTGCAGGTGAGAACAGATAATAACTAGATGAGTAATGGGAAGGTCAGCAGAGGCTCAGGAAATGATACCGTTGAATTAAAAAGCAGTTTGAGCGTTTTTCAGATAAAGTAATTTTAATCCCCTCCATATGTAAGCTGATTGCTCCAATTATCACCCTGGCATTTAAACTTTGGGTTCAAGTGGTTGGTGATTACTCAATAGGGTGTCCTACAGACAGCAATAAATTGCTTTAAAGTCAGGCTTAGGTACTTATATCTAAAAAGGGGTTTGGGAAAAATGATTATAGACATAAGTATAGCATGAAGGTTTCTACTGAACTATGATGATATCAATACAGAAGTCTTCTATCTGTTTTGGACTGTATGTCTGGCAGCTTTTCTTAAGATGCTTTTAAAATAAATTAGAAAAATTAGAAATTAATCTATATTTACTCATGCAGTCTTTGTTGCAAAGAAGAAAGTTCTGCAACATTTAATACACAAGGAACTTTTAAAAAAACACAAATGAATTGGAAAGAAAACTTGGCAATCAATGTGAGTGGCTATCCCACTGGGCAAATTTTAGCTCTAGGAAATCAATCATTTCTGAAAATTCTTCATTGTTCTGCACTGAATTTCCCTAGAAAGATGTCAAAGTTATGGTGTAATCTAGATGTGGTGAACAGGTTTGCTAGTGCTGGCTGGTTGTAAAGCTAAAGCATGAAATGAAATGCAGTGGTAAAGCTAATTCTGACCAAACTGAAAGTTTCGTGGTGATTGGCCATGAGTTAAAACTGCCAGTTTTATTTCCTTCTCAAAAAAGGCTTAGATGTATAATATAACCATAATGCAGCACCGTGACTAGCTTCATTCAAAAAGATGACAATAGATCAGAGGTGAGATCGCTACAAAGATGGAAAGACACACTAATGTTCACAATGGAAGAATGGATGATAAAGTGGGTGAAGATGCAAAATTACTGTGAGGTATGTATATATGTATGTATGTATGTATGTATGTATGTATGTATGTATTTATTTATTTATTTTGTTTATTTATTTATGTTTGTAAGTTGGCCAAGGTCTGTTGGGTGGTTGCCCATAACAATTTTGAATTAATATTGTTATTTTTCTAGCAAGGAAAAGCGTTAGGTGTTCAATTTCTACAAAATATTGAGGGGGAGCTGAACTCCTTTATCAGGCAGTTCTTTCTGTCAGCTCTGGAGGCAAGAGGCAATGGAAATCCAAGCAGACAGATTAACATGGTACGGTAAGGAGAGCAGGGTGTCTCAGGGGAATGGGCAAAGCCCTGGGAGGCCAACAGACGTCATGTATGAATGTCTCTCAACTCAGGAGCTGAAAATCCTACTTGGATTTAAGCAGGAGCATTTTTAGCTTCTGAGAGAGCCTCTCAGGGTCAAGCATACTCTCCTGAGGCACCCTGCACTCCTTACCTGGATCTCTGTCGGCTTAACAACCCACACATAATGACCACAGGTGCTGGGATTGCAGTTGTTGAATGAAACAGTCATATGATATTTAATGTCCTCTTCATTCAACAGCTAAGATTTCAATCTCAATGTGCATCATAAATTGAGGACTACCTCTGTAATCCAACCTCTGCAATCCAATTTTTAAAAAGTCTTAATTCCTAGGGTCCCTGCTTTGGCAGGACACTTTGAGGCCGGCAAAATTATATGTTTTCTCCATGAGAGTGACATGAAAAGAAAGTTTCCATTTCTGATATCCTAAACATTTAAGATTATAACACATTGGATGTTAGTATTTTTATAGCATGATCCTAAATAGTTTGAAATAAACACTGTAGAATTCAAGGGGACTCTTTATCCAATCAGTATTTCAGAAATAAAATATTTCTGTATTAACATGAACTAATTATTTATGACCTGTCAAACCAATATTAGTCAGGTCTGCTCGTATTCTCTTACATGTTTTGATTGACCAGCTTTTGCCCTTGATTTTCTTAAATTGTTCTAGCTGGTTGTAGTGTATTCTACCAGATGGATCACTCATGCCAGACAGATCTCAGCAGAACAGCTAGACAAAGTATATCCATCAACCCATTTACCATGGTGAGAAATAGAAAAACAAGCTAGGTTGTCACCAAAATCAACTTATTAAATTAATATTGGCTATAAGATACTTTATTCTCTAGCTGGAAATCATACTTTCTTTTTCTAGAAGAATGGCAAAGCACACTATGGGATATGCATCAATGTAAAAAAAAAAACACCTTCCCAAAATCAAATCAAATTTAACTTACACTGAATAAAGGACAATATTTGTAACTCAGGGTTGAAATGAGGAGTCCTTGGTGTTCTCTGAGCTTGCTTGTTTTCTTGCATACATTTCCTTACCCAAACTAGGTAACATCATCAGTGTCAGTAGTGTTGCTAGTGGTGTAGCTTATAAACAAGAGACAAATTCCTTGTGTATCCAATCACACTTGGCCAATAAAGAATTCTATTGTATAAGGCACTAAAATATTACAGCTTAATAACATCAAGAAAATGCACTATATTTCACCAGAATGATAAAGCAATAATTTAAAAAAAATACAATTACCTTTGTACAACTGCAGCTTAAAATAGGCTAATTATAAATTAACTCATTGCTCAATCATGCCGCATTTAATATTTCAGAGTTTAATGACTTATAGTTGAATATACATTATCCACATTAACATAAGATAAAATCAAGGTTCTGTTCTGGGAGAGATAATTACCCATGCAATGTATCATAAATTATTATAATAGTCAAGGGATGTATTATATATGTTAACTCACTTCCAGGGAAGCACACTATAACTGTTGAAAATCCCAGGTTTAGAATCCCAGGTCTTATTTATATCTACCTGAAAGCAAATCCTATTAATAGCAGGGGGGGGGGGGGAATGAAATTACTTGACAAAGTAATGCTGAAAATTGCAAGTCAATTCTCATAGAATGCAGTTTTTAAAAGTCATAAACATTATTTTACATATCTTCCTTACAGATTTGTGAGAAAAGCATTATTTTATTACTGACAACATTAATGAATGAATGCAGTTTGATCCCAAGTCTCCAAACAATTAATTACTATTAATAACTAGAATGTGAACCAAGGTTGAAGTCTAATACTTCCATTGATTTTTTTTTTTACATTTCTTTTCTATGTTTACTACTCAGCTGAAAAATGATGGCATTTCATACATTGGCAACTTCTTTTCCATTTATTACATACATTTCACTAAAGAATGGAAAAGATTATTAGATTTTTCTTTCCCCTCTCAATGCAGTCATGTTGCCAATTGGCTTTCTCTTCTGCCTGTAGATTATATACTGAAGAAACAGAAATGTGATCAAATATATTTTCTATTATCCAAGAGATAGAGACTCCATTTTATCCTTATTTGACCGTCTCGATATTTTTCCTTTAAAAAAGCAACCTAGAGGAAGTGAGTATCGTTGTAAACATGTACTTATTAAATACAGTATGCATTTAATAAGAAATGAAGAGGAGACTGATGTTACTTATCCATATGAATACAGTTTTGAATTCTTAACATTCATGGAATATACTCAGAACAATGATTTTTCCAAAATATTGCAGGGAGATGATAGCGAAATATTTTTATGGTTAAAGGTAAAGGTTCCCCTGGCTCCTATGTGCTAGTTATTCCCAACTGTAGGGGGTGGTGCTCATTTCCGTTTCAAAGCCAAAGAGCCAGCGCTGTCCGAAGACATCTCTGTGACCATGTGGTCGGCATGACTAAATGCCGAAGGCACACAGAACCCTGTTACCTTCCCACCAAAGGTGGGTCCTATTTTTCTACTTGCATTTTTACATGCTTTCAAACTGCTAGGTTGGCAGAAGTTGGTGGGAGCTCACTCTGTTATGCGGCACTAGGGATTTGAACCACTGAATTGCTGACTTTCTAATTGACAAACTCAGTATCTTAGCCACTAAGCCACATTGTCCATTTTTATGGGTAGTTAGTCCCCAAAAAATCTTTTAGGGGATCAATATGCATCCAACTTTAATTCTAAACTATATGCCAAAAAAATATAAACCCCTTTCTAAATGTCAATACTATTTCTGAATTATTTATATTTTCTGGATATGTTTTTAAAATTGTTAGGTAGCTTGATCAGTTGATTTAGTATTGAAGAAAAAAGAAAAAGAAAGAAGAAAGAGGGAGAAAGAAGGAGAAATAAGGAAAGAAAGAGAAATAAATAGATGATAGATGATAGATGATAGATAGATAGATAGATAGATAGATAGATAGATAGATAGATAGATAGATAGATAGATGATAGATAGATAGATAGATAGATGATAGATAGATAGATAGATAGATAGATAGATAGATAGATGATAGATAGATAGATAGATAGATAGATAGATGATAGATAGATAGATAGATAGATAGATAGATAGATGATCAGATCTACACTGTTGTGTCTATGAATTCAGTATAGTATGAATGCAGTCAGACACTGCATAAATAACATTGGAATAGTGTGGGAATAAACTTTCTGTACATGTCTGTGGGCTTTAGCAAGAACATAACAAGACATGTGGTTTTGGCTGAAGGAACTGTTGCTCTTGGCTAGGAGGATCTGAAATTCTTTGTATGGGGAAAAACAACTCCTTATATGTCTCACT
Source organism: Natrix helvetica (assembly GCF_964273705.1). Taxonomy (NCBI): domain Eukaryota; kingdom Metazoa; phylum Chordata; class Lepidosauria; order Squamata; family Natricidae; genus Natrix; species Natrix helvetica. The sequence continues at coordinate 96,737,466 of NC_138548.1, read as the reverse complement.
CCTTATTTGTATCACTATATGCTCATATGCATCACTATATGTAACCAATCATTTTTGACTGCTTAAAGCTTCCTGTTATGTTCTAATAAAAGTGGGTGTCGGGCGTTGCCCGAGGCTCTCATGCCTTGGACAATCCCGGTGTCTGTGTATTTCATGAGTAGCCGGGAAAATCCCCTCAGAATAGTAATTGGAAAGGTGGACTTGTAGCTTAATACTCTGCAGGTTTATGGGAATTCCCTTGCAGACAGGGGTGATATAGCTGTTCTGGTTCATGAGAATCAATTGCTAAATTGCCATATATGCTGTGGCTGAATCCAAAGCCTCATATTCTTCATGTGTTGCCTGGAGACGTTGGCTAGAAGCTGGCTAAAATAAATCAGTCTTCTTGTGCCCAGGCAAAGCCAAAACCATAACAAGATGGAGCTTCTGACTTTGTGATTAGTCTGGGCAGAGGGAGGAAATGTGAAGTTAGCTCTAAACAGTATTGATAATTGTAGTAGTTAAGCATCTAATGAAGAATTCAATTCCATTAATTCATTTTTATATAACTTGATGTGCTTCATGGAAGATATTTTTCCAGTATTTTTACATGTAGATATGTCTATTTAGTTCAGTAGTACTCTGTCCATGAAATTGTATTAAGCTTTCTACAGAACTGTAACTATTAAGTTTAGAATTGCAGTTGTTGCCTCTTAAGTAGTAAAGCTTTTATCATTGTTTTAATTTATGTGTATATAATATCAGCAATATGGAAAAGTGGGAAGGGAAATTGAATAAGGGAAAACATTCTCTCTCATCATTCATACTTTCACCAACCATATTCAAAAAGTATATCAAACTATTTCTCCTTACAAATTCAGTTTTCTGAGGATCAAACTTCTTAACCTTTTTTTTTAAAATTGAGAAATACCCATCCAGATCAAAGAGAATTCTATATATAGAAAGGTTTTTTCCCCATGCCAATCTTACATTCAAAACTCATTTTTCAAGAGTTTCAATTCTAACTTCAGTTATAGTATATTATTTGGAGCACTGTATGGCATCAATGTAGTGAAGAAAGCCAATGCAGTTTCATATTTAGGGGTTCATGGCGTCACAAGTTTGTGAAGCCCTTTCTTATTGGCTCTATGCTTTAATATTTGTTGCAATAATATAGCAATAGCACTTAGACTTTTATACTGCTGTACTGCCCTCTCTAAGCAGTTTACAGAGTCAGCATATTGCCCGCAACAATTTGGGTCCTCATTTCATCCACCTCAGAATGATGGAAGGCTGAGTCACCCTAAAGCAGTGGTTCTCAACCTTCCCAATGCTGCAGTTCCTCATGTTGTGGTGACCCCCAACCATAAAATTGGTGTCTCAGTTCCTAAGACCATCAAAAATATATGTTTTCCGATGGTCTTAGGCGACCCCTGTGAAAGGATCGTTTGACCCCCAAAGGGGTCCCGACCCAAGGGTTGAGAACTACTGCCCTAGAGCCTGGTGAGATTCAATCTGCCAAATTGCAGTCAGCCAGCAGTCACCAGAACCTGCAGTAGTGCATTCTAACCACTGCGCCACAGTGGCTTATATAGCTCATACAGCTTTTAAAAAAGATTAGTTGGTATATCCTGCTTATAGGCAACCTTGATATTACACACTTTGAATGGAATCATGACAAATTGGAGCCAATATCTCTGTCTGAAGAGGAAGCACGGCATTCCAACTTATTGGAATAAATTACAGGGTACTGGCATGTCTATAGGGAGAGTCAAAACCAGTCAAAAAGACATTTGCAATCATGTGATCAAAGTCCCACCCCTCCTACCCATGTTATGTGTGTGGTACACATTCTGGACTCCGGAGGATAAATAATACTCTATCCTTTCCTTAGCGGTCCTGAAATGAGCCTGATGATCCTGGATGGGAAGAAAACAGATCACAGTGCGCATGTTTTCCCCTGGTGTAAAAATGAGACACTACATGGATATAATAAAAGTCATTTTTTTATGCTGGAAGGTGCTAGCATCATTAGAAAAGAAGTTGGAATCTTTGGAAGAAGTGGAAATTTAGAGGCATTGGTCAGATCACAGCATGATATCATTATTTATATTGCTGCTATATAATAGTCTGCTTGGTTTGCGGGTTTGGGGTTTTAATTTTGAATTTTTGTCTCTGATAGTCCAACACTAACTATAGTAGTTGTGCATGTCAATAAAATACCTTTTTTTGCATCTATGTCCACATGCTCTGGTTCCTTATTTAAAGTGGACAATATATAAAGAGATAGGGATACAGTCAGATAATCAACTTAATTTTTTACTTTCCCTATGGATGGCCTTAGAAGTTATTCTTGTTATTATTATAGTATGCTCTTTCATTAATACTGGGTTTTTAACAAATTTTTTAGATCATTCACTCTTTGTCAGGAGCTCAAAGAAGCACTGTGTGATTTAATTAGATACTGAAATAAGTGTCAAGTGAAGATTCCCCTCTCCATATCTGAGTACCAGACCACAGTTGCAAAACAAGAGGATTAATTTTAACATTATTCTGTGGAACTGATTTGCACTAGCAGAATTGGCTTGATAGCAGGCCTTTCCCAGGTGCTTATAAGATATTGGACTGACATAAGAGTGGCTTTCTTTAGGAATAATAGGAATTTCATGTGTTGGATTTGAAGTCATAATTAATTTATAGCCTCTACTAAAAGGCAGAGTCAAAAGGAGAAGAGTCAGCAATGGTCCAAGTAGACTTCATATTCATTGGTTACATGTACGCCCATTCACCCCAAACAATATAGCAGCTGTTTGGCAGCATAATCCATGACTTATCAAGAGCAGGGAAATTAATTGGACATTTAACATTCATGAATAAAAATGATATGTGATGAATGTCCTGTTTCAGATTTGCTCTCCATGGGTCTCCTTTCTTGATTGCTTAAGCTTTTACATTCCATGGCCATAATACAATGAATAGTCCTGATGCACAATGCTTTGAAATCAACAAGCATTTCACCCATTTACAATATACTAGATTCTAATTAGTGGTTTACCTCAGCAGAGCCTATCATGCTATCAGTTAATAGAGGAAGAAAAAAAGTTTGAGCAACAATATCAAAAGGCCATAAAGCGATTGGATCACCATGCTGCAGTCCTAAAACTTCAGCCACAAAACTGCTTTCAACAAATTTAATGGCTGTAATATAAAGCATTAAAGCATAAGATGATTTCACTCTGTCAAAGGAAAATTAAACATCTTTAGGAAATTATGCAATAAAACTTTACTGTTGAAATCACCCCTAGAAACCAAAATGGAGAGTAAAATTTATTGAGTTTTGGAACATTATGTGAAGATCTAGCTCTCTGGGAAGTGTATAAGGCTGGAAAAGGTGGGAAAAAGGAAAAGAGGATCACCAACATTAAGGCGGATGGACTCAACTACAGTAGTGATGAGTGCATTATTGGAGAATTTAAGAGACCAAGTTGGGGACAGATCCTTCAGGGGAAAAATTGCCTAGGTGACCATTAAGAATCAGCACTGATTTAATGGTACACAATCATCATTAGTGAAAAGATAATGAGCTATTTGGGGTTATAATAAAAATAACTGCAACCGAATAAGCTTTATAATCAGAACAATGGTTGTTCATCAAATTTCGTTCTTTATCAAATTTTATACCATTCTTGGTTTAGAATAATATATCAACATTTGTGCACATAGATAAAAAAACGAATGTAATGTAATTGGAAATACGTTCTAATATGTATGTGTCATTTTTGAACAAATATCTTAAAAATAAATTGCTTCAAGTAAGATACTAAGAAATGGGATGAAGAAAATTTTTACATGCAACTGATGTATGTTGGAAATAAACTGATTCCTCTGTTACTAAGAACTGACATGAACACATGGGGTTTATAGTTTAGTACAGGTGCATAGGAAAATTTCATCTCAAAGACTTTTTAATTTGATTTATTCATATGCTAAATATAAACAACTCAATTTAATTATTGCAAAAAAGCTATTTTCATATTGTTTAATAAAGAGTATTATGGGCTGTGAGCAGGTCCCTGACTGCTTCCTTTTTTATTATGAAGATCCTGTGAGCCTTTTGTAAAACCTTTGGCTTCTAGAATGAGCATATGCAAATAGTAACAAAAAGTAAATATTCATACCACAATATTAAAAAAAAAATCTAAACCAATGTCAACAGACCGAGAGTGAAATCCTGCTAGTGTCATGTTGTGATTTACGGTAATTTAGTACAACCTCTTGCCCTTTATTTAAATCTATACCACTTCAGAACTAAAATGAACTGTGTTCTATTATGGTTGACAGCTTTGACTGCAACATGTTTTCCAAGCAGACTCAAGCTGACTTTAAGTACTTAAGGCAGTCCAGTCCTCAAAATAAAATGGCTACTTCAGTAAATAGAATCATATAAAGTTGTTAATATTTCAATTACAGTAGTATTTTTTAAAGAATTAAATATGAGGAGGGAGAGGACAATAAAACATGCAATACAAAAATTGGCAGATAAGATTAAAAAAACAAGAAACAAGGGCAGCATGTTTACTAATTCTTAAAACAGAAGGAGAACACCAAATCCAGGCTGAAATAACAAGAAGGAATTCGACATTTACAGAGATAAACATATTCTAGCACAGCCAGAACAAATACTGTACATTCCGAGTGAGTTTTTGAATTTATTTCTTTAGATGCTGTTTGGACAGATCTATCTAGGTAGTCAGAAGACAAGAACATTTATTTATCTGGTTTTTTGACCTGAGTACTAGATGAAGATGTCAATCTTCGTTTCAGTTTCCCAGTTTTCCAATATACCCATTTCCATGCTCATTTGCAAGCTTTTCTCTCTTCACATTCAAAATCCCATTTTCTTATGACATTTTTGTCATCAATGCATTTTGGCAAGCCTTAATAAAATCCACTTCTGCATATTGGTCTCACTGATATATGGACACTCTTCCCCATAAAAGTAGCTATGTAAACTATTTTTGACTGGAACGTTGCATCAAACATTTGGGGGAAATGCAAATAGTATCCGAGCTGTTTAATTGGTCCTAGGAAATAGACATTATCCTTCTAAATAGTCTTTGATGATGGAAAACTTTTGGGAAACATTTGGAAAGTAGAATACCTATGATAATTTATTGGCAACTAGAATCTTTAGTTGTTCAACATGGAATTAAAGTTTGCTTTTATTAGATATGCAGATTATTGCTTTTGATAACAATATAGGCTGTATAGTATTAAGGAAAGTTGCTGTTGATAGAAAAAAACACATTCAGAAGAATTCTACTATGGACACTAAAGAAACTTTGTTACTCAGTTAACACTGAGAGAGACCAACTTATTCTCCAAGGGATCAACCTATTTTCCAAAGAATCTGAAAGCAGGACAAGAAGTAATGGATGGAAACTAATCAAGGACAGACATACGAACTAGAACTAAAGATAAATTTCCTGAACGAACATTCAATCAGTGGAATGACTTGCCTCCAGAAATTGTAGGTGTTCTAACAATGTAAGTTTTTAAGAAGAGACTGGACAAACTTTTGTCTGAAAAGGTATAGAGTTTCCTGCTTGATCAGGGGGTTGGACTAGAAGATCTCCAAGTGACTATCCAACTCTGTTATTCTGTTATTTACTGAAGTTTCCAACAGAAGTTTCCAAAGGGAAATGAGGGACAGAATAAAAGTAAAGATAAGACAAACAACATAAAAAAGATATTTTGTCATAAATACTCTATTCTCCAAACAGTGCTCCCCATGTTGGTATTAGATAAATGTCAATAACAACCATGCATTCAGGCTGGGGAAATGCTGATAAGGGAGAAAAGAAGTCCAAGTCTAGAAATGTTTAATTCTGAACATGTTTGTAAAGAGTGTTGTTTATGTAGAATACAATGTACTTTCATTTACCTCTTTTGGTGTAAAAAACGTGCACATCAGTTTTCCCATTATATACTGCAATTACAAATGCTGTGCATTTAGGAGACTGGGCTGCATGCCAATTAGGCACAGCAGTTCTGCAGAGAATGTAGTTAACTACAGTTACCTCATGTCTGGTGGAAGGAAAGACAGAAACTGGTAAATATGTACCAAATGCATTAGTATAAATTGTCTCACCATTTAAGAGAACACACATCATGCATGTTATCTCCATTAGATTTAGAACTTAAGAATGTGTGGTTGTTAGGATCGATTGGGAAAATATTCCTTCTTGCAAATAGAAGGTGCACAGATCTGCTACTCTACCAAAAAAATCATTGATGTCACCTTTCTTCCTTTCCCCATCTAAATCCAAACAACACAAACACAAGTGGAAGTGAGTATAAGAGAAAATGTAAATCATTTGACTGAAAGTAAGAACATGTCAAACACGTTGGTGGTGTGATGGAACATCATTTGCATTTTTCAGATATCAAGGGAATTTTGTTTTATGAAGATGCTATTAGAGTTCTGGGCTCATGACAATAATGTGTGTTTTTGCCTGACTGGCTTTGGATTTTCTGGATGTCAATTTTCTATGATATTTTGACAAGCAAGATTTGTCTGTTGACAATAAAATTAAATGTTGATGTCCACATTTTTACTGGTTTCTTTTAGCTTGAAAAAATGAAGAGTGAATTGGATATTACATTACATTGGGAAAAGCACTCTTATGACCAAATTGCAGTGCCAAATCTGAAAATATGGAACAGAAATTAGCTTTTTTTGTTTTAGATTTGTGTTTTGACAAAAAAACCCATTAAAACAATAATAATGCCTGTATGCTATTCTGATGCCTTAAAAATACGAGCTTTGTTCACTCATTTAAGTTCTTAAAGACAACATGAGAAAAATTCACTCTCTGATACTTAGTAAAATTTGTATTTATGAAGATCTCATTATTTTGAAAATTTTGTTTATTCTTGCTTGTACTCCATGCTTTACTTCAGTTCTGGCTGGAATTTTTATTTCTATTGCTACATTAGATGGCAAATAACGAACACCAGAAGAAACCTATATGTTTTTAAGTTTCTGCCAATGAAGACTGACTTCTGGAAGTAGCTGTAGGGTGTAATTGAATATTTGCAGAGTATTGAATCAAAATCTTGGAAAAAGAGGCTGTAAACTAAGGTTTTCCAAATGGATTGCAATATCAATTACATTTGCATTCACATTGGCTTTTAGACACTCAATGCAATCTGCAATGCCTTTGACCTGTTATTAAACAGATGGTTAGATCCTCTAAGTGAGTTGGCTGCTGCTTGATATTTTCATACATTCATTCCTTTGTTTTGACTATTCCCCTCCCCCATATGACATTACACTATGACTCTGATCTAATCCCAATAATATATTTTAACTACTGCTGACTTCAATAACAAATGCAGTGCAATCTGTAAATAAATGTTTAAGAGTAGCCCTCATGAATTCCAACATGGATTTGAAACAAATTTGATTTAAAATGGTAAACCAATTCCTAGATACCATGTTGACCCCTGCAATAAGTACATGGCCTTATTTTGGGGGCTGTCTTATTATTTTTGAAGTGCAGGAGGTGGCGAGCGTGGTCACCTCATAGCTGCTGCTGTGTTGCAATATTTGGGGGGGAGGGCTTATTTTTAGGGCAGAGCTTATTTTAGCACATGTTCTCAAAAGCCCGATTGGATTTATTAGCTGGGGAGGTCTTATTTTCAGGGAAATAGGGTAGAAACCAGACCCAGTTTGGTCTAGTGGTTAAAGCATCTGGCTAGACACTAGAAAACTGTAAATTCTAGTTCTGTCTTAGGCAAGCCAACTGGGTGACTTTGGGCCATTTTCTTTCTGCCCAACCTAGCTCACAGAGTTGTTGTTGTGGGGAAAATAGGAGGAGGAAAGGGTATTAGGTATGTTGTCATCTTGAGTTACTTATAAAAATAACAAAGCTGGGATATAAATAAAAGAAAATAAATGGACTTGGAAACCAACAGACTATGGATCCATCAAATTAAATTTATTTAGGCAGACAATTTGCTGTTTGCAATTATTTATGCTAAATATATCAATACCTGTGTTACTTTCACCTTTGTGCCTACACTGTAGGGGAAAAAAAGGCATAGGACTTTCTCATACTACTTTAGTTCCTTAGAGATGCCAATTAAGCTTGGGAATTTTATAGATAGTAATCAAGGGGTGTTCTTGAAGGAAGCTTTGACTTTCAGATTTTAAGGGAACATTTTCTTGGCTAACTCCTATCTCTACCTCTGGCACACAGTATCGTATAATGACACAAAATAACAGCATTTTAAGGGCATGACTTTCTTCCTGTGGCAAAGGCATTGAAGCAGAAATATGATAATCTGTGTCACTACAGGACTTTTTTTCACTCTCCCTGTATACACATTGTACAGTCCACACAGAACATCAAGGAAATCACCTAAAGAGTGATTCGAGTTCAAATGTAGGGAAAAGAGCAAATATTAAGGGGGCAGCAAAGTGAAACCTCAAAGCAGAGAATGAGTAGTTTTCCAATATGTTGTTTATATTGGTAGAACTTTTGTTGCATAAGGAATGATGGTAAAAGGAAGCAAGCATGCCCCAAAACACAGTGGCTGGACACCATCAAAGCCAATAGCAGCCAGTGGGTGGAGGGAACAGAACAACAACAGCAACAACAACTGAAAGAAGCTATACAAAATCGGAAAATATGGAAAGAACAGAATCACTGAAAATCCATTATGATTGAAAAGATAGCACCTTCCGCATCTTATAATTCTATTATACATGAAATATGTATCTATAAGGAGCAGGCCTGCAACTGAATAAAATAAAATAAATGTATTATATAATTCAAATTAATACTTCATCTTAAACTAAAAGACTCCATCTAAACGTATACATTTCTCCTCAGTATTCATATGTTCATCCAAATGAGTCATTTAGTTCTGCTTATTACGGCATTTCTCTTCTTAACTGTTGTTCAGGTATGTTTTGGATTAAGACATGTCAGCCAGTACAAACAAAACCCTGATTTACTGTAACATATGAGACAGACTGAATAAATATTTCTTCATAATGTTCATAATTAAGCTGTTGGAATTTATAGTAGAGTAGATCATTTACCTTGATAGATTTAAAGAAGGAAATAGATAAATCCACAGCCAACACTGTCCCCTCCTTACCCAATGAAATTTTCTATAACTTGCTGTGGTTTAGAAGCATCTGAAAGTTACTTTCCTACCTACCTATGATATTACAGCAATATACAATTAATGATCTTTGGAAAATCCTTGTAAACTTTTCAGAATAGCACTAGGCAGGGGCATTCATGAAAGTGGTCAAGATGTCAAGGTGGCAGGTGTGATCATGTTATCAAAATCTAATTCCTTTTACAAATGTGCAAATGCATGGTAGCATCTGCTATCTTAACATCTAATCCAGCAGTCACCAACTGGTGGTCCGTGGACCATTGGTGGTCCATGAGAAAATATTGGTGGTCCGCAGAAAAATTTGCATTTTTATTGCATTAAATTAGGGGTCTTCAAACTACAGCCCCTGGACCGGATAACTGCAATGAATGTTTGTGTTGCTGTAGAGAGTCTTCCCTTTCAGGGTCTTTTTGTGCAGGTTGGAGGGGGGCAGAAATTCCGACTTGGGATCTGCTTCAGCCTCCTTGTTCAGGGCTTTGGGTGAAGGCTGGAGGGAAGTGCTGCTAGTGGTGAACAGCAAGAAGGACTTGTTATAGTGGGACTGCATCATGGCCTGGAACTGGCTGATCATCTCAGCCGGCTGAGTCTCCAGGTGCCAGTACCTGTTCTTGCACTCCTGCAGGTGTTCCTTCTGCTTGGAAAGCCTATGCTCATAGTCCTCAATGAGGGGCTTCTGCTGAGCCTCCTTCTCAGTCAGATACAATTTACAATACAATAGTAGAGTTGGAAGGGACCTTGGAGGTCTTCTAGTCCAACCCCCTGCCTAGGCAGGAAACCCTATACTGTTTCAGACAGATGGCTATCCAACATCTTCTTAAAGACTTCCAGTGTTGGGGCATTCACAACTTCTGGAGGCAAGCTGTTCCACTGATTAATTGTTCTAACTGTCAGGAAGTTTCTCCTCAGTTCTAAGTTGCTTCTCTCCTTGATTAGTTTCCACCCATTACTTCTTGTTCTACCCTCAGGTGCCTTGGAGAATAGTTTGACTCCCTCTTCTTTGTGGCAACCCCTGAGATATTGGAACACTGCTATCATGTCTCCCCTAGTCCTTCTTTCTCTTAAGCTAGACATACCTAGTTCCTGCAACCGTTCTTCATATGTTTTAGAACTGAGCCAGCTGTTTTGCCAACTATTTCTCATGGTGGCTGTTTAGCTCCAACAACTGCTTCCTGTTGGGGCCCTAAGGAGCCCGGGTGGTCAGGCAAGGAGTGACTGGGAGGGGAGGGGAGATTAAAGGCCGGCAAGATGCCCCTCAACATGAGTGACATCAAGCCCACCAGTCACATTATCATCTAGCCATGCCTACCCAGCCAGTCATTAGGCAGGTCATATTAGTGGTGCAAGGGATTTAAAATTATGAATTTAGTGGTCCCTGGGGTCTGAAAGGTTAATGAACCCTTATCTAGACCCTCTTTACAGAGACTCTTTGCAGTGACACAACAAAGATTATACAATTTATATTATTTGCCATTTATTTATTCATTCATTCATTTTGTTTCTCTAAAACAACATCTACATCCAATGATGTTTGAATTCTCATTCTTGTGTTTTTGCTTTTATAACCCAATTTGTATTCAGAGTTCTTATTTTTTTTCAGAATTTAATCAATATGGAACATGAAGCAAATTAAAAAAAACCTCCAAAACAACTGGCAAAACCAAAACAATGAGTTTAGTATTAATGTTCCCTAATAGAGAACTTTTTAATCTTTCATTACACAGATCCTAATGACTGATGAGCTACATTCCTTTCGGGAATGACTTCTTTACAATGGGCCTGAAAAACCCACTAAATTTCATACTATTTAATCACCTTGCAATTTTTATTTTAATTAAAAATAAACAATCCAATCACCCTTCCTATTGCTGCAATTTTTTATTCTTGATGGTTGCTGCTGAAATAGAAGGCTAAAGCAAAGTTTTAATGACATTTCCACTATATCCAAATCATGTCATTATTATTGTTTTAGTTAATAATGTACCTAAACTTTTAAAGTTAGGCTGGCAGTATGCAAGTATTTTACAAACATTATTTAAATAATTATGGGTTACAAGTGCATGTTTTCATTTTGCTTTTCCATATGTTTGTTGAACAGACTTTAGTTAATACAACATAAGTCATGATCCCAAAATTCACTAGTAAATTTAATTCAGTGGTCTTATTTCTGCATAAACCCCATAAAGTTGCATTGCTGTTTTTCAAACATAATTATATCTGAACATATTGAATATATTAATAAAGCTAAAACAAAAAAAATCATTTCTCTTGAGAATACTAATAATGACATACGCTGAATTGATCAAACATCAGAAGTCATAGAAAGGAAAGAATGTTTTGAATCTTGCTTAGTCTTCTGGCAATTTGTACTAAATGAGAAACTCCTAAGTGATTAATCAATTCATATTTCGGTATATTGGTCCAGGAAGCCAGATAGCATATTATAGCGTCACATGGGAAATGAAGCTCTCTTGTAAGAGTACCCCCCTCCAAAAAAATAGCTATTTTCTCTGCAGTCTTTTTTATTACTTACATACCATCTATTGCAGGCACATATGGGAATTTTTTCCAGATTGAAACATGCACAATCAGTTATTTTGAAAAAAACACATAAGCAATAAATGTGACTGCAGAAGCATAATTCTTCAAGGAAAACATGTTGCTGGGACCCCATGCAGACCAATCTCATTGACAATGCATTTCTGCTATTCATTAGTTTGATTCTCAGACAATTTACAGCAACTGATAAAGACATGTACTTTTTTCAGAATGAATCCCTGCCTCTACCAAATTCATCTGGATGAATAATTTGCTACTTGCAGATATTCAAAAAAGGTTCAAGAACTCATTGGATATGATTTTATTGATCTAACCTTTAATCAATTTTGATTGACTCACTGTAATGCAAACCTGATAATACAACCTTAACGTATTTTTAAATTATTTTCTTTATCATGCTTTAAAGTCCTTAAACATTGTACCCTACTGGTGACTGCCTAAATTTCATCCATATAGTTATAAAATACAAATGTATCTACATGTCAAAATTCAAGACACAAATAGGCTTTATGTGAAAAGTTTATATGAAATACACCATCAAAATTTGATTAATGAAGCATGAATAAATGAATAGTACAACAATAGCACATCTTTCTATCTGGCAAAATGTACATAGCAAATGTACATAAGGCAAAAGATGGACTTTATGCAACCTAAATAAAAGCATTTAGACTGTCAAGACAACTGGCTATTCTCTTAAATTATATTTTACAATTATAAGCCTGCCTTCCCCACTTATTCTAAATGTAAAACTATAAAGAAACTTTTTTATTTATTAGAAAAGCTATATTTAGACACTGTTCCATATTTTATTAATGAGAAAATGTACTCAGATAAGCAAGCAGTCAAGAACCTGGAGCATTGTCTTTTAGCAGTGTACTGTATTTTATGCCTTTATAAAAGAAGAATGAAAGTGTATTTATATGTACTGTACTGTTTATATACAAACAGTAATTTATGATCACATTATCTTGTTACTCATATATTAGTATAGTTTTGATATTTTTATTTATTTATTATACAACAGAAAATTTACATATAACACTACCAACAATATTTCAACATATAAAAGGAAAGAAGGAAGGAAGGAAGGTTATATAAATGGATCTGAGAAAAATTCACTATACTATTTGAATGCTTCCATCCTTGCCACCTTATTAAAATAATTCCAATGTTGACAAGCAAAAAATATTAACAATCTGTTGCTGCAAATTAATTGTGGATGTATTCTTATGTTGTATGTAAATCTTGTAGTCAGCACCCTGCTCCTCCATAACACAATCATTCTTGATATCTTGATAATTACTAGGATGCGACCAAAAAGAATAATTGCATCTTTAATACATATCAATCATTCCAGAATCAAATTAACAATTCTGTTGTCTTCAGCCCCAATGTAACATTCAAAGGACCAGTCCAAATAATCCATAAACTGCCTCCAGAAAATGATTTGAAGAAAAAGAAAAGAAAAACAATCCTCTTATTTAATGCTCTTCAAGATGTCCAATATGCACAAAGCATTTTATCCTTGTATTAACTTTATTATAAATTCATAAGAAACTAATCCACATTATTACAGCAATTTACCACTGGTTAACAGGACAGGATATTTACACATGTAAATATTAATTTTATCGAGGTTCTTCAACTTGCTGTAAAAGGAATTATTGGCTTAGGAGTCAAGACGTCAAGAATGTCAGAAGTAGAAATAGCATCTGGATGAAATTAAATTCAATCAAATTAAACTCAAGAAATAAGCAATGTTTGCCAAGAAGCATTCTGAGATAAATCAAGCTGATTTTTTTTAAAAAACCTGCATTAAAATATTGGTTAAACACAGCACAAAAAGCAGCTTGAGGTGATTGTTGTGTGCAAGAAACAGGAAAATGCTGCAAGAAGACACTAGCAGATATACATGGTGACATCATTCAATCATTATTCAAACGTCAGGCCTTTTTAACAGCTGTCACAATGGATTGAAGACGAAACAAGATTGAACAGCAGTTCATGAGGCACTTGATTTTTGACTCCAGAAATAAAGCGCAGAACTGCAATGCAAACAGGGTCTGAGGATTTATACTATCTAGTAAGCTCTGTTGCACAACCTCTATTTTAAGAATGAACTATTGTAGCACCACACTTTGACAGAAGACAATCCCCACCATTCTTCCATCAAACTGACAAATTATCATTACTACCAAAGAAGCCAAGGGTTTTAGACACATTGAGCCTAGGAACATTTAAGGCATTCTTGTCCCTTAATTCGTCTTATCAAATAGGTAAGGATGGGAACCAGCAGACTCCAAAGGGCTCTGGATTAGTGTGTTCGGAATTCTTTTTTATGGGCCTTGCTGGTACAGGCTGCATGTACAACATTTGTAAGGTTTCCAAATTTCCCATCCTTGGTATAACCCTTTTGTTACCTGAAGAAGAAGCATTCTTATGTGCTGTTTAGTACAGAACAAAATGTTAATACAAAGCAGTGATGAGTTTTTGGGCTGAGCGGCTGTGGCTCATCATTATTCATTGATGCCAGCTGTTCAATTTCTTACCCACAGTTTATCAGATGAATGATTCCTGATGTTTATTTACAATTATATACATTGATATTTTCTTTATGATGTTCATTTATAGTCTCATCCAGTTGTCAAAAATATATAGAATTAAATTGTTTCAGACAAAACTGGAAAATTCTTTTCTATTTATGCTTATGGAGGTTCTTTTCATGACTTTTACTGTGATATTTCATAGCTCACTGGAGTAAAATTATTTGCTAGAAGGCCTCAAAGGTTCCTTTCAACCCTATGATTATATGATTCTATGAACATATTAATGGTGTCAAGTTGGTCAAGGAGCGGTTCCAGATTAATTTCAGATTTAATAAATTGGATTTCATTCTGCACCTGAATTATTAAGGGGAAAAAAATCACATTTCTAAAATATTTGGCAGGAATTGAAAATAACACCAGCAGCAGACAGCAGCTGTTTGTCTGGATTTTAAATCAGGATAACTATGATAAGAAATAATGTGTATGTATGTATGTATGTATGTATGTATGTATGTATGTATGTATGTATGTATGTTACAACCCCTGGTATGCCCAAATATGGGAGGGAACTCACTACTCCCTCTTTCTGTCTATTGGCTCACTGCAGGAGACCATCCAGGCAGAAAACCATATTTTTAATGTTGCCTTTTTATATTTGTGTTGTATTTGTGCTGATTATTTATTTATCAGCACAAATACAACACACACACACACATACACACGTATATATATATATATATATATATATATATATATATATATATATATATATATATATATATATATATATATATATATATATATATATATATATATATATATATATATATATATATATATATGTATATATATGTATGTATTTGTGTTACAACCCCTGGTATGCCCAAATATAAGGAGATAAAAGGAGAAGAGCCTGTGGTGTAGTGGCTAACAAATCTGCCTGATATGTAACACATCCCAGGTTCAAATCCCAGTAAGAGTATGGCTAGCTGATGAGAGCTAAATAGCTTGAAATGGATCCATACTGTTGTATTCGGGTCTTTTCCTGTGTAGGATTGAGATTGTCTTGGCAACGTTTTGGCAAGATCTCACCTGCCATCTTCAGGCTTGGGCTTAAAATGGGAACGGAGCTGCCGTCTTTCTGTAAATCTTGGTGGGAGGGGATGGGGTGCTGGCTTTGTTTCAGTAAGTGGAATGATTGGTTGTGTGGTTGTATCATGATTGGTAGATTGGTGCTGATTGGTGCTGGCTGTGGGTGCATTGTTGTTTTGTATTGTAACGGCCTGGGTGGTGGGTGGTGTTCGTTTGTTGACTAGGGCTGGTTTCCAGATGTTTGGTAGGCGGGAGGTATCATCACGTTTATTCATGTTGTGGGGGTGTTTCTCTATTTCGATGGCTTCCATAATTATTCTCTTGTTGAGGTGTTCTGTTTAGGAGATTAACCTGGCTCCTTCAAAGTTGATTTCATGTCCTGTAGCTTTAAGGTGCTGGAAAAGGGAGGAAGTTTTTTTCTTTTTTTTCTTACTGCGTTCTTGTGTTCTGTGATGCGTGCATTTATCCTCCTGTTTCTTTGTCCTATATATGTTGCCGGGTAGATTTTGCATGGTATTTCATAGACTCTTTGGTTTTCTAGCTGGATTTTGTCTTTGGGGTTTCTTAAGATGTTGGCCATTTTTTGGTCAGTGGTGAAGGCTGTCCTGATATTGTGCTTGTGGAGAATTTTGCTGATTTTATCTGTGGTGCCTTTGATGTAAGGGAGGAGGGCGATGCCATTGTCCTGTTCTGTGTCTTGGTTTTTTGGGGGAGTCTCCTTTTGGATTAGGTTACCTATTTCCCTGGCTCAGCTGATAAGGAGGAGAGCCTGTGGCTTAGTGGCTAAGACTCCTGCCTAATATGTAATACAGCCCAGGTTCAAAACCCAGTAAGGGTATGGCTAGCTGATGAGAGCTAAATAGCTTGAAATAGATCTATACTAGTCTCCCTTTATGTATTTATCAGCACAAATACAACACAAATATAAAAAGGCAACATTAAAAATAAAAATATGGTTTTCTGCCTGGATGGTTTTCTGTAAAACATGTTCATCACCACTGTGGCATTACCTTTGTCTGCTGGGAGAATGATTATGTTGTTGTCTTTCCTCAGGTTGGTGAGAAGAAAACAACCAACTTACCTTTCTGGACGTCCTAATCTACAAAAAACCCAATGGCTCCCTAGGACACACCATCTACCAGAAAAAACACACACCAACCGCTACTTAAACACACCATCCCATCACCACCCTGCACAGATCAACTCTGTAGCCAAGAGCCTCATCTCCAGAACCAAACACCCAGCCGACAAAGACCACCTGAAAACTGAATTACACAAACTCACAAATGTATTAATCTCCAATGGATTCCAAAGAAAAACAATTACCAACCTAATCCAAAGGGAGACTCCCCCCCCAAAACCAAGACACAGAATAGAACAATGGCATCGCCCTCCTCCCTTACATCAAAGGCACCACAGATAAATCAGCAAAATTCTCTACAAACACAATATCAAGATCAGCCTTCAACACTGACCAAAAAATACCCAACATCTTAAGAAACCCCAAAGAGAAAATCCATCTAGAAAACCAAGGAGTCTACGAAATCCATGCAAAATCTTCCCTGCAACAAACATAGGACAAACGAACAGGAGAATAAATGCAGGCATCACAGAACACAAGAACACAGTCAGAAAAAAAGGGTTTTTTGAGGGGATTTTTCTTGGTCTAGGCTGCTCACAGTTTCCCAGTTAAAACTATAGTTGAGCCTGTCTAAGTGTTCTGAGATGAAGGGTCAGAAGCAGTCATAAGATACAATGAAAACTTCTTACATTTCTTAAACAGAACGCCAATCCCACAGTCACTGGAACTGATGATGTTACCTAGCTGGGTAATATAACATCTGCAAGCAAACAACCAAACTCAGAGAGCACCAAGGACTCCTCACTTAGTAGTTATTGTAATTCACACAACTGGGCTGGAGGCAATTTATCTGTCTTGGAAAAATGTAACTGTTTTATAGCTATTAATCATAGGGTTGGACCTGCAGAAGTGTCTGTTGTCAGAGTTGTTTCATCTAATTATGTATCAAATCTAGTTTATGAACCTTCTCATCAGCAATATTTTATTATGGTTGTAATGATGACATAAAAGCTAGAATGATCTTATAAATTAACATAGCCTTGATAATATCCATGTACAGATGGTCTCTGCATGGAGTGACTAAAAATGAATTAAACAACTGCACATTTTTTCTTGCAAAATCAATTAATTCCTTGGTCATTTTAGTAAATGGGGGAGATAGCTAGGGGTATTTATAACATGCCAGAAGGATGCCACAGTTAATATATGTCCATCATATCATGATTATGTGACTGCATCAGGACATCTGATGCAAGTACTACATTACATCATATTTATGACCACTTCATGATGTGCTCATCATTTGCTTCTTTAGGCACACTAAAATGGGCAGCACCAATTAGGAAGCCTGTCAAAAAATAATTTAAAAAACTTCTACATATAAATAAAACATACAAGCCAATATGATTCTGTTTAAAATGGTATTTTTGATTTAAAAAGTAGAGCACACAAATTAGAAATAATACCTGTACACCATAAATGATGAAATACTGAGCAGTGTTTCATGACTTTTAATCCTAGTTTGTCCCAACATAATAAAGTGGCTTGACCACTGTAACTGATTTTACCAATGGTGACTGTGGTGAGAAGTACCCTTGCACAACTATGAGTAGCACCCCACTGTGATCTTTCTTGAGTGACTGTCACTTACTTTGACAATAATTTGTCTTGAATACTACACAGTATCAACACGACAGTATCATTGAACAGAGTCTGGGAGTTGCTAGTGGTTCAATTGCAATTAACTTGTTCATACTAGCAACAGTAATAACAAGTGACAACTACTGAAAGATCTGGACTGACATTGGGTCAGTTGTCTTCTGGACACAATGTCTTTGAAGCCCTAAATTGTTTAGGGCAGGATAACTGTGTTAAGTATTAGATTACTCTTCTTAGTGGGTGAAACAAGGTGTGACATCAAGGTGTGTAACATTAAAGGAGGATAACTATTATAAGGTGAGAAAACAAATATGAACTAGAACATTAATTTGGTTTATCACATATTTATTCCTACATTTATGTGATATTGCTAGTACAACGTCAATGGCAATTCTATTCACCTTCTATCTCTCTTCCTCATACTTGCTTTCACACTTTATCTTGCTTGAAAAGCAGCCAGTGAATTACTTTCAGAACTTACGCTGGTAACAATCCAAAGTGCTAGTGGTATGGGTCATTGTGAAAAAACAGTCACAATACAAGGAAGGGATAGTTACATATTTCCCAGTCATCTGTCTGTCATCTTTAGCACCCATTCCTTCAATGTAATTGAGCCTTCCTGATGAAAGATGTTCGTAGGAACAGATGCTTAGCTATGGTGGAACTTAAACCATTGATATTAACTCCAGGTAATTTGTAGTCATCATAAGAATAAATTATTCAGTCCCATTGTGTATTGATATTCTTATGTGTAGTGATTGCATGTATTTTTCTGTATTATGTTTACTTAATCTGTGAATATGTTTGAATGTCTTTGACATTCTTGATTAGAAAAATGAAAAGCTAATAAAAATGAAAGGAATTTCCTAAGCATCATCTTTTTTCATTCTTCTAAAACAAAAATTCTAACTTTAGTTGTCTGGTGGGAAATAATATCTGTTTATACTTGACTTTTATCACTAGATATGCTTTTCCCAGAATAATGTCCTAATTTTTTTAGTGATTATTATATACCTTTCCTTAAAATACACAAACTATCAGACATAATATACAGAATCTTGTTACAATAGAAGTATACACAGTCCTTTTATGTGCACTTTTAAGTAAAACCCAGATTAGATGTGTCTTTTTAAATCAGAACATAATGAATAATAATCTTATAGTTATAATGCTTATTCATAAGAAAGCAAATATTACTTAATGTATCTCCAATTTCATACAGCTTGATTTCAGAGTTGTTCAGAAAAAAAAATGAAGTATGAGAGCTGACTGGAGAATAGGTCCCCACAATTAAACCACAGCAATCAACAAGAAATACGGTTTTAAGATTGTTGTGACATTTCATCAGCTATTCAGAGCCAACAGTACATTTAAACAAACATGAAGTGACCACTCAATCAGCAAGCCAGGGCAGCTAAATCTATATTCTCCCCAAAAAATTTAATTATCTGCTCAAATAAAGTACTGACTGCATTTATTTCTAACTGGCTCTCTGGAGCTTTTGGCTGCCCTAATTAACTAGTCTGTATGTTGGGAAAGCAGAAAATGCAGTTTCTGGTATTGCCTCCTCTTGACAATCTTGACTCCCTCATACAGTGCCCATTGCTTCCATATCTCCTACACATTCACTCAGCATTCCAGCTGCAGCAACTTGCTTTATCTTTATCTGCCCCACGAAAAAAGGAATAAACAAGAAACTCAGCATTTTTCTTTATAAGTAGAAAAACTCAGTTAACTAGGAATAAAGAGGAATATTCTTGTCCCAGGATAATGTTGGAGGATCCAATCCGAGTTGATCACTGAGACCATAGCTTTAGTTGTCCAAGCTTTCAGACTTGTGCTGGAGTCCATCCTCAGGGAACTTTTCTCTATCAGAGTGTGTGCTTTGGGATATTCTGTATGTTGTATTTATATGGTTCCTGTTGACTAGTTAACTAGAATTATTATTGAGCTAGTATTTAAATGGGATCATCCAAATAATTCTAGGCAGTGGTGGGATTCAATTTTTTTTTTTACTACCAGTTCTGTGGGCATTGCTTGGTTGGCGTGGCATGGTGTTGCTTGGTGGGCGTGGCAGGGGAAGGATACTGTAAAATCTCCATTCCCTCCCCACTCCAGGGGAAGGTTACTGCAAAATCCCCATTCCCTCCAAATCAACTGGGACTCAGGAGGTAGAGAATAGATGGGGCCAGGGCCAGTCAGAGGTGCTTTTTACCAGTTCTCTGAACTACTCAAAATTTCCACTACCAGTTCTCCAGAACTGGTCAGAACCTGCTGAATACCATCTCTGATTTTAGGGCTATAAGCCTAAAGTGGAAATTTAAAAAAAATTGCTTGGAAGATTAGTCAAATTTCATAAAATAAAAAAATATACCCCTATTTTATAAATAACACAGATTTCAAAATGCTACACCAAGCATGGCATGGTTCTGGAAACTATGGATACTTTTGGTATGCTTGGTGTTCTGAGGGAATTGTAATGGTTATTGTGATCTGTTGTCAGCTGCCTATCTTCGCTTTCTCTGAAGCTTGCTAGTAACTGTCATAACCAGTGGGGGGAGGGCATTTGTGGGGGGAAGAGTGCTGGAGGTGGGAAAGATTGCTATAGGAAATTGGGGAGTATGGACAATGACAGGAACCAGAGGTTTCAAACTGAGTCATCCTCCTCCCTTCAAGGGCACCAGCCCTGGGAAAGGAATTTACAGCAATTCCTGAGGCACCAGGTTCCCAAAGCATTGGAACAAGATCTGATTGGACTACCATATTTTTTGGAGTATAAGACACACCGGAGTATAAGATGCAGCAAGATTTTGAAAAGGCAAATTAAAAAAAAAGTTTTTGCACAGTCTGCTTTTCGCAAAAATGGGTCCATTTTTTTTTCAAAAAAAGGGCATGAATAGCCTTTAGGAGGCTTGTAGAGTGCTCCTGGGGAGTGCCCCCCCCAATAAGCAAAAATGGCTCCAGCCCCCAGGAGCATTCTGAAAGCCTTCTAAAGGCTATGCATAGCCATTTTGATGAAGGGGACAGGGTTTTGGGAGACAAAAAATGCTGTATTCAGTGTATAAGACACACCCAGATTTTCAGCTTCTTTTTTGAGGGAAAAAGGTGTGCCACACTCTGAAAAATACAGTATTCTTCCAGTGGGGAGGGTTTTGATATTGGGGATTCCTTTCAATATATGATTTTCATGCGGCTTTTCTTCAGTGTTTGCCTCACTCCTATTGCATTCAGAATCTCTAGAAAAGGTACCTTTCTCTAGCACCTCTGTAGTTAAGGGTTGTTCTTTCTTAGGGAACAAGCTGTGGCCAGTCTGACACAGATACCAGCACAGACAATTGCTGCAGTTATCACTTGCCAAGGCCTTACTCTGAAAAACCTTATAGTGACATTTATAGATGGAAGGTTTGCTGGCAGGAATTTGGCAGGGATTCCACCTTTGGTTTTAGCAGGATGTTATTCTTTCACAGGAAACGAGTACCCCTGGGCCACTCCAACTAAGACCTGAAGAACAAATCCTTTTTTAAACGAGAAATCAAATTAAAATTTACTGATAGTCTTCAACTTACAACCATTTATTTAGTGGCTGTTCAACATTACAATAACATTGAAACGATGACTCAAAACCGGTCCTCCCACTTATGATCCTCGCAGCAGCCTCATGGTCATGTGATCAAAATTCAGGCACTTGGCAACCAGCATCCATTTATGACAGCTGCAGAGCCATGAAGTCTTATAAAGATTTGCAACCTTCCCAGCTGGTTTCCAATCAGCAAAGTCAACGGGGGAAGCTAGATTTGCTTGACAGCCACACGATTCACTTAACAATGGCAATGATTCACTTAGCAAGAGTGAACACATGGCATAAAAGATTGCATAATTGGGCTACGTGCCTGCATTTAGCCATAAATAATAGAGACCTGAAGAATTGTGACAAAATGTATCAGAGTCCCTTGATTTCTGTTTTATATCAGTCCAGTGACGTGCGGTGAGGTTTATGGCTGGTGAGTCTGGTGACGTCATCAGGAAGGCGGGGAATGGGACCACGTGTGCTGGAGGCTCAGGCTGCCTCAGCCTCCAGCACACGTGATCCCATTCCCCGCCTTCCTGAGCGTGCTCCACCGGCTCGCGCTCCGCAGTCCTCGAAAGCGACTGGGGAAGGACGAGAACCTTCTTGCCTCTGCTGGACTTTGCGCGCTCCTCACGACTGCATATTGCAGTCGCGAGGAGTGTGCGAAATCCAGCAGAGGCAGGAAGGTTCTCGTCGTTCCCCAGTCGCTTTCGTGCCTTCGTCATCCAGGAGCGCCGACAACATTTCTGCCTCCGCCCTCAGCAGGTCCCGGGCGCGCCCGGACGGATGTATATAGTATTATATATATATATATATATATATATATATATATATATATATATATATATATATATATATATATATATATATATATATATATATATATATATATATATATATATATATATATATATATATATATATATATATATATATATAATATAATATTATATACTATTATTTCATGAAGAGAGGTGAGGCTCTGCCTCCCCTGCCTCCCCTGACCGCACGTCCCTGTATCAGTCATTGCTGCTACACTATTTTAAATATTGAACAGTGGGAGAATGAAAGAAATGCATGAACAGGTATCATTGGGGAGCTTAAAAGAATGACCAAAAAGAAGCATATTGGGAAAAAATGATTCTCGCTGTAATGAGAGGGTCATTAAGCTTAATTAGCAGGGCTGGTGGTTCAACTTTGAATTACTTAAGCAATATATTTTTGAAAAAAACAGCATAAATTGACTAAGCTACAGCAGATGCCATGATGACTAATGTTCAATATCTACCCAGAACCATATGGGCACTAATGTCCACTAAAAGGAGAAGTCAAGGTGGCAGTGCCAATAGCAGAGTCCAATGCAAATTGCTCGTGTTATTGAGAAATCAGAGAGCCAGAGGCAAAACACCGAAGACTCCAGATGGAGCAGCAGACTTCTGAAAATCAGCTATGCACAAGTAGTAAACTCAGGAGGGTATAAAGAGCTATTAAGCTGGAAAGGATCAGAAATGGAAAGCCAGCCAAAGGCCTGCCTGAACTCAAAAGCATATTGTTATGCAAAATAAAACAGTGCCTTCTCAAAAGCACAATGGAAACTTTAGGTCATTTCATCATCTGGGGAATGATTAAAAATTTAAATGAAAGTCATGCTGGGGAGAAAAAAAAAAACCAAGGTCCTCAACCTGCTGCAGATATGATACTATCCAGTAACACATAACTAGGTGGCTCAGATGAACATGCTGTATGTTGAACAATGACAACTAGCTGTAAGGTTTTACTGATTTATGATCTGTTTTTAATTTTTATAGCCTGCCTTTTCATTACAAATAATCCTAAAAATAAAATAGTTTTATTAAAATTAAAATAATGAACGCACATAAAAGACAAGGAATTCATCTTTTTGCATTCTTCTAATTGCAGCACAAACATGCCTTGGTTACCATTTTTGTGCAATATGCCCTTGTACTATTGCCTTCATCTCCAGCCCACAGAATAATGTTGGCATGCCGGCAAATCTAATTTTGGATTATTAGAGCTAATTATGTCAGCGTCTACTGTGATAGGATCCCAGGAGCTGGGAGGTGAAATGAATAAAAAATTATCCCCAAGAATATCATATGATAGGAAAGAATTACAAATTGCCCCTTTATGCACAAAGCAATGAGATGTTGCCATTTCTGAAGCACCATTTATAATTTTGTTTATATTGTATTTTTGTTTGTAGATAAAACATATCTGCCATAGTTATGTCTTGGAATTGTTCACAATTCCAATTGCAAGGCTCCTAGGTCCTATCATATGTCACCAATAATAGAAAAGCAAGGCTCCTAGGTCCTATCATATGTCACCAATAATAGAAAAGCTGATCTTTGAATATTGGGAATATTGGCATGTGAGTGGAATGCCCCATAACCTCTATGATCCTTGTGATTTTTTATACTCTGGGAGTCTAGTGGAATTCTCTTAATTTTGCTGATGATAATGATAATCTCTCTTAACTCTTAATCCATTCTCAGGATGTTCTTCAGAAGCGTTAGCAAACTCATCCAATGAATACAATTATTTTCAATGCAAGCCATATAATAATATTGTTTGCCACCCAGAGTTAATTGTATCGTTATTTGTGTGTTAAACTAAATCCCTCCCCCCTTCCCATTTTCTTTACTAGGCAAACCCATTAGAATATTTTGGAATATTTATTCAGGGGACTCAGAGGTAGGTCTTGTAATATTAATATTTAAAAGATATATCTTGGCATCCAAGTGTGAAATTGAAAGCAGAGAGAAATCATTCTAGCAATGGAATTTAAAATAGTGTGTCCTTATACAGAAAATGGCAGTGGGCTGGAGGGAGGAGATGAAGCGAGAGAATGGTGACAAGAAGCTATTGGCTATTGGAACCTGCAAGCATAGTTTTAACTCCAGCCCATATCATGGGCAGAATGGGTACAGAAATTTGAGTGTTTACTCAGGTGGGGT
Source organism: Natrix helvetica (assembly GCF_964273705.1). Lineage (NCBI taxonomy): Eukaryota > Metazoa > Chordata > Lepidosauria > Squamata > Natricidae > Natrix > Natrix helvetica. The sequence goes on along the minus strand of NC_138548.1, from coordinate 96,712,806 downwards.
TGTATCTGAAAAAAATATGCTGTTTGCTGAAATGCCACTCTTAGCATTCTTCGTCAAAGGTCATAGTATTTGGGGTTACTGGTTCCTCATTCCTGATGTACAGCAACAAAATTAATATCATTTTTACTATTGACTGAAAGAAGCAGGGCTTCAGCACAAGATAGTCATAACAGTGAAGTAACCATGCTCAGGGGCCTTTAATAAGTGTACATGCATACAATATGGTTGTCATATATAAAAGAAAAAAAAAGTCATTAAAATCAAATTATGAAAGTGGCTTATAAAAACATTAGTTGTGAGAACAGTTCCATTCTTGTGGGGATCCATAAGGAGATGAGTTGTTTTATGTGAATCATGATACATTAGGCAACTCTGTATAGCTGCCATTCCTTTCTTTCACTTTGATGAATTGTATTGTATTTCAAAGCACAGGGTAAGTGTTTCATTCTCTCCTTATATAGGGCAGCCAAAATCTAGATGCTTGCATATAATCTAGATCAGCAATGGCAAACCTTTTTTTGGCTCACGTGCCATAAGTGGGGGAGCGCAAGGGGGACGTGTGCGGGCATGCTGCACCCATAATGCAATGCGCGACTCCCCCAGTGCGCATGTGCGCACTACAGGCGCTCCCCCATTTTTACATGATTTTTTCGCCCTCTCCAGGCTCCAGAGGCTTTATAGGAGCCTGGGGAGGGTGAAAACAGCCTCCCCCACCCCCCCAGATGCCCTCCGAAGGCTTCAGGAGGCTTCCCTGAAGCCTCCGGAGCAGTCAAAATGACCCTCCTAGCAAACCGGAAGTGACTTCCAGTTTGCTCAAAGGGTCATTTTGAGCACTCCAAAGGCTTCAGGGACCATCAGGAGGCTTCCCTGAAGCCTCCGGAGAAATCAAAATGACCCTCCAAGCAAACCGGAAGTCCATTCCCGAACTTCCGGTTTGCCTGTAGGGCTGGTTTTTTGTGCTCTGGAGGCTTCACGGAAGCTCATGAAGCCTCCGAAGGGCCTCAGGGGGGGCAGGGGAGGCTCTTTTCGCCCTCCCCAGGCTCCTATAAAGCCTCTGGAGCCTGGGTAGGGCGAAAAATGGCTTTTAAAAAGTGTGCACTCAGCTGGCCAACTTGGGCATGCGCACTGGCCAGCTGACAGGGCAGCGCCTTGAGTGCCCTGACAAATGGCTCCACGTGCCACCTGTGGCATGCGTGCCATAGGTTTGCCATCACTGATCTAGATGCTGCCAAAAAAAGCCAACACAGTTCTAGGTTGCATAAACAGAGGAATTGAATCAAGATCACATGAAGTGTTAATATCACTTTATAATGCCTTGGTAAGGCCACACTTGGAATTCTGCATCCAGTTTTGGTCGCCCGCTGTAAAAAAGATGTTGAGACTCTAGAAAGAGTGCAGAAAAGAGCAACAAACATGATTAGGGGACTGGAGGCTAAAACATATGAAGAATGGTTGCTGGAATTGAGTATGTTCAGTTTAATGAAAAAAAGGACAAGGGGAGACATGATAACAGTATTCCAATATCTCAGGGGCTTCCGCAAAGAAGGGGGAGCCAAACCAGGAGTAGGTTCCTGCCAGTTCTAACTTCTTCTATAGAAGGGGTTCCGCAAATTTACAGTGCCGTTTAGAACCGGTTCCAGCTCCCTCCCCCCGCCCGTCCGCACATCATCAAGATGAAGAGCGAGAGGAGGAATTCTGGGAGTTGAAGTCCATAAGTCTTAAAGCTGTCAAATTTGAACACCCTTGGTTTTTTTTCTAAAGGGTTAGGGGTGCAAGGGTCTTGTAACTTGACAGCTTTAAGACTTGCACACGTCAATGCCAGAGTTCCTGAGCCAACATGACTGGAGGAGGAATTCTGGGAGTAGAAGTCACAAGTCTTAAAGCTGTCAAGTTTGAACACCCCTGGGATTTTTTTTCTAAAGAGTTAGGCGTGCAAGGGTCTTGTAACTCTGGCTTTAAGACTTGCACACTTCAATGCCAGAGTTCCTGAGCCAACATGACTGGAGGAGGAATTCTGGGAGTTGAAGTCCACAAATCTTAAAGCTGTCAAGTTTGAACACCCCTGGGATTTTTCTAAAGGGTTATGGGTGCAAGGGTGTTGTAACTTGACAGCTTTAAGACTTGCGTGCTTCAAATGCTAGAGTTTCTGAGCCAACATTTTGGTTTCTAAGCAAGAGCATTGTTAAGTGAATTTCACCACATTTTACAAGTTGACAACGCCCACCCAGTCACATTGCTTCCAAGCCACTCCCACTTGGTCACATGGCTGGCAAGCCACTCCCACCCGGTCACATGGCCAGCAGGCTATTCCCACCCAGTCATATGGCCAACAGGCCACTCTCACAAAGCAGGCCACACCTACAGAAGAGGTTCTAAAATTTTTGAAACCCACCACTGAGCTAAACTATTCTCCAAAGTACCTGATGGTAGGACAAGAAGGAATGGGTAGAAACTAATCAAGGAGAGAAGCAACGTAGAAGTAAGGAGAAATTTCCTGACAGTTAGAACAATTTATCTTTGGAACAACTTGCCTCCAGAAGTTGTGAATGCTCCAACACTGGAAGTTTTTAAGAAGATATTGGACAACCATTTGTCTGAAGTGATGTAAGGTTTCCTGCCTAAGCAGGGAGTTGAACTAGAAGACTCTAAGGTCCCTTCCAACTTTGTTATTCTATTCTATTTGTGGTATAGTTCAGCCTTATGACTTTCAGGGGCTTCCTGATTACAGCTTTTTAGGAATGCATCCTCTACACAACACAAGTTGAGGAGGAAAAATAACTTTGGTCAATGATAATGATGCACCACCAAGTTAATGACACTTCTTAGCAACCATTTAGATCAGGGGTGTCAAACTCATGGTGTCACGTGACCAGTGGTGGGTTTCAAAATTTTTTGGAACCTACTCTGTGGGTGTGGCCTGCTTTGTGGGAGTGGCTTGCCTGCCATGTGAGCAGGTGGGAGTGGCTTGCCAGCCATGTGACCGGGTGGGAGTGGCTTGCTGGCCGTGTGACCGGGTGGGAGTGGGATGTTAGAAGATCCCAAATGAAGTTAGAAAGGCTGGGTCCCAAACCCAGCTGGCTTAACTGGGATAGGGTGAATAGGGGGTAGAGGTTCACAAATCACCAAGGACCCTCCTCTCCTTTCCCCCCAAAAGCAGAGGGCCTCAGTATTTAGAGGGAAGTCCCCCAACTTCCCCCCTTGGTGTGTCACTCTTTCTCTCTCTCTCTTCCCCCCGTTTCTCTCCCCCCTTTCCTTCCTCCTCCTTTTCCTCTGTTCCCCCCAGTTTTTCAAGCTGAGCCATTGGGGGAGGTCAGAGGGAGAGAGAGACGGATTGAAGGGTGCAAAGAGATGGGCTTCCCATTTTGAGAAGCCTCCCTTAGCAAAAGATCGCTGACAGGAGGAAGGGAGGATTCCCCACCCCACTTTTCCCTTTCCAAAAGATCGCTGAGAGGAGGAAAGGGAGGATTCCCCACCCCACTTTTCCCTTCCCTTTCCACCTCTCAGCGATCTTTTGGGAAGGGAAAAGTGGGGTGGGGAATCCTCCCTTTCCTCCTCTCAGCGATCATTTGGGAAGGGAAAAGTGGGGTGGGGAATCCTCAGATCGCTGAGAGGAGGAAAGGGAGGATTCCCCACCCCACTTTTCCCTTCCCTTTCCACCTCTCAGCGATCTTTTGGGAAGGGAAAAGTGGGGTGGGGAATCCTCCCTTTCCTCCTCTCAGCGATCATTTGGGAAGGGAAAAGTGGGGTGGGGAATCCTCAGATCGCTGAGAGGAGGAAAGGGAGGATTCCCCACCCCACTTTTCCCTTCCCAAAAGATCGCTGAGAGGAGGAATGGGAGGATTCCCCACCCCACTTTTCCCTTCCCAAATGATCGCTGAGAGGAGGAAAGGGAGGATTCCCCACCCCACTTTTCCCTTCCCTTTCCTCCTCTCAGCGATCTTTTGGGAAGGGAAAAGTGGGGTGGGGAATCCTCCCTTTCCTCCTCTCAGCGATCGTTTGGGAAGGGAAAAGTGGGGTGGGGAATCCTCAGATCGCTGAGAGGAGGAATGGGAGGATTCCCCACCCCACTTTTCCCTTCCCAAAAGATCACTGAGAGGAGGAAAGGGAGGATTCCCCACCCCACTTTTCCCTTCCCAAAAGATCGCTGAGAGGAGGAAAGGGAAGGGAAAAGTGGGGTGGGGAATCCTCCCATTCCTCCTCTCAGCGATCTTTTGGGAAGGGAAAAGTGGGGTGGGGAATCCTCCCATTCCTCCTCTCAGCCATCTTTTGGGAAGGGAAAAGTGGGGTGGGGAATCCTCAGATCGCTGAGAGGAGGAATGGGAGGATTCCCCACCCCACTTTTCCCTTCCCAAAAGATCACTGAGAGGAGGAAAGGGAGGATTCCCCACCCCACTTTTCCCTTCCCTTTCCTCCTCTCAGCGATCTTTTGGGAAGGGAAAAGTGGGGTGGGGAATCCTCCCTTTCCTCCTCTCAGCGATCTTTTGGGAAGGGAAAAGTGGGGTGGGGAATCCTCAGATCGCTGAGAGGAGGAAAGGGAGGATTCCCCACCCCACTTTTCCCTTCCCAAAAGATCGCTGAGAGGAGGAAAGGGAAGGGAAAAGTGGGGTGGGGAATCCTCCCATTCCTCCTCTCAGCGATCTTTTGGGAAGGGAAAAGTGGGGTGGGGAATCCTCCCATTCCTCCTCTCAGCCATCTTTTGGGAAGGGAAAAGTGGGGTGGGGAATCCTCAGATCGCTGAGAGGGGGAAAGGGAGGATTCCCCACCCCACTTTTCCCTTCCCAAAAGATCGCTGAGAGGAGGAATGGGAGGATTCCCCACCCCACTTTTCCCTTCCCTTTCCTCCTCTCAGCGATCTTTTGGGAAGGGAAAAGTGGGGTGGGGAATCCTCCATTTCCTCCTCTCAGCCATCTTTTGGGAAGGGAAAAGTGGGGTGGGGAATCCTCCCTTTCCTCCTCTCAGCGATCTTTTGGGAAGGGAAAAGTGGGGTGGGGAATCCTCAGATCGCTGAGAGGAGGAACGGGAGAAAGGGGGGTGAGCGAGCAATGGAGTGGCTTCTGAACCGGCAGGGGTGAGCAAGTGAGTGATAGGGGCGGGGCAGGAACTTACTTCCGGGTTCATTGTCCAACAGGTTCGCCAGAACCGGTGCGAACCGGTAGAAACCCACCACTGCACGTGACTCATCGGGACTTCCTTTTCCTTTGTTAAACCAAGCATGGATATTGACAGTGTGTGATGCATCTGGCCCCTGGGCCAGGAGTTTGACAGCCCTGATTTAGATAGACCTCTCCACCTAATCTTTCTTTTATCTTATCAAATTTTATTGGTTTTTAAAAAGTTTTTACAGGGAAAAAGGTTATAAGGCTATAAAACATTTTGGCAGCTACATCATGCGGGGGGGGGAGCCCCCCCCCAGGCCTTGCAACTTGTACACACACTGATAAAGAGAAAAATCAGCATTTAACTATATATTGGCAGTTTTAAATTTAGCACATAATCGTCAGTTTGTTTCAATCATTTGTTTAGTATCACTTCCCACAAAATACATTGTAGCAACAATTGCAATAGTATTCCAAGTCACTTTTGTGATCTTTGTATTCTGGCTGTTGCATCCTCTCTCCCATCCACCGGCTGTGCCTCAGCCCCTCCTTCCTTTGTTTTTTGTGTAGCATCCCCCACTTCACCAAGAAGAGCTGCATGTTTTTTAACGAAAGCCTCCGCTTCCAATGGTGTATGAATTCTGATTCTGTTGCCCTCCCAAAAGATCAACATGCCTTCTGGAAATAGCCATTTGAACCAGATCCCATTATTATATATATTTTTTGCTAAGAAAGAATATTTCCTTCTATTATCTCTTACTTTCTTTGGGATCTGTTTAAGAATGGTTATTTCTTTATCTTTATATTTTAATGGACCACCCCTTTGAGCTCCTAGAACGTCATCTCTTGTAGCTTTTCTAAGAAATTTGATATGAACTTCCCTTGGAACGTTGTGTGTTCTTGCATAGGCCGAATTAGCCCTATAAATCAGGTCAATATCCCACCAGAGCTGTTGTTTATCCCTATTGATATAGTCTGCTAATGCTGTGGTCATAATCTCCTTTAAGTCTTCATCCTCAGCCTCTGGCAAATTTTGAAACCTAAGAAAAAAAAGACATCCTTTCAAATTCCATTTTTAGCATCTGGTGCCCAAATTCTGTGTTCTCTCTCTGGATTGTCTTCATCTCATCTCTAATCCCAACCGCCCCTTCCTCCAGCACACCAATCCTCTGATCATTCTGTATGGCTTGCTGTTTCGTCTCTCTAAGCTCTTCCTTGAAGTCCTGCAATTGTTTTTTTTAATTTCGTCCTGTCCCTTTAAGATGTTTTGAAGCATCTGCTGAGTAGACAGGTCTTTTGCACTCTCTTCAGAGGATTTTGATTGCAGGAAAGTTACCATTTGTGACTGGTGTGCAGGGCTGGACGTTGAAGATGTTGGGGCCGACGAAGCCTTGCCAGGTGGCAATTTCTTCGGGCCCATCTTGAAGCTCAAGAGTAAATGTCATCTATAGAAGGAGATGGCATCTGTAGGAGAGCACGGCCGGCAAAAATCACCAAGCAAACAAATCCAAAGGGGAACAAATCCTCTGGCAAAAAAGTTAAAACAGATAGGTGGGTCAAAGTATTCCAAATCCAGGGGAATAATGTGTTTAAAGAGGTTCCTGGAAGTCTCTGGGGTGAAAGTTAATTGAAAGGCATAAAGTTTTCCATGGGAGGAGTCTCATTCATAAAGACAAAGAAGAAGAAGGAAGTTGGCCATCTTGGCTCAGCCAGCATAGGTGATCAGAAAACAACAATGTCAAAATTTCCATAGGCACTTTAAAAAGAAATCAGGCCATCCATCCTTTCTCTCGCAATTGTAACCAGCAAAAATGATTTTTCCCCATTATTTAAGGGAAGTGAAAGTAGTTGTCAAACTTTCTCTCTCCCTCTTAGAGGGAGGAAATTTTCCAAGCACCGCTTATCCGAGGGGGGTAGGATTCCCCCCCCTCTAGTCCAAACTTCTCCAAAGATTGAAACCAATAAAATTAAAAAGGCTGCAAAACCATTAAAGCTGAAAAGGTAGTAAAAGACCTGGGGAGACCCCTCCGCTCACCGCTCTTCAGCCGCTTCATTCATATTGTGTATTGCTTCAGACTGCTTTCGGAGAAGTGTGCGGTAGCATGCCGCACGCTCCCTATGCTCCCCGGCTCCTGGGGCAAAACTGGGAGCCCCCCAATGGCTGCTGCCGTTCCAGGGGGTCCCAGTAAGCCACCCCTAAGGCAGGGCACTCTTTTCGGGCACCCTGTGCCCCCCCCAGACTTCGGGGGAGTCCACCGGAGCAGCGACCAGGCAGACGCGAACGTCCGTCTCCGTCGGCTGCCGGAAGTCGTCTCTCCTCTCCACCTAATCTTTCATATTTTATAGTGTTGTGTCCACCCATGTATACAATTTGCTGTGACTCATTGTTTTATTCTTTTCTTCTCTGTCAATAGGCTAGATAAATTACTAAAAATGCTGTACCAATTGGATACGATTCTTTCTCAAAGTTTTTATCTGTGATTTTTAAAACATTCATAGACATTTCAGGACTGTTTTTCCCCTGACTTCTCATACAATGCTGTTAGTATTGAAGTATATTTATTTTTTTTAAAAAACCCACAACCTTAGTTCTTTGATTAATGAATTTTCTTGATGCAATCCCCCTCCTTGTCATACACCATCTTTTTCAATTAAAGTATCACTGTTTGCAAATGACTTTCACTAACATTCTTTTTCTTCAGGTGCTTTTCCTTGTGGATTTTTGCTAATGGAAAAATAAATGCTAGTAGACATTGATACTTGTGTTTCTAAGACAGGTGTAAAGTGCTCATCCCTAAAATCATTCCTGACAGAATTCATGGCAAAAATCATTTATTATCCCTAGGTGATTGTGCCACAAGAAGCAGAGTCATGTCTAGCAGTGGGGGGGGGGGGAGGGGAGTGATTCTAGGACTACAAACACAAACATACTCAATGTTACTTGGAAGTAAATCCCACTGTGTTCATTGGGGTTTACTGTGCAATAACCAGTATAGTTTTGCAAATAGCTTCTTTGTTTTACTTACTTACTTAATTAGATTGTTATCCCGACTTCCATCCATTATTCTATTACAGCAATCCTGTGAAATAGACTCAACCCAGAGAAAGTAACTTAATTATGCAAACACAATGAACAATAATTCAAGAATTCAAAAATGTAAGCGTTAATTGTATACTTTTCTGATCATGGTTTATATAATGAACAAATCTTTGACTTCCAGTCACATAAATGGCAGAACAAGACATAACAGAAATGTGACTCTTGGATATTTTGATGTGGAGAAAGGAGTCTGTTCATTGAGACATTACAGCTCTTGTGTACAATAACAGCAATGGCTCTTAGCTTTCACTATTACAGTCTGAGTTCAATTCATTAGCAGTAGAGGAATAATGAAGGATTAAAAAGAGTGGTTAACTATACAACACATATTCCCACTCCAAATCTTTTTAATAATACAGCCAAAATGTATAATGAACTTGAACAGTTCAGATAAGATCCATCCATCCTTCCTTCCTTCCTCCCTCTCTCCCCCATCTTCCTTCCTTCCTTCCTTCCTTCCTTCCTTCCTTCCTTCCTTCCTTCCTTCCTTCCTTCCTTCCTGTAAGAACACATACAATTTTCTCCTGTAGGATTACATGTGAAATATGTTGAGTAAATTTGCTTAGATCATATCCACAGCCATCAATATTTGGGATAAAGCCATGTCATTTGCATGGACTACAGTCCCAACTTTCTAAGTCTTTAAATATGTCTGTGAAAGGTCTGAATCCCTTGATAATTATTTAAGAAAGTGAGAGTTATTCAGATAAAGTGCCCCATGGAAATTATTTTTTCCTTTAAGAACGCTTCAGATTAAACCCCACTTCACTGGAGATTCAATGACCTGGGGACACATTATTGTGTCTCCTGTAGCTGAAGGTTTGCAGCAGAAACTATTACTGCAATTCCACAAACATATGAGAGATATTCCCCAGACTGAAGGTCCAAGGGGATATTTAGCAGCTGAGAAAACTACAAAATGCTCAAACCTGTCCTGGTGATTGAAATCTATTTGTTTTCCTTCCTCATCTTCTCTACAACTTACATTAAGGAAAAAGAGAAAGCATGGAATGCTGAACAAAGGAATAATGCCAGGAGGTTTCTTTTGAAAAAGAAAACACATTCACTTATTTATCTTTTCTTCACTGACATGCAGATTGTATAGACTGCTCCAATCCTGAGCAGTATACAGATGCCTCATGAATAACTAGGATTGCAAACAATGTGCATTAAATTTTAAAAAAAGACATGTACTACATATAAATGGTAATACAAATCCAGGAGACATATTCAAAAGAACATTTAATTGCTTTAAAAACCAATTGCTTCTAAAATGTAGCAGGTTGACTGCGCTCATGACTAAAATCTGTTATTTACTTATTAACTAGTTATACACAAGACCAATTTACACTTGGCACTCTGTGGAAAGGAGACACAACTATGTTTTACGCATCATTTTAATGGGGCTACCATATCTGGACTGGAAAAATGTAGACGCACACTAGATGGGAGCAGAATTATTGTGATCTGCGTTCTGCTAGCCAGCAATTGCCTATATTTTTACAGGTGCAGATTTGGTAGATATACACTTGCAATGGAAAACAAGAAAGGTCATAAAATGGGGCAAAATTCACTTAACAAATGTCCCACTTAATAACAAATATTTTGGGTTCAATTGTGATCATCTGAGGACTATCTGTAGAATTAAAAACTAGGGTTCCATCCACACTATCCATATTCTGGTCTTAATTATAACATGGCTAAATAATTTCAAAATAGTGATTTAATACCTGAGTCAAGACTTGCTTTGCTTTGGAAAATTATTGCATGAAAACTGCAAGTAAATTTTATGTGTTGTTTTAACTAGCTCAGATCAGAAAATGTTGCTTCATTTTCTTTCTAAACAATGCAATTGATTCTGCGTAACTATAACAGTTGATTTGCAATTATTGTTCACTCACCTACATGGAATTCAGATCTTTGCAATTTGGGTTAGGGAGAGTTTTCTGCCCATCTCAAACTGAGTCTGTAATTCTGGATCTTCTCAGAGAGATACAGAAAAGGAATGCTAAATTTAGTCAGGATTTCAAATGACCACAGTAAAAGAATATATCAGTGGATTTTTGCTTCCAGAGGAAAAAAATGTTGCTTTAAACTGGGAAGAAACTTCAATTAGAATTTATAATAATGTTTTTTTTCATGTTGATTTTGACGATTGAGACAAAAGGCATAATCCCACATTATTTCAAGAATGATGATTCACTTAGGGATTTTCTTTGCAAATACCTGCTCCAGAGAAAGAAAATATGGAATCAATGTAAACACAATTTGGTACAAAATGAACTAATATTTTGAAACAAATATTATTTAAGGAGAGATCTAAGTTATTATGTACTAAGTTCTAGTCTTATATGCTGCTCGTTTTCTATCCTAGTACAGCTACAAAGAGTTCATTGTTATAGTCTTTCAAATGTACTTTCCTTCAACATTAAAATTATAGCTTTATCAATAATTAATAGTGCCTTGAACTTTTACCTCATGATTCAGACAACTTTAGGGTGTCAAGCTGTAACAACTACTGCCTCATTTCACTCTTTCTTTTTGTGTGCAGACATTAAAGAAATATGTTAAGCCCAAGAATGATAAATACTATAAAATGATATCGTTTTTTCTAGTTATTTCTTATACATAAAAGAGGGAGACATAATCTTTCTTCAAACAAGGAAAATGAGTACAAATGTACTCATAGAAGTGAATCAGTGGTGGGTTTCTGCTGGTCCGCACTGGTTCGGGCGAACCGGTTGGTGACCCGACCTGGAAGTAACTTCTGGGAACCGTCACCAGCCCTGTCGCTCGATTGCCCATGCCGTCCCATCGCAGCTCGCTCGCTCCCCCGCCCATCTGCAGTAAACTAGGATAGCCCAGCCTGCTGCTCACTGATTGGCTGGAGTCCAGCCAATCAGGGAGTGGGCTGGAGGCGACCCGTTTAAAAGCGTGGCGCCAACGGCCAACATTCCTCTTTTGAAAAGAGTCTTTTGTTCCTGAGCAGCTCTCGCATCGTGCTTGCTGACCGGTTCCTCCATTTCAAAACTCCCTTTGCCTTCCAGGAGCTTGCTGCTTCCCTCAGGTAAGCAACTAAGCACAAAGGGGGGCGGCAGGAGGCTAGCTTTCGCGAGGGAAGGCCTTCAGGACTTCCCTAACAAAAGCCGTGGGCTAGCAGGGGCGGCGGGGGTGGCGGGAAGCTAGCTTTCGTGAGGGAAGGCCTTCTGGACTTCCCTAGCAAAAGCTGCGGGCTGGCAGGGGCAGCGGGAGGGTAGCTTTCATGAGGGAAGGCCTTCAGGACTTCCCTAGCTAAAGCCATGGGCTGGTGCGGTGGCGGTGGCGGCAGGAGGGTAGCTTTCGCGAGGGAAGGCCTTCAGGCCTCCCCTAGGAAAATCCATGGGCTGGCATATGCCAGGCAGCTGAAAGCCCCCCGCCCCCCTCTCCAGCCTCGCCTGGCTGGCTAAGGCTGCCTCTCTGCCTGCCTGCCTCCAGTCCAGTGTCTTACCTGTCCTGCTGCCTCTCTGCCTGCCTGTTCCCTGTTGCATCCATCCATCGCATCAGAGTGCTGCTGATTCTGCCTGCTGGTAAGTGACCCGGGGTTTTTTTCTTTTATTTTTTTAATGTATTTTAAAATAATATTTTATTTATTGTGCATAGAATGTTTTAAAATAATTTTACTTAAAAGTATTGAGTATAGAATATTTTAAAATGTTTTACTTCAATTTATTGTGTATGGATTCTTTTTTTAAATTGTCTCAGACTATTTTAAAAAAGATTCTATCCAAAATAAATTAAAACCATTTTAAAATATTCTATACTCAATACTTTAAAATGTATTGTGCATAGAATTGTTTTAAATCGTTTTATTGTAATGTATTGTGTATGGAATATTTTTAATTGTTTCATTTTAAATTATTGTGTGTGGAATAGTTTGAAATGGTTACAGTATAAATTATTGCTCTAGCCTTAAAATGCTTACAGTATAAATTATTGCTCTAGCCTTAAAATGCTTACAGTATAAATTATTACTGGTGGAATAATGGTTACAGTATACTATTGCTGGTACAATACCTTAAAATGGTTACAGTATAAATTGGTGGAATACTTAACAATGGTTTTTAATGATTTTTTTATTTATAGAATATCTTTTTAAAAAAATTAGTTTAGGGCATTTTTATTTTTTAATTGTTTATAAAATATATTTACTACAAGAAATGTTATTCTTTTTTGCAAATGTTTTCTTTGTGATGCACTATGTTGCTTTTAAGTGTTCAGACCAGGTTTATGTGTCTCAAAGTGGCTGCTTTTCTATGGGCAGGCCAGGCTGGCACTGTCCTTTATAATTTTCCCCAATGCTTTGATGGTTTTTATTCCAGTGGCTTTGTCTTTCCTGTCCTTAGGGTTAGGGGTAAAAAAACTGGTTTCGTTTGCAGTCTTTTTTGGGGGAGGGGGGAATTCTTATTTTTTGGTGTTTTTCTGGCACTGTCATAGTTTGTGTGGGTGTGGGTGTGTAATGTCCCACAGTTATCTACGCATTAATAATGTTCTAGTAATATTTCTTTATATATTTTAGTGACCTTTCCTTACATAATTGGTGTTTTCTTTCATATTTTTGGATTTCTAATTTCTGTTTCTTTTAGTTAGCAATTGCTAAAACAAATCCCACGTGAAAAAGTATTCAAAACCTTCTTGATTTTAATTGTCAATTTATTTATTCCTGCACATTGTAATATTTATTCATTTTCATATCTCTGTTTTTCCACTGTTGTGCAAACACAATTCCAGCAGCTGCTAACATGTGTAAAATTAAATATGTATTGTACTCCCTTTCAAATAGCCAACAAAATATTTCTGGGTTTAATTCCATATCTTGCTTCACCATTGCTTCTAACCACTAACTTCTGAATAACTACTTGGACTGACCTAAGTAGTGAACTTAATTCATATATTCCTGTTTTTTGGAACTGAGAACTAAATTTCAGAAAAAGGAAATAAGGTGGTGTGCAGAAGACCGTCAAGCCAGTGAGATCCTTCCTCTGTAAGTAGCTGTCTTTATTGCTGGGTGTGCTCTGTTCTGGGTTCATCCTTGAGATAGTAAAGTCTTGCTTTCTGTGTCTCTCTTTTGTGCAGGTTATTGGAGCAAGGTGGTGAGGTGGTGGTGCAGAAGATGCAAAAAAGGACAGTAATTTTCCTTTTCTATTATTTGTTGTGCTTGTTTCATCCTAATGCAGTGCGTGCAATTAAAGTTTTGCTTTCTGTGTCTCTTCTTTGTGCAGGTTATTGGAGAAAGGGGGTGAGGTAGTGGTGCAGAAGACCAGCAAGGCAGTAATCTTCCCTCTGTAAGTAGCTGTCTTTATTGTTTTGTGTTCTGGTTTCGATGCAGTGCATACAATGAAAGAGTTCATTTCTGTGTCTCTTTGTGCAGCCCATTCATTGGAGTCAGTTATACTGAAGACTGGCAAGAACAGTCATCTTCCTTTTGTAAGTAGCTCTTTTATTGCTTTTGTACTTATTTTGATCTTATTGTAGTTCATCCATTGGGGCAAAGAATTCAGTGACATTGTCTTGGCCACTCCCACCCAGTCACATGGCTGGCAAGCCACTCCCACCTGGTCACATGGCTGGCAAGCCACTCCCACCCAGTCACAGGGCCAGCAAGCCACTCCCACAAAGCAGGCCACACCCACAGAGTAGGTTCCAAAAAATTTTGAAACCCACCACTGAAGTGAATGTACAGTATTTGATTGGGTTGTGAGGATTTCCACACGAGCTATTTTTGTCATCACTCAGTAATGCTGTAGTGATTATAAAGCCTGCTTTCATTTATGGAAATTTCCTGTAAGATTTTTAGAGCAAATTAACAGAAATGACCAACATTAAACTGTTGCTGATTTCCTTTATGAGAATTGTGGTAAAAGATAACTCTGGATGATTTACTAATAGCTGGTCTCTAGATGATGCACAAATCAATTAAACCATTACAAAAATGCAAAATAATCTAAAGACAAACAGAAAAGAGGATCATGTGAACATAGCTGGGAGAGCCAGGAGGAGAAATGTCTTTAAGCTCTGTCTCCAAATTCTTTTATCTCAGTGGGAGGGTAGAGAAATGCCTCACATAAATCAGCTGGAAATTTAGGAAGATCACAAGGCTGGTAATGAGTGAAGCCTATTCCATGTGATCCTATTGTCTTTTAAAGAGGTCCTATAATATAATTCACAGGTATTTTAGTGCAGCTCTATTCTGCCTTAATTCTTGGGCACAACAGCTTTAACATCCAATGTTATTCAAAGGTGTTTCCTTCCATAGGAAATAATTTTTTCTGAAGTAAGCAGGAGTTATTCAGTTGAATAACTGTGACTGTGATGAAGGTGTAACCAGGGTTTTTTGTTTTGTTTTGTTGGCTTAGATAAGCAATAAATGTGCTGGAAAGAAAGTTTCTGCTTTGTAATGTTTGACGTTATTTATTAATCAAATTCATTTAGGCCCCCATGTCACCAAAAGTGACTCAGGGTGGCACACCACAGTCAAATGAAAATGTAAAAACAACAGACCTAAAATAGAAAAACGCATATTACTGCATATTATAAAAACCCAAAATACAAATCATAGGCAATGACCACCTCAACAATAGAGTCATCTAAAAAGTCTCCAGTTCCCTGGGAGTTCTTGGTCTGATAACATACCCACATCTTTCTTTTATCTGGGTTTAACTTGGATTCATCTTTCTATTTGACTTTTTCTTCAGTCTGTCTTTCACCTGCAGAAATATATTGAAATCAATGTGTTTAAATCAATAGGCAAATGAGAAAGCTCCATTCATTATCATGCAGCTACCACATACTATAGAGAAGCTTTCCTCAACAATTCAAACCCCATCTTATGTATTAATTCTACAATTCCTTGCTTCCTTTTCAAAATACTGAAAGATATGTCACAAAACATCTTGAAAAATGGGTGTTAGCCAGGCTGCAGAAGTCTGATCTTCCCTGGACAATAGAGTAAACATAGTGTCTAATGCTGGCTTTTAGACGGAACATATTGTGTGATGAAGAAATGGACAGATGTGGTGTGAAAATTGAATATTGCATTTTTGGACCTGAGAATAAGTTAAAAGGGATGAAAGCAGTAAATCAAGTTAGAGACCAAGTGGCAAATGTGTCAAGTGCTTTAAATTATATCCTTAAACAGAATTAGTAGTAGAGTTTATCTCCAAGTAGAACATCAAGTTTATCTCCAGAAAAAAAGAAGTCCAAAAATTTATCTCATGTAGGAAAAGTTAAAATAAATAAAAATAAAATTATAAATGCTTGGAAGTCCACTTCTTTGCCCCTTTGTCAACAAATCCTCTGAACCAAATGTAATCCAAATATCACTATACCATGCAAAACAGAAATCCACGATCTGTGTGAAATTATGTTAACAATTCTTTGATTTCAGCCCAAAATGTGAAAGTAATAGGACAAATCTAGACCATGTTGAATAACAATTCAACTTCAAGATTGGAAATAACAGCTGCTGAATTATTCATGATTTGAGTTTAAGTAATTATATAAATTATAAATCTAATATTATCAGAACCTTGATAATTTTGTACTACAGACTCAGCTTGAACTGAATGCACAGCAATTAGGGAAAAAACAAGCTATAATTCTGGTAGGTGTTAAAATCTTAGCACTCATTTATCAAACAAGCAGGTCTATAATAAAATTTACCTTGTATGGGAGGGAATATCTTATTTGTAGTAATAAAACTAAGTTATAGCATTAAGTTTATTTGAAAAAGCTTTGATATATACCTCCAACAAAATAGGAAAAAAGAATCCAATATATGTTTTTGTCAATTTATTTAAAATCCTCTATGGTAGGAGATTTCCTCAATTTCATAAACTGAATTGTATTTAAAAAAATTGAAGGTAAAAATTAAAGTGAGGTAAGCAAACTGAAAGTGGGTGAAAAATTGAAACCATACAATTTGCTTATTTTACTGTTGATCGATCACTTATGAATGCAATCCCATCAATATGGCAAAAGGAATAAATAGTAATAGAGGCTCTGATTTATACTTAACCACTAGCAGTTAACTAAACTTCTTCTAACTAGACATTTCCCAATATTGTTCCTAGTAACAACTTTTTTAAAAAGGTAACATGTAATATTAAGTTATTAATTTTTAGTTAACACCAAAGATGGATAGGGGAATGAGTGGGTACTTTAACAATTTCTAAATTTCTTCTTTAGAAATTTACTTTAAATAACCTTTTTTTCTTTTTCCAAATACATTATATGAAGTATGGCATATATTAAATATTTAGGCTTTATCATGTACTGATTTTGACTTGCTCAGTCTGATACGTCAAAGCCCTTTGATAATCCAGACTGGGTTGAACTGATTTTAAGAGAATCAAATACTTTGGCCTAGTGACCGCTTGGCAGTACAGCTGCTATGTAACTGCCATCACCATTAGTCTTAATGTAGCGCAATTGTGGGGCTTTCTGTTATCTAAGGAGGAAAAAGAAATGGTATCAGCACAGCTAAGTTCAATGATTTTTGAAAAGAAAGGGGGGGAGGAACAATATTGTTTTGTGAATGTCTTTAAAAATTTACTGCCTATACAAATATTGCCTATGCACATTCATTGATCGCTATGAATCAGACAAACAAGGAACAGTTACAGCTCAGGCCTGGTAAGCTTGTTTTTGCTATTATTTATCAAACTACCAGCAAATGTCAAGTAATGTAATTACAGTCACCCCTAAAGATAATGTTCTAAGTACACTCACAATATTTCTTTTATATTTGAGAATATAACCTTGTTGGCAATTTGGACTTTAGGCTGAATGACAGCCAAATTTGGTTTTATTGGTTTTTTTTTTCTCCACTGGTCCACAGTTCTAATAATCTTTTATTTTTATCTGGCTCTTCTTGACTATTGTTGAATATAACCATTTTCAGATTTGATGCTACTTTTTCTTCTTCTTAACCACCACATGAGAGCCCACTTGAAAGTTCCTGGGAAAACTGGGAAATTTTTATTTTTATTTTTAGACAGACAAAGACGAATAACACATGAAACATAAAACCATCATTAATGCATATACATATAGCATGTCTTTTGGTTACAAACATTTGTGCATCCCCGCTTTCAATTATATATAAAATCACAGATTGTCCATCAAGTATACATAGGTACATTATTCTCATTGTAGATCATATGTTCGGCTTACAATTGTTATTCTTTCATTTTAAACAAAATATTCTAAAAATTAGATTCATGTATATACCAACATTCCATTACATTGTTATTAATCTATTTAGTAATAATATGTCTTTGTAGTATTACCTATCTCATTCTATTGTTCTTACCATATGGAAAAATTCTCCAACATTTTGTACTTGTGCATCACCATTTTTTATTGTATATAAAGTCACAAATTGTCCATCAAATATACATAGATACGTTGTTATCATTGTACGTCATATATTCAACTACAATTGTTATTCCTTCATTTTAAACAAAATATTCTAGATATTCGATTCATATATATACCAATATTTCATTGCAACATTATAAATCTATTTAATAATAATATGTCTTTATGGTATCACCTATCTCATTCTATTATTACAATATGAAAAACTTCTCCAACATTTTTCATTTCCATATTTTTTTTAATATAACCACTGGTAGGACAAATCCCATACCTTATAAAATTGTTCATCTTCTTGTTCTCCAATTTCGATTGTCAATTTACTCATTTCAGCACATTCCATTATTTTTCGAATAGCTTCCTCCTGCGTTGGTATTTTCTCATTTTTCCAATTTTTTACAAATACAATTCTAGCTGCCGCTAAAACATTTACAATCAAATATTTCAGATCTTTATTATATGTTTCTGGTATGATTCCCAATTAAAAAATATCTGGTTTAAGGTCTATGTGTTTTTGTATCATTTTCTCCAACCACTTGTGGTTCAGTACCTTTTAGCTTCTATGCAAGTCCACCACATATGGTAATATGAACCGGATGTCTGATGACATTTCCAACACTTTTCTGACTTGTTCTTGGACATTCTTGTTATTCTTTTTGGGGATAGGTGCCAACTGTAAAACATCTTATACAAATTTTCCTTGTATGTTGTTGACATTGTCATTTTATAACTTTGAGACCACAATTTCTGCCATTTCTCTAGTTCAATCCTATGACCAAAATTCCGTCTCCCCAAGCTATCATAGATTCTTTAACTTGTTCTTCCTTTAACTTAACCTCTAGTAAGTGTTCATATAGTTTTCTAATTACTTTTTCATCAGTACCTGTCAAAAGTTTATCTAATTCAGTCATTTTATCATAGAAACCTTCCATTTTACGATCTTTATCATATCTAGGTTGTATTTGCACATATGAAAACCAATTTATTCATATTTTTTTCCTGTTTCAACTCTTGCATAGTTTTAAGTTCACCCTCTGCATTCAATATTTCACCATATCTAACTGTTTGTTCCTTTTTGTATATTATTGGATATGAAAAAGCTTCAATAGTTGATAGCCAGACTGGGATTTTTAAATAATATTTCCTTTTGATCATCTCCCAATTCAGTAAAAAAAGCCTCCCGTAAATAGTTTCTTCTAAAGTTCCCTTATACTATAGAAAGGCATGCCATCCCAACAATAAGTCATGTCCTTCTGCAGTCAATAATCTAGAATTCCTTAATGTTAACCACTCCTTAACCCACATCAAACTTGTTGCCTGGTAGTATAATTCCTAGTTAGATAAGCCCAGTCCTCCTCTTATTCTAGCACCTTGTAACAATTTTAATTTTATTCTTGCTTTTTTCCCCTGCCACATAACTTCAGCACTATTTTATTTAATTCCTCAAAATAGTCTTTTCCTAATCTAATTGGAATTGTCTGGAACAGATATAAAATTCTGGGTAAGATGTTCATTTTGATTGTAGATATTCTCCCTATCATTGATAGTTTTAGGTTTTCCCATTTCATCAAGTCAGTCGCAATCTGCTGCTTAAGTTTATGATAGTTATTCTCTTTAAGTGCATCTTGCAGTTAAGTATATCCCTAAATATTTGACCTTGTTTGTGACTTGAATCTCCAAGGATTCTGCCAATTCTTCCTTTTGTCTTGCTGGTATAATCTTTGTCAAAATCTTCATTTTATCTTTATTTATTTTCAAATTTGCTAATTTTCCATATTCCTCTATTCTCTATCAATTTTGGTGCCGTTTCTAATGGGTCCTCAAGGATAAAAACCAAGTCATCTGCAAATGCTTGTAGTTTATATTCTTCTTTTTTTAATTTTCATTCCTTTTATTTCTTTTTCTTCTCTGATCTTTCTATTTGATCTGTGCACAGTCACTCATGCCCTCGTCCTTTCTCGCCTGGACTACTGCAATGCTCTCTACATGGGGCTGCCGTTGAAGAGCACCCGGAGGCTTCAGCTGGTCCAGAATGCGGCCGCACGGGTTGTCATGGGGGTACCTACGTGCTCCCATGTCACACCCCTTTTAGACGGCCTGCACTGGTTGCCGGTTGTTTTCCGGGTGCGATTCAAGGTATTAATTATGACCTTTAAAGCGCTCCATGGCTTAGGCCCAGGGTACCTGCGAGACCACCTACTGCCACCAGTAGCCTCCCACCGTCCAGTACGATCCCACAGAGTTGGCCTCCTCAGGGTGCCGTCGGCCAAGCAGTGTCGGCTGGTGACCCCCAGGGGGAGAGCCTTCTCTGTGGGAGCGCCTTCCCTCTGGAATGAGCTGCCCCCGGAGCTCCACATAATCCCTGACCTCCGGTCCTTCCAAAAGTTGGCTTTTCCAGCAAGCCGGCCTGGCCTGTTAATTTTAATTTTAATTTATTTTAAATGCATTGTTTCTTTTTAAAAAAATCGGTTTGGTCTTTTTGGAAATGGGTTTAATCTTTTTTTTAAACTTTTGTGATGTGTGTTTTTAATGTTGTACGCCGCCCTGAGTCCTTTTGGAGAAGGGCGGCATATAAATCCAAATAAACCTAAACCTAAACCTAAACCTATTTAAGACTTCTAATGTTAAAACAAAAAGTAGAGGTGATAATGGGCAGCCTTGTCTCGTACCTTTCTTTATTTCAATAGAATCTGTCAATTCTCCATTTATCATTATCTTTGCTGGTTGTTTGTGGTATATGGTTTGAATAGCTTGGGTAAATTTCTTAACAAAATTCATCTGTTCCAGTTGTAAAAACATAAATCGCCAATTCATATTATCAAATGCTTTCTGAGCGTCTAAAAACATCACAGCCATTTGTTTTTCGGGGTGAGCCTCATAATACTCCAAGGTGTCCAGAATTATTCTCATATTATCTTTAAGTTGTCTTTTTGGTAAAAACCCATTTTGGTCAGGGTGGATAAAACTATTTAAGTATTTTTTAAGTCTTTCTGCTAATATTGCAGCAAATAACTTATAGTCTGAGTTTAACAAACAGATGGGTCTATAGTTCTTAATTTGTGATAAATCAGCCTCCTCTTTTGGCAGAAGTGTAATATATGCTTCTGACCATGTATGTATCTGACATCACCTTGTTTATAACTTTGTATGTATCTGACATCACCTTGTTCATAACTTTTAATAGTGGGAGGGGCAACGATTCCTGAAGTGTCTTGTAGAATTCTGCTGGCAGCCCGTCTGTGCCTGGGGCCTTTCCATTGTTTTGTTTTTTAAGTGCTTCGGTTAGCTCCATCATAGTTATTCTGCCTTCTAATATTGTCTCAATATCTTTAGGTATCTGGGGAAGGTTGGTTTCTTGTAGGTATTGTTTAACTCCTCCCTCTTCTATATTTTCTTGTTTGTACACTTACCATAGTAATCTTGTATAATTTTCTTCTTCTCTGCATTTCCATGACAAATTTGCCCTTGGTCATCCCTTAATTGCAATATTTTCTTTGATTCTCTCTCTTTTTTCAATTTATACACCAGCCATCTACCTGGTTTATTGGCATTTTCAAAGTAATTCTGTTTAGCACCTCTAATTTTTTGTGCTAATTCCTCCTTTTCCAGTAGGTCCATTTTGTGCTTATTTATGTCCATTTTTATTTTAATGTCCTTTTTATGGGGATTTCTGTAGCTCTTTTTCAAGGGCCTTATAGTCATTCTCTAAACCTTTAAAAAATTGTCTTTTCTTTATATTTCTCTTTCTTGTGTAGTCTATTATCAAGCCACTGGTCCATTTTGGTAGCCTCTGGTAGGCTGAAAACTGGGAAATTTTGAAGAACAATAACTAATGAACCTGAGAGAAATTTCTGAAGGCTGGTTGTGACACATATTTTTAATTTGATCTAGAGGCAAATCAGACAGGCAAAATGTTTGTGTTAGTTCAAGGGAAGCCATACCAACTTTTGATTAGAGAAATATCTCAAAGGATATTTACCACATGTTTCCAAAGCAATTTGCAATATCTTGGCAGGTACTTAACTTTCTCAGATGCTATTGGGTTCATGATATTAATTCATTTGCTTCTCTCCTTACATTGATTTGAAACTGATTTTTCTTCCTTTGCCTCCTGTCAGAATATGTGTTCAGTAAATGCACACACATATACTCATGTATTTGTATAGTTATATTTTATTAGATTTAGCATGCATACAGATTAAGCTTTATAATATCAATACAATATTTCTCATCTGAAAAGTTATATAGATCTGGGGTCAAATCCAGCAGGTTCTGACAGGTTCTGGAGAATTAGTAATGGAAATTTTGAGTAGTTCGGAGAACCAGAAAATACCACTTCGGGCTGGCTCCAGAGTGGGGTGGGAATGGAGATTTTGCAATATCCTTCTCTGCCACACCCATAAAGCCATGCCCACAGAACTGGTAGTGAAAAAAAATGAATTTCACCACTGATATATATGTATGTATATGTATGTATATTCATTCATCTAACTTTTTAACATAGTGGACCTTTGTTCCTGCATATGATATAGGGACCATTAAGCAGGGACTACTATGCAAGTGTGATCTTTTAACTAAATAGTGCTTAAATAATTACATTCCACAGCAAAAGCGGTCCTGCAAAATTGGCATTTCATTAAGGAATATCACAATGAAAGCATGACATGAGGGAAATGGCAATGTACAGCATCAATACTGGGAACAGCATGGGGGAAAACACTTAAAAAGGAGGAACAGCATTAAATCCGTGGGGAATAGCATGGAAGGGACAGGGACAGTATCATTTTTAGGAATCAGAGCAAGTTCAGAACAATATATGCTCTACACAAGCTCTTTCTTTTGTGCCTAGCTCTTGGCAGTAGAATAAAACATTCCTACAAAAACTTTTTTTAAAATTAAATTTTCAGGAAGGGATTAGGTTATCTCAACAACTGGATACTTTCACTTCAGACCAATTTATCTTTGCCTTTGCTAAAGCAAGGGACTTTTTCTCCACCACAACCATATGGTGGACAGGGGGAATATTCTTTTGTGACATTGGAGGATTTTAAAAAGCCATGACACTTTGCTTTGGGGCTGTATTTTACAAAGTGGACAATATTGCTTCTGGTTTTTTGGTAGATAATTTCACAGAAGATAGCACACGTATCCATAGCTGCTCACTGGTGCTTTTTGGCTGGATCAACTTAACAATAGGACTTAGACTTATATACTGCTTTACCGTGCTTTACAGCCCTCACTGTGTGGTTTACAGAGTCAGTATATTGCCCCCAATAATTTGGGTCCTCTTTTTACCCATCTCGGAAGGATGGAAAGCTTGAGTCAACCTTGAGCCTGGTGAGATTTGAACTGCCAAATTGCAGGCAGCCGGCAGTCATCAGAAGTATCCTGCAGTACTGCACTCTAACCATTGCGCCACCATGGCTCATAACTTAGCATGTTCTCTTGCAGGACAGAAGCCACAGTTCTCTTGGAACTAAGGATTCAGTCCAGTTTGAAGGCTGGAGAGTAAGGTTGGCTTTGGGCTGAACAAAAGATCAAGAAATAGGAATTGCCTAACCAACTGCTCAGCTCTGCAGTTCCTCTCCAGTGAGTTCAGCAATTGATGATGAAAGGAGTTCCAAATGCTTTCACAAAAGCATTTCCAGCTCTTAAACATAATTTGTCTTAACAT
Source organism: Natrix helvetica (assembly GCF_964273705.1). NCBI lineage: Eukaryota > Metazoa > Chordata > Lepidosauria > Squamata > Natricidae > Natrix > Natrix helvetica. The sequence goes on along the minus strand of NC_138548.1, from coordinate 96,689,522 downwards.
TATTTCAAAACGTCTTTTTGCTCTTGCATTCATGGTTGTCAGTGTATATGAGATTGGTAACACATCCAACTTTTCCACAGGAATGCTACATGCCTGCTCCATAGTTTATCCTTAGCACCAGCATTGGCCTTAAACCTGAGCAAAAGGTCAAACAGGTAGTCCTTGTCTTAAGACCACAGTTGGAACCAGAGCTAAGCAAATCAGCTGTTAAGTGAGTGTCATCCCATTTTATGATCTTTTCACCAGGGTTGTTAGTGAATCACTGTAGTTGTTAAGTGAATCACATAATCATTAAAGGAATAAAGCATCCCTCATTGATTGATTACTGTAAGCGAGCCGGAAACATTGTAAATAGTGATCACATGAACCCTGAGACAACACTGCAACTGTTGCAAATAAATGCCAGTTGCTAAGCACCTAAATTTTGATTTGGCAACTGTGGGGAAGCTGCAATGGTTGTGTGAGGACCAGTGCAATTGTTACTTTGAACAGGTGATGAATGAATATTATAGTCAAGGATCATCTGTAATGCAAGAGGAGGATGGGAAGAATAGCTAGGATGGTTCCTCCTAGCATTGCTTTCTAGTACCCTCTCATGTAATGAAGGTTTTTCCTCTGAAAAACCAAATATGCTTTTTCAACTGGACTTTGTTGTTCCTTGAAGGTGTTTCTCTTCTCATCAAAGAAGCTTCTTCAGTTTTGACTCAGATGTTTCTTGGCTGAGAAGCAAAATGTCTTCAAGGAAAAGTTCTAGGCTGCATAAACGGAGGGATAGAATCAAGAGCACATGAAGTGTTAATACCACTTTATAATGCCTTGGAATACTCATTCAGTTTTGGTCGCCATGATGTAGAAAAGATGTGGAGAGTAGCAGAGAAGAGCAACAAAGATGATTAGGGGACTGGAGGCTAAAACATATGAGGAACGGTTGCAGGAACTGGGTATGTCTAGTTTAATGAAAAGAAGGAGTAGGGGAGACATGATAGCAGTGTTCCACTATCTCAGGGGTTGCCACAAAGAAGAGGGAGTCAAACTATTCTCCAAGACACCTAAGGGCAGAACAAGAAGCAATGGGTGGAAACTAATCAAGGAGAGAAGCAACTTAGAACTGAGGAGAAATTTCCTGACAGTTAGAACAATCAATCAGTGGAACAGCTTGCCTCCAGAAGTGGTGAATGCTCCAACACTGGAAGTCTTTAAGAAGATGTTGGGTAGCCATTTGTCTGAAATGGTATAGGGTTTCCTGCCTACGCAGGGGGTTGGACTAGAAGACCTCTAAGGTCCCTTCCAACTCTGCTATTTTATTGTAAAAGCAAAGTCCAGTTGTCTTTTGAAAAAGCAAATTGGGACAACCACGATTCTCATGACTGAAAATCTCCATAGACATGCACTTTCCCCCCTCAATTAAACCTCATATAGTTCACTATTGAAATTTCAGGAGTAAGGGTTTTTAAGGACCACAAAGGGAAAGGGGGTTCAGACCAAATGGAGTGTTATGTTACAATGAACAGTAACATTTTTATCTTTCAAAATGTGTTTTCCTTTTTCCACACTTGCCCAAGCAGCTGGCAAAATGGCTTAGGGTTCAGGGTGGATGGTTCAACTTATTTCCAGTCCATTTTTCACTTCACATATTTTCTCCTGTCTTATTTCTGCATTCATGCGGAGTTTTTAAAATAGGCACTACCTTATATTGAATTAGATTTATGAAAATACTTTCGGAGCATATATTTTCCCTCGTAACAGATATGCTCTTAAAATATGTTCATTATTAAATGCGTCTGAAAATGAAGAATTGCCAAAATATATCTGTAGCAGTGACGAGGCTGGTGAGGCTGGTGACGTCATGAGGAAGGTGGGGAATGGGACCACGTGTTCAGGAGACTGAGGCTGCCTCAGCCTCCTGCACACATGGTCCCATTCCCCGCCTTCCAGAGTCAACATGAAGGGGACCGCGGAGCACGAGCCAGAGGAGCACGCTCCGCGGTCTCCTTCATGTTGACTCAGGAAGGCAGGGAATCAGACCACGTGTGCCTTTTCCCTTTTCCCTTTTTTTTTCTTGTCATGATGAGAGTGGTGAGGCTCTGCCTCCCCTGACCGCACGTCCCTAATCTGTAGCCCTGCCCAGACATTTGAACATTGGATACCAGAATACACTTGGGGTCCTGGTAACTTCAAATGATACAGAAACATTTTTTAAAAAAATCAGAGGCAGAAACATCTTGTTTAGAATCCTTACAGAATATGTCTGGGAAATCTAAAAACAAAGTAAAAGTCTCCATTGTTTACTTCTAACAAAGGAATTATTCTGAGGTATTCTTCAGATCAAAGTTCTGTTTTTCATGGCCATGAGAACCAAAATATACTTAAGCCTGTTTTAAATTCATATGTCCCAAAGACTATTCCTGCATCTATTGCTCTTAACTTTTCCTTTCCATTCTCAATTTTCAGATAAAAAATATTTGATGCAAATTGGGAGGAAAGATATTCTGAATGAAAGTTTTTCTTCTCACGTGTATTTCTTGGCCACTACCTCAAGTATATTTCTTATTCCAAAGATGTGGTTTCATAAAATTTTGTTACACTGGATCTTTGTAACAATTGCTTACAAGCTTAAAATCCATCAAAAGACCTGCAGATAATATATTTGTATATATGCATGGAAATAAATTGCTATCTGGCTCATATACTTCTTAGGCTTCATTTTTCCCTTCACTCTAGAAAGAAATAAAAATACATTGTTAGTATATCTGTCTCTGTCTGGTTATATGTTTATCTGTATGTCTATCTATTCCTAAATATAAGTTGTCTTCAATTTTATGACCACAAGCCCCAAATTTCTGTTAAGTGAATTTTGCCTCATTTTATGACATTTCTTGCCACCATTATTAAGTGAATCCAAGCAATTGTTAACTTAGTAGTATCGTTGTTAAGTGAATCTGGTTTCCCCATCAACTTCTGCTTGTCCAAAGACCACAAAAGGTGATTACATGACCCTGGGACACTGCAATCATCATAAATATGAGTCAGTAGCCAAGCATCGGAATTTTGATCACACAACCATGGAGATGCTGCATCGGTTGCGTGAAAAATGTTCATGTCACTTTTTCCAGTGTTGTAACTTCAAATGGTCACTAAATGAACTGTTGTAAGTCACGGATTACCTGTATTGTCCTGATGAAGAAACTTTTTTACGTGTATTATGTTCCAGGGGAAGCAAGGCATAATACAGATTTTGTGGGAAATGATGGGCCTCCATTATAAATGCCTGCATTTCAAACCCATACTTTATGATAACATAGACCTGAACCTCTTGTAAACTGTCTCTATCTGCCATCTATATATAACCTGTAAAAATATGCCTTCACTCTTTCAGTGGCTCAGATTAAATTATACCATGACAGATTCCATCAAGATATTTTTTGAGTGGCTCATTGATTGAAAGGCAGGATAAAAAGCTACCAGGGGAGCATAAAGAGCTAATCTACAAAAGAGAAAAATGTATTGTACTTACTCTTCTATAAGTAGCAAAGGGTAGCTTTCCAGGATGTCATTTTTGTAACTTGAAGCAGGAGGCACTTCATCATTTAGCATAATGTTTGAGAGAGAATTGGTACCTTACCTGTACTGACCCCCTTCTCCACGCCTGTGAATAAACCAGAGCACAGGCTTGGCTGTTTGCCACTGTTCAATTACTGAGATAACAAATCCTTTGGCTGAGGGCCCAGACAACTCATGTTCAAGAAAACAACCCAGATAATTCAATTGAAGCACCGCAGATACTCCCAACGAGCAGACACGGCTAGAATACAAAGATTTTCTTAACTACTAATTCGAACGGTTGTTTCCTGCAAATGTCCCCTCTCAACGCCACACCTATAAACTCTCTTGGGAGGGGCCAATCCACAACCTCCTGTGCTGAATCATCTTCTGTGAGTCTGCCTACATAGTTGCTGCTTCCGTTTCTCAGCCCTTCTCAATCTAGCATCAGGGACAAACTACCTTTGATCCTCCCCACTGCTCCATGCCTCAGGCGCCTCCTGGTGGCCAACCAGCCCGTCTGGTCCCTGCTCTGAATCTGAACCCTGCACAGGGTCCTCCACATCATCCAGGGCAGACTCATATGGTTCCTCGCTATCCGAGTCCGTCAGCAGCTCAAACAGATCCTGCTGGACCACAACACTTACCATAGAATTATATCATCACAGAATTGAAAGGCTAATTTAGTTTAACTCTCTGCTTAGTATAGGATCTTTTAAAGCATCTATGACAGATATGCTCATTACATAATGTGCCGTCGTGCTCTGACTGGCTGACAGCTCACATTATAGTTGACATAGTCAGAGCTAAAGACTAAGAAGGTAATAGGTCTTTCTCAACCCCAAAACATTCTTAAGCATTACACATTAAAGCACAAATGGCCATGTCACCTGAATCTGAACAATGTCGATAGTGGTTTAGACAAAATAGCCAACTTCAAATTGTAGACAATTTTACCACATAAACACACTGAGGTTTGAAGATGATAGAAATTGGAAGGTAGATTGATGTGAGCCAAAAGCATACAGCATCAGTTTTGTGTAACAGTTAAGACAGAGGGCTAGAAATCAGAACATCATGAATTCTAGATCTGCCTGAGGCACAAAATCAGATCAGTTACCCTGAGCCAGTCACTCTCTCTCAGCCCTAGGAAGGAAGCAATGGCAAAGCGGTTCTGAAAAACCTTGCCAAGAAAACTTATGGATTCGTTCAGGCAGATACCCAAAGTCAGCAACTGATTCAAAGGCAGTGTCTGTTTTTTTTCTTTTTAAAAAAATAAAAAATGTCTTTTTGTTCAGCATTGAAGTATAAAGTGAAGTTAGCTACCATATTTTAGCAGTTAGGTTGCGAGGCTAGGACTTCCCTTAAGCATAGAAGCCAGCTGGGTAATCTTGGGTCAGTCACTCCCTCTCAGTTCTAATTAATGTCAAGATCTATGACAAACTGGCTGAAAACAAAATCTTTAGCCACATCATACATTGATAGCTTCACTGTAAGAAATGGACAAATACGGTGCAAAAGTGGATCTTGAAATCACGTGTGACAAATGCTAAGAAAAGCAACAATATTTCAGGGATATGTGTTGTCCAGTTTTCTACCATTCATTTTTCCATTCAGTGTTCTATAGATTCAGCATATGTTTATGTATAACTTCAGTTATGGTCATGTAATTAACCATTTTTAAGATTTTAAACTGTTTTACACTGTTTTTTCTAGTACAATGTTTATACTGAATTTTTTGTTATTGTACTATCGGGGATTGTATTTAATTTAATTCATGTTGAAAATGATTCCATTCTAAATTAATTTTGGAAGTATGTTCAGAGAGAAAGAGAGAGAGAGGAACAGTTAGAGGGAGAGGGAGGGAGAAATGGCTTGAGGTAACAGAGAAGTGCCAGACATATGTTTCAGTACGTATGTATTTTTTTCATCCAATAAAAGCTTACATTTGTGCTATTTTTCATCTGCTCTGGATAGCTTCAGTTCTACCATCTGTGGGGAATCAAGCTGCTTGATCAACAAACATCAAATTCTATTTTTGGAAAAAAACACAATGAATGCATCTATGAATAGAATCTAAATAATCCGAAATAGAAAACTGTGAGTTCTGTAATGCTTTACTTGGCTTTATTTTGTGATATTGTGGCTCTACTGCTTTGTTTGTTTTTATGCTATGGAAGACTGATTTTAAAAGGATTCCTACAAATATTTTTATTTCACTAATGAATTTGCTAAATATATTTAGGACAATGCCAATCACTGTATTTTGATTATTTTTTTTACTGATCACAGTCTTCAATACACAGTTTTTAGCTGATTGGTGTACAAAAGTGAGAATAGAGCAAATAACTTCTATTTTATTTTCATTGTTTACATTCACACAAAGGACAATAATATATATTGACCAGTAATATATTGACCTAGAAGATTTCTGCATTATAAATAGCATTTACTTCCAGAAAATCTTCATAGATGTCAGCATGTAGCAGGGAGGGCATGAAAAAGCATCCAAAACACTGTTCCTCAAAGCAATAAAGCAGCTGAAAATATTGAAAGGTTCAGTGAAGCTCCTTCTCTGAAGGCTTTCTTCAGCCATTTGACCATGAGAATGCATGCCCAGATAATGTGTCCATTGGGATTGACAGGAAAGCAAAGCAACCATGAAAACACACACACACACACACACACAAAGAGAGAGAGGGGGGGAGGGAGGGAGGGAGAGGGAGAGAGATATATATATTTTAAAGCAGCTGCATCATTAATTCTGTATGATAAGGCTCTGTAATGATTTGAAGAGAAATCCGCTCGTGCAGTATGCTTTGTAAGTCACTTCTTTTGAATACTTTGTACAATGCTAATAAATATTGCAAAAACACATACGTGAAAATACCAATTTCAGTTCCATACTAGGGCAGGACTTTCTAAAAAAATATAATTCAAAATCACATAGACAGTTGTATCCCAGCTTTTAGGGTAGGGTGGGTTTGAGACAGCTATGGTTGGGAAGAAGATGCTCCAGTATTGGCAACAACCAACTGGATGTTACTGTGATGAAGGAAGAACATAGAAAATCATGAACTCAGAATTTGAGATTGTGTACTGTATAGAATAATATTGGATATGGAATTAGTATCACAGATACATGAAACAATGTGTGTTCTCCAAGAATTCTTCATCAGAAAATAATAATAATAATAATAATAATAATAATAATAATAATAATAATAATAATAATAATAATAATAATAATAATAATAATAATAATAATAATAATAATAGTGCCAACATGGCAAGATAAACCATCTACTATACATGGATGATTTAAAAATGTATGCGAAAAGCCCCACTGAACTTAAATCAATACTCAACACAGTTCAACTGTTCAGCAGCGACAGCAAAATGAACTTTGGGCTTGAAAAATGTGCTATATTATCCATGCAGGGAGGAAAAATGGAACAAACAGAAGGAATAGAACTAGGAAATGGAAATATAGTGAAAGCATTAGCAAAGGATGATGGTTACAAGTACGTAGGCATATTGGAAACAGATAACATCTTGAATGGAAAAGTCAAAGAGTCAACGCCAAAGGAATACATCAGGAGGGTCCACAAAATATTAAAATCAAAGCTGAATGCTGGAAACATAATTAAAGCCATTAATACATGGGCAGTTCCAGTGATACGCTACTCAACTGGAATCATCAACTGGACTCTGGCTGAACTGGAAAATCTGGACTGGAAAACATGCAAACTTTTGAAAAACATTGAAGGAAAATGTGATGTCAACTTGACATGGACATGGCTTAAGATGGGAACTATCAAGAAAGAAATGGAAGGTTTAATACTGGCTGCTCAAGAACAAGCACTACAAACTAATGCCATGAAAGCGAAGATACAAAAATCCACTGACAACCCAAACTGATGACTTTGCAGTGATGTGCAGTCAGGGGAGGCAGTGGAGGGAGAGCCTCAGTGCTCTCATCCTGAAAATAAAAAAAAATTACTCCGGGAAGCCGCGAAAGTGACTGGGAAAGGCACACGGCTTGGTTTAGCCTCCCTGGACATCGCAGCAGCAGCCCCAAGTGCTCTGATCTCGCCATTTTTTGCATCGGGCGAGCCCGGGATCCTTGCAAGGGGAATGGGATCACGTGTGCAGAAGGCTCCTCAGCGCCAACCTCAGATCAGCGCAGCTGCGGTCCCCTTCATGTTGGCTCAGGAAGGAGGGGAATGGTCACTTCCGGTTCCGGCGGCTACGGTGACGGGCAAGTCTTTGCCCGCTCCCGCTCTCCCGGTGGGCTTCCCCCGCTTCTGGGGGGGCACAGGACGCCCCGAAGAGGCGTCCTGCCGAGGGAGCGGCTCGCGGAGGGCCCTGGCATCGGCGGCGGCTGGTGGGGGCTTCTCCGCTTTGCTCTAGGCACCGGGGAGCAGTTTCGGAGGGTGCTCCTGCGTCTCGCCCCATGCCGATCGGGCAGCGTAAAATTGAAGGAAGCAGCGGCGGTATGGTGAGATGCTTCCTTTCTCCATTCCTTTTTTGTTGAATTGATGGACTTTTCAGCAAGATTATAAGTTAAACTCTCGGAGCTTCGCTGGAGGTGCGGTTAGAGGGGGGGATTTTACCCCCCCCTTGGACAAGCGGCTTGAAAAAATTCTGCTTTTGCCCCTAGGAGGATGGAGGAGGGGGGAGAGCCAACTACTGATGCCTCACCCCTGTAAAAGTGATTTTCACTGGACTTAGTTTTATAACTTGTTGATGACCTGAGAACTTTGTGAACTTTTGAAATTTTACTATGCCTCTGAGCCCAAAGCTGGCAGGGCAAGATGGCACACTTCCGTTGTCTTCATGAACTGTGAAACCTGACTCCACCTTTAAAACTCAGGCTTCCGGTCTTTGTCTCCGTACTACCCAGAGGAATCTCTTGTGGATTGCTATTTCCTGAACCTTCTGGAGAGGAAACCTTTTCTTAATGCTAGATTGACTAAAGAAACTCTCACTTGTTTGGATTTTCTGCCTCCTGGACTCATCTGCCTGCTCTACTTCTCCAGCTGTCCAATCTCTACACTGACTGACTTCTCTGTTTTATAAACTATGTCTCCAAAAATACCACCACCTGGAAAACCTGGCTTTGCTACTTCTGCACCGACATCTGCAACATCCAGCCCTGACACACAGTCAAAGATCACAGAAATGATGCAACCTAAGAGCACAGAGGTGGATTTGCTGCAAATGCTTCAACAACTCATACAGGGCCAGGAAGAAATTAAGAAACAACTAAAGGAAATGAAGGAAGAAATTAAAGAGAATCAAGTCCAAATTTATAAGAACTCGCAGAGACTGAACCTTGTGGAGGGTGGGGTGGCGGAGGCGAGGGGGGGGGTGGAAGTTTTACAGAAGAGTAACAAAGAACTTGATATTCAACAAATGAAAACAGAGTTTGAGAGAATGTCCTTCTATCTTAGATTTCAAAATGTTATAGAAACAGATGGGGAAAATATAAGGGACATTATGACCAACATCTTAGCTGAATACATACACAAAGACAAACAACAGATGGAGTGGGAGATAGACTTGGCCTATAGAGTGAATTCAGCATATGCTAGGACACACAATGTACCCAGGGAGGTTCATATTAAATTCCTTAGGAAAAGCACAAGAGACGCAATTCTGGGTGTACAAAGGGGGCAAACATTGACATACCACGATAGGGAGATAACCATCTTGAAGCAGATCCCAAAAAAAATTAGGGAGAAAAGGAAAAGTTATTCGCAATTGGCGAATAAATTATACCAGAAAGGGGTGTGGTTTAGATGGTTGATGCCTGAAGGGATGTTGATATTCTGGGAGGAGACAAGAATTAGAATTAATACACCCATAGAGGCTCAGGCCTTTATGGAAAAAAATAAAGCAAACCTAGAAAAAGCAGAAGATTCTACAACGGTTATACAGGACACGGGAGGGGCCGGAGCTCTGCCAGCGGGGGGGGGGGGGAAGGGGCAATACCAAGAAAGCTCAGATCACAAAAATGAATAAGAAAACCACATTGCTATAAACATACCGAAAGTAATAGTGAAATTATATTTAGAAAATATGTTATAATATATAAGTTGATTAAAAAAATTTATTCCTATATGCTGATTTTACATGATTATGTATTAATGTTTTATATCTAGATGTATACTATGAGTTTGGAGGGAGGGGGCGTCTGCCATACTTGCAACTGCCAAAATTTGTATATTATTCCACATACCCTTTTCCTAGTAAATGTTTTAAAAAAACCAATAAAATTTTTTGGAAAAAAAAAAAGGAAGGAGGGGAATGGGACCACATGCACAGGGGAAGGGAACCACGGCTCACGCTGATCTTAGGCTGGCACTGAGGAGCCTCCTGCACACATGATCCCATTCCCCTTGCAAGAATCCTGGGCTCGCCCGATGCAAAAAATGCCTAGGTAACATCATCAGTGCTAGAAGGGAGTGGGGGGGGGGGGAAGGAGGAGAAAGAAGAAGTTTCTCTTCTCAGAAATGTCTTCTCAGTGGAGCTGTGGCAGCCTGCCTGTCCCTTTCTGACATTTCTGAGAAGAGAAATTTCTCCGGTCGGGCTGTGCCCATGCGATCGGAGCAATCACACGGTTTGATGACGTCACCAACCTCACCAGCCATAAACCTCACTGCACGTCATTGCAACTTTGCAATAACAAAGTCGAAACTGTTTCACATTTAATATGTGAATGCAGCAAAATCACACAAACTGATTACAAAGCTAGACATGACCGAGTTGCTATATTAATCCACTGGTCATTATGTAAAAAATATGATTTACCTGTATCCAGAAAGTCATGGGAATATAAAGTCGAAAATGTTATCAAAAATGAGAAGGTGAAGATCTTGTGGGACTTTTGAATACAACCGGATCATCATTTGGAGCACAACATGCCAGATATCATGGTTGTAGAAGGTCGAAGTGTACAGTTTATTGATATCGCTGTTCCTGGAGATGCCAGAGTCAAAAAAAAAGAACTAGAAAAAATAATGAAATATTGTTATCTGGCCATCGAAACTACATGGCTATGGATGAAGCATGTAACAAATTGCAGCTTCCTGCAATAGCACCAGTAGAACTGCAAAAAACTGTGGAACTCGGAACATCTTATATTTTAAGAAGGTACTGGTTGATACCTAGGATGCTGGCAGCAAACCGTATCAACATTAGCATCAGTCACTGGTATTTGTAATGCATTTTTGAATGTTCTGTTTGCTGACTTTCATATTTAATGAATAAAGTATATATTAATAAAATGCAAAACTATGCATGGCCAATACTTGAAAAGTATTGAGGACAAAGCTGACCAAAAACTAACTTGGAACTGGTTAAGATCAGGAGTACTGAAAAAAGAAACAGAAGGCTTTATTTTGGCAGCTCAAGAACAAGCCTTAACCACAAATTATATGAAGGCAAAAATTCAGCATGTTATCACCAATAGCAAATGTTGCCTCTGTAATGAGAAAGATGAGACAGTCAACCATTTGACCAGTGGGTGCAGCAAAATTTCACAAAGTGACTACCTACAATACCATGACCGAGTTGCTAAGATCATTCACTGGAAATTTTGCCAGAATTTTGGATTTGACTACAGCAAAAACCACTGGTTCAGAAGGTTCTAGAGAATGAAAAAGTCAAGATCTTGTGGGATTTCAGAATTCAGACTGACAGGCACTTGGCCTACAACACACCTGACATAACAATAGTTGAAAAGAAAAAAGTTTGGTTCATTGACATTGCAATACCTGGTAATACATGAATTGAAGATAAGCAGCAAAAAAATAATAATCACAAAGTACCAGGACTTGCAAATTGAAATAGAGTGACTGTGGAAAAAGAAATTGAGTGTTGTCCCAATTGTAATTGGAGCCCTATGAGCAATACCTAAAGGGCTACCTTGCTATTTGGAAATTCGAAATTTATCGACTTGAACATTCTGACTCTACAAAAAACTACCCTACTTGGAACAGCTTATCTCCTCTGACGTTACCTTAACAGTTCCTAGGTCCTTGGTTAAAACTCGAGCTGTTGAGCTACCAACCAGCCCCGAAGGCTGTGAATCTCACCAAAGATTAACCACATAATAATAATAACAATGATGATGATGCTTACAAAATTTGTGCCTTAACAATATATCTATCTGTCAATTGCAAAAAGACATTCTGCTTGGATCCCCATATATATGGCACCAATATATTATAATATCCAAAGCTCTTGGGAGGAACTTGATGTGTATCATCTGGAGAGAGCAGAATAGAAGAGAATATCATAAAATATAAAAGTTTGAAAGTAGAATAACTGTGGCAAAAGAAAGCAAAAATAGTATTACAGGAATAGGTGCTTTGGATGCAATTCCAAAATATCTGGAATATCACTTGAGCACCATAGGTGGATAAAAATGTCAAATCCCATCTAAACATTTGGCTGATGTGTGGCAAATCATCATAATAATACAATAACAATAAAAACATGAATAACAATAGATTGCAATAATATAATATTGAAATCTGCATTCAATTTCAGTTATCGTGGTCTATAATTCTATAGTTCTATAGACTTCTATAATTCTAAGAATAAATTGAGAGATGAATTCATGGACAAGCAAATACAGAAAGCAAAGGGATTAGCAAGGGAGTTGGAAGAGTTAAGGAGGACTGAGAGACTGCTGACTTTTTCTGTGGCTGATTGCTAATGGCTGATGACAATTTCCTGAATACTGCTGACTAATTGCTGATAAGTCATTAGGATATGGCTGAACATGGGATATATAATTAAAAATAGATGAATTGGCTAGATTAGACTAGAGACTAGAATAGAGTGGACTAGAATAGAATAGAATAGAATTATAATATCATAGAATTGGAAGGGATCAAATAAATTGTTTAGTCCAATCTCCATCTTCTTCGGCAATTTAGGATATAATCCATCTGGCTCTGGAAGCTGGAATTTCTGCAAATTACCATAATTAAACTTGTCTCTTATTTTCTTCTTGTCCACCAGTAGCATTTTAGGCTGGAAGTCAAAAGAAACAAGATGGTAATCTTGCCATTGTGATAAAGATCTTACTATTTTTCTATATTTGTAAATAATGCACACATAAACAAAGGGGTTGAGCTTCAAAGGTGTGACCACCATCTTGCCTTTTTTTCCCCTTCCTCACCGGCATTATTAATGAGCAGCCAGATTTCGGTTTCCCTTCTTAAAAAGGTAAATAAAAAAAAGAATTAAGTTTCACCTTCTTACTGAAATCTATTAATGCTTCACTATTTGCTCCTTGTTTAGCTTTTCTTTCATCTCTAACATAAAGAAAATCTATTTTTAATTTTGGTATCTTTTATTAGTCCCTTCGGGGAGAGGGGGCGGTCTATACATTTTGAAAAATAAATAAATAAATTAGCTTTAGCATGCTTTTAGCATTAGTCTTTCTGACACAGTTACTATGAATTTTGGAGACTGTCTCTACTTCTTCTCTTCTGAATATGAAAAATGTAAGAATAATATGCTCACATTCACATTTACCTGGTTGCTAGTCACTTTCACTTCTTTAACAGATTATTTCCTGTTGGTGAAGATTAGATCTGGTTTTTTTAATGTTCCAACAAATGAAGAGAGAGAAACAGAATACGAATTTGTTGGACCTCTCATTCTTAACAGAAAACAGAGTTGGGGGAAAGGAGGAGCCAATGTCATGATGAGACGATGTGCGATCTCAATGCTCTGAGATCACAGTCAATACTTTTGCTGCTGGGTGGTCCAAATGGACCTAAACCATCCCGCAGAGATGGTGAACAGAAAGAATACGTCTTGCTGATCTCAGGGACATCGCAAAATCCCTGATTGATCCAAGAGAAGTTCTTCAAGCTGGCGACAAAAAATCCAGCCATTAGGCTGATGAAGTCGGGGCGGTTCCAAAATGGAAGGACATGGAAAGAGAAAGTGTTTCCAGCTGGTGAGGAATTTTTACTGTTTTAAAAGAGACTGCTTATAAAAAACTTAAAATTAATTTAAATTGGAGAACAGAAGAAATAAGTGGCAGAATTAAATTTGGAATGGTTTTGGACAGTGGGTTATCTTACTTTTTAAATGCTATCTTCATGGATGGAATTTATGCAAGCCCTTTAAAATGAATGGATTAAGTTTTCTTCTTCTACTTCTTTTTCTTTTAGTATTCTTTGTAACCTATGGACTAAAATTCTCCTTTTTCATTACTGTGGGTGTTCTAACTCATTCAAGAATTGGACTTTTTTTTAACTTGAAATACAAAAAAAGATACAAAAAGAAACAAAGAAAATTGCAACATTGCAACAATAAGACTGCTACTCGGAGGCTGGAGGTTTGTGTATTGGAAATGAAACACTTTTACTTTTCTCACTGATTATCCTGGCTTGGGACTTCAAGGTCTCACTGCTTGTTTATTAGAGTGATAATAAGAAAAGCATACAGATGTCCCTTTGAAGTATATCTTCAACCAGAGAAAAGTGAAAATAAAATGTTATTGTGAATCTATGGTTAATCTTGTTAAAACTTCTAAGCTAGAGCAGCAGTGTTTGTTAGCTGGAGATAATGGCACAATTTCAACAGCAGAAAGAAGTTTTAAGTCTGCAAAGATATTCTCAGAAATACAGAAATTATCAAATACACATGAGAGGATAGAGAAGAAGTTGGAAGACTTAGTGCATCTAACAGCAAAATATGATGAAGAAGTTGAAGATGTTTGTCAAGTGGAAAAAGTGGCAGTTAAAATCCTAAAACTCGAAGAAGAAAATGAATATAAAGAAATTAAAATTGCTGATATTTATGGTGATTGGTTTGTGTCTGGAAATGGAAAGTGGAATACTGAAAGAGGAATTAAATGGAGGGGAAATCTACCCCAGATGGCAAGATAAAGAAGAAGAAAAAACAAAAGAATTCATGGATTTAAAGAGAGAAATTTTATTAGCAATATCATTGATAACACTACCAACAATCAAAGATAAGCTGATTAAGGAAACAGAAGAAGGGCATTGAAATTACATGAGAGATTTTATAAGCAAGGAGTTGCTAAGAGGAGTCCATACAAAGTTGATTAAGGAGATGATTAGAGGACTGATACCATAAATGGCAGAAGATAGGAGACTGTTTTGCTACTGGAAAGATATAGGTTGATAGATGGAAGAGTATAATTTAAAACTAGTTAAACTTAGTGGAATTTAGTGACAATAGATATAGTTAAATAAATAATTGATAATGATAATAATGTATACAATGTGTAGTGTTATGATAAGTAATAATGGGATATGAATATTGAATGGTACCCATGAAAGGAAGATTAGAAATCCTTTTGGATTATATATAAAGGTTAATTAAAAGAACTAAGTTAGATACATTTAAGTCTTGATTATTAGGGGGAAAATGTTATGATGCAGGATATAGTTAAATAAAGGAGGGATAATGATAACAATTTATATATACAGGTATGGGTACAACATAAGGAAATTGGATGTAAATTGTAAACAGTGATTTGGAAAGAAGGGTTAGAAAATTTTGTTATTAAATATTATGGATGTTTAGCTAGAATAGGACATTTTAGAAATAGTAAATGAAATGCCAGTATGTGGTTATGTATAAAATCTTGGTATATTTTATGATGAAGGACGTTTAAACAATTATAGTCAAATGAAAATGGAGGTATGATGACGGTAACATGTATAAATATCTGTGTTAAAATACTTGAGTTAATATGAATTATGTTTGTTGACTGTAGAAGAGATGCACGAAAGCCTTTTTGTAACCAATGATACACTTTCTACAGTATGAAAAGAAGGATGTGTTGTGTTTGTTTTGAAAATTAAAAAAAATATTAAAAAAAGAAAAGAAAACAGAGTTGGAAAGGAGCTTGGAGGTCTTCTAGTCTAATCCCCTGCCCAAACACAGACCCTATTCCATTTCAGACAAATGGGTGTTCAATCTCTTCTTAAAAACCTCCAGTGACCAACCACCCACAACTTCTGAAGACAAGCTTTTCCACTGACTGATTGTTCTAACTGTCATGAAATTTCTTTTTTATTTCTAGCTTGGATCTCTCCTTCATTAGTTTCTACCCATTGCTTCTTGTCTTGCCTTCAGCTGCTTTGGAAAATAAAGTGAATCCCTCTTTTTTGTGGCAACCCCTCAAATATTGGAATACTTCTATCATGACACCCCCAGTTCTTTTCATTGTAAGACATACGCAGTTCTTGCAACTAATTTTCATATGTTTTGACTCCAGTCTTCTAATCATCTTCATTGTTCTTCTCTGCATTCTTTATAAACTCTTAACAACTTCTTTGCACTGGAAAAAAAAATGAGCTATGGTGGCAATGTGGTTAGGCTAATTCTGCTGCCTGCTGGCTGCCTGCAAGTCTTACTGGTTCAAGTCTTACCGGCTCAAGGTTGACTCAGACATCTATCTCTCTGAAGTCAGTAAAATGAGGACCCAGATTGTTGCTTGTAATATGTTGAATCTGTAAAACTGCTTAGAGAGGGCTGTAAAGCACTGTGAAGCGATTTGTAAGTCTAAGTGTTACAGATATTGCTATTGTGGTAAGTAAAACTGGATGTAGTATTCAAAGTGTGGTCTTACCAAAGTATTATAAAACTGTACTAGCAGTTCATGTGATCTGATTCTATCCCTCTGTTGATTCTGTGTTGGCTTTTTCAGCAGCTGCCGCATACTGCTGCCTCATATTTAAGTAATTGCCCATTAGGATTCCTAGACCCGTCTCATAGTTACTACTATTGAGCTAGATATCATCCATTCAATATCTATGCATTTAATTTTTCTTGCCTAAGTGTAAAACCTTATTTTTCTCACCACTA
The DNA here is from genome assembly GCF_964273705.1 of Natrix helvetica. Classification (NCBI taxonomy): domain Eukaryota; kingdom Metazoa; phylum Chordata; class Lepidosauria; order Squamata; family Natricidae; genus Natrix; species Natrix helvetica. The sequence continues at coordinate 96,673,109 of NC_138548.1, read as the reverse complement.
AATTGTACTTTGTAAATAGGGCTCAGTTCAAGATCATACTGGATATTCAGCCTATTTTCTAAAGTTTTGGCTATTCCCCCAGCTTGGTGTTCTTTAAAGAGTTAGTTTCCTACCAGACGTCAAGATAATTTAAGTCACTTGTTATCACTATTTCATTTGAAAAACGAGTCATTTGAAGTCATAAGATTTCATCTATACCTTCTGCCTGCTTATACAATTCATAATTAATTCCTACAACATTTATGTGACACTAATTATGCTGCACTTTTAAAATACTGTAAAACACTGAAGTTTCAATTCTCTTCTGCCAGAACTTGAAGCAGTAAGAATGTCTTCAGTTTTGGCAGGATTATCAAAGGATCTTGGAAATCATGCACCAGTTTACACCCAAATATAGCCGAAAACCTGATGAAATATTGGAGATTTTACTCATAAGCAAAATTCCTTGCTGTTGAAAATGCTTTCCTGTTTGAAACATTCCTCTGTGCAATTGGGAAAGACTTTCCACTCAATCTATCACTTAAAAGATATAAATATTTTTGCCAATAAATGATTACAATGTCAATTATTCTTTTCCAGTATCTGCTTAGGGAACTTTCTAGTGTTCTATCAAACAAGGCCTCTCTAATTGATGAAAGAGAGAGAAGAGAGAGGAGGGTGGAATAATATATTTCAAATTAATTAAGTAGCAATTTAACTACATAATGCTACTATATGGAGAATGTCAAAATACACTAATATCTTCTCACTTATAGTATCATCTTGACCAGAAGTCAAAAGAAATTATAGGTGTGTGATGAACAAAAATGACCACACTTGGACACATTCTATTTGGATCATTTAATATAGCTACGTATTAAGTTACTACAATATCCCTAAATTTAAACAGGAGAACCATTTAAACTGAGGCAGAAAGATTCTTGGTAAATATCTTCACCATCCCTGAAAACACATCACAACCATACCACTGTCATCTCAGATTGTGATCTCCATCTTCAACTAATATATTTAAATATACATTGATTTTTTTTTTCTTATTTTGAAAAGGACAAACAAGTTGGGAAAAAATAGAAATATATACAATTGTCCATTATCTTTTATAATACTAGGAAGGGGTTGATCTTCTCAAGCTTAAGGAGATCTTAATTCTCTTAGGTCCAATATCCTGCCTGGAAAAAAAATCAAGTGTGAGCACTGGTTAGAAGTATCTTCATGTGGTACAACAATTATACTGCTTCTTCATGAAGAAAACATTGCTGAAAAAGGTGTATGTGTGTGTGTGTGTATATACACAATATATACATATATACACAAAAATCCTCTATATTATTACAAACAAACTGTCCTTGAAAAGTACAAATCTAGTGGTTGATAAACCCATCCTATGTAAATTTGGAATCAGCTTCCACATTTTCCAAAGATTCTGGCTCTTTCTGAGCAGATTGCGTTTAAAGTAGTCAAATGACTATTGCCCTGTTATCTGAGAGAGTAAACTAGTAGCTATGCAAGACACAGTCAATTGTGGAAACACCTCAGTCATATAACTTCTTTCACATAACTTTTTCCTCTGCTATGCTTTCGAAAGGTGATAATCACAGTATTATTTCATCAAGCTTTCAATGGCTTTAGGATCGTTTTCTTGTTGGGAATACTCCAACTCCAGTTTTTAGCTTGTGGTTAAAATTGTATTTGCTTCACAATAAATGTATATTTATTTATATCAGAATGACTAACTATTAGTTGGAAAACAATTATAAGAACAATAACAATGACAATGAGGAGATGATAAATTTTAATCTCTAGTGCATGAGAAGTTTGTGTGGCAAGTTGGTATTATTTTCCTGATTTGAACAAAGATTCTATTCTCACTACGCTTTTTTTTGCATATTAAGTTTTTATTTTTCCATTTTCATAACATATAATCACATGAATACTATTACATAGCCAACATCATATTGTATTATTAAATGTTTACATCAATTCACCTTACCAACAACTCCCAAAAACAATTATTGGCTCTTCTCCTTTCCATACACCATATCTGTATCTTAACCATCACTTTCTTCTCCCTCTCTCCCCCCTCCCTACCTCCTTTCTTCCCTCTGTCACCCTTCTCTACTTCCCCTTCCTTTCTCCTTCTACTCTCTCCCCTTTCCACTCCTCCTTTCTTTCCTCCTCTTCCCCCCACCCTCTCTCCTATCACTCTCTTCTTTCCTTACCTCTCTCCTCTACTGCAAACTCTTCATCTCATTTACTTGGTGCATTTCAGCATCTGAGTGAGCTCCATTTTATGTTGATGGTATTTATAATTCCTTTTCATGATACATATTTAATTGGACATATATCTTCCTCTTTTTTTAAAAAAAAAAGAACAAAAAAGTATGCATATATAGTCATTGTGCTTTTAAACCGCTCCCCTGGCTATTTTTGGCTGAGATGTAGACCTGGTTACAATTCCGAGCTATTCTCATCATTATATTTATATAATTATACATGCTTACACGTCCCAATTTGTGATTCTGTCTTTAAATCTCAATAGTTTCCCATTGCAAGTATATTTCATGTTCGCTCTCCATTTTTCCATATCTTGGATTAGATTACCCTTAATTGTTTATAAATAGCAACCCTTGCTGTTCAATGTTCATTACAATTCCCTTAGTCTACTATATAGAATAACAAATGGTACACATCTCACTTTATTCATCATCTTAAAGGTTCTATATACTGTATATCTATGTTTCATATGTTTTAACCCATGCTTAGTTGTCCTTCTATTGTCATATTCAATCAATTAGCAACTCAGTGTAATTATCATGTAAAAAAGTGAATCACAAACCTCTGCTTTACAATCTCCCCATATCAGTTTCATATTTATCCATATTCCATGTCTTTTGACCTTTATTTAATTATCTTTCCATTATCATATTCAATCCATTAGCAACTCCATTTATTGTCATATTTAGGAATAAACCCCTTATTTTAACTTTATATTTTCCCATATAACAATTTCTAGTTGTCTGATTTTTTCCTAGTAAGTCTTTCGTCCCACTTCTCTGTTCCTGCCTTCTCCCTTTTCTTTTTTTTGACACATCCACCCACTTCAATTTTCCCCACTCCACCATCTTTTATATTTATCTTTGTTGGGGCATGATCTCCTATTTCAATTTGCCTTATGCCACTGTCAACTTCCGAAACATCTTTTGTTTTTATTCCCTTTTGTTGGGACACGTCCCCCCTTTACCATTTTCCTTATACCCCTGCCAAGCCCAATTGAGTTTTTTGTCTGCTTTTTATTTCTCACCATTTCTACCCATTCATTATCTTTCCCCCATTCTTCTTTCCCCTCTTCTTTAAATCTCTGTTTCTTTGGGTTCAAAATTCTATTTAGTGTTAATTTTAATGATTTTAATGGTTTATGCATTTTTTTATGATTTCACGTAGTTCTTCAAATTTCCAGCTTTCCATGATGTCCAGTTCCAAAGTTACAGTTACTTATACAGTTTTTCTTTCAGAGTTCTGGTCCACCTTAAATTTATCTACTTCAGCTGCTATGAAGAAGAGTGATGGGAGCCATCTTGGTCTTTTGTTCTTCCTTAAATATCCAGTTCCAAAATTGCAGTTAGTTATGCAGATCCTATTTTGAGGTTCTGGTCCACCTTAAATTTAGCTAATTCAAAAACGGAAGAGAAACTGAAGCCATCTTGATCTCTTTGCCTCCTGCTTTTCCAAATTTTGATTTATGGCAGCTAGTTAATTAAAACTTCCCGCACAGTCAAGATTAGGTTATCAGTTACCAGTGAGAAGGTAGTGCTTTTTTCTTGATTTTTCTTCCTAATTGGAATTGCTTAAGATATATTAGTTGGAAGAAGTTAGATGTAATCCCTCAGAATGTTTGGTTTCTATTTCAAATCCAAAACCAAATTTAGGGTTTGTATTTGAGTGGGTTTGTCACTTCTCTGCTTTCTCCCTTCTGTTCAAATTATTTCAAACAAATAGCTTTTTTGGGGGCTGGTGTTTCAACCCTTCATTTTCCATTTCTTTCTTTCCTTTTGCCAAAATCCAGATCTGTCTATTAATATTATTTGTACTCTCAAATTTTGGTTTATGACTGTTCAGTGCTTTGGCTGGAAGCCAGCTTCTGTGCAGCCAAGCTGCTGTCCCTACTCCTATTCAGAGGGTAAATCTCTGACCTCCGCGGGACCTGTTACTTCTCTCTGGGTCTGATGAGATGCTGCCCCTTGTTCACTAGCCTTGAGGGGGGTTCTGATCCAAAAAGGATCTTGGGACAGGTATGTCAGACAGTGGTCACGTGAAGCTCTTGAGAGCTCACCCCCCCCCCCCAACGTCTGTCCAGCTGGAGAGCTTCTGGTCTAATCTATTGTCACTAAGATACTTTGGATACTCCCTCTGCATTGGAATGGATGGGTGAATTATACAAGTGACATATGTCTTCTTATTATGGTTTATTGTAGCTATAATTCACCAAAGATTCATTAAGAACTCTAGCATGTTGAACTTGAAAGAGGTGTATAATTATATAATACCGTAATCTTCATTTGAATGGGAGAATAAGCATTTGTTACATCCAATGCAAATATAATACAAAATAAAAGGTGATTTTATTGTTTCTGAAGGGCTATGGATTAAAATTGATTTGGCCTTCATTAGAAAGATTACTCAAGGACTATTGAATTGATAAATTGAAAATGAAAAATTCATATTTAAGGTGAGCCAAGGCAACCAAAAATAAAACACTGACCCAATTTTTTGGGGAAAAAAAGAATGGACATACAATATACATGCTCAGTTAATCTACTCTTATCTATTAAATATATATCTCTTTTATCCCACTTGTCAGTTTCAATGAATGAATATATATTATTATCCCCAAAGGCTTTTTCAGGAGGGAAAAGTGTCTCCTTTGTCATAGTCCTGATAATACCATGCAAATGATAAGCTGCAACTAAAAAGAAATCTCTTTTCAAATGTGCATGAAAGACTGTTTTTGTTACATGTGCTGAAATGATACAGATTATAATAGCAAATTGGAGTTCATCCTGATTATTCAAAAGATCAATTTGATTGTCATTAGGGAGCTTGGTAATTCCCTTTCTCCTTTTCAGCTGAGTTATAAAAACTGACCCACAACTGTTCAGCTGACATTCCTAAAAATAGAAGCAGCTTCTGTTTTGTCTCATGAGCTACCATTACGCCTTCAGGGGTTTTGTGAAATCTACATTGGCAAGACAGAGCCAACTCCTCCTTCCTGGAAAAGGGGAGAACTAGAGCTGCAGTAAATTGCCCTAAATTTTAGGAAGGCCAGGCAAACAGCGTCCTTAAGGCATACCAACTTTCAGCTGCTCCCTTTTCATGGCTTGGCAGAACTGGAGTGGAAACTACTATAAATACCCTTCCAATGAAAATCAGCTGCTACTGAGATGTATTCCATAAGGAATGCTAATTTGGGCAAGTCTGAAAGGGTTTGTGGCATCTGTGACTACTCTCCTCAGAAAGAGAATAAGAAACTCATATTCATATGACCTGGCATGATAGCAATAGCACTAAGATTATACACCAACCCATAATGCTTTACAACCACTCTGAGTAGTTCATAACATCAACATATTGCCTGTAACAATCTGTATCCTTATTTCATTGACCTCAGAAGGATGGAAGGCTGAGTCAACCTTGAGCTGGTCAGGATCGAACTCCTGGCAGTGGGCAGAATTAGCATGCAATACTACAGTTTAACCACTGCTCCACCATGGCACCTACAAAATGCATCAAACTTCAGACATACAACCATGCAAGTCTATGTCTACTCCTAGTAGGTATATTGACTCAGCTCAATAAAGAACAGGAATTCTCAGTCATGTAGGGGATTGAGTTGAAAAGGTGGCCCTTTTCAGATATCTGGTTTCATGTGTGGGGATCACTGCATATATCCAATGAGACTCATTGATGTTTTAATTAGAAGTTATCAACCATCTTACATTTTCCACACAGAGAGCAAAAGTCTATAGAAAAGCTAATCATGTTTCATGTAAGAGATATGAATAAAGTATATAACTCAGTGTAAGGGCCAACTTCCCCATATATTTTGATTCCACGGGCTGCTTGATTGGCAAGTGTAGTCAAAATACTACATATTTATATATTATTTTGATCCAAAATATCCAAACAGGACTCAGTGATATTGGCATATGGCGGTGAGGAGCCCAATGTTGTTAACTCTACCAGATGTGTGATTTTTGCCATATAGTAGCCCCATAACTCTAGAGTAATGGCAATTCATTACATTCATATAGTTGGAGAAAATGTTTGGTGTATTTTTGTAATGTATATCAATGTATTATCAATGAGCTAGTCTTCTGATAGATTATTCCAAATAGAATACAATTGTTTAATAGATGCAGCTGGAATAGCTAATTTGCTAGAAAGAAAGTTTTAGATTAAATTGCTTAATGAGCTGCTAAAAGAAAACAAACTATTAGAGAACCAACTTTCCCTAAATGAATGGTGGCTTCGTTAAATCAAACATCTAATTTAACAAAACTGAACTCTATAAATACTCTTTAGCCTTTCAGGCAAACATGAAGGGTAGAAGAAAAGATTTTTCCAATGTAAATTATAATGTAGCATATAGATATTTTTTAAAAAATTAAGGTTAAAGTAAGGTTTCATTATTCATATAGGGACATGGTGGCTCAGTGGCTAAGATGCTGAGCTTGTCAATCAGAAAGGTCAGCAGTTCAGCAGTTCGAATCCCTAGCACCACGTAACAGAGTGAGCTCCCATTACTTGCCCCAGCCCCTGCCAACCTAGCAGTTCGAAAGCACGTAAAAGTGCAAGTAGAAAAATAGGAACCACCTTTGGTGGGAAGGTAACAGTGTTCCATGCGCCTTCGGTGTTTAGTCATGCTGACCGCATGACCACAAAGACATCTTTGGACAGCACTAGCTTTGAAACGGATATGAGCACTGCCCCCTAGAGTCAGGAATGAGTAGCACATATTCTTTTTAAAAAAAATAATCTAGTTTAGAGTCTGCTGCATGATAGTGAATATTTATTTACTGATTAAATTTATATGTGTCTCATTACATTGTTGCAGTAATTTTGGATGGCTGAGATTTTAAAAACACACAAAAGAATTAAAAATTAAGAAAGATTAAATAAAGGCTGAAAACCAAGAAGATGGGTGACATGGGGGTAGGGAATTTCTTTCTATACCATTAGCCAGCCCCAGGACAGAGTGGACCCCATTTGGCAAAGCCAGATTTTAAGATTCTTTCAGAAGGCCAGAGGTGTGGGAGGCTGGCCTCACCTCCAGTGGGAGAATATTTCTAAGGATGGGGACCCACCGAAGAAAAGGCTCTTCTTCTGGACCCTCCAATTGATGAGATTAAAGTAGACTTCTTCTGCTGGAGTGAAAGGGATGAGAGATGTTAAGTCCTCACAGATATGATCACAGTTGTCAATTAACAAGACGGAAGTCATTGCTGATTGAAGGAGGTGCACTAGCCCTCAACTGGAGAGAAGCAAGTTTCTGATTGGCCAGCTGTCTGATAGCTCTCATATAAATAGCTGTCAGACGGCAGCAAGAGTTGAGTTGTTATTGTTGCAGTTAACTAATAAAGAGTTGAGTTAATCGTTGCTCGTTGCCTCAGTCTGATTATTGCCAATTAGTAAACATAAAATTGGCGACGAGGATGGGATCCCTGTAACGAGAGAGCAACCAGGATCCGATACAAAGCAAAAAAGAAATTACCTCAGAATCCACCATGAGGCAATGGTTGCTATTCCTAATTTCACCGCTTTTAGACCTGAACAAGAATCTTGGGATTCATTCATGGAGCGTTTTGAATGTTTCCTTTTAACACAAGAATTTAAAGAACTGACTACTGATTAAAAAGGGGATATTTCCTGAGCGCGTGCGGGCCAAAAATGTTTACCATGGCCAGAGGTTTGGCAGCACCCATGCCACTTCATGCTATTCCATGGGACACTCTTATTTTAAAGCTTAGAAATCACTACACTCCAACTCCCTTGAGAATTGCCCACAGACATGCATTCTGCCAATGTACTCAGCGTGAAGGGAAAACAACTAGTCAATTTATGGCTTCCCACAGGGCGGCAGCTATCCCCTGTGAATTTAGGGAACTTGATTGCTGCCTACTGGCAATCTACGCCTCCTCTTGATGACATTGAGAAACTTCCACCAGATGATATCTCAACGGGCATCTTACCTGCAGCAGCTGACCACCTCCGAGGATGGAGTCTCCACAAGCAGCGAGTGAACTAGCTCCAGCGGATTCGGCATAAGAACCAACATCTCCTCCTCCGTTGATGCCAGCCAGGAACTGCGACTGTCAGTGTGGAGCCTGCGGAGACCCACCTACTTAAGCGACTATGCCTGTGCAATCCAAGGGGGAAGGGATGTTAAGTCCTCGCAGATACGACCTCAGTTGTCAATCAACAAGACATAAGTCATTGCTGATTGGAGGAGGCGCGCCAGCCCTCAACCGGAGAGAAGCAAGTTTCTGATTGGCCAGCCATCTGACAGCTCTCATATAAATAGCTGTCAGACAGCAGCAGGAGTTGAGTTGTTATTGTTGCAGTTAACTAATAAAGAGTTGAGTTAATCGTTGCTCATTGCCTCAGTCTGATTATTGCCAATTATTAAACATAAAATGACTCCTTAAATAATTCTATGTATCAGCGTTCTTCTAACTGATATTATGACTGGAAGATGCACAGAAGGAAACAGGTCCCTGATAAGGAACTTATAAGGATAAGTTATTGCAAAAATTACAGCAGCTTGAAAAAATCATCCCAGTGATGTCACAATTAAAAAAAACAAGTTTTGTTTATATTAAAATTCTGTTTAATCTTTGTATTATTTTCTTCCACCTCTTGGTACAAAGGCCTCCTACTTCTGGGTAGGAAGGATTTCCACTTGTTCCATGTTAAGGTAACAGATTAGTCAGATTTTCAGTTGGTTCACTTCTGCCCTTGCCAAAAATATCTCTCAAATAGGCATTTGCTTAGGGTGGTTCAATGGTCAGAGTAGAGCAACAGGCAATAACAGCGCACTGTTACTGAAAGCTTTCCAACATTGGACTTTTTATAATACTGTCAGGAATAAATGAAATGTATTTTCCAAGGAGAACCTTACAGGAGCATAATTAGGCTCTAGGTGTACTCACTAGATACCCAGTTCCAATAATTGTGTATTATCTACTACAATGTTTCATTTGCATTGGCTTCCATTTCGCAAAGGTGAATCCCATGAAATAAAACAAATTCCAATTGCTTCCCAGAAAAGAACATTGGTGAATTTGTGTACTCATCAATAGTCAAACTTGACCTGCAGGAGAAATTACACTAGCATATCTTGGATTGTTTCCCCCTGATTCTTATTATAAGTAGCCACCGACTATAACCACACACTATTGTTCTTTTCCCCATTTAAATAACAAGACATTAGGCATTATACTGTCATATTTCTTGAATGTCTATACCCTACTTTAATTCTCTAGAAATAAAACATGGCTGGAATCTTTGCCACTCATTACTAGTGTCACTTTTAAAAGGTCACTCTCTTAGAAATACACCTATGTATTAAACTTGCAACAAAATAGTTTTAAGGCCTAACTGTGTCCATTGATAGTGCATCTGTGTCTCTCTGAGCACATTGGGAGTGGATGTAAGTATGCCTATTTTCATTTATGAAATGCTGTAGAACATTCTGTCAGTGATTGTTCAGAGATTTATAGCCCCATTTGATTCTGTACACATCAACTATATCAAATGGATTATAGGACAACACCATAAATCAGTCTTCATGGAGCTTGTTGGGTACATAAATCTAGACTTATATTTGTCATACTAATATGCATTTTAGGTCATACTTGAAGGAATATTGATCCTTTTTTTTTGGTCATAATCTACCTCCCAATATCATTACTAGATCTTGTATTACATCTAAATTAGAGAACAGATTAATTCAGACTGACAAAGCATTAAAAAGACAGATGTTTCCAACCAGTTAGAAAGAATAATGTAATACACAGGGGTGTATATAGCATTACTTTGATGTTATTGAAAAAAGGAGCCACTCATACTTTTTTGTGGTCTTGTTTCGCGAACTCTACCAATTCTCAAACACACATATATGAGAACGCCTGCTGAAAACTTTCCCTCTTTGAGAGAAACATGTAATGGGCATAAGATCAGATGGCTTCCTTGTAGTAATTCCCATTCTATAGAACATTCTTCCTTCAGAAGAACTTGCAACTTTTATTGTGTTGAACTTCAGAGACAATATAAATCAGTATTACTTCTATAATTTTTTTGCCCCAGCTGATCCTATTTGGGGACTTATTTTGATTTTATTCTTTTGTTTCTAATCAGTGTGTGTGTGTGTGCGCGCACGCGCGCGTACGCATGTGTGTGATGCTTGTGTGTGTGATTTTTTCCTTTCCCCCCCCTTCTCCTCTTCTTGTTTTGGCTTGTATTTGTCATTGTACAGAGCCCTCCTACCCCAAAACATCTTTGCATGGTTACAAATGCTATTGAGTGGCTGGTTGGCTAGCTGGCTGGTTGACTTGTTAACTGGCTGAATAATGTTTGGGAAATGTGGAGTACATTTCTGTGCATTTCTATTTACTATTCATCAGTAGATCCATTGAGGTTAAGTGATTCACTCCCTAGTAAGTAGAGATAGGATTATAGTTATTAACTCTAAGAAAACTTAGTCTTAGATTATTATATTTAGAACGGCTACTCAAGTTATTGATGTACTATATCATAGTAATATATCTCCTGCAAATCAAACAGCTTTTATCTGGTATTTCATTAGTATGACTAAAAGCTTTTTTGGAACATTTTTCCTCTAAAAAAATTCTAACTTGGACATTTTCTCACTGGAATTCAACTTGTGTGTTGATATACTATGTTTACTAAGCAGTGGTGGGATTCCAAAATTTTTACTACTGGTTATGTAGAATGGGCTTTGTGTGGCTTGGTGGGTGTGGCAAGGGAAGGATAGTGTAAAATTTCCATTCCCTCCCCACTCCAGGGAAAGGTTATTGCAAAATCACCATTCCTCCTGATTAGCTGGGACCCAGGAAGTAGAGAATAGAAGGGGGCAGGGCCAGTCAGAGGTGGTATTTACCAGTTCTCCAAACTACTCAAACTTTCTGCTACTGGTTCTCCAGAACTGGTCAGAACTTGCTGAATACAACCTCTGATACTAAGGTACTAATTATAGTAGGATGTTCTAAATTCCTACCCTTTCTCTACTGACCAACACTCTTGGATTACTATGGGTTAGATTTTGAATACACTATATTTGACTTAAACTATATTTAATTAACCTTATTCTTTCATACTACTTAGTTGTAAACGATTTGCAAGCTCTAGTAATAAAAGTCAAGGAATATAGTAAAAAAAATAGGACTAACATTAAATGTAAAAAATGCCAAACTAATGACAATATACATGACAATATGACAATATAGAGTCTTAGAACTGACAATGAAACTATCACAAACATAAATAGCTTCTGTGTTTTACTATCAACTGACAACATCAAGGAACAAGCAGTGAAGAAATATGCTGCAGACAAGCCCTTGGTAGAGCTAAGTGAAGGCCTTGGAAAAAATAATTAGATGCAGGGTGGTGTTTATAACAAACAATCAGAATAGTCCAAGCAATGATATTCCCTGTGACACTTTATGGAAACCAAAGCTGGACTTTAAAAAACCATGAGAGAAAGACTATTAATGTTTTTGAAAGGAATGTGGTGGATAATGTGGTTAGGATGCCAGACTGACAATTGGCAGGGTTGCATTGAGACCTGGTGCTGCCATGTGATGGAGTGAGCTCCTGTCACTTTGTTTCAGCTCTTTTCCACCCAGCAGTTTGAAAGCTAGTGACCACAAGTAGATAGATATGGTCGGTACCACTTTGGTGGGCAACTTATGGAGACATGAAAGGAGTCCCCAGCCAGGCATCCCCTGGACAACAATGATGTTATTGGCTAATCCTTTCAACCCAGAAGCACCTCAGTGCTCCTGACACAAGAGTGAGCAAATGCTTTTGAACATTGGTGTTAGAGAAGATTCCTTAGAATATCATAGACAGGTAAGAAAGCAGACATCAAACAAATCAATCAAGAGTCCTCATCAAGGCACAAATAAGCAGACTCGTATTATTCTACTTCAGACACATTATGCAAAAACCTAGTGTCAGTGTTCCAAATAATGCACCCATAGGAAAGCTCCCCAAAGAATAGTTTATTGGATACATCATATTGGCACAAACTGGTGAAAGCTGACTCTTGGGTTTCCCTTGGCTTTCACCTGATTAAAAGTAAAAGTTTTCCCTCTCTCCACCCCCAAGTCACTGGTCACATTGTCCAATCCAGGTGCTGTCCAGTCGCTTGGTTACTTGCTCTTCCTCTGGTCAGCCACCTGTGAGAGTATTATAGGTTTAGGATTAATGGCTCAACAGCACTATACATAGAAATAGATTATGTTTTGATTTGAGTGCACAAGATATTAGAATAGAAAGGCAAAATATAAAGACAGTACATAATAAATAGTATTTATATGTGATACATGTTATGTTTAGTAGAGTTTATTATCGGGTAACTGTCAACACAATTGTATCCTTTAAAATCTATGTGCATATCCACATCTGTACTTATTAAAATTTCCCAATTCAATCTATAGCATGCCCGGCTGAGCAGTAAATTTATGTCACATGGACTTCTTCCTGTTGTAGTCTTCCTGTCCTTGGTTCCCACAGGAAAACTTTATTGTTTGGGCTGCAAAACCTCATCTAACTATTTTCGTCCTCCTACTGCTGTGTGGGAGGGGGGGGGACATTTAGCTCTATGGAAAAATGGCTTCAGCCAGGTTCACTTCAGGGTGACAACTAGCACTGTAGAGAAGGTTCTAAGGATGGAAAAGGTGGAAGAATAGAGAAGAAGCAGGCAATCAGCAGCAAGAGAGATGAATTCAGCTACAGAAGCATTGCTTCTGTATTCTGTTGAAAGACCTGAAAGATTAGGTCATAGATGCTTGTCATGGAGAAAATCTATGTGTTGTTAAGAGTTGACACTAACCTGATGATATATAATAAATTGATTTTCTTTCATAATGTTGCTTCAATAAAAAGAATTGTTTTTCCAATATTTTATTACGTTAGATAAAGCTGAATTTTTATTTGAAACTTCATCTCTGCTTTTAATCCGTCAGACTAATAATGAAACATTTATATAATTCAATCATTCAATTTAACTGGTAATATGCTATTTTCTTTTCCCTCCATTATGACAGGATATAATAGATACATGCCAATTTTATTGAAAATAACTTGAGATTGCCACAAGAATACACAAAGTAAAAACTTAAACCTGATCTATTTACAAGTGGAAGTATTATAGGTTTAGGATTAATGGCCCAACAGCACTATACATAGAAATAGATTATGTTTTGATTTGAGTGCACAAGATATTAGAATAGAAAGGCAAAATATAAAGACAGTACATAATAAATAGTATTTATTTGTAATACATATTATGTTTAGTAGAGTTTATTATCGGGTAACTGTCAACACAATTGTATCCTTTAAAATCTATGTGCATGTCCTCATCTGTATTTATTAAAATTTCCCAATTCAATATATAGCATGCCTGGCTGAGCAATAAATTTATGTTACATGGATTTCTTCCTCTTGTAGTCTCTTTCTGACCCTCTTTTTAAAATCAAAGATGAGAATTATGGCAAAAGCCATGTTTTGAGCTTATGTATGGCAACTGTATGGGGTATAAAACACACACGAGTTGGGGCAAAAGAATAAAATAAGCATAGGTTTGAATGTTCTGAATATCTACACCAGAAGTGTCTACTGGAACCTCTTTGCTTTCATCAAATTGACTAAGCAAGAGTCAAATTGCAAACTCCATTCTTGCATACATGCAGGCAATGTCATGATCTATGTTCAAAAGGGATTAATCTTGCATATCAAAGGAAATACGTTAATTTGGTCATTTGACTCTCCCAGCAAAAAACTCTGATTCACACTAGAAAACAAGGGACTATCATGGTTGCCTTTAGGTAGTCAGATATACAAAAGTAGGCAGCTTCTCTAAAAAGTCCATCCTAAACATGTCATTATGGTTGCTTCTCCATGTCATGCCCAAATGTTGAACATTTGTGTGGTATTTGCTACACCTAGTCAATAAAAATACACAAGAAAATATACTGGATTGCTTACCACATCTATATACTGTACCTTCCTTAGGTTTGGAATTTTCCTCAGGGGATATTATACTATTGAAAACAACAACAAAATCATGTTTATTTAATTCCTACATATGATCAGTATTTGAATACTGTAAGTAGAATTAAAAAAGCACTCAGAACACAGCAACTTTCTTTTGGTGATGGCAATCAGGAATTTAATGTGTCAATAAATCTTCTGAAACTGCAGGCTAGCAGCTTACATAATTTATTTTAACTGGGAGCAAAAATGCCTAATTTCATATTCATGGTGATGTTTTTACACACAGCTTACTATACATGTCTTAGATAGCATTACTTTTTATCTATAAATTCATATTAATCATAATCAATCATAGAATTGATTATTTTTCAAGTAATTTGGGCATCTTTGTGGGTCGGCCCTTGAATAATTTCTGGAAGCTTCAACTGGTGCAGAATGCAGCACCATTGGTGCCAGTTTGCTTCCTGGTACAAATCAAGACACTGGTTTTGACCCTTAGAGCCTGTCATGACATGGGGCAGGTTGCTTTAGGGACTGTGTTTTCTCAATTACATCTGCCTGTCCAGAGCTGGTATTCAGCATGTTCTGACCAGTTCTGGACAACCAGTAGTGGAACTTTTGAGTAGTTTGGAGAACCAGTAAATACCACCTTTGACTGGCCCCACCCCCACCTGTTCTCTCCTCCTGAGTCCCAGCTGATTGGGAGGAAATGGGGATTTTGCAGTAACCTTTCCATGGAGTGGGGAGGGAAAGGAGGTTTTACAGTATCCTTCCACTGCCATGGCCACCAAGCTACACCACGGCCACCAAGCCATGCCCACAGAACTGGTAGTATTTTTTTTTTGAATCCCAACACTGTGCCTGACCAATTAGATTCAATAGAATAGGCATATTGTAAATAATATCTGCTAAAGAGCTACATCTGTCAGGACCCAGTGACAGATCCTTTTCTAGCACAAGTGTCTTCTTTTGGAACATTATTTTCATCCCACTATGGTAGGCTGAGCCCATCCTTGTTAACCTTTTGCAAATCCCTCAACACTTGGCTATGTTAGCAGGCTTGGGTTCTTGAAAGCAATGGTGAGTTCCTGAGATGACTCCACTTACTGTTTGTCACTCGCTTCATGTCTTTTTTATTGTAATATTATTTTTTATGATTGATAGATGATAGACAGATAGACAGAAAGACTGACAGATGATAGATATAGAGATCTAGATAGATACAGATGTAGATTTAGATATATATTTTATTATGCACCCCCAGTCACATTTTGTGAGGTGGACAGCTATATAAATATGATGAATGAATGAATTAATGAATGAATGAATGTGTAAATACATTAAAATTATGAACCACTACTACTAATATGTGGACAGCTGTCTGGGGGGCCAATTAAGGTGCCCAGTTTTGGGAACAGAGCCAAGACTATATCCCTATTCTATTGACTTTACATTTTCCTTCATTTAGGCTAATAATTGGAAACATTGTTCCACTTTAGCACCACACAATTAAGTACTTCGAAAATGATCTACATCAACCTAGCCAGAAGGCAAGAGAGTTGGATGTGGCAGATACTGTTTTTAGGTCAGTGTATCTAATCTGTAGAAAAGAATAGCTTTTCTAATTAGCAACTGAGATATAATCCATATTTAAGAATTCATCTTATGTCCTGAACCCAAGCTTTGCCATCAAAGGCAGCTTGCAAGGTTAAGCCCTGAGGAAATTTGAAAGAAATTAAGCCTTCAATATGTTTTCATTTAACACCTAAACATAGTTAAGATAGCCATATAGTATTACTTATCAATAAATGAGAATATTTGTAGCTCAGGGTTGAAATGAGGGATCTTTGGTGCTCTCTGAGCTTACTTTTTTCTTGCAGATGTTTCATTACCCTTACTAGGTAACATCATCAGTGCTAGTATCACTTATTTATTTTTAAATCCTACTGATTTATTTGGCAAGTATCTTTACTTTTGCTATAGTTGTTTTCCTAGGGATAGTTAGGTTTTCAATCACTGGCAATAAATATTTCAACTAATTGAACTAATAAAGTTGAGTTCATAAACTATTATTTCAGAGATAAGGACCACTTCTAGCAGTTGCCATTTGAATCTGGTAGGACTGAGTCATGTATTCCTTGAAATATGACATGATAAATAAAATACCATTTCATGCCCTTGCTAAGTTTTGCAGTAATCAAGGTCCAAGTGAGGTCTCCATCAAATCAGTATTATGTTTTCTTCTTTGATAGAATTATACAGTTTTCTTGGCAACCTTATGGAAATGGTTGTTATTTTGTTATTCCATGTTGTTGTGGTTTTTCAACTTGGTATTCTCTGGTTGGATCCCATTTCACTATACAGATGTATGACTTAGGGTAGTTTTCTCCAAGCTGAGGCCTTCTAGATATGAGAGACTTCAATTTCTATAGTGGCTAGCTGTAAATGCTGACATAGTATTTTAAAAAATATGGATGGAAATCCTGTAACTAGGGAAAAAATGCCACAAAAGTATATGCATGTTCCATACATTTTTGAATCATTCAAAATTTTGCATCATGCAAATTGCCACTAAAGCATGCATTGGAAAAGAAATAAACAGTTCCTAATTTGATTAGTGATCAGAAAGTGTTGTAGGTATCGGATTAAATTCAGAATGCAATAATAGAGTAAAGGATGACTAAACACCCCTTTACATTAACAGAACAATTTTTATGTTACCAGAGTCATATTTTTGTGTAGTGCACTAGGGGCTGGGGGAAAAGAATCTTTTCTCAAATGCATTAAAAATTAAAAAAAAAACTTCAACAAGCTAAAAGGTAAGATTAAGCTGCTATGTTTATCCAACCACCATCTCATACTCGTTGTCTGGTGTCCACTCAGCTTGTCTTCCATCATTAAATACAATGAAAATGCCACAAAGGAAAATTTATCATTTGTCAATGAAACTCAGGCAAAGAGGAAGATAACCTACTACAGATGCTTATATAATTGCATTGTAACTTTGGGGATAGTTGGAAAGCACTGGGAACCCTTTATTCCTTTTGCCATACAGGTCTATCTGAAAAAAAAAAAGCAATACATATCAGTTAAATCAAGAGTACCACCTTCAAGTAAGTTTCTTGGATGAGCATGGATTGAAATCAAAATGATTATGTTTATACATTATGAAAATAAAGATGAAAATATTTCATTATGGCTGTTACCTGGTTTAAGCGGCCAAGAAACAGGTATGAAAACAGCATCCTCTTCTTCCAATTATAGCCACAGGTTGAGTCATTTTGGTGCTAATCTTCATGGCTAAGGTAAATCAGTCTAGACCAGCGGTTCTCAACCTGTGGGTCGCGACCCCATTTGGGGTCGAACGACCATTTCACAGGGGTCGCTGAGACCAGTGCAACTCTAAAGTTTAGACTCCACCTTGCGTTCCTTGAAATCCCCGCAGATGGGCTCCGGAATGGCCACGCAGCGTGTCCCCCTGGCTCCACACCATAAAAAGCATAGGTGCATGGGCACACCCCATACAATTAGCCTTGGAGACTTTGTAATGGTGGGAAAGTATTCGTGTGAGGGAGGGAGGGTCTTAGGTCCTGCTCCGGGCTGTAATTGTGCGGGTTGTGCGCGCGGCTATGTTTTCCACACCGCTGCCAGGTACTTTTAACTATATCTAAATCCACAACCAGATCTGTCATCAAGAGCCAAGCTTAGGAGCCCGAATTGGCCCCATTCACACAATGAAAGCCTGCTTGCTAAAAGTACCATAAACCATGCACAAAGGAAAAGAGAAAAAAAAATGCAATGCAAGAAAACAATTTAAACAAATGATGCAAGCGGATTTATTATTAGAAATAAAATGTAACAGAGAAAATGATATGTATGAAAATATAAAGTTGGGTTTCCTGAAATGCCACCCCAAGAACCCATCAGAGAAAGTAAATGTAAATAAGCAAGGGTAACAACGGAAAGGAGGAAAGATGAGGAGGGAAAGAAAGAAAGGGTAAAGCAGAGGGAGTAAAGGAAGGGAATCAAGAGTAGGAGAGAGGGTAAAAGGAAGGAGAAGAGAGGAGGAGGGGAGGAAAGAGAGGAGAAGAAGAAAGGAGGAAGGAGGAGGAGGGGAAGGAAGAAAGAGTAAAGCAGAGGAACCAAAGGAGAGAAAGTAAGAGTAGGAGAGAGGGTAAGAAGGAGGAGAAGAGGAGGAGGGGAGGAAATAGGGGAAGAAGAAGGGAGGAAGGAAAGGAAGAAAGAAGAAGGCAGAGAAGGGAGGTAGAGAAGATAGAAGGAGCAAGGTTGTTGCAAAATAAAATGGGGTGGCAAGAAAGTGACTCAAACTGTATTCTATATATTTGTAAGAAAATAACAATTAATGATAATGATATAATTAATGGTAATTATAAGAGTGTATATTTGTGAATGAACTTGATAGAGAAAATAAAAAAATGTTTTAAAAAAATAAAAATAAACAATGCACTATGTTTGCCCAATAAATTAAGGTTAAGCTTATCACTACCACCAAGGTTAAGAGCACTCCTGCAAACAGCCCCAAACCAAATTGAAGATCCATCCAGGCAGGGTAAGCAAGTTTGTGAATGCAGCTGCAGGCAACTTAGTTAAGGAGGCTGTGGGAATAAAGCCACTCTGCGTCTCTGTGTATGTGTGTGTATGATTGTATAGCAGCCGAGGTTGTTCAGCCTCCAGGATGTGATTCTTTTCAGACCCAAAATTTAGGAGCAGACAAGATGTTGGCTGCTTCGATAAAAAAGATGTGGAGACTCTAGTCTAGAAAAAGTGCTAAGAAGACAACCAAGAGGATTAGGGGACTGGAAGCTCAAACATGTGAAGAACAGTTGCAGAAACTGGGTATGTCTGGTTGAATGAAAAGAAGGACTTAAGGATGATATGATAGCAGTCTTCCAATATCAATATCTACATTACGATTCATAACAGTAGCAAAAGTACAGTTATAGAGTAGCAACAAATTTTTTTATGGTTGGGGGATACCACAACATGAGGAACTGTATTAAAGGGTCGCGGTATTAGGAAGGTTGAGAACCACTGGTCTAGACTGTGCCTGAAAACCCAATAACAATAGCACTTAGTCTTATATACCACTTCACAGTGCTTTTACAGCTCTCTCTAAGTGGTTTACAGAGTCAGAATATGCCCCCAACAATCTGGATCCCACCTCGGAAAGATGGAAGGCTGAGTCAACTTTGAGCCTGTTAAGATTTGTTCTGCCAAACTGCTGGCAGCCGGTGATCAGCAGAAGTAGCTTGCAGTACTGCACTCTAACTACTGCATCATTGTTGCTCTTATGCTCAGATTGTGGTGCCAAAGGGCAGTGTTTGAAAATCAGTCTTCAGATTAACCAGACTGTGCTTCAATAAAGAGCATTGTTACATACGGTATCATTTCAGAAATAAGTACTTTTCAATGCATGGACAGCTGCTCAGCCCATCTGCGCCTAGCTGCCATTAATTGGGTTTTATGTCAAAACATCTTTGTGGTAAATTGCCTTAAAAATATAATTGGAGTAGGTGTTGCTCTTGTGACAGGTGTGTTACAAATCAGCATGTCCCTTCATATCCTGACCATAGGAAGAACCACGTTAGTGACTTTCTGTTCTGCTATCTCACATACCTGAGAGAGATTAAGAAAAATAAAACACATGATTAAAATAGTTCTGCATTTTTTATTTTACATCTAACACCTTTTTTGTTCTTCTGAAGCCAATGTAGTTTCATTACTGGCAATAAAACTAAGCAATTTCATGTATACTGAATTTGATTTTCAGAAATGTGTGGGGTATTGTTTCAATTACCAAATAAATAAATAAATAAATCAGAAAAAAAACCTCCTTCTTTGGAAAGTTGTGGTATAGGCATTTTTTTAAAAAAAAATACTGTACTGGCATTCCTGCTACTCTGCCAGAGCCAAAAATAGGAATAGGGTGGAACATGATGTTTTGTGTTTTGCTTTTGCTATTCTCTCAAGCTCATATTCTGCCACTGAAACCTTATGAAAAAGATTTGGCAAAAGTTGGTGTTAGTACATAGGACTGAAACTGTGTTTGATACCCTGAGGGGCCTTGTCTCCTAAGGCCAAACTCAGAAATACATCCAAATAGTGGGTGAGACCTTATTGAGCCTGAAGCAATGTTTGTCTCTGTTAGGACCATGCTCTAAATAGTTGGGACCATTTCAAAAATGGGAGGCATCTTTAGCCATTGAGTAGTCATATGTTCTAGGATCTTTGTGATGTTTTCATTACTAAATAATGAAAAAATAATTATGTTCCATTGGTGGATTATATGGATTACACCAAGAGGCCAAATAGAACTACATGACTTTTCAAACTTGAATCCCATCATGAAGAGCCATAAGCACAAAAGACAGCCACAATTCTTTCACAGAATGGATTTATAAAACTCTTGTGATTAAATATGAGATGAATGTAATTTGATGATGTTTTCCCCTTGGTTTTTTCCCCTGTGTCATAGTTGAAGTATTTTACTTGATGATAAAGTCTGTTTTGTGGAGCACTCTAGGGGTTTCTAACAAAAAAAAATACCATTTTTGATAAGCCAGAATTTGAATATGTAAGATGTTTCTAATAATAAAATACTTTTAATAAGAAAGTCCATTGATTTGACCAATTTTTGAAAAATAAATACTGATTTTAGCAACAAAACAGTTTAACCTGGAGTTCTGAGACAAGACATAAAAATAAAATGTTTTGGATAAACATGACCTGACATGACCTTTTACTTCATCCCACTTAAGCTGCTTTTGGAAATAAAATAAGTGTTTGTAATCAGATTGCAGTGATTTAATAGTTTGAACAAAACAATGAGAATTGTTATGGTGGCTTCATTACCTTTTCCAGATATCAGTTGCTAAAGAAAACCCATCAAAATATTAGGTTACCTCAGGTCTTCTGACATTTCATGGTCAAGGTTTTTTGTTCCTTATCTGGATACCGCAACCCACATATTTCTGATTCTGCTGATCATACTCATGTAACAAAGGAATACCTGTAGGTGTTACATGTTAATTGTAAAGGAAAATCCAAAAATGTAGATTGATTTAATTTTATTTCAAAGTCTTTATCTACCAAAGATGCTTTTCAGGAGGCAACTGGACTTTCTTGTTTTTTCTTTGAAGGCATTCTGCTTCTCATCCAAGAAGCTTCTTCATCTTTGACAGGATAGTGGGGAATGGAAGGATTTTAATTCCTTGCAGACAGATGGTCATTTGCATCCTTTTAGAGGGTCGTTGAAGCACTTGGATGTTTAGCTGTGTCCTCGGGGTCACCTTAACTGGGGTCAGTGCAGAGCAGTCACCTGGTTCCTGTAGTCTGCAAATCTATTGTAAATCTATTTCTACTCCCATTCCCCACTATCCTGTTAGATCTGAAGAAGCTTCTTGGAGGAGAAGTAAAATGTCTTCAAAGAAAAAACAAGAAAGTCCTGTTGCTTCCTGAAAAAGCATCTTTGGGACAACCATGACCTGGATGACTGAGACTTTTATTTATCTACCAGCAGCTATATTTTCTCTACATCCCATTAAAAGCTCTATTTTCTTGGCTTTCCACATGTTTCTATGTCTTTATTTTCCTAATTCAAATTTACTAGGATGCCCTTTGAAGATTCTTAATTTAGAATGTCCTTTGTATTCTACTTTGCCAGAGTTATAGGTGATTGTAAAATGATAACTATGGAAAATTGAATTAGTTTATGTTTATGTGGACCAATAATTCTTCCTGGAACATTTCAGTTTTTTTCCATTCATACCAGTGGTGGGTTGCTAATCAATTTTCTACTGGTTTGCTTGTGCTTGTGTGTGCACATGCTTGCCCACAACACTTCTGCACATGCACAGAAGCATCCGGGCGGGTGGGCGGAGACTCCTGCCGCCACCACCACCAAACCGGGCCAAACCAGCAGCAACCCACATCTGATTCATACAAAGAAGTATGTAATATATTCATTTTGCATAGCAAGCCTTTTCTTTAATTTATTTGAATTGTCCTCCACTGCCATTGGTGAACTAAAATTGATTTGAAGCTATAATATACAATATCTAAAGTAAATGAAGAAGTACTTTACATGTTCATATTTTGGGAGAAATCTGGTCTAAGAACTTGAAAATGTTTATGTACTGTATGAGTAAAAATGTGAAACTTTCCTTTTAATATGGACATACGTTATAGCAAATGAAAACATTACCAGAGATGGCTGGAAGGGATAGCAAATTTTAATAAGCATGTTCTATTAAAGTTATACCATGATTGCATTAGCTCCATCACATTTCATCACAGAATATTTTTTAATATATATATAACAAAACCCACAGTAATTTAATAATGATCTTTGCTTCTTTCCACCAAAATCGTAAAAGAAAATCAGGAGTTGTTTCTGATTCTTCTGTATAAAGAACAGTAGATTTATTTCCGAATGTGAGATAATTATTACAATTTATAAGAAAAACTCAAATGAAAGCTTTAGTAATACTTACAAAGTAGGACTTTAGTCCATGTATTCCTAAAGTGGTGGATTTTGTATGTGTATACTGTATTACCTTTGAGTCAGTGTTGACTCCTAGAGGCCTCTTAAACAAATCCCTATACTTTCATGGTAAGATTTCAGAGGTAGTTTGCCATTGTCTTCTTCCTAAAGCTGAAAGAGAGTGTCAGCCAGCTTTGTGCATATGACAGACTAGAACTCACATCTTCCTTTTTCTAACCCAACGGCTTAATCACTTCACTAAATTGGCTGAAATCAAGTTATTATTAACTGTATTTATTACCCATAGTTTGGAGGCCCAACCATTTCCATGTCAGCCAGGTGGGTTGCCATATAAAAGAGAAAAGCATAAACATTCATTATGTTACTCTTTAGAATTTAAATGGAGTGTTGAGGGAGATCAAGAGAGAAAGTTATCTAAGGCTCTGAGACTGAAGAGCAAACATTTTGTCTCATTAATTTTTTAATGCTGCTAATAACATTAATGATTTATGCTTGCTGCATTTAATCAATTAATAAAACATTGACAATGGATGTACCAAATAATCACTTAACATAATTTGAAGAGTGAGAAGGGCTGACGTCCTGACACAGGAATGCAAACATATGAATGTAAGTTGATAAGAAGCATATACCAAATGAAGTCAAAAGCTTACTCTACCACCCTCTTTCATTCAGAGACTGGTCAGCTACTGATAGTGATCCCCCAAACAATTGATTTCATTCAAGTATCTCTAGAGACTTACAGGTGGCATGGTGGCCTAGAGGTGAAGATGCTCACCTGACAATTGGGAGGCTGAGAGTCAACGGATATTTTTCTATTAGGAGCAAAGAGACAATATCTGATGTGAATTCTGTGTAGGTATCAGTAAAAGCATCTGGCTGGTAAACACTCAACTCCATTCAATAATACAATACAATAGTAGAGTTAGAAGGGACCTTGGAGGTCTTCTAGTCCAACCCCCTGCCTAGGCAGGAAGCCATATACCGTTTCAGACAAATGGCTATCCAGCATCTTATTAAAGTCTTCCAGTGCTGGGGCATTCACAACTTCTGGAGGCAAGCTGTTCCACTGATTAATTGTTCTAACTGTCAGGAAATTCAATCACCTAGACTCCACTCCAATTTTAAAAAAAAAGGGATTACAAGGTCATAAAAAGAAAAAAAATCTCTAGGGATTTACAAACTGTTTCAGAAGCTATCACTTGTGCCTTTGGAGCACCTTCTTATATTTTAACTTTCTTTCCAAGAACCTTGTAACTCTAGAAACAAATACTGCATGTTGAGATGATTTAGTCATACCCAAAGAATGAACAATTATCAAAGTGCAAAGCCAATATATGAAGAAAAGTGTGGGCGGAAGGGAAAAAAATCCAAGAAAATGATGGTTGGGTAAAATTGATAGGACTGTATGAAACAATGTATGTGTCAGGCCTGCAGTTATATTCCTTTTAGGATCTTTGGCCTGCCACACTCTATTATTTTACTATGCTGTTTCATTAGTGTAGTAATTGGGGAATACTAAAGAGTAGAATTGTAGAATGTGTTGTTGTCATTCCTTTCTAGAACCCCAAGTCATCTTTTGTCTCTGCACCTCTGCACCTGACCGGAACTAGATGGGTGGAAATGCCAGCATGGCAGAGGAAGATTGGGCCATGTGATGGATTTGTGGGTGTGGGGACAAGATCATGAACTTTCAACTGGGTGGAAATCCCAGGAAGCTTTCAGATTCGGGATTCCACAGTTGTGCCAACATGTCTGTCTTATTAAATTGAAACTTTAAGGATAGCTCTGCCTTGGACTCTGATTTAATTCTGAATGATATTTGGAACGCTGACATTATCCTGAATCTCCCTTAAATTTACTTCATCAGCTATCCCGAGCTGGGAAGCTGTGAAGGGTGCTGACTCCCAACGCTGACTGGGTCAGCGTAAAATATCAGCAAACAATTAAAAGAAAGCCTTTTGAGATAAGAAGTTGAGATGAGACGCTTCTCTGTAAATCTTCAAAGTGCAAAAGAAATTCTGTTTGAAGATTTGTTGCATCTGGAAGAATGCAGTGGAGGAAAGATTCTACACACGGCTGGAAGCGACAAGATGTTTTGAATCCCAGACCAACTTTTACAGCTAAACGTGAGTGCATGCTCTTCTTCCTTCCCCAGCCAAGGCTTTGAAAAAAAAAAAGAGAGAGTGGCAGGCCAAAGATCCTAAAAGGACTATAACTGCAGGCCTGACAGTATGGGCATGATTGAGGCAAGATTGGTTTTCAAGGATAGAAAAGGTGTAACAAATTTGTTTCCAAAACAGAACTTGTTAGATGTTCCCTTCTTATCCCTTACCTCCTCTCTTGATTTTTTTCTGCTCACTAGCTTCTTTTTCCATGTATAATGTTATTTATCCTGAAAGGGAATAGCCTCAGGGTTAGGTATTTTTGTCTGTGAAAATACTAAAGAAAATGAATATAAATATCTACCCAACTTAAAAAACCTCTTTTGGCTTGAATACGCCCATACACAAAAAGATGAGTCAAAGTTTCAGCGTGTCCTATTTGGTAATTTCTCTCTGTCATTTTAACAGCCCCTTTCTCCAAACTACTATAATTAATCTAAAAAACAAACAGATAAACAAACCCCTACTCTCTACCCTTGAAACATTAACCACAATTGAAAGTCAAATAGTGTCCAAGATATTGGACATTTCTATTAAGATTATCAATTTCTGTTGTGGTTATGAAATGCATTAGCAGAATGCATTGACACGATTCATAGTTTCCTGTGCATGCATGCACAGCCAGCTTCATTTCATTGGTATCCTAGAGGAAGGGTGGTTTGTCACATACACATGCACATATAATTGTGTAACCCTCAAAGCATCTAGGTCATCTAGAGGACAATTTCATTGGTGCTTTCAAAAGATTTTTTTAGTTGCACCATGTTTTGTAGATAATCCTTTCAAACATTTTGCATAGTTTTAATTGTCACCATAAGCTTTTGCAGATAACCCTAATTAGCCAATGTGGTGGAAAATTTAGATGAAGACTAGGAAGTTTGTGTATTACATTGCAATATATATTGCAATATGGTTGAGTGATTAAGGTACTGGCTAGAACTGGAAAGATCCAGGCTCAATTACAGAATCAGCTACAGATGACAATATACAATTGCTGTTCTGAGAATAAAATTGGGGAAAGGAATGCAATGTGTGCTGCATGTATTCCTAGAGGAGAAGTAGTTTCAAAACTAGGGAAATCAATACATACTTTCAATTAATAGAGAATTGCACTATGGACTGTTTTAATCTAACATGAATGAGGGTGGATATACGTGTCCCAGGATAATGTTGCAGGATCCAATCTGGGTCAGTCACCGGGACCCAGCTTGTTTAGTTTTCCAAGCTTTCGGTGTCATGCTAGAGTCCATCTTCAGGAAACGTCTGTCTGTGATTTGGGCTATTCTCTGTGTGGTATTTACATGGTGCCTGTTGTTTTAATCTAGTTGTCCCCTCACCATTTTCATAATAAACTAAATATTATGGTAATGAACTGTTTGGGGTGGGTGGATGGGTGGAAAGCCATGGAGGAAAAGTGAAGAAACAAATATCACAACTATATTAAACCTTTAAAACACATTTTGAACCTTCACTGTGCCCTTTTTAAGACAATAAAGTCTCTTTCTCATGTTTTTAACTTTCCCCACTGTTTCATGTAACAAAATGAAATTCAGAAAAGAAAAGTCTTACACTTAGGCAAGAAAAAGCAAAAGTACACACACACACACACACACACACACACACACACACACACAGACAGACAGACAGACAGATAGATATAGATATAGATATAGATATAGATATAGATGATATAGATATAGATATTGTTGGATCTGGGCAACGAGAGACAGACTGCGGACACGAAGTGACTTAACAGCTCTTTATTAGTAATAATAGTGATCCAACTTGCTCTGAGGTCGGAGGGTTCCCTTTTTATAGGGAGTGGGCACGCCCCTCGACCAATCAGGGGAATACCTGTTTCCCGCTGTAGGAGCGGACCAGAGGGAAGACTTATCCCGATATATGTTAATATCTAACACCCCTCCCCTCCTAGATGGGACGTTACGGTAGGTGACATAGTCCTTTAGGTAGGTGGGTGTTTGTCTTGCTCGGGAGGAACGTCGTAGTTCTGGTTGGGTTGAAGTGCTTGCAGGATCGGGTGCATGTTGGTTCGAAGTAGTTGCAGGATCGGGTGCATTTCCTATTTCCCGTTCTGGAGGTCTCTTGCTTTCGTTGCTTGGGCATTCAGGAGCTAGTTCGGCTGCGTTGACTGGGGGTTCTTCAGCTGCGTGCGTGTTGTCCTGTTCCCCGCTTAGCTCGCCGGTGTCGTTGTTCCCTGCGATGGAGTTTTCCTGCGGTTGGCTCTCTGTGGACAGGAAACTTTCGCCTTCATCCCTGATGTTGGAGTGTGCAAGGCGACCTCGAAGTTGATCGATGTGCCTTTTCCAATTTCGCCCATCTTCTAGCTCCAGCAAATACGATCGAGGACCCGTGATGCCAATGACCTTTGCTGGCATCCACAATGTCCCCCCTGTGTAGTTGTGAGCATATACTGAGTCCCCTACTCTGAAAGACCGTACCTTGCTTGTAGAGTCTGGGGGAGCCGTGGCAGAGTAATTCGGGTGGAGCCGGTCCAGGTGAGACCGTAGGCGGCGACCCATGAGTAGTTCAGCGGGGCTCCTACCCGTCGTTGCGCTCGGGGTAATGTGTTGAATGAGGAGGTAATGGTCAATGCGTGTTTGCCAATCACCTGGACCCATCCTAGCGAGGGCCTCTTTCGCGAATCGCACCATTCTCTCTGCCTGACCGTTGGATGCTGGATGGAATGGCGCGATGAGGGCATGCCTGATTCCCAAACCCGCTAAAAATGTTTCAAACTGCATGGCCGTGAATTGGGGCCCGTTATCGGACACTAAAAGATCTGGTAGACCATGGGTGGCGAAGAGCCGCCGAAGAACCTTTATGACTGCCTCTGCCGTGGTTGACGTCATTAAGACTACATCTAGCCATTTAGAATAAGCATCTACAACTATGAGGAAGGTTTGACCCTGGAATGGCCCTGCAAAATCAATGTGTATACGTGACCAGGGTGCCCTGGGTTTCTCCCATTCTGTGGCGGGCGCTTCCGGGGGTGCTGGTCTCGACTCCTGACATGGGTCGCAAGTGGCCACCCACTCCTCTATTTCTTTGTCCATGTTTGGCCACCACACGTAACTTCTCGCTAACGCTTTCATTCTCACGATTCCCGGGTGACCCATATGCAAAGCATCTAATACATTTTTTCGTAGAGCATAAGGAATAACAACTCGATCCCCCCACAACAAACATCCCTGTAATACTGAGAGTTCGTCCCGTTTCGACCAAAACATTTTGAATTCCGGGTCCACATTTCCCTTCGGCCACCCCCTCCATACCCAAGTTTGCACTTGCTTAATTAAATTGTCTTTAGAGGAGAACCTTGCAACATCGTAGGAAGAAACCGGTCCCGAATCCAAACAGTCAATGAGCAAAACCGGTACTTCTGGAGTGGGGTCTGGCAAAATGTCTGGTAATGGGCAACGGCTGAGCGCGTCTGCGTGTCCTAGAGTGGAGCCCGGTCGATGAATTAACTTGTAGGAGTACACAGCCAGGAAAACAGTCCACCTGGTCATGCGTGGAGAAAAGGAGACCGGAGTGGGGCGGTTTCCCGCCAAAAGTCCCAACAGCGGTTTGTGATCTGTGATCAGTTCAAAGTCGCGGCCGTAGAGGTATTCATGGAAACGTTTTACACCAGCTACGGCAGCCAGCGCTTCTCTGTCCATTTGGCTGTAGTTCCTTTCGGCCGATGAAAGAGTTCTGGAGTAGAAGGCAATGGGTGCTTCTTTTCCGTCGGGCATCCTGTGGCTGAGGACTGCTCCAACTCCAAAAGGTGATGCGTCGCAGGTCAATACTAGCGGTAGAGTCTGACTGTATTGAACAAGTAGTGAGTCAGCGGTGAGCAGGCGCTTTACCCCGGCGAAAGCTGCAGCTTCGGCTCGTCCCCATTTCCATGGTGCGTTCCTCTGGAGTAGACGGTGTAGAGGCTCAGCAACGGTCGCCTTCTGTCTCAGAAAAACGCTGTAGAAGTTAAGTAATCCGAGGAAGGCCTGCAACTCGGTCTGATTCCGTGGTGTGGGGGCGTCCTGGATTGCCTTAATTTTCTTTGAAGTGGGGTGTATTCCCTGACCATCGATTCTATAACCCAGGAATTCTACACTAGGCACGTTAATTTGGCATTTTTCTTTTTTAAGGCGGAGACCCTTTTCTCTGATTCTGGCCAAAACAGCTCTGACTCTTTTGTTTAATTGCTCCTCATTTGCAGCGGACACCAAGATGTCGTCAAAATAGGAGACGACTCCTGGTATCCCTTGCAAAAGTCGTTCCATGACGCTCTGGAACAATCCTGGGGCAATGCTTACGCCAAATTGTAGCCGGTTGCATTTGAATGCTCCTCTATGCGTCACTATGGTTTGGGCCTCCGCTGTGGCGCTATCCACTGGCAGTTGCTGGTAAGCTTGTGCCATGTCTAACTTTGCAAATATCTTTCCTGGCCCCAACGAGTGCAATAAGTGTTGTACTACAGGCACAGGATATGCGCTCTGTTGTAGCGCGACATTAATTGTGCATTTATAGTCCGCGCAGATGCGGACTGATCCGTCTGGTTTGACTGGGGTCACGATGGGCGTTTCCCAGCGCGCGTGATCTACCGGCTCAAGGATTCCTTGCTCCACTAATTTATCTATTTCTTTATCTATTTTTGGGCGGAGTGCAAAAGGCACTCGTCTTGGTTTAAGTCGGATTGGCGCCACTTTGGGGTCTAAATTGAATGATATTGGTTTACCCACATACTTACCAAGACCGGGGGTGAACACATCCTCGAACTCCTTAAAAATCTGTTCAGCGCTGCTGTTTCTTACGGCGTTGATCCCGGTGACTTCTAACCCCAGGGCTTCAAACCAATCGAGCCCCAGAAGGTTCTGCAATGGCGCGCTGGCGATGGTCACGGGCAGCTGGGCTTTGATGTCCTTGAAACGAATGTGGAATGTGCCTTGGCCCACGATGGGGACTTGGTTCCCCTGGTAGTCTCGTAGCAGGACGTCTGGAGCGTGTAGTTGGCTCTTTCTGAGGCTAGGGATAGCCTGTTTCATGGATGCCCATGAAATGATCGTCAGGGTCGATCCTGTGTCGACTTCTAGCTCGCAGGGTGAGCCCTCCAAGAGGACTGTGACTCTCAGCCTTTTGGGCCGCTTAGGGCGGACCTGATGTATTGTGGTGAGATACGTTCGCAACTCCTCTCTCTGGGTCAACTCTATCTCATCGTCAACATCCTGAAAATACTCTCGTTGAGCGTCTTGATAGAACGCTCTTTCAGCTCTTTGTGTGTATTCTCTCTGGGGATACGCTCGCTCACTTCCTTGTGAGTAATCTCTCTGGGAATACGCTCGTTCAGCTCTTTGGAAATTTTCTCTCTGGGTAAACACTTGTGGATTTCTCTCTGGGCGCCCTTTTTGATTTCGCCAAGCCCCTGGGTTGGGCTTCTGTTGGCGGTACATGGGTGGCTGCCGTGAGGCAGGGACTCCGCTCCGGCACACTCGTGCGATGTGCCCAAGTTTGTTGCAATGCGAACAAACAACGTTCCTGAACCTACAAGTAGACCTGGGGTGATTCCCTCCGCAACTTGCGCAGGGCGGCAAACGGAATCCGGGTCTCCCCCCAGGCCTCAAGTGACTGCTCTGCATCAGGTGACTGTCCTCGAACTCGGGATTTTCGTAGTCAGGGCTTGCGTCCTCGTAGTGCACTCTGGTTTGCCTCGGTGCTGGCTGGTTTACGCTGGCCCCTCGTTGTATGGTCACCGATGATTTCTCCGCTGATTCTGACGCTCTTGCTTCATTTAACGCTGTCTGTAGGGTTAAACCCGGGTTTGCCAACAGCTTCTTTTGCAACGAAATGTCTCTTATCCCACAGATGAGCCGCTCTAAGATGTGCTCTTCCAAATCCCTGTATTCGCAGTGAGCTGCTGCTTTTCGTAGGGCTGCAACATATTGATTGACGGATTCTCCCGCCTTCTGGGTCCTCATGTTGAATTCCTTTCGGCAGACATGGCGGGAAGGTTTTGGCGCGTAATGAGTTTGCAGAGTTTGTTGCAACGTCGTCCACGATACTGCTTGTATTGGAGTAGGCGCAGTGAGGTCTCTGGCCGTATTGAAGACTTCCTTTCCGCAGTAGCCGAGGAAGATGTTTTTCTTCCTCGCATCGGTGATCCCCGTGTATTCGTTTGCTTCGAGGAAACACTCGAAACGAATCATGAAAGCTTCCCATTCGTCGTTCTCTGGGTCGAAAGGAGCGGGGGGAGCATGCATCGCCATCTTCTCAGTTTGAATTTGCCGCGCTGCAGTGATCTGAGATGGCTGTCGGAATTGCTGCCGAATTCCTGGGCTGGATCAAATCCAGAGATTCTGGAGGTAGCGTTCTTCGTCCTATCTGTCTCTCAATCCCACCTTCGTCGCCAATGTTGGATCTGGGCAACGAGAGACAGACTGCGGACACGAAGTGACTTAACAGCTCTTTATTAGTAATAATAGTGATCCAGCTTGCTCTGAGGTCGGAGGGTTCCCTTTTTATAGGGAGTGGGCACGCCCCTCGACCAATCAGGGGAATACCTGTTTCCCGCTGTAGGAGCGGACCAGAGGGAAGACTTATCCCGATATATGTTAATATCTAACAGATATAGATATAGATATAGATATAGATAGATATAGATATAGATATAGATATAGATGATATAGATATAGATATAGATATAGATATAGATATAGATATAGATATAGATATAGATATAGATATAGATATAGATTAGATATAGATATAGATATATAGATATATAGATATATAGATATATATGTATTTGTGTTCCAGCTTTAAGGTGCTGGAAAAGGGAGGACGTTTTTTCTTTTTTTCTTACTGCGTTCTTGTGTTCTGTGATGCGTGCATTTATCCTCCTGTTTGTTTGTCCTATGTATATTGCTGGGCAGATTTTGCATGGTATTTTGTAGACTCCTTGGTTTTCTAGCTGGATTTTGTCTTTGGGGTTTCTTAAGATGTTGGCTATTTTTTGGTCAGTGGTGAAGGCTGTCCTGATATTGTGCTTGTGGAGAATTTTGCTGATTTTACCTGTAGTGCCTTTGATGTAAGGGAGGAGGGCGATGCCATTGTCCTGTTCTGTGTCTTGGTTTTTGGGGGGAGTCTCCTTTTGGATTAGGTTGGTAATTGTTTTTCTTTGGAATCCATTGGAGATTAATACATTTGTGAGTTTGTGTAATTCAGTTTTCAGGTGGTCTTTGTCGGCTAGGTGTTTGGTTCTGGAGATGAGGTCTTGGCTACAGAGTTGATCTGTGCAGGGTGGTGATGGGATTGTGCATTTAAGTAGCGGTTGGTGTGTGTTTTTTTCTGGTAGATGGTGTGTCCTAGGGAGCCATTGGGTTTTTTGTAGATTAGGACATCCAGAAAGGGAAGTTGGTTGTTTACTTCTATTTCCATGGTGAATTGTATTTTGGGGTGTAGGCTGTTGAGATGTGTGAGGAAGTTGTCCAGTTTTTCTTTTCCGTGTGGCCAAATCACGAAAGTGTCATCAACATATCTAAGCCAGAGTTTGGGTTTGTGTTCAGATTTGTCTAAGGCGTTGGTTTCAAAATGTTCCATGTATAAGTTTGCAATGACAGGTGAGAGGGGTGATCCCATGGGTGCTCCTTCTATCTGTTTGTATCTTTGTCCATTATGGATGAAGTATGTGTTGGTTAGGCCGTGGTTGGTCAGCTCCAGGATGTGTTTAGGGGGGTTGTGTTTTTTCTGGATGGCTGTCAAGGCTTCTTTTATAGGCACTTGGGTGAAGAGGGATATGACATCGAAACTCACAAGTAGGTCGCTGGGTTGTAAGTTTTGTTTCTTTATTGTTTCTATGAAGTGGAGTGAGTTTTGTACGTGTGAGGTGATGGATTCTGCGTAGGGTTGGAGTTGTTTGGCGAGGAATTTGGCAAGATTCTGTAGAGGTGAACCTATGGAGCTGAATATGGGTCTGAGTGGTGTTCCTTCTTTGTGTATCTTGGGAAGGCCATAGAGTTTGGGGCATCTGGAAGATTTCTCTCTGGGGATGATTCTTTGCTGGATCTCTTCACTGATGGCAGAGGCTTTTATTTTGGATTTGGTGGTTTTTGGTGGAAAACCAAAGACAAAATCCAGCTAGAAAACCAAGGAGTCTACAAAATACCATGCAAAATCTGCCCAGCAATATACATAGGACAAACAAACAGGAGGATAAATGCACGCATCACAGAACACAAGAACACAGTAAGAAAAAAAGAAAAAACGTCCTCCCTTTTCCAGCACCTTAAAGCTACAGGACATGAAATCAACTTTGAAGGAGCCAGGTTAATCTCCAAAACAGAACACCTCCACAAGAGAATAATCATTTTAAAAATTTTAAGCCCACAGCTTGAAGATGGCAGGTGAGATCCTGCCGAAACGTTGCAAAGACAATCTCAACCTTACACGGGAAAAGACCCGAATACAACAAAACCAGCATATATGTATATATGTATATATGTATATATGTATATATGTATATATGTATATATGTATATATGTATATATGTATATATGTATATATGTATATATGTATATATGCATATATGCATATATGCATATATGCATATATGCATATATGCATATATGCATATATGTATATATTCTGAGTCATCATAGAAGATGAAACTTCTAGAATGGATATCTGAAATTTGCTCAGGAAACTAAAGTCAACAGTATTCTACTATAAGACATTCTGCTCCCCACCCACCCACCCACTGATCACCATGTAGAATCATAAGCCATAGTGTCAGTCCCAATACTCAGAGGAGAAATCTAAATTAAGGCATTTCCTGACAGATGGTGCTGTAGTCTCTGCTTGATTATATCCACTGAGGGATAAACCACCAGCTCTCTAGGCGCTGTCAAATTGCTGTTGTGGGATAGTAAATTTCCTTCTTTCTTTCTTTCTTTCTTTCTTTCTTTCTTTCTTTCTTTCTTTCTTTCTTTCTTTCTTTCTTTCTTTCTTTCTTTCTTTCTGATATTTGTTTGGAAATTCCATTCTCTAACTTAGATCCTTTATTCTGTTTCCTGCATTCTGCAAAGATAAAGAACAAATTCTTGTGTTCTGCTGTATCAGCTGCTCGAAAAACAGTTTTTATTATCCTGCTCAGTCATCTTGTCTACCCTACATGGAGTTGCTGTTCTGTGCTCTGTCCTGTTCTGTGGTGTTCCTTTTAATTCTTTTGAGAGTGAAAAACCCTTTTCTTCTTCATGTCCCCTTATCCAAATGTAAATGGTACAAAATATATTTTAAAGCTCTTCCTTTTGCTTGCAACACTCATCCACTGGGCTCAATCCTTTTGCTTGATTATTTTTTTCTATAGAGCTGATTTCTTTGTCAACTCCCACTGTGGTGTAATTTGCTAAAGGGAGACTAGTATAGATCTATTTCAACCTATTTCCCTGGCTCAGCTGATAAGGAGGAGAGCCTGTGGCTTAGTGGCTAAGACTCCTGCCTAATATGTAATACAGCCCAGGTTCAAATCCCAGTAAGGGTATGGCTAGCTGATGAGAGCTAAATAGCTTGAAATAGATCTATACTAGTCTCCCTTTATTTATTTATTTATCAGCACAAATACAACACAAATATATATATATATATATATTTGTTTTCGTAGATATATATATATACACACACACACATATACACATGAATGAAAGAATATAACAGCATTTTTATCCCTGAATATGTACAGCAGAGAACATCATTTCTAAATTATTCCTGTGAACTTGCTATTCAGTACATAGAGCAACTATGAATCACATTCCCAAATAATAATAATAATAATAATAATAATAATAATAATAATAATAATAATAATAATAATAATAATAAATATTTATTTCTTAGCCGCACCCTCTCCCGAAGGACTCGGGGCGGCGTACAACAAAACATAGGAAATAAATGTATCGACATACATATAACAAAACATATACCAAGACATATATACGACATATACAAGGAGGAGGTGAACTGATAGATAAAAACAAGTAAAAACACAATGTTTAAAAACCCCTAAATAAATTGAATGCAATTAAAATACCCCAAATAAAAAACCCGTCAGGAGCGATATAGTTGGATCAAAGTTGAGCCAGGCCAGCAACTTGAAAAAGGTGGGTCTTGAGCTTTACACAAAAGGAGCGGAGGTCAGAGGTAT
Organism: Natrix helvetica; assembly: GCF_964273705.1. NCBI lineage: Eukaryota > Metazoa > Chordata > Lepidosauria > Squamata > Natricidae > Natrix > Natrix helvetica. The sequence continues at coordinate 96,637,929 of NC_138548.1, read as the reverse complement.
TCCTAATATCCGGGGGGAGGTCATTCCACAGGGCTGGGCCCACCACAGAGAAGGCTCTACTCCTAGGCGCCGCCCCTTGACACTGTCTGGTGGACGGCACCTGGAGGAGGCCCTCTCTGTGTGAGCGGATTGGTCGCAGGGATGTATGGGGCAGAATACGATCCCGCAAGTAACTAGGTCCTAAATGAGGAAGTTCTGATATATTTTTTAAAAATTCACATTGTACCTGATATCATGTTAACATTTTTAATTATGTGTCCCTCTTTCCATTTTTTTTTTGTACTTGTCCTTTTTGACAATTTGGAATTAAGGAGAAACTTTCTAACAGAACAATTAACTAGTGGAAGAGCTTGCTTTCAAAAGTTGTAAGTGCCCCATCACTGGAGGTCTTTAAGAAGAGACTGGACAGCCACTTGTCTGAAATGCTGCAGGGTCTCCTGCTTGAGCAGGGGGTTGGACTAGAAGACCTCCAAGGTCCCTTCCAGCTCTATTCTGATTGATTGATTGATTTTAATAGGTCAATAGACTAATATGACCTTTTTCTTATGATACGTTTTCTTATTGAGTACAAAAGAGATAAGGTGATTGAGAAGGAAAAAAGTGCCACAAAATGGTAAATGCTGAAATTGATCTTTGTGACTGAACGGTGCCTAAGCACAATATTTGTTCAGATTCAGCCAGGCAGTGGATTTTAAAAAAAAAAAAACAATCTCATTGGATAAATGCATAAGTCATGGATACCATCAATGCCCCTCCCCACACTATTAAAAACTTGTTTTGCTTTTAAACCAATTCCTCCCATCCATGTTCTGTACACAGTGAGGATAACTCCGCATTTGAAAGAATGAGTGTAGCATTGTTACTTCTTTTGCCTTCCCCTCCATTGGTATTGCTATTTCCCTTTATACACAGCACACATGCTATTGAAACCCAGATATATTACCGGTAGTTAGGTAGTAAAAAAAAAAAAAACAGTATATTTGGCATCATCTATTTTCTTAAACAAGCATACCAGTAGACATCTAACAATGAGATTATTTGAAATTGCCCAATTTAGATTTCATTTTTGAAATTATTGTCCATAGCCTGTGATATATCGCTCTTGTCTGAGATAAATTTCTAATGATAGCCAACTAACTTGATGTCTGGAAAGAGTATTTGGTGTTAAAGTCTCAATATGTGCATGTGGCGGAGCTGTGGGCCTTTTGATTCCTGTGGTTCTCCTTCACAGCATGGTCTTCATGTAGAATCTAAGAGAGCAACAGAAGGTGGATGGACCTGGAGACACAGAGAGTGAATAGCATGACAGCTATTCACTCCCCACTAAACCCTTTCATGTGTTCAGTGAATATGTGAACAGGACTATAATGTATTGTCAATCCAGATTGCCAACAGGTACTTATATGTAATAATTATTTTTCAAGTTTATATATGCATATATGGTATGTACTTTGTTTAACCCAGAGAGATATTTAAAAAGAAAGGGAGAAAAAAGGGGTTTCTTTTCTGTTCTCAATCATTATCATCTAATTCGTGCAGATTGTAGAACTTCTCTCTTCCTGACTGATTTTTAATTAGCTGAATTATGATGGACATGCACACACAAACACACACACACATACACACTTTCCTGAAGAAAGGAGACCAGGTTCTTTTTTTTTTGGCTAAATAAAATGAAAAATAACCTTTGACCACATCTGGGCTCCCTTAGGAGCATGTTAAAGTTAAAAATAACGATTTCTTCAAGTATTAAATAATCAATGTAGGAAGAAAAATGTTAAGAAGCAGAGGAAACTAACATCTGATTCTAACACTATTTTTTCAATGTGTATTTTTTTTTATTTTTTAGGGTTAACTAATTGCAAATTCTCAGTCACGTATACATATGATGTCAGCCAAACTATTTTGGCTGCCCTGTTCACTTATAAATCCATGTACATAATTCTGCAAAGCAGTGAGAACTTTGCAGCTTAATAACAGATCATCCTAAAAGAATGACATTATTGCAATCTTACAACATGCCAGCGCTTTTGAAGTCTAAATTATTTTGCTTCCTGAAACAGCTTTAATCCTTCTGCAGATATTCCAGTCCTGTATAAAATTCTCATTACCCCTCAACCTACCTATGATCCTGTCTTGCTATAAAAAGGGTCAGATTAAACTGAACCGTAACTATGTCAAAATAAAGCCACTAAGGCCGGCAAACCAGAAATAGAAACTAATTATAATGTTGAAGTTCAGATTTATTAACATATGCAGATTTTCCCAAACCAAATCTCACAGGTCAATGTACCTAATAAGATTGTATTTGTTGACAAATATAGCTGAAGACTTTGAAGGCAAAGAAAAAGCAGGAAATAGCACTGAGGCAAAGAACCTGAACAATATGTTTTCATTTACAATTAAGTACTAAAAATACTTGAAAATGAGATGAACATTTAACAAGTATTTGGTAGACCTCTAGTTTCTGCATAATTCTATATCTTCCAATCAATTCCTTCCACGGGGATTATTACCTTGTAATCACTATTCTAGAAAGTGAGAATTTGGTAGATTCAAACTGTTTGACTACTCACTCAGTATGCAGGTCATGCCCAGTCAAAAGTATGACTGATATAGCTGTCATTTTACTTAGGTGCCACCCTCTTTAATTATCAATCAGAAAGTCTGGGTATATACGATGCCTTGAGAATAGCTGAAGACAAAGTACTTAATCAGAGTCTTCCTGGGTGAGAAGGGTATTCAGATTGCTCATTAATAAGCTCAGTTATTTGTTCTCTTCACATTAGTAAAGCTATATTACAGTGATTTAGATGAATTAACCATGATGTTAAAGAGAGTGTTCTTTTCTCAGTTTTTGAGAAATCTTAAATTAGGATATATTTAATGTTAGTAAGGCAGTGCCTGCCACCTAATTCACACAAAAAGCAAAACAATGCTAAACATATACATTAGATAAGAAACAAAACTGATTTTTTAACAAATTATATAAGCTCCAAAACAAGAGAGTGAGATACAATGGAGTTCAGTCCTTGATTTGCTTACACTTAATGGACAGAATCTTGCTAAACTAACTTCTAATCTATTAGATACATCCCAAGAGATTCTAAGGAGTGGTTACCCTGAATTTTCTTTTCCCATATCCATCTTGGGTCTGTGTAGTCTCTTAATCTGGGTCTCTTTCTGGGAAAGCTCTGAGTTGGCAAAATACTCCTTCTCTGCTACTGCAAGTGCACATGCATTACATATAGTCAATTTGGAGTTGCAGTTCACCTGTTCAATCTATTTCAGTAAATTGAATCTGTCCAATCAATTAAATCAAAGCTAACATTTTATTAACAGTTGCTTCCTTGGTAGAAATATGTGTTTTGTTTAGTGTCTTTCATTTATTTTGCATAATTTACTGAAGGATTTAAAGTGTTAAAAAAACAATAGTGAAATCAGCAATGTAGATCATGAAGAATGGAAAAGCAACCCAAACAGATACTACCAGTTTTCTATTTAGTACAGTGTTAGATTTAATAGATTTTTTTGAATAGTAAATGTAGTAGCACAAAAAAGTTGTGCTGATTTGGTTAAAATAATATTTGTAAAATACGGGACACAGGTCCTTATCTAAAATTATAAATATTATTAAACTCTTTTTATTGGCTATGTTTTACAAAGTTAGTTTTTAGGACCTCTGAGTTGGTCTGATTAGACCTTGTTCCAAGAAGCAACAAATGAGATCCTTTGGGTTTTTTCCTTATTGTGATGACATTTATAGACTCCTAAATAACTACAGAAATCTCTCTTCAGACAATTTGTTATTAAATGCACCCAACTGTAGCCTCATGTAGCATTTTCCTTTTTATATTGCTTCTTTTGCAATCATGTGACAATATTCCAAACTATTAATTATTTAAACTGTCTTCCAGCCTATCTATTTTCAGTATTTTCTTAATGCCAATTTCATCACTTATACAAAGCTAAACTGACATCTTAGATATATATTTGCATTTTTCTTTTTCTTTCATTCTTACTCATTGTCATCCTTGAAGGACAGATATTATAGACACAGGCTCCAGACCCAGCAACACTCCAGCAGTTTCCCTGGTTATCTCTATATTTCTGTTTTCTGGAAATATTCGGTGTTATCAATATGCTAATTGATTTCCCCCTCCTCTTGGCGTGATTGCCTACCTTCATCAAACCTTTACCATTTCGAGATAAAATGTACACTAAATGTCAGTTGAAAATTAGTCTGTGTTATCATTTGATTGCCTTACCTATATTCTATACATCTTTCCCAGAATGCTGTTAGAGTTATTTGAGAAAGAGATGAGATTTCTAGAATGAACATGAGTTGAGCCAAATAAATGCATACTATCAAGCGTCTGGACTTCAGTCAAGCCTAAAATGAATATCATTTTTATTTTGATTCATAACAGATAATTTGATAATTTGAGACTTAGTTTCAATAACGTGAACGTATATGTTGAGAGTGAAAACCTGTGAATTACTAATATGCACAATTCAGAAATGCTCAGATATACAGTATCTGCTACATTCAGGTTGTGCCCATTCAAAATTTTATGCTTCATTTCAAATCTGGATTTCCATTTCAAAGGTCCTTTTCCAATATGGAGGTTTTTCTGGCTGAGAAAGGAAAAATAGAAAACTGCAGTAAGCCTTAGTGTAAGATACTTGCCTTGAAGACTGAAGAATCAATAAATATAGTATGTAAACATTAAATTAGATAAGATTGTTCACTATCAATTTAAAAGCATCTGAAGGATGATAACCAAGACTGGTCTAAGTGCTAAGGATAGTGATTTCCAGTTTTGTCCAATGCCACAGTCTTTTTCTCCAATTTCATCTCCACACAAACACCTTGCTATTAACTATTCACTGAAGTGGAAGGGGACTGGGGGGAGAGAGAACTTGCTCTAATAACTGTGCCATGTATTTTTCCCCCCTAACAATGCAAGTGGTAGGAAAGAGGGATACTGATTTTGAAAGTATTTCTTATCTCACCCAGAAGGATAGTCTGATTCTTCACACACATATAATGTATCAGACCCCTTCATCCATTTCAAAAGGAAGATAAATAAATAAAGAATATTAATGCAGGATGTGCTTTGGTGATTGATAAATTGACATTGTTATGGTGATTTTGGAAGGAGAGAGAAGCTGCATTTACTCACAACCCAAGGTCACACTTGTTTTCTGAAGAGAGAGAAATTTCCTTCGAAATATTTATCACTGGTATTAAAAGGAAGCCAGGAACCACTTCCCACATTATTATTCATTATGCCATTCCATGTCATTCCATTCTTTCAAGGTACTGCTGCTGCCTTAATCAAGGATACAAAGAAAGCCGTTTGGCATTTACACAAAAGATCTCTCTGAGTGATAGTGTTAATTTGTAATTAATTCCACCTATGAATTGCCGATAAATACTATTCATCTACTCTTAGAGATGTAGTTTTAAATTATTATTTTCTAGGTTATCTTCATGAACAGGTGAAAACTAAAGAGGCATGTAATAAGAGATGCTTCCATTTCAAACACAAATAACACTGCAATTCTATCCCTGATTAGTTAAGAATACATCCATGTGATAATACATCCAAGTGCCCCACGGGGGACTTATATTGTGTAGTCCTAAATAATACTGGGATGTTGCCCTCTTGAGTTTGCTCTGAGCAAATATTCAGAGCTTTTGTCTGATAGAGGATTCTTTTATGGCCTTTGAGCACTAGATTGTAGATCAACAGCATGGTTTCTATTTCTAGAGAGCTTCTAAACCATCTGCTACAGCTCGATGAGAAGAAATTGATGCCATAGGTACTTCAAGCTCATATGCCAATGTTGCTGTAGAAACAGAGCATGTATATTGGAGTGTACTGATTCAGACACATACAAAGGTCAGCTGATGGTATGCCTCAGATTATGTCCCCTGTTGTATTCACATGAGGCAAAGTATTACTGATGTAGTTTTCTTTGATTCTTACATATGCCAACAGTATTAACCACAAAAGAATGCATATAATTATAAGAAGCCGCTTTGCTTGAATTCTGATTCTGGAGCTACTTATATAGAGCATACTATTCACACTTCTACAACTTTAGGCTTGTGGTTTTTTATGATAACTGAGTTATCTGGTTACCTTTACCCAATCCTCTCCCACAAGACAAGGTAAATTGTGCTGTTTGTGGAGATCCATAGATTGTCTTCCAATCTTCTGTTTTCAGCACAATAACTTGTCTGTTTTCCAGTCAAAGAAAAGTCCACTGCTAATCATCTGAACAGGAGCCATTTTCTCATGAAATTGTCCATCTCCCAATTTAAAGGAACAGTAGTAGCAGGAGGAATAAACTAGAGATGATTGAAAATTTGGGGGGAAAGAATTTGCCCCTATTCACACTTTATGAACAGAAAGACATAAAAATATAATTAAAAATATGTGAGAATAAACAAAAGTGGGGGGGGGGAGGGAAGCATTAATTCATCTGAATCTATAATAAAGACATTTTAAAAGTCTAGGCAAAAAAAGAGTCCCTGGTATGCTATATGAAATCAATTAAAACAGAACTGTATTGTTTTAGGGTAAAAATCTTGAACTGGAAGCAGATGGAGGCATTCAGTCAAGGACACAAGGACTCTAATAAGTAAATTTATTGCAAAACTAATGATGCCATTACAAGAGAATGTGAGCTAACATATATGACAGACTGGTAGCAGAATGATACAAATCTAACCCAAGACAGCAATTTTCTCATGACATTTTCTCCTGCTGACACAGGGCAATAGACTTGAGGCTCCTTCCTTTTGGATGCAGAGATGGTTTCAAATTATCTTTTTTTTAACAGAAATACATGGCTTTGAGTCCTAACTATTTGATTCTGACTTTGCCATAACAAGCACTCAGAGTTGCAGATAGAGCTCACCTATGTCATTTGCAACCGATGGAGAATCCCACTTTCCTCCTTATGGTGATGGCCCATCAAGGCTTTCCATTCCTGAATCCTCTGAACTGTATGAATGAAGATGAAGATGACAGTGGCTGCAATCATGGTTCAATCACTGGAGAATAAACCTAATTGAAAATTGTGAATAATATAATTGTATAATTGCAAGAGGCGGAATTTTACCTATCATCTTGAGCTTCTAGAGAGTGTCAATATAAAACTCAATTAATACATGTGTATGTTTGAACTCTGTACACGGGGAAACCAGTAAATATGTATTTTAGCTTATGAAAACAAAGTGCAAGCAATATCTACAGTCCAAATTATTGAAATTAATTCTTATTATGAGCCAAGTCTATGAAAAAAGGGATAAGCCTTTTCTAGCTCTAGTGAAGGACTTTAGCAGATCTGTTGCTGAGACAACAGAGAAATAACTGTAAAATGTTGGAAATCTAAAATGAACTAATTAGGCTGTGAAGAGAGCCATTTATGCTGGATTCCTATGTGGGTTCCAAGTATTGGTTGATAATTCTATTAAGCAAGGTCTTTGGTAAAAGATTCATGGCCCATTTTTTAATCTGTGATGCTGTTTTGACATGCCTGCCATTAAGAGCATATCAAGTGTTCATGTAATTAAGAGTTATGCTGTGTCAGTTTAATTAACAATGAAATCCTGCCACCATGTTAAGTGTTTAGGAAGTGGAGTTCTTAGAGGGTAAGACAGCTGTCAGATGCAAGCAAATTCATGTAATGTGCATTTCACATCCTAATTGAGAAGATACAGTGACCAAATCTGGTTTTGCATGGCTGAAGCTTTATCTTGGCAGCATGTGATTGTTTAGTGATGGCTCCTAGATTGCTAAGGGACTTTTGCTTATTTTCTTATGTTAAAAGCTGTCTAGCATGCAAACTCTATTGGTACTCCTTGCTAATTGCTCACAGTGGTGTTCTTTGGAAGCAGCTTCCAGAATTGTGCACATACAAATGTAAAAACTCCCAGTTTGAAGATAATCACATTTGGAGCAACATGATTATCCCAGCAATAAGGCCCTGCTCTTAGTTTATGTGATTTTTTTTTAATAACAGATTTTTAACATTTAAAAATGTATCTCATCTATGTGCATATCAATGCCATTAGGCTACAGCATGCAAATGATTGTTTAATTTGATATTGCTTAGGGTGTGAGAGCCAATTTATTATGGCTAAAAATCATATGCTCAAATTTTGAACAAAGCATCTGCCTCACTATCCACTGTAAGCAAAAAACATACGCTAAATATTGGAAATATATAGAGTATCAAGCAATACATTTTTCCTAGGAACCTAGGAGCCTGCAAATTCTTATCCTGCCTTAAGCACAGAGACAGATGGGTGACATTGAGTCAGTCACTCATCCCAGCCCTAGGAAGAAGAAATGGCAAATTACTTCTGAAGAGTTTGCCAAGAAAATAATCCAGACGGCTACCAGAAATCAACATTGACTCAAAGATACACAACAACAACAACAACACACCAAAAAAATCTATAGTCTTGGAATTCAATTCTGTTTTTTTTTTACTTCTCTATTTCATCCTATGATAAATTGCCTGTACCCAAGGAATGATTAGTCCCAGGGCACAGAATGTATTGATGCATATGCCATTAGAGCAGTGTAAATCGTTCAAAAGGAACACTTTGCAAAGCTACTTCATGCAAGTAAACATGTTTCTTCTGTTTAAACCAGATGCATTATCTGGAAGAATCCCTGCAGAGATTGGACAACCATTTATCTGGAATGGGATGGGGTCTCCTAGTTGAGCAGGGGGTTGGACTAGAATAGAATAGAATTATTTATTGGCCAAGTGTGATTGGACACACTTGTCTTTGCTGCATATGCTCTCAGTCTACATAAAAAGGTACAACACTTAGTCATGGTAGTCATGGGGTACAAATAAGCAATCTGGAAACAATAAATTTCAATATAACTCATAAGGATACAAGCAACAACTTGTATCATGCAGTTATAAGTGAGAGGAGGTGGGTGATAGGACCAATGAGAAGACTAATAGTAATGCAGCCTTAGTGAATAGTTTGACGGTGGTGAGGGAATTAATTGTTTAGCAGAGTGACGGCATTCAGGAAAAAACCTGTTCTTGTGTCTAGTTGTCTTGGTGTGCAGTGCTCTATAGAATCGTTTTGAAGGTAGGAGTTGACACACTTTATGTTCAGGATGCGAGGGGTCTGTAAATATTTTCACAGCCCTCTTTTTGACTTGTGCAGTGTAGAGGTCCTCAATGGAAGGCAGAAGACTTCCATGGTCCCTTCCAAATCTGCTGTTCTGTATTCTGTCTTTCCAACATTTCCCCAAGGAACTCTACAGATCCATGCCTAAGGATGATATGCTTAGATGGCTGGGGAAAGTCTTTGAAATAGTCATGTTGATTCTTTTGAATCATGTAATCACATTAATGTTCCTGGAAGTGTCTGTTGCCTAGTGAAACTTTCCATTTGAATTCTTTGAGTAGCCCTATAAGTGCGAGAGGGTGAGAGAGAAGTGTATAATTCCCAGTTACTGAAATGAAATGGGGAAAAAAATTGATATTTGTCTGCTCTACCTAAAAATTACGAATCCCCTATCTCCACCCTCAGTTATTCTGACTGTATTTCTCATTGCACTTGGCATTTCTCCCACCCTTTTAGGAGAGGCAGACAGAACTTACTCCCAGAAGGGAATGGGATTCTGTGGATTGTGCTTGGATTCTTTATCATGCAGAGGATATATTTTATTTAGATCTATATATCAGTGTGGTTACTCCCAGGAAGACAACATGTACACTTTTTCTTAAAATGTCAAAATATTCTCATGTATAGAGAATAGTACTTTGCCCCCCATTTCTTCAGGCAATGCTCAATTGCATGATTATGAGTTTTTATTAAAAAGTGAACCGTGTAGCCAAATTTGTTTCTGTTGCTGAAAAGATAAAGAAAGCTATCTTGGCTGTCTAATGGATTGACTTAAATAGTCATACTCTTTTGTAAAGGCACTGAACTACAACCTTTTTTTATTACATTTATAAAAAGAAGAAGAAGAAATCCAGGTTTTAAAAATGGATGCACAAAAAATATTAAACCAGCATTTAATTTTAATGCACAATGTTGTTTGAAGGAGTGACAGCAGGTGTGAAGGTGGGGAGATCTGAAAAGATTTAAGGAGCTTAACATTTGGCTTACATCTGCTGACAATCTCTTGTAATGGTTTGTGTCCTAAGGTCCATCCTTATCAGTGATTATATTTTTCAACATGACAGGGAAAGTGCACTCATTTCCTTTCATGATCATGGCTTGTATTCCTGTTATCTTTATTGTTATAATTCCATCCTACTGTGGTAGAATTTTGCAGGACCGTTCCTCTAGGAGATATGAAGAACACTTATAACTTAGCTAATTGATAATTGCTTCTGTGAGCTGGATGACTTATGATGCTGAAGAAAGAAAGGAAATGCAAATACTTCTTTCCTCCTTTGGCTGATAAACTTGTTACCATCTTTTAAGTCATCTCTTTATATTGAGGCTGCAGTTTAAAACATTCCCATCCATGCAATTTCTTCTTACAGTATTTTTTTAAAAAATCTTTTAAAATTACAGTTTACTCTCTAAGCAGAAACCTGCCAAGAACATGCTTTTTTAAAAAAAATCATTTAAAACCATTTCTTGCTGTATATTCTTCACCACCCATTTAAGTGGTAAATACAAGGAAAAATCACAATAAATACATAATCTGAGTGAACTGGACATAACAAGAGAAATGCTCATATTCTATCATGAATGTTCTACAGAATTATGATTGATTTCAATAGACCGAACCCTGTGAAATCACAGCCACTGGTCGTTTAGGGCAGGAGAATATCATATTTAATCTACAATTTTGATTTAAAGCACTGTTTTGATTATTACAGACCAAAGAAGAAATCTAAAGTAATGCTTGATATTCACCCTTGTTCAGGAAATATCTGTCTTTGGAGACTCAAAAACCTGATGTGATTATGCTTTTCTGTTTCACAGTAATAATCCTCATTTCATCTGACAATCACAGGAAGTTTGCTGGCCATTCATAATAACAGCAGCATTTGTCAATTTAATCTCACTACAGTTTTCAGTGATAATCTCCTGCATAAACAAAGAAGTTGAAAGCAATTTGCTTAGCAATTCTACGCTTCTGGGAATCTGCAGAATGATTACTATTCAACAACATATAGGTTAGACTTATTTAATCTTTTAGTTAACAAATACCTTTGTATTTTGAACTCTTTTTAAAGTACTGATTGTCAATTTATTTGCTTAATTGTTTTCACTTGTTAAGAAATGATTTGGCAAATTTTCTTTCTTGGAACAAAATTATGCCTGCTCTTAGGTCAGAAGAGTATAGACATTTCTTATTAGTGATGGCAGGAATCAAACTATATGGTGTAAATTAAGAGCTAGTTTGTCCTTTGATTTAAAGAAAAATATTAGAAAAGGTTAATTCAAAAAGGAGAGTTAATTAAAAGCTCTAAATTTATGTGTCTTTGACAATATTGCTAAGAATTTCCACTTTCTCCTGCCTCTTTTCTGAATAAGATGTTTAATGTTTCAGTCTTTTTTATGTTTTCATTGTTTAAAAAACTTAATCTTCTCAATCTGTGAATCAGTTGGGGAACCATTATTTTGCAACAGCTTTGTCCCGTTTATGTACTCAAGAATTCAATAAAGTTTTGTTTTGTTCTCATAGAAAAAAAACCATTTATCTATTTTTTTTGCAGAGTTCAATTTTCTTTATTCAAATACCCCTGTTTATATAGGCAAACAATTTTACAATTTTTCATTTACATATTTCAAATGGTGAGCTTCTTATTTATGGCAAGCATTTATGCAACCTTCCATTTTATAGCAAACTTTGATCGGCTCTTACTGTATCTTCTCCTCTTTCCCTCCCTCATCTTGCATATTATTCCTTAAGAATATTTTTATATTTTTCATCTAAATGCAAGGCAGCTGCCGATCTATGATTGTCACTGTGTGATCATTGTTCAACAGTGTCCCATCATCCTGACAATTGGCAATGTAGCTATGACTCATAGTAATTTAAGATCAACAAAATTATGCTGAGCAAAACTCAGTGTGGTTCAACATAATGTCATAGTCTTTTATCTGTATTCATTGAGATATATTTGTATGCATGTTATTTAGATCTTTATGTTGTGTGAAGACTACCTGACCTACTTTAAAGAACATATTCAAAGTTTTGGAAATAACCTCTTTTATTCCAGGAATAATGGAATAAGCCTCAATGGTATTGTCATATCAGAAGTACCTGCATTCTCAGAAGACTTCTAAAATTCTGTTTATAAAAAGTCTTGGCTGTATTTATTTGGAGTCATGTGGAAGAAAGAGAAGGGGTTATAAGCAGGAAGAGTTCGTATAAGCTTTCCCTTTCTTCTCCTATAAACCTTGCCTGGAAAAAGGGAGCTTTGCAGGCATAAAAAAAATCTACAAACATAAAACAAAACAAAAGCAGTTTTGCAAAGAAAAAAATGGAGCTTTGCATGCAAAGAAAAATGATCTCCAGGCTAAAATTTAGTCAGTGAGAAGCTGAGGTTAGAGAAAGAAGACAATGTCTACACCCCCGCAAACAACATTTTGCAATGAGGTCTCATCTGTTCAATTTTAAGAGGCATATTTTCCCCCCATTTCACTTCATTTTTTCCCATAATTTAATGTGTAAAAATCAGAAGTATACAGTAAATATCTAACTAGAATAATCTGCTTTTTTGACAGCCATGATTACTGTTCTAAATGCATTGACTCACCATAATGTTTCATAAGTTTCAGTGGGATTTATTCATTCAAGAATGTAAGGCTTGGGTTTTTTTAAAAAAATCTATCTGCATGTGAGTGAGTGAGCTGGTATGTGACTGATGGCATCAGCAAATATTTCCAGAGAAATAAAAATGCAGGTTGAGGATCAATGAATTCAATGGCATAAATTGGAAAGTCTCTCTTCATATATAAAGAGATGTTTCTTACTACTGTAGCACCACTCCTAATGATGCATGCAAAATCCAACTGTTTTCACAAAATGTATTTACTAGGTGAAACAGAAACCCCTTACATTGTGCATGCTTATATACAATACTGAGAGTGATGTTTTTTGTGAAAGCAGAATGTTTCAAATTTGCATCTCACATATTATTCCCTTGTTAAAGAACATTCTACCAAACATACAATCATTGGCTGACCAACTTGCAGTTTCAAACATTGTTAGCGTTGATCACCAGATTCCTTTCGAACTCTCAAATGCACAGTATCACAATGCAATATGCTAAAGGCTCATTTTGCATCTGTTCTCCATTTTGCAGACAGTTAGCTTTTGGGGAAAAGGAAGACTTTTTTATGATAATGGCCTCCAGTGAAATCTGTCTGCTGTTTCAACATCAAGTTAGAATACTATTTCATCAGGTACCCAGCATTTAAAAACAGAATTTAAAGCCTATTTAAACCTGTTGCTGTGTTTGGTTTGTTTTTTTTGCATCTATTTTATTATGCTGATATGTTGATGTTACTGTTATTTTTCTTTTGTGTGCTGTCTGACTAACTTTGCTTATCTGACATCTTTACATGGTACCAACACAATAGACTACAAATGGTACAGACTGCATATCTTTCCTTTCTTCCTCATTAAAAATATTAATGTAAATAATGTAAAATAAAAAGTATGGAAGTCCAAAGTAGTTGCCAAAAACTAGCCTAAATTTGTTAGGTTTGGTAAGTTAATTTTGGATTTCTGCTGTGTTACATTCAATTAAAGCATGCTTTTAGGATCGCAAAGCTTTATAGTTACAATGCCTGGAGCATATGCCAGTTTACTCATTAAAATACTTGTGGGATATAGGATCCACTCTAATTTGGCATGGGGTAATACAAAAGAATACCCAGCTCTCTTAAGAAGTATGTATTATGCAAAGATAGCTTCAAAGTTTATCCTGCAGATTTTAAATGCTTTGTAATTCACTAAATTGCCTTGGGAAAGTTTAAAACTAGACAGTCAAAGACACTTATCAGAATTTTCAACATCCTTACAAGGTTAAATTTCCCAGGATTCTTTGGTTAATATAATGACTGAGTGATATAAACCTTGCAATGTATGGCCACATCTTAATTATTTGGGGGAAAAACACTCTTGTTCTACAACTGGTTAAACTTAAATAAGAAAGGAATATTAAAAAGAAGGTGGACAAGAAATGATTTTACTCCCATTTTACTTCATAATATGTATAATTAGTATAATAATTAGTATTATTCATAATACTTCATTTAGTTTATTCCTCAATAGAAGTGGGTACTAAAACTTTTATGTCTGGGCTGGTAACTATGCCCACTTTTCCAAAATACACACTTTTCTTGTTCTGTCATCCATTCCAAAATAACTTTACTAACCAAACAGTCTCTCATCCTGTTACTACACTATCTTGCTGTTCCCTATTCTTCTGCAATCTTACCATCATGCTGTAGCAAGAGTTCCTCCAAAAAGACACAAGGAAGGTGTTTCCCTAAAGCAGGGGTGTCAAACTCACATTGTCATGGCATCATCATGTGACATATTGTGACTTTCCCCCCTTTCGCTAAACCAGGCCTGGGTGTGGCCAGCATGTGATGCATCCAGCTGACAGGCCAGGAGTTTGACAGCCCTGCCCTAAAGTCTCTTTTGGGAAAAAATAAAAAATAGTTTGGAATTCGTGAGTATGGCTTCTTTGTTGCTTTGTTATATATTTAAATATCTAAATTTAATTATTATTGTCATTATCTCCTCATTAGAACTCCTGAGATATATTGCTAAGTTGGAACTACCCTCACTATCTCCTTTTTTCCAGCTTAAACAAGGGAGTAAATAATAACTGGGTTGATCAGGTTTAGGTACACATTTTATTATGGTGGATATCTAAAAGATAATTATAGTTTTGCAAACAATATTTAAGGAAGGAAAGGATGACTATACAAATATGATAGATCCAGAGAGAGAGAGAGAGAGAGAGAGAGAGAGAGAGAGAGAGAGAGAGAGAGAGAGAGAGAGAGAGAGAGATGAATGATAGACAAAGGAAAAAGGATCACTGAAGACAATAAAGCCAGAGCTTTTGAGACAGTCTATGAAAGAAAATTCTATTTTCTATTTCAAAAATGTAATATTTTTCCTAGGTCCAGGCCATTATCCCCCCAAAAGAAGATGTGGATATTTGTTAGAATCAATTCACATGCAACCTTGAATGTTTTACAAATAAACCACATGTCTTTGAACCCTAATTCTCCATTCTTGGTATGAAATTATTATATTAGATTTGCATGGCAAATGAAGAATTAATGTCATACAGACATCTCTAATCAAAATAATTAGTAGTGAGTTGCATTTCATAGACTCCAATGCATTTGTTGCTGTCTTTGAAAATACTTGGAGTGTTGCTACTTTCTATTGATAAATATAAAATATGTAGATAAATAGTATCTGTTTTACTAGAGTGAACAATCCTCATAAATTCCAGCCAAAACATATATACCGGAAGGATGCTAGCTGTGAGTCATCTGAATAAATTACAATTCTTAAGATTATTTTAGTTAGTTTCTATCACTAATGTTCCGTTTTTCATACTCATTGTGTTTGCAATACTGCCTGTCATTTTGACTCAGCCATAGTAATCAGAACATAGTCCTTCAGGAGATTAGAATTCTAAAAAACAAATGCTTTATTATTTTAATATAAATATTACTGTTGAGATTCAGGAGTGCCTGATCTATAATACAATTGTTTGTACTAAGGGGAATTTTTATGAGTGCTATTAATAGAGGATTTACAGCACATAGAGGAAAAGAGAAAACAAGAACAAGATTATGTGATTTGGAAAAATAATCCAGGGTAGTAGGAAGATATGTTAGATATGCCAGTTACTTAAAAACAGGTTGAGTTTGCCATCAAAGAGATTAAGGAGACTTGTGGCATATGAGGTTCTACAGACAAAAAATGGTAACACAATATTTGTTTACTCTAGATGAGTTCAAGTCACCAGGACCAGATAGACTACATTCCAGAATTATGAAGGAGCTGACAGATGTGATTTCAGAACAACTGGACTATGTCTTTC
This sequence comes from Natrix helvetica, assembly GCF_964273705.1. Classification (NCBI taxonomy): domain Eukaryota; kingdom Metazoa; phylum Chordata; class Lepidosauria; order Squamata; family Natricidae; genus Natrix; species Natrix helvetica. The sequence goes on along the minus strand of NC_138548.1, from coordinate 96,621,828 downwards.
AAAGTTCATGGAGTATTGGAAACTACCAGAAGACTGGAAAACAGCTGATGTGGTCCCCACTTTAAAAAAGGGTAGAAAAGGATCCAGAAAACTACAAACAAGCATCTAACATCAAAACCTGGAAAGATCTTGGAAAAGATAATCAAGCAATGGATCTGTGAATTCCTAGAAGCAAGCAAAGCAATTACTAGAAGTCAACACTGGTTTATCAAAAAGAGATCATCCCAAACAAATCTTATTGCATTCTTCAATAAAATGACCAAATTAGTGGATCAGTAAAATGCTGTGTTGTAATTGGACTTTAGTAAGGCATTTTACAAGGTAGATCATAACCTATTTCTTGGTAAGATAGAAAAATGTAGAATAGATGGCATCACCACCACATGGATTTGTAAATGGTTGACAAACCACGCTCAATGTATAGTTCTCAATGGAACTATATATAAATGGAGGGAAGTAAGCAATGGGGAACCCAGGGGTGAAATTCAGCAGGCTCTGACAGGTTCTGGAGAACTGGTAGTGGAAATTTTGAGTAGTTCAGAGAACTGGCAAATACCACCTCTGGCTGGCCCTAGAGTGGGTTGGGAATGGAGAGTTTGCAATATCCTTCCCCCAGGAGAGAATGGGGATTTTGCAGTATTCTTCCCACCACGCCCACCAAGCCATGCCCACAGAACCAGTAGTAAAAAAAATGAATCCCCCCTGGGGGTACCCCAAGGTTCTGCTTAGGCCTAATGCTCTTCAACATCTTCATAAATGATTTATATGATGGGATAGAAAGGGAACTCATCAAATTTTTAGATGACACCAAGCTAATAGCAATAGTGCTTAGACTTATATACCACTTCACAGTCCTTTATAGCCCTCTCTAAGTGGTTTACAGAATCAGCATATTGCCCCCAAAAATCTGGGTCCTGATTTTACCCACCTCAGAAGGATGGAAGGCTCAGTCAACCTTGAGCCTGGTGATATTCGAACTGCCAAATTGCAGGCAGCCAGCAGAAGTAGCCTACAGTTCAGATTACAAGTTATTTGCATCTATACTAGCAGAGAGACTCAAAAAGTATTTAAATAGTTTTATCCAATCTGATCAAAATGGGTTTTTTTACCAAAGAGACAAATGAAAGATAATATGAAAATGATTTTGAATACTTTGGAATACTATGAGGCCCATCCTGAAAAACAAATGGCTTTGATGTTTCTTGACGCACAGAAGGCTTTTGACAACATGAAGTTCATTTGGAACAGATGGATTTTGGTAAGAAATTTATCCAAACCATATAAATGGTATATCATAAACAAACCGCAATATAATGGTAAATAGAGAATTGACAGATTCTATTGAAATAAAGAAAGGTACGAGACAAGGTTGCCCATTATCACTGTTACTTTTTCTCTTAACATTAGAAGTCTTAAATAGAAAGATTAGAGAAGAAGAAGAAATAAAAGATTAGATTGGGCTAGGACTTTTTTGAAGATCTAAATAAAAAAGTCTTGAAGTTTATTTGGCAAGGGAAAAAAAGCAAGAATAAAACTTAAATTGTTTACAAGATGCTAGAATAAGAGGAGGATTGGGCCTACCTGATTGGGAGTTATATTATCAAGCAACAAACCTGATGTGGATTAAGGAGTGGGTAACACTAAAAAATTCCAGATTATTGAATGTAGAGGGTCATGATTTATTGTTGGGATGGCATGCTTTTTTATGGTATAAGGGAACTAAAGCACATGGTTATTTTAGAAGACATTATATAAGGGAGGCCTTGTTATTAAACTGGGAAAAGGTTAAAATATTACATTACTTAAAAACTCCAACCTGGATATCAACTATTGAAGCATTTTCATATCCAATAATATATAAAAAGGAACAAACAGTAAGATATGTTGAAATATTGAATACAGAGGGTGAACTCAAATCTATTCAAGAGTTGAAACAAGAAGGAATAGAAATGAATTGGTATTCATATTTACCGATACAATCTAGATATAATGAAGATAGAAAATCAATAGGTCTTTACAATGAAATGACTGAGTTAGACAATATTTTAATAGGTACTGATGAAAAAGTAATTAAAAAACTATATGGATATTTATTAGAGACTAAATTACAAGAGAAACAAGTTAAAGAAACTATGATAGCTTGGGGGGAAAACTTTGGGTATGGGATAGACTTAGAAAAATGGCAGAAATTGTGGTCTCAAAATTATAAAATGACAATGTCAACTGCATATAGACAAAATTTGTATAAGATGTTTTACAGGTGGCATCTATCCCCAACAATAACATCAGTAACTGAGAGGAATCTAGGAATCCTAGTGGACAACCATTTAAGTATGAGCCAGCAGTATGCTGCAGCTGCCAAAAAAGCCTAGGCTGCATCAACAGAGGAATAGTATCAAGATCATGTGATTAGTACCAATATACACTTTCTTGGTAAGATCAAACTTGGAATACTCCAGGGGTTAGACTAGAAGAGCTCCAAGGTCCCTTCCAATTCTGTTATTCTGTATAATAGAATATCCAAATATTAAGAAGAGGTAGCCATGCTGAAAAATTATGCCTTTCTGTCTGTCTGTCTTCTGTCTGTCTGTCTGTCTGTCAATCCATTCATCTCTGGCTTTTATGTAGGACCTACTGCCTCGGTTTGATCCTGTGATTCCAAGAGGAATTGGACAGCATTTCAGAGCTGTAACTGTCAGGGTGTAAATTCAGTCCTGTATTCAATGAGGGATGAACCATGGATTCTCCTTGAAGTATACTTGATAATTAAGCAAAATAAACCTGAGATATATTCTAAGAAACACATTTTATTGTAAAGAAAATGAAAACACAAACTTACTAGCTAACGATTACATTTTGGCAGAGTTCCTCCCTACCACCTTGGTAGGCGAATAAAAGAAGCAAAGAAGCAATAATAATGACGAAAGAATGTGGAAGAATGTGGACATGCGTAGTGAGTTTTAGTGATAAGAGTCAGATCAGTCTACCATATGTCTTAGAGTTGAAGCACAGCTGGCAAACAAAAAAATGCAGTGACAGTAACCTTGCATACCTGCATCTTATATTGATATGTCTCCTCATGTTGCTCCCAGGAGATCTGGGTAGGTACTGGTGCTGGTAAATGTATCCCTGAATGAGGAGATGATCCTGCTGTCACTGAAGAAGTCCCCTTTCACAAAAAGTCATCAGTGGACTCTTTTGGGATAATTTTTTCTGCTTGCCAACCTTTCCTTTTTATAGATAGTTGTTAAGAAGGTTATTGTTCTGCAGGTTCAAAGAGCCTGAAGGAAGTTGGTTATCTGGACCTTTTTTAGTCCAAATTTTAGACCATGCATGGACCAAAATGGCGTTAATTGTACTTGTGGATTACTTCAGGTGGGAGTAGTATGTTTGCTGTTCAGGTATCCTTGTTCTCTTTGACTTCTTAGAGGCTTTTTATACTGTTGAGCTTGATAACCTTCTGGACTAACTCCAGCAATTAGGTGTCAGAGATGCAATTTTGTTCTGGTTCTTCTTCTGTTATAAGTTCTAGTTAGTGTTGATGGGATGAGAGTCCTTGATCACAGCTTATGCTTTGTGAGGTGCCACAAGGTTTAACATTCTCTCCTTTTTAACATCTACTTAAAGCTGTTGAGTAAGATCATCTAATGGAGTGGAGTGAGGTATCATCACTATGCAAACAACAATTAGTGGTATATAACTGCTCTACCCCAGACTGACTATGGAGTTTTGGTCTCAGGGTCTGGAAGCTATGAAGTTTTGGATGGAGAAGAAAAGACTTTGGCTCAACCGTAGCAAAACCAAGTAGTTATAGGGTTTTAGCCATCCTCCTTTTTTCTGCCAGAAATGACCATTCTCTATTTTAGTTCTAGGTGCAGCTGTACATTTTAAGTTCTTTCTGCACTCCTGACTCCTGCTTGGTGGCAACTGTATCTCCAGGGGGACTTTTATGCATCATCATTCTTTGTGCCAAGTATGCCCTTTCTGGGCTGGGAGATATTGTACATAATCATTTGAACTTTGGTCATCTTCCAAAAGGTCCTGCAAAATTTTGTGTGTATGATGTTTGTATGATGCTTTTGAGTTGCAATTGGTCCAAAATGTAACAGCTTGGACAATATGTGTATTTCCAGTCACCCAATGTTACAATTTTTCTATACAAGCTGCATTGGTTTCCAGTAGGTTTCTAGATATAATCCATGATGCTTGTTGTCACTTATTTATTTATTTTTTAGAACTTACATAGCCACACATCTCATATGATGAGTCTAGGTTGTTCACAAAAATCCATAAAGAACATAGTTAAAATAACATACCAAATAAACACTTCATGGCATGGGACTGGTATATTTGAAATTCCTGGTGATCTCTACCTACTATTTGATCAATCAGAGGGACATAGATTAGTCTCATCAGTTTTAAAAAAAATCATATTGTAGAATCTAGGAACTGTGCTTGTTTTGTCAGCTGCCCTCTGGATTTATCTGATATTAAATTGACCCCCAACTCTGCTAATCTTCTGGGATGCATTGAATTCCTGGTTGTTTGCTTAGCATAGAGATTGTGAAGTTAGTGAAACTCAAGAGGTTAATATAATTTTGGTTTTTGTTTTATTCCTGGCTGCCATCTTGGTTTTGTTACATACATAACAATGTATATTTTATGGTGTGATTTCCATTTTGTTCACTGCCAAGAGCTGCTGTAGTAAGAGGGGTGATCATATAAATCAAAACCAACCAACATAATAAAACACAATCATTGAGCTGTTGTAAGATTTTTTAAGTAAAAACAAAATAACATTGCAGATGGATTTCAGGAAAAGGAAAAGGAATGGCGAGAAGGGCAGTGCAAGTGATGGAAAAGCTCATAGGAGACATAATGATCAAAAGTTAAAGGGAATGACAAGTACTTTAGGCCAAAGTGAAATAAATTCTTAATGTAGTGGAAAACAGAGAATTTGGAAACAGTGATTTGGTTTTGTTTATTTAATTTCTATAGTTATATCTGGGAGACATAGAGTTACGACTCAAGTCACCAAGGCAGATAAAGGCTTTGATGGAATCCTTTATTGTTCTGCTAATTCCACAACAAATGGGTCTATAATGGCCAGTAAAGTTCCATTCCAGATTTCCCTGAAGTCAGCCAACTACAGTCCCCACAAACAATAGCTAGTAAGTGACAAAACTGATTCACAAAGGCAGAGAGAAAGTCCAAGGATAAGGTGCGAGCTGCTAGGGAACGTTCCAGAGATACGGTCTGCAAGGGAAGGTAGTCCATGAAGGAAAGGAAAGTCCACAGGGGAAGCAGCTCCATGAGGCAAAGGCAAGGTAGAGACAGAAATACAAGGCAAGGCTGAGTTTTTTCCCCAAGGCCAGGGGAGTGCATGCAAAAGCAAATAATTGTTCTTGACAAAGACAATTTTCCCCAGCCTCTGCTTAAGTCAACCCAAGCCAGTTGTTCCTTTGTGAGGTGGGTTGGGGTAACCTTCTCCCAAGCAGCCTCACAGTCCTCCTTTGAGCTTGTCTCTGCTCTACTCTTCATGCCCCCAAATCAAATGGGGGAGGCATCTGTTCCTCATCAGAAGGGATCTGTTGCCTCTCAATGCCACTGCCTGTCTGCAGCCAATCCTTCCCCATGTCTGAGAGGAGAACAAGCTCCCTATCTAGTTGATCACCTCCCCCATTGCCCGAGGGCCTGGGACAGCATTGTCCTCAGCCCCTGGCCTCCGCATTGCAGAGGAGATATGTCATCTGCATTCCAGGGGACATGTGCCATTCCCGTTGGACAATCCCTGTTCCAACTCCTACTCCTCCAAACCAGGATCTGATGGGGCCATGATACAAAGAAAAGACCCAACCAAGAAAGAAAACTTTCAGAAGTGTTAAGGGTATTTAATGAGCTGCTCACAGACAAGCCATACGTAACAGGGCTGTGCATGCCTCGCAATTGGTTGGGAAGACATGGTATGGATTTATGTCAGCAAAGGAAGTCCCTGCTCTCTGGCAAAGCTAAAATAATTGCAGCTGCTTTAAGAAGTCAATCTGATGGACCTTTCCAAGTATCACCTGATTGAGCAATGAGTAAAACAGAAATCAGAGAAAGGTGTGTGTGCTGCACATGAGCCCTGTTCCTAACTATAGAAGCCACCTGATCAGATACAAGGATTTCTGAGTACTCATTTTTATAGCCAGTCATTCAAGCCTTTCACTCCAACAGATGTTGTGTTTATTTATAGCTCATGCACTCCAGATTAGTTCATTCATCAGATGGACTTGGAAAGCAGGGTGAATTGTGGAAATAACAAATGGATGTACTGAACTGTGAAAGGCAGCATTAACGTATTTAAGGCGTGGACAGAAAATTAATCTCCTCATGGACCAATTTGTTTGCAAGATAAAACAATATGTTGTGTTTGTGTGTGCTTGTGTGTGAGAGGGAGAGACAGTGAAATCGTGTTCTGTATTGCATAACATACATATTAAAACCAAAAGAGGAGATAATGGCTCGTAATAAATATTTCTACATTCAGCTCAGCAAATTTGACACATTTTAGAGACCCAGGTGCTATTATTGCAAAATAATTAAATAAAAGACATTGTGATTATATGTATTTGTTAGTTTAATACAGGAAATGTTATTGATCTTATTGCATATCACTAGTAGATATAGTACATACCTTTTTTTAATGAAAATTATCAGTACTTTTGATCAGTGACGTCATCAAAGTAAACAAACCCACGTGCTGATTACGTCACCAGATCATGCCCCTAAGCGGAAGTGACGTGCACAGCCCCCACCCTCCGGATGTGACGTGCATAGCCCTCCTCCCCGGCTGGGATGTGTATAATTGACCCCCCGTGGTACAGGGTTGGCCTGGCACTTTCTTAGTTTTACCTCCCGGGGATTTATTCATTTTAATTGGGTTTGGGGTTTTAATAAGCTTTTAATGTACTATATTTATTATTCTATATACAGTCTTGCAACCTCCTCCACCTACGTATTTAATTATTTAACTGTTTTATGTATGTATTTTATAACGCATTTTAGTGACTGTACACCGCCCCGAGTCCCTTTCGGGAGAAGGGGTGGTCTATAAATACGAATAATAAATAAATAAATAAATAAATAAATAAATAAATAAAGGGTTCACAAAGGTCATAGCCCTAGCCGGATATTTGTATATTGGCCTAAGCCCATCATGATGAGTAGCCCTAACAGATAAGGCGTTGTGCAATATCCTAGCCCTATTTTTTCAGATAAGATGTGTTGAAACTTACCTCATCAGGAAAGATAGCAAGATTCTGTGTACATGATTAGTTTAACCCTAGATTAATTCTATGGACATTCAAGGGGGAGGGTGGGTTGTGAAATAAAAAAATGTTTTTTATTTGTAATCATTCTCCTAAGGGCTGCATTTAAACCCACATTTTTTCCCTAGAAGGTATTTATTTCTAGGCAATGTTGGTTTAATTTTTGTGGAGACAGGGGTCTGCATTTAACCCACCTTTTTTTTTTCTAAAAGGTATTTATTTCTAGGTGGATTTAAAAACATTTCCTTGAAGCCTGGGGGGGGGGGGGAAACACAGCCCTTTTAAACCCTGCAGCTGGTTTTTACCTTTGTAAAATCTAAAGACACATATTTTGCCAATTGCACACTCAAATACTCATGTAACCGTTTTGAAGCCCACCTACAGGAAAAGACAAGGAATATTAACAGGAATTAAAATGTTCACAAGAGGAAACTCACCAGGTTGCATGCAGGGAATAAGTCTTGTTCAAGCATGCCTGGGAAATGCCCTGGCATGTCACACCCACCCGCCAACCTGACCCCCTGTGATTCTGGGCATGCGCAAGAGACATGTGTGGGACATGTCCAGGCATGCCTTACCCACCCACCCACCCAGCCCACTCCCCTGTGATTCTGGGCATGCGCAAGAGCCATGCAGGGACATGCCTGGGCATGTCATACCTCCCATGATTCCAGGCATGCGCAAGGCTCACTTGTCATTACAAGAGCTGGGTAGTTTGCCTTAATTTCAGCAGTCTCTTGAAGATGGCAACCTCAGATTCCAAAGATGTTTTTAAAACAGCAGCAAAAGCCAGCATCGCATGCTCTGACACAAGGCCCCAACCTCCAGAATGCAGCAAATCCTGTTGCAAAGGTTATGATAAAGAAAATTTTTTATTCAGACCTGTTTTGCACGGCTGCAGCATGGTGTGTTGTAATTTTAACGATGATGTCCAGAGTACTTACCGGACAGTATGTGAAACAGCGAATGATGCTTCACTATCTTCCAGCAATGGTAAGTAAATATGTTTTTTTGTTTTGTTTTTGTTTTTTATGATATTGTAAATGACACTGGAGTGGATAACTCACTAACAAGAGGCAATTTATATTTTGCAGACTCCAAAATAATAACTCCTAGACAACAAACTCTTCAAGACACCCCGATTTTATATTCCAGTGGTAATTACCGCGGCCATAAAGCTTCTGCAGATTTTTATGATCTAGACTATAACTGGGATTCTGAGCTATCCCAGAGACCACACTATCTACCCAGTGAGCTAAAGAGCTGCAATTTGTGTAAAGACTGGTTTGCTTGTGGCTGCGGACATGATTTGTGGAATACAGACACAACGAATTGTAAAATAGTGTGTTATGCACCTCTATATTCTGCTTCTGATAGTAGTGATGAGGGCTATTTTTCTGATGGAGGGGGCATGGCCCTTTGAACTCTGTATAACCAATAAAAGATTGTGTTAATGTCAATGCATGACCCATTTGTCAGTGTTCTTTCAATATAATGATGCATGAAAAAGTTCTAAGCCATATTTATTATACTCCAGGATATGTAGGGAGTTATGGAGGAGTAAATACCCTTTTTCAGGAAGCTAGAAAACATGATAAAAACCTGACCATGAAGCAAGTCAAGACATGGCTGTCAGGGCAAGATGCTTATATGCTTCATAAGCCTGCAAGAATTAACTTTCCTAGAAATAAAACAGTAGTGTCTGGCTTAGATCATCAATGGCAGGCCGACTTCATAGATGTCTCCAAAATTTCTAAAGAGAACCAGGGAAAAAAATACATCTTAGCAGTTATCGATGTGTTATCTAAATATGCCTGGGCCTCCCCTTTATCTGATAAATCAGGGAGGGAAGTTACATCCGCCTTCCAGAATATCTTTGAAACAGGACGTGCACCCCGAAAAATACAGACAGATGCTGGTAAAGAGTTCTTGAATACGCCACTGAAGAAACTTTTAACACGTTATGGCATTCATCATTTTGTCACCCATAGTGAAACTAAAGCAGCAGTTATAGAGAGGTTTAATAGAACCCTAAAAAACAAACTCTGGAGATATTTCACAGCTAGGAATACCCATTGGTACGTGGACATTTTGGCAGACACTCTTCAGGGGTACAATAGCACTTACCATCGTAGCATTGGGACTGCTCCTAAAGCCGTAAATTTGTCTAACGAAAGGGATGTGTGGCTGAGACTTTATGGGGTAAGTTTAAAAAGTAAAAGAAAGGAAAAATGTCTTAAGGTGGGGGATCATGTCAGGGTATCTAGACTGAAGGGGAAGTTTGAAAAGGGCTATCAGCAAACCTATACGGATGAGATATTCATCGTCAAAGAACTGGGGACAAGGGGGGAAAGAGTGGTGTATAGATTAAATGATTACACAGGTGACCCTGTAGAGGGAGCTTTTTACTTTGAGGAGCTCCAAACGGTTCCTGCTGACCATCAGCGTATATACAGAATAGAGAAAATTATCCAAAAAAGAGGGCGGGGGAGACGCAGAGAGTTTCTAGTCAAATGGAATGGCTGGCCAGAGAAGTTCAACAGTTGGGTTAAGGCTACTGAAGTACAACATCTTTGAAATGTCAGATTTTTACATCACCCTCCCCAGCAATACATCAGCAGAAATTTTCCCCCAAAACAAAAATTCTAATTTTACTATTCAATTAGCGAGATTGTTGGATCTTCCAGGGTCATGGAAAGTAGGTCTAGCAGAGATACAGTATCCGCATAGTTGGCACACATTAACTTCTCCTGGATATTTTGAAATTGCTAACGAGAGAAAGAAATGGCATTTTTCTTTGAGAAGCGGGTACTATAATAGCATCCGACAACTGTTAGAAAATATGAACAAGCTTATATCAAATGCCAAGGATGGACCTAAGACAACCCTACATTATGATTCAGTGGGTCGAAAAATTAATCTTAAAGGAGATGAACCGCATACCATTCCAGTTAGCGGAGAACTTGGACATCTGTTAGGTATGTTCCCAGGATTCAGCACCTTATATGTTTACACAGACATTGTAGAGCTCCAGATAGTAGGTGACTTCTATGTGCCGTTACTACGCTGTGTGCCTGTGCGGGGGCAAGACAATGATTTCATAACTGTGACCTATGACCATCCACATTATGTGCCAGTCAGCAAACATCACATTGATACCGTTACTATAGAAATCAAAACCGACCAGGACAAAAACATGCATTTTTATCACGGGAAGGTGATTGTCAAGCTTCATTTTAGGCCTCGGAAAAGTGAAGGATGGTTGTAAACAAGGAGCACGGGAGACCTCAAGACTACATAGCTTACTACAGGGCACAAGCTGGGGGAGGCCTTCCAGGCTTCCGAGGAGCCCCCATTATGTACGGGACCGGTTTAGGAGGGTTGTTCCGTGGACTTTTTCGAAAAGCAATGCCTTTTTTGAGGCGGGGATTAGAAATCATAAAGCCGCATGTGAAATCTGCTGCCAAAAACATCGCTAGAGATGTTGCGGGCCATCTTGTATCCCGTGTTGTTGAGAGCGGGCAGGATGGATCAGGGCTGGTCATAGCCAGGAAGAATTACGCATTGGGCCCGCCTATTCCGTTTAAAAAGAGAAGACTTGTGAAAAAATCCCGTCATACCAAGAGGAAACGTGCACAGAAGAGGAAACCCTGTGACAAGGAAGACATATTCTAATACATTATGGCATTTATTCATTCTGCTTCAGAGGAATGTGTTAAATCTGAACTGGATCTTTTTCAACTGGCGCCTACACAGACCAGTATTGAAAACAGTACCTATATCGAGATCCCTCCTTTATCAGCGCTAACGCCCAACGCCCCCCTGGAATTTTTCATCACAGGGCATGGTGAGCATTACACCAATTTAAACAACACCCTTCTGTATGTGAGTTGCAAGATTGTAAAAGCTGACGGGACGGATATTGATGATGGGGCAAGGGTGGCCCTGGCCAACTACCCCATAGCATCGCTGTTTAACCAGCTGGATGTTACCTTGGGAGATCGGCTCATTACACAGAGCCATCATTGCTATTCGTATAGGGCCATAATTGAACTGATTCTCAACTTTGGTGGTGATGCGTTGGGCACCCAATTTACTTCTGGGGGTTTTTACAAAGATGATTCGGACCTCATGGAGAGTACTCTACTGACAGTGGCTGGGAACTCTGGTTTCAAAGCGAGAGCCAGACACACGGCCGGTAGTCGTAAATGGGACCTGCTTGGGCCTCTGCATAGTGATCTGTTTTTTCAAGACAGACTGCTAATTAATGGCGTAGATGTGAAAGTCAAACTCACAAGAAGCAGAAATGAATTTAGTGTGATGAAGGATGGCAATGAGAATTACAAAGTGCAACTCCTGGCTGCTTCTCTCTTTGTAAAATGTGTAAAAGTAGCCCCGGGAGTGCGTCTTGGCCATGCAGAAGCTTTGCTCACCTCCAATGCCAAATACCCCATTGATCGAGTGGGGATGAAGGTTTACAGCATTCCCGCAGGTAGTCTTGTGTGTAATCAGGAAAATCTATTTCTGGGCCAACTACCTAAACAATTAGTGATTGGGTTTGTGGACAATACAGCTTTTAGTGGGGATTATGAAAGAAATCCATTCAATTTTCAACACTGCAATGTCAATTTTTGCGCCCTGCATTGTGATGGCGAACAGATCCCCGCAAAGCCTCTTCAGCCCGATTATGAGCATGGTCTTTTTGTGAGAGAGTACATGCAGATGGTTCAAGCAACAGGCAAAGGCATGAAAGACAGACCGATGTTAATCAGCCGGGAAGAGTTTAACCGAGGGTATACTTTGTATTGTTTTCACCTGAGTCCTGATCAGGGATGCTCTGAGCACTATTCATTGATCAGGAACGGTAACCTCAGAGCCGAAATTAGATTTGCACAGCCCCTCCCCAAAACCGTTAACATGATACTCTATGCAATCTTTGAAAATTTTATTGAAATAAGTCACACAAGGAATGTACTTTTTCATTATATGTGAGTATGGATACACAGCAGCTCCTCCACTTGTTCTCTGGAAAAACTACCTTTCTAGGGGTCTACCCTTGTGACCTGTTACCCCAGAGACAAATCTCCAAAAGACCTTTTGGATTAATCGTAAACACCCATCCTCACACTTTTCCTGGCGAACACTGGCTGGCCCGCTACTTCCCATCTCCCGGATATGGTGAATTTTTTGATTCTTATGGAAGACCTCCGGATAGCCATGACTTTCCTGGCTCCATAGTGATGTTTTTAGAGCAGCAAGCTGAGAAGTACACATTTCACCAACGGCAATTGCAACACCCCAGTGCTGTGACCTGCGGACAACACTGTGCGTTTTTTCTACTGAACCGTATTAAAGGAGTGACCTATGAAAATATTTTAAAGATGTACTCCAATGCCGATATTAAAAATGATCAAATGGTAAAGCTGTTTGTAAAAACTATAAAGGTTGGGAGGGGGCTTGGAATCTGTAACCGTCACCAGTGCATGCAGGCCTTACTGTAAAATAAAGAAAAAGACTTAAACGTTTTTACGTGTATCAGTGTTTTTATTCATTTTAAAAATTGAGCCAGTCACCAAACCTGAGCTGACTTCTAGGTTTTATTGTCCAAGGGCTAGTGGGGGTGCCTGTAAACATAGGCTTCTGAGACCCAAAAGGTGCTGTCATAACAGAGTCAGGGCTAGCAGCAGTTTCATCCTTAACAACCAGAGTATCTTTCAACTTTTCTATTTGCTCTTTAACAGCAGTAGACCCCAACACAGAAGTTGGAACATTCACCTCAGCCATAGCATTCATAAAATCATCCCATCCTTTAGGTTTCCGCTTCTCAGTAGGGGCTCGGCATTGCGAGGCGCCTTTCACCAAGTCTAAAATATTAGTACCGGGAACAGGTACACCTTTGTATAAAAAGGTACTGCGATCATCCCAGGTTGAGACGTCCTGGTGTTGCTTCATTTTGTTCAGCAAAAGTTCTGCATTTTTCCTATAACGAGCGCTCACACCGCTTAGGATATCATCCATAGCTGTGCCCTGTGGAGTTGGATGTGGCGGCTGTTCTGGTAATGTTGGAAGTGGCTGAGGGTGTCCCGGTGGATAAATGAGATTCAGTTTGTCCTTTTCAGACTCATTTTGCCTGGTCAGTCTTAGATACCTCTGCAGTACAGAATTGTACAGCTTAATCTTGTCATCCTCACTCAAATCAGGCCTCTCATCATCCAACCGGTTAGTGGCTGTAGTCCCCATAGTAGGCGTCCTGCCCTGTAGCTGCTCCATCTGATGACGCATCTGATGACGCGACACCAGATACATTTTCTCGGCATGGTCCATGGTTTAGCCTGCTAACAGGCTAGTCAACAGAGGAATAGCCGCCCCTAGTAAGGGCCCTATAAAACCACCCGACTGAAGTATGATCTGCTTCTTCTTTTTGAGTGAAACCTTTCTATCACTCAACTTTTTAATAACACCCTTCTTACTCTTTAGAGACCGGAATTGTGAAGGTTTCAGAGGAAGATTTCCTTTTAGGGTATTCAGTGCTATTTCTGCTATTGACCCCACCAGGTCATTATTAGCATTGCATAAGATGGCTTTTCTTTGTCTTGGTCCGGCCTTTACTAAGATTTTTAAAAGCCCCCAATTTCTACGTAACCTCTCTGACATCTTAAATGAACTAGCACTAAGGTAACCGAGCTACAACTTTTTACTCTTCTTTTTCATTGTGTAAACAGTAGGCCAATCAGGGGGGAAGAGACCTGTTCTTAGCCTATAGAATTCTGGAGTGGTGGCTGACAAATCTACTAATAGGTACCCATGTGGTTTGTGAGTGGCATCTTGGAATACTTCTAAAAAATACTTTGTGTTAGTGGGGTACATCTGCCTGGCCAGTGTGACAATTTGCATCTGATCACGGGGGCTTTTGAATAATACCAAATATTTGGAATTCAGAGCTATTGTCCTCATTTTCTTACCTTGAAAAAACAGGTTTTGTAGTATGAGAATAATGCTAAGGTTTCTGTGATGAACGTACTGTGTAAAAGCCTTCTCTATTTGGTCACTGTCACCGGCAGATGCCATGAGATCATCTATCACAGCTAGAGTTATTTGATTTGGTGGAAACAAGGCATCATCTTCAAAAGAAGATGGTAGACCTTCCATAAACTTAATATAAGGGAATTTATTAAGCAGATCTTTGTACAGAGGTTGCCAACAGCTATAAAACCATACAATATTTTGAGGACTTTGAGACAATACCGCATCGCCATGTTCTAACATTTGTTTGATAAAAAAAGATTTGCCAGAATTGGACGGTCCACTTATAATACAGGAAAAAGGGTGTACAAATTGTGCAATGTTTTCCATAATCCTTAATAACCGTAAGGCAGTGTACAGTAATCCTCACTCTTTAATAACCTTTTATTATACACTACTTTTAGAGTTTTTCGGAGGACCCTTGTTTCTAGGGTCCACTGTTTCTTAACCCTGACAATCCCCAACTGTTCTACCCTGATCTCTTTTTTTCTCTCTGCATCAGACAGACAATAATCGTCTACCAAATCTTTCAAACTGTCAAAGTTAACTTTACTGCTATTACCACAATTTAGTGTGATTCCCTTCACCTTTACCACCGCTTCACCGTTGGACAAAGCATAAGCATACGTTTTGGGGCCGGCCGCAACAAACTCTGTTATCGTAGTGTTTGGTGGAATTTCGCTTGTCAGTTGTCCTAAATAATCACCCAAAGGGGGTGTCCACGCCCCCTCTCTACTTACAAAGATGACTGAATCGGTGTTGTGGTACAGACACCTATCACCCAGCCCCTCCAGTAGTCTGTATAATTACAGCCGTGCATAGGCGGTCGTAAAGCTGGCAATGAATACATTAGTGAATGAGGATTTGGTGGGGTGGTTCTTGGCTGTTTTCCACGTCACGACGGCTGTCTCTGTATCCACAAACTCACATGAGGAAACATCATAATAGGGTACAAAAAGATATTTGAATAATTCCTCAGGGTTTGTCACCACTGATGTGGTCAGGTGGTTGGTGCTCTGGCCAAACTTGCCCCACAGCGAATTTAAAAAGAGTTTGGCAATCTGTCTTTTAGCAGGATTTACTTCAATGTGGTCACGTCGTAAACGGACACCTTCCATCTTTTCGTAATCCTGAATATATTGCTCTTTATCCTGATCTGTTTTGCACCATTCAGGGTAACCACTGGCCTCCTGTTTCTGTCTAAGATGCATGTTCATATATCCTGAAAATAGCTCATTTGAAGTTCTTTCAAAATGCCAGACCTCATAAATTTCAACAATTCTGTAACCTTTTTCTAAGGCTACATTCAATTCAACAGTACACCATGTCCCTGTCAGAGCTCTTTCCTCATCACTGTGTTTACAGGGGGAGGTTTGCAGCTTTTCTGTGCAGGTTGCGCACAAACTAAACATTAATTTGCCCCCTGATTTGTGAGGTAGGACTGGGAAATAGAGATTCCTTGGCGGGTACACTTTGACTTTGACTAGCCCAAAATATTGCTTTATGTCCCCAAAGTTTTGATAGATGATTTGAGGGTGTCCAACTGGATACTCCTTGGTCTTATTCACAAAAGGATACAAACTGGTGAAATCGTAGTATAAGATTTGTTCACCAGGTTTTGGTTTGTAGTACAGACATGTAGCATTTGTTCTACCACCAAAAAAAGCATCTCGAGGATTCAAAGGAGTTGGGAGCTTATTCTCGACTAGAAACTGCTTCAAAGAGGTGTCATCCTCCACCATGGCCCGCCATTCATGTTCCCAGATGCAGCGCACAGCATAACCCTGTGCCCTGAGGTACTCTTCTTTAATCCTAGTATGGCTGTGCAGGCTGCCATATGTTGAATCAAGTAATTTGTTGAAGTCTTTTTCAGAGTAGCAGACAGGGCACCCATGAAAAAAACAGCCATGAAATTCAAAAGCCGTGGGGGTTCCATTTATGACAGCAAAACCATCCAAAAAATATTTGCCCACTTTCTTTTCACCGCCCTTCAGAGCATGTTGAATATTGAGCTTCTCAGTGTGTTCTATATGCAACAACCATTGAATCGCTGGAGCTGAATAACTTTTCTGTGTATTGTGATAATTGTCCAAAGGATCTAAAGCAATGGTATTGCTTTTCAAATACATGAACCGGTACTGAGCCATGCAGACAGATGCCAATGTGATATATTGGAAGGGGTCAATGCATTGAATCTCTTCAACAATATCCCCCCCGACCCCACAGTGGTACTCACGCTCAGTCATTTTCATCACTTGATCCCTAAATCGAATGCAGGCCTCTCTTAATATATCTACATCCTGTCTGCAATAGTAAGCCAGAGCCTTCTTTAGTTTAAACACAGTACCTCTATTAGCAGTGTGCCATTTCAGGAATTCTTCTCTCCCCCCGGTCATCATGGTTTCTGGGCTGTAATACTTGGTTTCAGGGAGTGGTCCCACGTAGTCTTGATTGGCCATTGTATTGAACAAGTGGGGGAAATATCCTTTGCAGCCTTGAAACCCCATAGCTTTGGGTAATTTGGATAATTTAAGTGGTAGAAATGACAGGCTATCGATAAACCGAATTTTATAATCTGGAAGGGTAATACACAGAAGTTTTCCCCCCTGACTTATAAGTTGAACCCTAACCTTTTCATGGATCAGCTGCCTCAGTATTAGGTACCCATCATAACCTTTGGAGTTGTGTGCGATAAAAGTACATCCTTTAAACTTATGATTTATAAATTTCTTTACAAACTGTTCTAGGCATCTAATACCATAACAATCCCACCTCACAACATCTTTATCATCCTCATCCTTCAACATATCCCTGGCGCATGTATAATTAGGTATATGTGTGCCTGTTTCTTGGCAGCATTCAAAGTCATAAATGATGTATCTTTCGCCAATTAATGGTCGGTCCAACGATTTTAGAAAGCATAAATGACCTTCCAAGCTTTCAACCTTCTCAGAGCACTGCCCACACTTGACTTCCTTGCACTTTTTGTGGGGGGTAAAGACATAAACCCCACACGTTTCACAATATTCCTTATTCTTACAGTCTACTTTTCCCTCCTTAGCGAGTTGTGTGTGCCTTTCAACACATTCCTTAGACCGACAATGCACTTTGCACCTACAGCAGCGCATCTTCTCCACCTCAATCTGCTGACATTCTTGCTTTAGGCAAGCTCTGCAAATATATTGACAGCCATGACTAAATTTGTGGTGGTAGGGCGTTTGGCAGAATTTACAGAAATAGCGTTCACCCAGAAAGCCCTTGATATTTTTTATACCATAGTAATGCTTGTTGTGTAATAATATAAATACTATTTTTTCTTGCTGTGGGCAACCTGTGACAAAAAACTGCCACCCATCCTGCATATAAAACAAGATCTTTATAGTGACCTGTAAATGTTTTTCAAAGATGTGTATCTGGGAAAAGTCAATCCTGTTTTCTGTGGAAATACCCAGTCTGCTGTGAAGTTCCCTGGCCCTGGTAATAATTTCTTTCTTTTCTTTTTTTAAATAAAAAAATTTATTGGTTTTTCAACATTTATAGGGAAAAGGGTAAATGGACAGGTATACAAATTTTGGCAGTTGCAAAATGTGGAAGGTGTCCCTCCCTCCATACTCATAGTATACATTTATATATAATGCATTGGTATATAATTGATTACAATCAGCATATTAGTTCTATTACTAAATTCAATCAGATTAGACATTACAGTATAAAATCCAGATATAATTCCATTATCACTTTCGGTCAGTTTATAATAATATGATTTTCTTATTTATTTTTGTGATCTGAGTCTTCTTGCTATTGCCCCATCTCCCTCCACTGGCAGAGCTCTGGCCCCTCCCGTGTCCTGTGTGTCCGTTGTAGTGTCTTGTGTTTTTTCTAGGAGTGTTTTGTTTTTTTCCATAAAGGCCTGCGCCTCTATGGGTGAATTGATTCTGATTCTTGTCTCCTCCCAGAATATCAGCATACCTTCAGGCATCAATCATCTAAACCACACCCCTTTCTGGTATAATTTATTCGCTAATTGCGAATAATTCTTCCTTTTATCTCTAATCTTCTTAGGGATCTGCTTCAGAATGGTTATCTCCATATCATGGTATGTCAATGCTTGCCCCCTTTGTACACCCAGAATTTCATCTCTTGTGCTTTTTCTAAGAAATTTAATATGAACCTCCCTAGGTACATTGTGTGTTCTAGCATAAGCTGAGTTCACTCTATAAACCAGGTCTATATCCCACCCCATCTGTTGTTTTTCTTTGTGTGTGTAGTCAGCCAGGATGTTTGTCATGATGTCCTTTATGTTTTCCCCATCTCCTTCTATAACATTTTGCAATCTAAGGTAATAGGACATTCTCTCAAATTCTATTTTCATCTGTTGGATGTCAAGATCTTTGTTCCCTTTCTGCACAGCTTCTACCCCCCCCCTCACCTCCTCCACCCCCCCTTCCACAAGATTCAGTCTTTGTGAGTTCTTATATATTTGGGCTTGATTTTCTTTAATTTCATCTTTCATTTCCCTTAGCTGTTTCTTGATTTCCTCCTGGCCCTGTAGAATTTGTTGAAGCATTTGTTGAAAGTCCATCTCTGTAGTCTTAGGTTGCATCAGTTCTGATATCTTTGACTGTGTGGCTGGACTGGATGTTGCGGATGTTGGAGCAGAAGTGGCAAAGCCAGGTTTTCCAGGAGGTGGTCTTTTAGATGCCATCCTTTATAACGTTAGAAGTTCAGTCCATATATAAGATAGACAGTTAGAAAAGAAGGGTAGCCAGGTGAGTCTCGAGAGCAGAAGAGCCAGGCAGAAGAGAGTCTCTCTAATAAGTCTGGCAGTAGATAGAAAATTTCCCCTAGGAAGTTTAAAAAATACCAATCCACAAGAGATTCCTCTGGGAGACACGGAGACAAAGACCGGAAGCCTGAATTTTAAAGGTGGAGTCAGGTTTCACAGTTCATAAAGACAACGGAAGTGTGCCATCTTGCCCTGCCAGTTTTGGGCACAGAGGCATAACAAAGTTTTAAAAAGTTCCAAAAGTCCTCAAATCACAGTAATATGTAGAAATAAGTTGAAAAGAAAATCATCTAGCCTGGGTGAGGCTTCATTCGTTGGCTCTCCCCCCCTCCTCCTTCCCCGGGGGCTGAGAGCAGAATTGTTCCTCGCCGCTTGTCCAAGGGGGGGGGAAACCCCCCTCCCTCCAGCCGCGCCTCCAAAATGCTCCGAAAGTAAAAATCTTTTTAAAAAGCTGAATAGTTCTTCATGCAAAGTAGGGAATGAAGAGAGAAGCAACCTCACCGCACTGCAGCCGCTTCCTTCTATTGTTGCATTCTCCAGTCGGCTTATAGCGAGGCGCGAAGCGCAGAAACGCGAAGCGCCCTCCGAGCTTGCTCCCCGGTGCCTTGGGCGCGCGAGAGACCTCCCGCCGGCCGCCGCCGCTGCAGGAGTCCTCCGCGATGCCGCCCCTCTGGCAGGACCCCTCTGCGGGGTGTCCTGTGCCCCCCAAGGAGTGGGGAAGCCCACCGGGGAGCCGGAGCGGGCAAAGAGCTGCCTGTCGCCACCGCCGCCGGAACCGGAACTCCCTGGTAATAATTTCTTGATTTCTAACATCAGCACCTATCAGACAGAGCAAACAGCTAGCAAAACAAAGAAATTCGCCTTCCACATTGAAATCTACTAGGTGCTGTCATTTTTTCTCCAGTACTCTGGTGAGTAGCAAAGTGTTTAACTTCCTAAGCCCTCCTCCCTCCTTGTTCTTCACGATGGTAACAACTAATTGCAAATTACCCCCCCCCCCCCCAATATCTCAGCCTTACTTTGAAGCAGATTTTCAACACTGGTCAGAAAATCATCAGCATTTAAATCATTCACACACCTCCTCAGAGAAAAGAGAGGATGGTTTAAACCCTCTGCATCCAACCGGAGTTGAACAAAATCATTTGGGCCTATGTTCATAGCTACATTATTCAAAAGAATCTGTAACACATTATGAATAGCCTCTATAGCAACTACAAAGGACCGGATTTGGTTAAAATTAACAAATCTGTATCGCTGATAGTATTCCACAGCTCTGAAATTTCGGATAGGATTTTCCCATGCCTGCACCATATCCAGATAAACATTGTTCATATTCTGAGAGTTTGCAGAGCTAGAGGATTGTAGCTGAGGCATAGAATGGCATGTATCTTCTTCTGGTTGAGAGACAATCATCGAATCATAACTAACACTGTCTGCTGGGGATGCAGGAAGTCCGGCGCCATGCATTTTTGCTTTTTTGCAGGACGGCTCTGGTTAAACAAACAAGCAAACAAACAAAAAGTTATCACCAACATAATAAAGTAATGCCAACACACACACTCACACACACACACACACACACACACACACACAAACACACACACACACACCTTTAGCTTCTAAAAATAATACTAATAGAGTTGTAGCTGGGTAAAATGATAGATATTATACCTCCTAACATCATTCGTGTTGGGTGGCTTGTGGAAGGCTGAGGGGTCATGTTATGTGGGGACCCCTGGGGTTCTGCAGGAATTGTGAGATCCACAAATGGCTGATCATCCTCCCATTCTGGAGGAAAAGAAAACACCCCCAATAGTCAGAATTGTTGCAGTATGTTTATAAGAATCTAAATATATGAAAGTATGAAAGATAAATACCTTCATATGCCCTCAAACATTCTGAGTCTGTCAATTCATTCTAGTGAAAAACAAACAAACAGTCAAACAAACAAGCAAGAAAGCAAGAATGTTATAAAAACATTTTACATCTAAGAGGGGTCAGTGTTTCAAAAAAATAGCCATAAAACTACTTACAATTGTAGCTCCCATCAAACATTCTGAATCTGTCAATTCATTCTAGTGAAAGAAAATATTCAATCAAACAAACAAGCAAGCAGGCAGACAAGAACTCTATAAAAACCATTTTGCATCTAAGTGTTCAAAATTAGGCATAAAATTACTTACAATAGTAGCTTCCATTCTGAATAGGGGTCTTCTTAGCAGCTCAAATTGATCCAGAGGTATGGTTATGCCTGAAACCAGTAAACATGACTAGACAAGTATCGGTCCTACTTTTATACACCCTGGTGACGTCACAAATTAATCACATCAGAAAAGGGGAGTTCTTCACACCTTTTGCAAAACTGTCCCCCCTGCCTATCCGGAAGATGCATTTGAATAGAAGATAATGTTGCAAATTAATCCCGTCAGAGTTGGTGAGTTCTTCAGACTTTTTGCAAACACTGGCCAGCCCTCCCCTGCCCCAACCAGCATAGGAAATCCCGAATGAATAACATCACATGAGCTTTCATTAAACCGTATCTCTGTGTTTAACATCTGACAAGATTAAACAGTAGGGTCAGCAAAAGAAAAAAATGTAATGCACCTTTCATGTGTTTTGTAAAGCACATTTTATTATAAATTTCATAGCTTTAACAGTTTCTTGTAATTAATTTCTGTTAAATTCTGGCATATGATCCTCTTCAGAGTCAATGGCAATTCAGCTTCAATCTTTGACATTAATGACAGCGGGTTATGACTCTTCTCGATACACTGTATGAATGTCTTGAGATCACCAAGTGTATCCCGGGTGAAATATAATTTATTCACTTTGTCAGTAATACTGATGATGATCCAAAGAACATGCGGCATAGAAAGCCGAATACATAATTTGTTAATAAGTTCTGTTTCACTGTTTCCATCTACAACATCTTCTGATTTTAAACATCCCATTAAGCCAGTGCTTCTCAATTATTCTCTGTCATGCCCCCCCTAGGAAGAAGAAAACATTTCGCGCGCCCCCCCCGCGCGACTGTAAATAGTATCATTTGTCTATAAAATTGTTTGTAAGTACACCTCTGCATAACATAGCACACCGGTCTTTCCTCGTCTCCCACCGTAGTCACATGCTTTCTTTCCTCTTTCCCTCTTACTTGTCTATCCTTCCTTCCACCCTCCCTTCCTCCTTCCCTTCCTTCCTGCCTCCCTTCCAGTTCCCTCCTTCCTCTTTCCCCCTGCCTGCCTGCCTTCTTTCCCTCCTGCTTATCTATGCTTTCTTCCTTCCTTGCACATCCCTCCCTTCTGCCTGCCTGCCTTCTTTCCTCTTTCCCTATCCTCCTATCCTTCCTTTCTCCCTCCCTCCTTCCCTGCCTCCCTTCCAGTTCCCTCCTTCCTCTTTCCTCCTGCCTGCCTGCCCTCTTTCCCTCCTGCTTATCTATGCTTCCTTCCTTCCTTGCACCTCCCTCCCTTCTGCCTGCCTGCCTTCTTTCCTCTTTCCCTATCCTCCTATCCTTCCTTTCTCCCTCCCTCCTTCCCTGCCTCCCTTCCAGTTCCCTCCTTCCTCTTTCCTCCTGCCTGCCTGCCTTCTTTCCCTCCTGCTTATCTATGCTTTCTTCCTTCCTTGCACCTCCCTCCCTTCTGCCTGCCTGCCTTCTTTCCTCTTTCCCTATCCTCCTATCCTTCCTTTCTCCCTCCCTCCTTCCCTGCCTCCCTTCCAGTTCCATTCTTCCCTCCTTCCTTCTGCCTCCTTCCTGCCTGCTTGCCTTCTTTCCTCTTTCCCTCCGGCATGTCTGCTTTTCTTTCCTTCCTTCCACCTCCCTTCTGCCCTTCTTCCCTCCCTCCCTGCCAGCAGCTCCTCCAGCATCCCACTGGAAGCAGCAGCACAACAGTCGCCGTTACCAGGGGCGAAGGGGTGGCGGTGGCAAGATCGGGCGACCGCCGCCCCTTTGTCCCTTCCCCAACAGCGGCTGTTGCACTTCCGCTTCCAGATGGAATGCTGGCAGTGGAGCTGCTGGCGGGGAGGCGAGCTACGCGGTGGCGAAGACGGGTGGTCCCATGCTTCCCTCCCTCCCACCCCCGCCCGAGCAGGCTTCTTGCACAGCTCCAGCCCGCGGCTCCAATGAAAATCCAGTCCGAAGTGCTGCCACTTCCAGGCGGGATATATTATGCCTTGCCCACGCCTTCGCCGCCGTTGCACCCAGATGGAAAGGGAGCCTTCGCGCCCCCCTTTACAGAGCCTTGCGCCCCCCCAGGGGGGCGCGCCCCACTATTTGAGAACCGCTGCATTAAGCAATGATGTATTATTTTAATAACACATGCTTTCAGAACTTGTGGCATGCTGACATTTTGAGGCTCCACTGTTTCTAAAACAGGAAATAAGATAGAATTAGATTGGGATGTTTCAACTAAGCAAAATAGTGTTTTCTTAATTTTTATATAGCCTTACCATTTGATATTTTGCAGAACCTGCAATAACAAGGCTTTATAAGTTCATTCTCTTCAATGAATCCAGGTCTTTTTCTTATTCTACGCCCACGCTTCGGAGGTTTGGGGGTCAAATTTATATCAAACAAATCTCCATCTGAGGTTGCCATCTTCAAGAGACTGCTGAAATTAAGGCAAACTACCCAGCTCTTGTAATGACAAGTGAGCCTTGTGCATGCCTGGAATCATGGGAGGTATGACATGCCCAGGCATGTCCCTGCATGGCTCTTGCGCATGCCCAGAATCACAGGGGAGTGGGCTGGGTGGGTGGGTGGGTAAGGCATGCCCAGACATGTCCCACACATGTCTCTTGCGCATGCCCAGAATCACAGGGGGGGGTGGGTGTGACATGCCAGGGCATTTCCCAGGCATGCCTGAACAAGACTTATCCCCTGCATGCAACCTGGTGAGTTTCCTCTTGTGAACATTTTAATTCCTGTTAATATTCCTTGTCTTTTCCTGTAGGTGGGCTTCAAAACAGTTACATGAGTATTTGAGTGTGCAATTGGCAAAATATGTGTCTTTAGATTTTACAAAGGTAAAAACCAGCTGCAGGGTTTAAAAGGGCTGTGTTCCCCCCCCCCCCCCCCCAGGCTTCAAGGAAATGTTTTTAAATCCACCTAGAAATAAATATCTTTTAGAAAAAAAAATGTGGGTTTAAATGCAGCCCTTAGGAGAATGATTACAAATAAAAAACATATTTTATTTCACAACCCCCCCTCCCCCTTGAATGTCCATACAATTAATCTAGGGTTAAACTAATCATGTACACAGAATCTTGCCATCTTTCCTGATGGGGTAAGTTTCAACTCGTCTTATCTGAAAAAATAGGGCTAGGATATTGCACAACGCCTTATCTGTTAGGGCTACTCATCATGATGGGCTTAGGCCAATATACAAATATCCGGCTAGGGCTATGACCTTTGTGAACCCTGTACCACGGGGGGTCAATTATACACATCCCAGCCGGGGAGGAGGGCTATGCACGTCACATCCGGAGGGTGGGGGCTGTGCACGTCACTTCCGCTTAGGGGCATGATCTGGTGACGTAATCAGCACGTGGGTTTGTTTACTTTGATGACGTCACTGATCAAAAGTACTGATAATTTTCATTAAAAAAAGGTATGTACTATATCTACTATCACTCAAATAAGATCATCCCTGTGGAAAAGGAATCCACCATTCCCCGAACTTCTTTTGTGTGGAAAAAAAAACATATAAAAGAAAAAAAGGTATTTTGCAGCCCTTTTTACCTGAATCTTCCAGATTGATTTGTAGAACTGCCATTTCTTTCCCTACAGAATGTTCCGAATGATGCTTAGAGATGAAAATGGAACCAGGCTAACAACGAGAGAAAAACAGGAAAGGAGAAATATAAACCACTGTGACATTGCTTTGGTTTGTAAAAATAACTCTCACATTTCTATTGTATTTATTCTCACGAAGATATTTGGCGAAACTGACACCAGTTTCCCTTTCCAAAATGAGAGTATAAAATTTTAATAAATCATTAGCAAATAGGTTGCTGGCTTTCAATGTAATGCATTTAATTAATTTTAATTGCGTTCATTTCAATGTAAAGTCTGATGGATTTTTTTTTCTCCTTGGTCCCACCGACTTCTTTGTGAAGTCTATTTTCAAAAAGAAACAAAACCAAGGGTGCCTGTCCTATAGGACAATATTTATTGTATGTAGGTAAAAAGCAGATGATCACAAGTTTCTCATTTATTCTGTTCTGTTGTGTTACTAAGCAGAAGCAGAATTATATGTATCAGGAATAATTTTTTGAGGAAATGTGGTAAAGACTATGCTGTTGATCTTCAGCAAGCCAAAGGAAAACTGTGAGGCAGTCTCTAAATTTGATAAATACATAAATAACAACTTATTTCTTGTTGCTATAAAAGCTTTTAACTTTTCCACTGTAATCAAAGTATTTCTCCTTGTCCAGTGACCTCACTTCACAGTAAATTAATGTTATTGAATGTTAATTACACATAATTCTCAATTGTATTCTGAAGCATGAAGAAACTCAAGCTTTTATTAGCAATAATTGATGCTGATTGTTTCTAATAGCTACAGAGAGAATTGCACATCCTAAAATCTTATGCTATTTCTATAGAATTGACTAATAGTGTCTAATAACCTCATCTAACTATTACCATAAAAATACAGGATGATGCTATAAAAACCTATACATTAGTTGGCTAAAAGCAACCAAATTCTGGTATACAGACATATACATTACATTGTATGTCTAATCTCTTTATAAATAATAATATAATAGATGACACACTTATATTTATTTAAAAAAATGATTCAGTAAAGCAGCATCATACATATTAATTATGAATAAATAATCCAAATAATTTATATAGATCGTTGACAATATCTCATGGACAAATTTCTCATTTTGGGTATGAACTACATTTTAATATAGTTAAATGAGATGCAAACTCCCATTCATCAGTGAAGTATATTGGATAAATTGTTTTAATAATCCCAAAATGTAATTATGCTGAGTAAACCCATGAAATCAGAATGGTAAAGGATATTCACTATTTAATTGTAAGCAAAATCCATGGTAATAGGTAGCTCAAATGTTAAGCTGTTCTTATGTGATAGCCATTACAAGAAGTAATGTGAGATAAGTAAATGTGAAATGGATGGCTATATAATGAATGAATGAATGAAAATATATTGCTGTCTATTGTAGAAGAAAATTTAAAAATGATGTCAATTATGTTAGCTTGCATGGTCACATGTGTGTGTGTGTATGTGTGTGTGTTTACCACAAATACATTATTTTCTTACTGCTGCTTCTAAGATGATATAAATATTTGTTATCTGAATACTGAATCATATTTGAGAAATCCTACTCCCTGACACACAGACACACACACATTGAAGGCAAGGTGTCCTTGATGTTTGCTAGTATAAGATGTTTGCAATCAATCATTGTGCATAATGTCATACCTTACTGTAGCTGAAAACTGAAGATGGAACAAAAATCATTCCATCATTCAAAACCTGTTATTAATTTCATTTATCCTTCTCCATACCCCCTTAAAAACAGCAGCACTGACTTTTCCCAATTAGTTTGTTGGACAGTAAAGGTCAATTCACCTGAATTCTGAAAATGGGGATTGAGAACATGCAGTCTTGATGAAACGAATACCTGATTCCTCATCAAAAAAATATCTGTGAATCATCCCTATGGTTTTAGTTTAGATTATGAAGATTCAAAAACTATGATTTTAATAGGAAACCTAAAGGGTGTACATATATACACAGCATGGCTCCCCTATTCTTTTTTTCACTGCTGTAGCAATATAACCCGCACATTTTCTTTCAAAAGGAGTGTCTCAAGTCTGTTTTCCCCTATTTTACTGCCTTTCTTCAATAGGCTTTTTCCCCTTGCCCCTTTGTTTTTATAGGTGTTTTTCATGCCCCTGGGAATGTCACATGACTTGTTTTTGCAATTGCCATTCCTGATTGCAAGATCAACCTGCAATCTCATGATTCTCATGATTCTACAGCTTTAAATGCCTCAGTTACCAAAAGATGGGTTAAAGTCAGTATTGAGGACCCTGTCTCCAGACTAAGCAGAATTATTTATTATGGATCAGCCATGCAATATTGTGGTTAAACAGATGGTAGATTCCCAAGCCATACCAATCTAGATAGATAGTTTTCATTACATTTATCAGCTGTAAGACTATGGATGAGCTTCAGGTTGAGCACATAGAATTCAAGACAAGACATAAACAAGGTGACAAGACAAAAAAAAAGATAGAAATTGAGATTTAGGGCAGAACAAGTTTTTGGCTGCCTCATCCCTATGATTGCTACCTGGCTTTTGGGGCCATCCTTCTTGTCTTTCACTGTCCTACATGGATATATATCAGGAATGATCATACTTCTATTCCCAGTGTTTTCATTCAGTTTGTTACCTTCCATTCTCTATTATCTTGTCACAACACTTGAATTTTAAAGGAAGGCCACCTTGTTTATGTCTTTCATTTCCTACACATAGGTACTCATTTTTCTTTATGCTCCAAAACATGTTTTCTGCTGTAAATAAACTCCATGCAATTATCATGTTAAAATAGGGAAGTGTTGAAGTCTTATTTCCATGGTTTAGACTAGAGCAAGGCAGTTAACTCATGGGTCATGGGCTGGTTGCATCACACACTGGCCACACCATGCCTGGTTTAGCGAAGAGGGAAAAGTTGTAATACGTCATGTGATGCCACCATGGCGACACAAATTTGACACCCTGGTCTAAACCATACATCTTTAGCCCTATCAGGGTTTTCTCATTGTTATATAACCAATTTTCAAGTAGGCACTGGATGTTCTTAACTGGAGAAATCATAAATATCCTGAAAGGATGCAAATGCATTCAATTCTTTTTAGAATGGTCAAGAGATTCTGTAATAATATCATCTATGCATTTTTTATCCAGTCTTACCTAGATTCTTAGTGATGTTATTTTTCTCAGCATCCCATATTATTTCCAAATCATAGAGTCTGCTGATCCAAACCCTGAGGTAAAATCCATGCTGCTCTATTTTATAGAAAAGGAATGAAATATGGGATTAAAAATTTACTCCAGCATTGTTCTATTCTACCCAATAATATATCCTTAATTTAATCTCTGACAATTGTGGGACCTTCCAGAACCTTGACTTCAGTGTTATCTTTTACTCATTTAGTTCTGAATGCTTAGTACAGTATTTATAGTTTATACATTCAATAAATACGTGCATCCTCAATCACATGTATTACAGTTCATTAGTTCTACACTAGTGAAGTGACAGGACAGGTGGTATTATTACCAAATACTTGTTTTAGTGCAATTGATTGCAACAAATTTTTTACAGAAAAATACATTTCTGTCTGGCTATCCTCTGTCTCTTTGGTCTTAAAATCTCCACTATCGCTGTCAATGTATTCCCGTGGCTGTGGCTACAGCTCTTGCAATTTTAGTTCCTGAAGATGGTTTTATAGCAGTTCCGTCTTGTTAAGCCTTGAGAGGTCTCTCAGTCTGTCAATAAATCATACAGAGAAGAACCAACTTCCCAAATAGCCACACTTCACATTAGGTCTTATGTTAACAATCCTTATGTACAGCTTCAGTTGCCACTGTAAAAATCGACCTCAAAGATCTCCTCTTTGTCATTGTGGTTAATTTCCCCCCCACAAAGTCAGGTGTAAGCAAGACATCTTTTTGAAATCTGAGCAGAGCAATGAATCCCTTTAAGCAGGTGAAATTGCCAGCATAACTGAAGTTTACTATGCCGAGTTGATGCCTTCATTTGTATTATTTTGGTCCAAAACTCATATCTCTACCTAATTAACAATGCATAAGAACTATGCAAACAAGAAATAAATTACAAGCATAAGTGTATACAGTACCTTGATGCAGATATAAGAGTCAAGTAACAAACTTTCTCTGTGTCCATTAAATTTGCTGCCTTAGCTGAAAAAAGTAGACAAAGTGATAGATGAAGAAGCAAAAGTCTTTTGTGAGGAAGAACATGTGCCAGAACCTCATTGATAAAATTCTTCTGACAGACCTCACTGTCTTCAAAACTCTATGGTCCATCTTCACCTTGGCCATTCTAATACTTCAGATTTGATGTCCATCATGTAGCTGAATTTAAGATTAGCTTTTTCGGATAATAGAGCTTCATATCTGGCAGATAAGATGCTGCATATATTAATATTTGGTACTCAAAACAGTACATCTGTACAAACTCTTGCCTTTTCCATTTTAGCTCATTAGCCAAACTATTTACTATTTCTCCACTTCTTACAATGTAGCCTATATCTTAAAGTTGCCAAGGTTGAGAAACACTGTTTGATGCCATTGACAAATTCTATATCAAAGAGTTTTTTCTCTCCTGTTTATAAAGAGGAATCAATTTACCCTTGTGGAGCAGGGAAAATTTTGTTATTTGTAACATGGATAAGTGAGAACACAACATTGTATCTTACTAATTTTCTCCATTCATTGTGACAGCTGATGTTCCCAGTGGGACAGTTGATGTTCTCCTTGATTCTTCTATTGATGGCATCCAATCACACTCACATCAATATGCATATCCACTGACTATTAGTCAAAACAGACCCCATAAGGATTCTAGTAATTACATTTTTTGGTATAGGGTATAAAAATAGAATCCTGAAAGTCTGTCAGGGATTTTTTCTGCTCCATCAAGATTGCTTTGACTTTCTGCATCCATATCATTAATACTTTTGAGACCGAGAAGGAGTCTTATGCTGAGATGGGTGGCTAGAGAAATCAATCAATCAATCAATCATCAATCAAATAAATACATACTCCCCCCCCCCCCCCGGGATATCTGAATTATGACATTATAGCCTATCTACACCCAATACCAGGGGAAACATGTATGGAAGCTGTGATATAGATTGGTAGAAATTCTGTAAACATTTGATTTTCAGTTGTAGAGAAATAATATGTTGCAAAGTAGGATCAGACTGGAACATAGGTTCTACAAGCACAGGTTTAATAACTGTGTGGGCAATTTAAGCTGCTGCACTGTAATCTCATCTATGAAAGTGGCTGTTGCATCAGAGTCTAAAAAGATTATATATATATATATATATATATATATATATATATATATATATATATATATATATATATATATATATATATATATATATATATATATATATATATATATATTTCTATGCCCAAGAGGGTACAAAAAATAACAAAGGATAATTAAACACACTTGCCTGTGGTCAGAATGTCTGACCTCTTTTAAATTCTCTCAGAAAGCCCCCATTGAGCATTTGGAAGGGGAACCTGTGAAGTTTCCAAAGAACAAGGCTTTGGAATTATTTGGTTGCTTGCTTGCTAGGCACCCTGCAGTTCCATACGTATGGCACTTTGCAACTAACTCAGAGGTCTGTATTTCAGTGGAGCAGTGTTTTGGCTAGATATCCTGGGATTCCATTGTAGATACATAAACCAGGCCTCTTTTGTATTTCTCTGCTGGGGACAGGAATTAGTTCACTGTTTCTATTTGCATGGGGTCTCCAGAATTGGAGTAGGAGGAGGTGATGGGGTGGGAGGGGAGGGCAAAGAAAGGCTATAAAATCTTCCCTTTATTATTCCCTCTGTGCATCATCTTCCTCCGTTGACCCTTCAATTAGCACACACAACATTGGAACAGTTCTTCCATATTCTCTGATACTTCTTCTTTCACTAATTCATCTCTCAATTCATCAAAAAGTTTTTTCCCAAGCTGGCCAATCAGAAGTGGATGAGGAGACCTAATTCTCTGCTGGTATCTGATTTACAGAATTCTCTCCCCATCTGACACCCACAAGTAGCATCATTTTTTAAAAACAATTTTATTTGTTTTTGAACCAGGACAAACAAACATAAAAATAAAAATAACCATCTTCCATTACAAATTGTAGAAAGTGTGTTAGATGGTTACTGTATTTCCATGCATCTCTTCCATAGTCACCACCTGCTTTTCATATCAAATTGCATATTTTAAATTCACCGATATTTATGTATATCACAATTATTATATCTCAACCTTAATTTGACTATAATTGTTTTTACATCCCTTTATATATAATATTCAAAATCTAGGATTATATGATAACATTCCATTAAATCATCCTAAAATCATCCAATCACAATACATCTTTATAACATATTCTAGATAAAACTTTTAAACCTCCTCTCATAATTTCCATGTGTTGTTCATATAAAATTTCATATTATCAAACTAATATATCTACATGTATTGTTATCATTATTAATCATTATTTAACTATGGCAATTGTCGCTTCATTTTATACATACTACTAATACACTAAATTTAGCTTAATTTTTATTATACATTTTCATTGCATCAACCTGTATCTTTCCAGTAATAGTATGGTCTTTTATCTCTTGCCATTTGTAGCATTAATGTTCTAGTTACCTCTTAATAAATCTTGTATAAACTTCTCTTGGCAACATGTTATTCCTTTCGTATCTCATAAAAGCTTGAAATTCAACATTTGCTCTTTCCATCAACTTATCTTTGGTTATCGCTAGTGCTTCTATCAAGATTTCCATTCTTTATCTCTGTCATTTTTTCTCTCTTTTCTTCTTCTGTGCTTTGAAGTCTGGGGTAGAGTTCCAATCCATCTATCTCCCCTTTCCATATTCCGCTCTTGCCATTACTAATCACGCTCACTTTGTTGTCAGAATCCACAGTTTTCTTATCTCTTTGCTCATTTTTTAAACTCTGTCCTCCACTTTCTTCATTTGGTAAACATCCTCAGTTTCTCCATCAGATTTTTGTCTTTTGTATTCCATATTCTCCAATCTCTTTCAATTCTTTCTTGCAATGTTACAGTTTCTTTTTCCTGCTGATTCTTTCAATTTTACACTGCCACTATAGGGTTCAAGGCTATTTTAATAAACTTCAAACAGATTCATTTATTATCTTTCAAGTCAAAATGTTGTCTTCCCTCCAATAGCTAGGGATAGAACTTCCAAAAGGCACCTGTATAAACAACTTGTGCTCTTCCTACTATCACTGTCAGTAAACAAACTGAAAGAACCTTGAATCTCAAATGATCAAAGAGAAAGAACAAAAAACAATGTATCCAGCCTCCAGCCTCTAAGTGGCAGTGTAACTGCTTTTCCTCCTGTTGTTACAACCCTCTTTATAATCCTTCTTATTATCTTCTTTATATTCCAAACTTAAGAAAGAAAAAAACCCTTAAATGGAGATCAAAAACAATCCAATCAAGCATTATATAAAAAAGGAGAATTTTAATCCATAGGTATAAGCAAAAGTAAAAAAAAGAAGAAAAATTAATCCATTCAGTTTAAAAAATAGGGAGCCCATGCAAAAGTTCCATCCATGAAAAAAAAATTAGAAACTGGATAACACACTAAGTTCAATGCAGATCAATTTCACCGCCTACAGTCTTCTGTCTTCAATCTTAACTTAACTTAGTTTTTTTTTATTTGGGTAGTCTCTTCCTCTAATAATAAAATTTCCTCACCAATTCGATACCCTTTCTCTTTCCGCTTTCTTCCCGTTCCGGAGCCGTCCCAACTTCAGCAGCTTCATTAGCTGTGTTTCTGTTGTCAGAAAAAAAGGGCTATTCCTGGATCTTTCAGGGACTTTGCGGTGTCCCTGAGATCAACAGGAGGTGCCCTTCTCAATCACCATCTCTATGGGACAGTTTAAGTCCAAATGGACCATCCAGAAGCATAAATTCGACTGCGATCTCGGAGCACCAAGATCGCACATTGTGCCGTCATGATGTCAGCTCTCCTAGTCAACAAGCATCATTTTTGTGCCAAGTAAAAACCTTGCTATTGTCACAGACTTTGCAACTTTTATTTTTTACTTGTATTGTATAATAATTGCAATTTTATTCATATTGTTTTAGTTTTTGAATGATCATCTTATAGCTGACTAGTATATATAGAGAGTGTTAGAGGGATGCGGTGACTCAGTGACTAAGATGCTTGATCAGATGCGTCAATCAGAAGGTCAGCAGTTCAGCAGTTCAAATCCCTAGTGCCATGTAACAGAGTGAGCTCCTGTTACTTGTCCTAGCTTCTGCCAACCTCGCAGTTTGAAAGCGTATAAAAATGCAAGTAGAAAAATAGGAACCACTTTTGGTGGGAAGGTAACAGCATGCCATGCACCTTCACCTTTAGTCATGATGGCCACATAAACACGGAGATATCTTCGGACAGCACTGGGTCTTTGGCTTTGAAATGGAGATGAGCACCACCCCCTAGAGTTGGGAATGACTAGCACATATGTGCGAGGGAAACCTTTACCTTTAACTTTATGTATAGTGTTATTATTTTGTATTCAGACTCTGATTATTTGCTTCAGCTTGTGAATCTCCAAATTACTCTCCTAGTCAAATAATCAAAAACAACTCTTAATCTTTGCATGAAGTTCTGGTAATTATCCAGTGATGGATCATTGCTTTTAATGAGGATCACAGCCTATTTGGCACTCCCTTCTTTCAGCAGAGTAAAAACAAAGGCACTTATCTGTAAGAAATTCTACTGGCCAACTTGCATTGGGTTGTGAAAGTCAGAAATTGATTCTGAGACTTCTAAAACCTGGCAGACCTCCCTGAGAATGAAACAATACTTATTGGATTACAAGTTGTTCATTGCCCCTGGGTGAAGCAAGCCTTTCTAATGGTTTTGTAGAGATTCATTTTTTGCATATCCATTTATTTTTGATGCTGTAAGAACACTTTGGCATTTCTTTTGCAAGGAACGGAATGACCGGAGGATTCAACACCATCTTCAAAATCTAATGGCAAGGTATGTCACCTTTTTGATGTGAGAGTAATAAAGCTTTCAGAATTGGTTCAGAATTGTCAAGGATAGACCAGGTGAAGAAACAGACAACCCAAGAATTCCAGTACTCCTTTAGTGCTATTTGATAGAGTTTCCCAACCATGGCAATTTCCAGTTATATGGACTTTATCTCCCAGAATTCCATAGCCAGCATGGTCATTGCTGAGAATTTTGAGAGTTGACGTCCCCTAACCTTCAATTTTCCAAAGTTGGGAATACTACTATAGGTATAATAATAGAATATTGAGAGTTTCTCCCTGCCCCATTTTATACAAAACAAAATCATGATAGGATTTTTTTTTCAATTTCTTTGTCACACTTTCCACTTTCTCTGAATTGATGAAAAAACCACATATACATAGCATAAATAGTTAAAAAGATAAAATGATATATTTACATCTTTTAATTGCATATCAGAATTCATTGTCTCTCAAGCTAATAAACTAAGTGTGAAAGTTTAGCAGGGGCTAAAGTTTAGCATGATCATGTAGAAGTTATTCTAGGTAAGCAGAAACATACTTGAATTGGGCCTCAAATTCCTAGTAACTAAAATCCTTTAGGATATAATTTATTTTCTTGCCATAATTCTATAGGCAATTTTTTCCCATAAGCTTTCTAGAGAGCATGGCCATAACTTTTCAAGATAAAAATATTTTAAAACAAACTATGTTTATTTCATTTTATTCTATATAATGCATGAATTTAGAATGAAGAATATTGGACTGTAGCTGCAAATAACTTTACATTGATATATAGTATATTTAATTTAATCACAAGCTGCATTTGACAAAGGACAATGTTCTTCTTTAATCAAATATGGTAGAAAGAAAAAATATAATTAGGAAGTGTACACTGTATATTTAACAGATCAACAGAGTTGGAAGGGACCTTGTAGGTCATCTAGTCCAACCCCCTGCCCAAGCAGGAGACTCTATACCATTTCTGGCTGATGGCAGTCGAGTCTCTTCTTGAAAGCTTCCACTTATAAAGCTCCCACAGCTTCTGAAAGTTGCTTTCTCTTACTGTCATGGACCCATCTATTTTGTATAAAAAATATGTGACTTTGCGCAAGCGCGCGCACACACACACAAATAATAATATAATGTAATGTAATGTAATGCGATACGATACGATACGATACGATACGATATGATATGATATGATACAATATGATATGATACAATATAATATAATATATACACATGTATTGTGTCACAACCCTGGTATGCCCAAATCTGGGAGGGAGCATACTGCTTCCCTTTTCTGTCTTTCGGCTCACCCTAGGAGCCATCCAGGCAGAAAGCTATTTTTTAATGTTTATCAGCACAAATTGTATTCGGGTCTTTTCCTGTGTAAGATTGAGATTGTCTTGGCAACGTTTCGGAGAGGTCTCACTTTTCATCTTCAGGCTGGGTTTTGGGCTTAAAGCGTGGTTGGAGCTGCCGTCTTTCTCTAAATCTTGGGATGGGTGGGTGGAGTGCTGGCTTTGTTTCAGTAAGTGGAATGATTGGTCATGTGGTTGTATCATGATTGGTAGATTGGTACTGATTGGTGCTGGATGTGTGTCCGTTGCCTGGGTAGTGGATGGGGCTCCTTTGTTGACTAGGGCTTTAAGCCCAAAACCCAGCCTGAAGATGGCGAGTGAGACCTATATATATATTCCTATTTGCAAGTCAAAAACTTGGAGTTTCATAATTTTTTTAGCTTTAGTATCTACTGTTATTTTTTCATACATAGCCAGTATCTCTTTTTAATGCTCTGACACCAAAATACAAATTATGTTCATATTATAAGATTATTATTATTAATTGTTTATAGAGTCGGTCAGATGGTCAGATTGGATTTGGCATTTGTTAATATTTAGGATTGGTAAACACCTTTCCTTCCAATAGTTCTACAGCTGCTGTCCCTGGTTGCTCAGCTAACACTCTTGAGCCCATTTTTTCACCAGATATCCAGGGACTCCAATAACTAGTATGGTCTTTGTTGATCCGGGTGAGTCCTTCAAGAGCAAATGGGTCCAGGATCTTTCTCTGTGTGTCAGCTGTCCTGATTTGTTACAGTATTTCTCAAATTCTCAATCTTTGTCCATCATATGATCAGAGCAGTACTAGAGAGGGTTATACCCCTCTTCCTGGTATTAACTTGTACTCCCTTTGTGTCTATCCTTTATTGTTCAGCTGCTAAGCTTTGGCACAATTGACCAGCAGCCTTTAGTCTGTCATCCTTTCAATCTCTGAGTCTGTTTCAAATTATTCCACACTCAGTTTCATTAGGGTGACCACCCATTTATAAGTCAATCTGTATCCTACAGACATTCTTGCTCTATTGCCGTACTTTATTGCTGCTAATTATTACTGACATCCTTGCTTTTTTAGAGGGAGGTGGTTCCTACAACTTCTTGATGCCTGTCTCTTGAAGCATTAAAATAATTACATTCTCTAGGCTACTAGGAATCAAGATGTGCAATATATTGAAAGGGGGAAAAAATCACTAGCTCTAACTCTTCACTCTTCAAGAATGGCCTATAAAACATGTAAGAGCTCCCTCCTCTGGCAGCTGAAATGCTCCAGAGTTCTTTGACCCACTAGGAACTACCACTTGTTTTAAGAAGGGTGCTTCTTACATGGGATAGAAAGCCCACTATTACAATGTTATAATGAATGAGCAAGCAATCACTGATTTTCTCATCTAAAGATGTTAGCAATGTTCAGAGCATTGCTGATATTCAAAAGCAACATCATGCACTAAAATGGTCCAGGTTATAATGAACAATATATCAGTGGTCTAGTATCTGACCACTTTGGATAAAAGCCAGACTGCTACTACATCTAACACTTAGAATTCTTCATGATTGCAACAGATGTCTTTTCTGGGGCAAAATCACCGGGTGGTAGGCCTGTTTGGTCATTCATTATGAGCTTCCAGAAGTGGATAGTGTAAGGGGCTATCCTGCAGCTTTCTATTAGGATCTTGGCATTGAAATTGGAGCTGAAACTTAATCTCTCTCTCCCTCTCCCTTTCATCCCTTCTCCCTCTCCCTTTCCCCCTCCCTCTCCCCCTCCCTCTCTTTGTGCCTTCATAT
This sequence comes from Natrix helvetica, assembly GCF_964273705.1. Classification (NCBI taxonomy): domain Eukaryota; kingdom Metazoa; phylum Chordata; class Lepidosauria; order Squamata; family Natricidae; genus Natrix; species Natrix helvetica. The sequence goes on along the minus strand of NC_138548.1, from coordinate 96,584,753 downwards.
AGTCTTTAATTTTAATAGAAAAATTACCTTTTATACAAACCCCAACATTTCATTTGCTAAGCTGAATTTCATGCAAGACTGCCTGTATCCATAGTCATGGGCTATGATCTGGTTCTGCTACTGGTTAGGCTGCCAAGATAGCATTAAATAACATTTTACTTATGCCAAGGTATCGTCTTTGGATGGACTTTGATACACTGTGGTTGTGGACAACATCTGGAAAATATGGGAAAGAATATTTCTAATGTGGCATTGGACAGTAATATTTTTATCCATGTTTGTTATTTAAAAACAGCTGCATTTAAAGATCTGTTCCTGCTTTTCTACTAAAACAAACTCAAACTTTGTGTTTTTATTATTGTCCATATGGCTATATTCCAGATTTGTTTTGCATAGCTTTTCATGTAATTAAAGCTAATAATGGTAATGGAAGACAAATTTCCCTTTTAAATATTGTCTCCTTGTTCGTATGATTCTCTCTTTTCAAATTTGTCTAATTCTGAAATGACAGTTTTCCCTCTCTTCTTCTACCACCCAACAAGTAATTCAGTTCCCTTGTTGCTTCTTAACAAAAACTATTCTATCCAGCATTCCCAGGGAGGAGAATTTGCAGTGTTCCTGCTGTTACTTCTTTAGCAGCTGAATGGCTGAGAAGCCACATTCCTGTTGTGAAGCAATTTTGAGATCCAGCAAGCCAATGAGTGCAACTGGAATTAACTGTTTCCGTGTATTGCCTAACCATTGGCTAGGTATCTTTCACAATATCGCATGATTAAACAGAGTACTGTGTATTAAAACAGCAGGAGGAATAACTAGGAGTTTACTAAATCTTGTGCTTTCCAGAAGCACTGTATTAGAACTGCAGTTGACACAATTTCTAATCAGTATAATTTGTCACACAATCAGATTTCCAAGGCCAACAGAGTTTGTGGCATATGCCTGGCTAGTTGAGCTTTGGGGCAGAAGGCAGTGTGACAAATGACTGGCAAAGCTAAGTAGAAAGTAAGAGGATGGAAATGCTTTTGTAATTACTGTATATCCATCCTCCTTCTCTTGCAAAACACTACCAAAGAGAATTAAGCTATATTTACTAATAAATATAAAAACTCTGTTTTCTTTTGTCTCAGGAAGACTGTATGCTTGGAGAACAGGTTCACGTCTTTTACTCTCCGTTAAAGCGACCATAATCTTCTAGTTGCCTCACATTTTTATTTTTGTGAAAATATGCTTATTTTATTATTTATTACTCAGATTTTTATAGCTGTCCATCTCACAAAAAGAGACTCTGGGTGGTTTACAACATTTCCTCTGTCTGACATTAAATCCAATTGTTCAATCTGGCATTTTTCTATTCACCTGTCTTTCAATAAAATGGCATTGCTGAGATATGGAATCTGCTTATGGCGTTCTCCAAAAAAGTAATAAGATCAATTTGAGAACTGAAAATGTCTATTCTGTTTTGCTGTTGACAATGCAGTGGGGATTAGATCTCTCAGCACCCTTTGCTTCAAAGTTGTCTCCAGATTTCTTTTCAGAAGCATGGCCAGGAATGCACATGTACCCTTGAAAATGATGGACACTTATTTGCCAGAAAAGATAGGAAGTTCTGTTGTTCATCTCTCTTTTGGATGAAATAGATAGGCTTCCAGATCTCTTGATTAAGGCCTGTGGTGGGCACCTTTTATTATCTGCAGGATGGTTAATTGAAAACTTCCCTGCATCACAGTTGTACTTGCTAAATGATGTGTCAACTTGTTCATCAGCAGTGATGATATCATAGTTTTTTTTTATTGAAACAAGATCTAACTTCCTCTGTTTTACCAGCTGGGATTATGGAGGTAGCTCAGAAAACAAGTTTCCAATGGACTCTCTGACTAAATTGATGGTACTCAGAATTCTGTCTACTGGACTTCACTATTTAGTATATCCACATGGGTCACTACTCTGTGAAACAGAGACAAGTATTATAGGGGCAATTAATCTTCCTATATGTTGTCTGTAATCTGCAATTGTTGAACTATTGAACCCTTTGCTCCTGTCAGGGGTAAATTGAGCCCCGTAATTAACGAGGTATGAATCATGGCATATAAAAAGAAGCATACTTCTTAAATAAGCAAAATAAACCCGAGATATATTCTAAGAAAAACATTTTATTGTAAAGAAAAATAAAACATAACTTACTAAGTTAATGATTACATTTTGGCAGAGTTCCTGTCTGCCTTGGCAGACAAACAAGTGAAAGAAAGAATGTGGAATGTGTGACATGCGCAGTGAAGCTTAGAGATAAGAGTCAGTTCATTCTACTGTATAACTCAGAATGTAAGCACAGCTGGCAAACCAAATAAACGCAGTGACAGCTCCTGGGGCTGTCATTCCATTATCTGATCCTTTCAGTCTCAGTAACTGCCATTCTATTTGGCTCCATTCCCAAGAAGCCTTCATGCCACCTTAGTGGCAGCTAGAATTTGCTTTTCTGCTTAATGGAGTCTGAGCATTCATATCTGCTGGTGTGAATAAATCTTTTCTTCCTGTGGCATCTCAAGAAAACTCTGAATGACTCCTCTCCTGAGAACATGCAGGGCTCAAAATTAGTTCCTCAGATATTCTTTCATTTATAATGTAATTTTATTTCTATTTTCCCACCATGTGAATGACATCCCTGAATGGCCCCTGATTTACCAGAGATTCCTCCTCTGGGTTGCAGAAACTGCCACCAGTAGATGGCAGCAAGTAGTTAGATTTTTGTTTTTTCTCTGCTGCCATTTAGTGGTTGTATAGAGTCTTGCAATCTAGAGAGGTACACCTAACTCTGACCTATAACTTGTTCCTGAAAGAAACATCAGAAAAAGCATCAAAATATAAAGAAAATAGGAAATGGAATGGTTGAAGTATTCATAGGAATATTCAACAAATTTACTTTGCTTTCACTAACCTTAGACTGGGCTTATTTCTTTGCCCCAAACAAAAAAACATGTGTTAACTGAAGAGACATTTAGCCAATTAGTTTTGGAAAGTAGATAAGTGAGCTCATCAGGTCTGTTCTTAATTGACTCTCTGGTTTAATTTTCTCCTCTTTAAATGGAGCATGGGGCAAAGTTTACCTTTCTGGATTGCAATAGTGGCAAAAGACTAGCAGAGGAGAAGAAAGTTCACAGATTTGGCCTAAGAGAGACTTACTTAGAGGCAAACCAATAGTAATAAAATATAGAGAAAATAATATTTTTCAGATCTAGCCAATAATAGTGTATTGCAGTAGAATACAAGAATTGCTTCTGGGCTGCACAAATCTGTGCAACCAGTAGACCCAAGTTAAAAAAAAAACACAGAGAACATCTAGGTTTTCATGCCATCTGATGATCATCTAGATTTTTGCAGCTGATTGTGTGTAAGGGAAGAAATCTAGCTCTCCTGATCTTTAGCCATGAAGCCACTCTGCTTCCCATCATTTGATGATGTCAAAAGAAGGGGAAAAGCATCTTTATTCACTTTCTAGGTGTCACATATCATACCATACAACAATCAAGTTTCCTCTTTGCATAAACTTTACAAGTCCTGCATATCATTTTTATTCATTAGATAATTGTCCAAGTATCTTGATCATTCTGGTTGTTGCTTGATCCCTTTTTTCAGTTTTTTAGTCCTGAAAGATTATTTTTCATCTGCAATGGCCAGAACCATACATCAAATTCAAAGTGTGTTTACATTCTAGATGTGTATGCATGCATTGCAATATTGGAAGCTTTACTTTCAGTTCTTTTCTTGATGATTCCTAACATCAAACACATCCTTTTTGTACTAGGCTCATGGCAGGCAGCATTATTATATCATACTTAATTATTTGTTTGGTTTCAGCATAATGTGTTCACGATAGTTGATGGCTTATTCTGTTATATGGAACCAGACAATGATAGTTTATTAACTGAACTTTAGTTAAATGAACGATAACAGCATAATGTACAAAGACAACCTGACTTAAATTTTAAATGAGTTATCCATCACAGAGAGAAAGTCATGTTGTGGGTCAACACATGTTTGTCAACATAAACTGCATTCCTCTCCTTCCCTCTCCCTTTCTCCCTCGCTCCCTCGCTTGCTCCCTCTCCCTCCCATCTCTCCCATCTCTCTATCATCCATTTATATCTACAGCTTGTCAACAGCTATATTTCATATATAACCAAATAGTTATACTCTTCTATAGAACTCCAGTAGATATAGATGGAATAAAATGCCCAGGGAAACCATTTAGATGTCTTGTTTGTAAGTTAGAACCAAGATATAAACTTAGTCTGGAAGAGGTCATGTGCTTATTGAACACACTATTCTATGCTGGAAAAGTTGCACTAGAAAGGAGAAAGTTGTTTTGCTACTCTTTGTTTTGTTTTGTTAGATGCTGCAGCTCAAAAAAAGTCTCAAGGCTATTTATCTCTGGAGTACATTGAATGCTAAGAAAAATGGATCAAACTCACCATTTAAAAAAAAAATTGAGATTGCTTTGTAGAAAATATTCCTATAAGGCTCTCTTAGTCAAATTATGCTCTTTGAGGGAGTTTGTCAATAAAGTATATATGCATTGCTTTCTGAAATGAATAAATATTTATCCAAAGGATATTTTTTAGTAGCTGAACCATTTGAATAGGAGGCTTTTTTTAAAAAAAAAACAACAAGCTGTATTCAAATCAAAAAGCAATTACTGGGAAAGACAGCAGGCTACTTGGGTTAGAAGAGGAGGCCAGAGGTGAATAAGGAAAAGCCTACGGGAACAGAGATTAAAAGTATGTGTCCCTTGAAAAACATTCCTTTCCTTCCTTCTTTCCTTCCTTCCTTCCTCTTCTTCCTTCCCTTCTCACTTTTTCACAGAAGTGGTCTGAAATAGCTTCTTGGGAGAAAATACTTAGTGGCATATTCTCCTGACTTTTAATTGAATGTGGGCATTCAGTAAGTCTATAATCATTTCAGAAACGACTATATGTTGCAAGATAGAGCATTCATATATTCCTACTGTTGCTCACTATAAAAATGTGCTGATTAATCTAAATGTCTGCTTCTTTTAGATTCCTCTGTTATCTTTAAGTAGGAGAGAAGGTACAGAAGAAAGAGTCAGATGCTGATACAATTAGTTAACAACATACGAGGGACAAATCTGTCTCTTGCTCTTTTAGGTAGCAAAATATGGCTCAACCTTGACTTAAGAAGAAAACAGTTGTTTCAAAATGTGATTGAAAACAGTAAGACTTAAATCCTATGCAGATTTACTTGAGTGTTTCATCAAATACAATGGGACATGCCTAAGTATACGTATATGGAACAGCTTTCAGTGTAAACAACCTCTAAACTTGTATATTTATCTTTCTGTCTATCCATCTATTAATTACATTATTATTACAATGCAGAAGGTTTTTCTGTAAATATTATGAGGAAAGAACCTTACCTTGTAATCTATATTAGTTTATGTTTTGAAAAAATCTTTGCAAGGAGACAAAGATAATCCGTTCCTCACATTTCTTTCAGACATTAATGGAGTTAGTTCTCCAAGGACCATCAAGGTTCTGATACAAAATGTTCTTGCCATTCCTATTTCTCCTGATATATTAATGAAACAGGGAATAGAAATTACATTTCTGGATCACTCTGCAGCTATTTATTGGAGTGCCATAATGCAAATGCTAAATGGCATGAAGCCATACAAAATAAAATGAATCTATGGCAATTTGTTGAGTTCACATTTTTGTCCTTTTTATTTATTAATGAAGAGAAAAAAAACTTCTTTCTATCAAATTATAGACACAAACAATTAGGTGTCAGTCAATGATTTGTGTTGTTTACATTTATAGTAGTACAGAAAATCCACTCCAAAGTCTATTATGTAATTTTCAATAACATTCTGGACATAACTTCAGCCTTTCAGTGATGGCATCTTTCCAACCTTGATTCCCTTTTGGACTATTTTGTAAATAGGTCTTAGGTATTTTTTCCAGGACTGCTTTCAACTTGATAGTGTGATAATTTGTATTAATTATTATCATGTTCTTTTTCTTACAACTTACTCTATAGGATGGGGAGCTAACGTCATGACGATACGGATGTGCGGTCTCGATGCCCCGCCCTGCTGCTGATACTTTTGCCAATCGGACCTAAACCATCCTGTAGAGATGGTGAACAGGAAGAATACATCTTGCTGATCTCAGGGACACTGCAAAGTCCCTGACTGAGCCAAGAGAAGTTCTTCAAGCCAGCGACAAAAAGTCCAGCCCCAGGCTGATGAAGTTGGGACAGCTCCGGAATGGAAGGGAAGCTGAAAAAGAAAGTGTGTCCACCAGGTGAGGAAACTTTACTGTTTTGGAAAATACTGCCCAACTTTTTTTTAAAGTTAAATTAAATCCAAAAGCAGAAGAAAACAAGCGGCAAAATTAATCTATATTGGATTGCTTTGGATAGTGTGTTTCTTTTTCTTTGTAATTCTACTTTGTGGACTAAAGTGCTCGCAACTTTTTTTTTCTTTTTAAAAAGAACGGATCAGTTTTTCTTCTTCTATTTTTATTTTTAATTTTTAATCTATGGATTAAAGTCTTCTTCTTTATTTCAACAAGGACTTTTATTTCTTGCTATTAATTCCATTTAAGAACGCTGTTTCTTTTAAGTTTGAAATAACATTAGAGAGTGCGAAGCAATACTGCCACTTGGAGGCTGGAGGCTTGAGTTTTTGAAAAATGCACTTTTTCTTTTGATCTCACTGACTTTGTATTTTGAGGCTCTGCAAATTGTTTATAGAAAGTGATAAGAAACAAGGGCACGAATCATTTTTACAGGTGCACTTTGAGAGTCTTACTGGAAGTGGGAGAGAAAAAGAAACAGAACCTTCTTTTTTGAAGATCATAATATGAACTTGCGTTTAAGCTAATTTAATATAAGAAGCCTTGAAAGCCAGATTGGCAGTATCTACCAGCTTGCCAAAATAGCACAATATTCAAAAGAAGCATTAACTTTGCAATACATCTTGGCCGGAATTCAAAATTTATTAGAAATAACAGAGATAATTGAGAAGAAGATGGAAAAAATAGAGTTTATAACAGCAAAAAATGATGGGGTCAGAGTCCCAAAAATGAAGGGAAAAATAATTATAAAGACAAGATAACTGATTACTTTACCAGTGGAGTGAATGTGGTTGAAAGTGGGAAAAGGGGAGCATGGAAAAGGGAATTAGATCGACAGGAACTCTACCCCGGATTTCAAGGCATGGAAGAAGAAAAAAGCGGAAAAACAATGGATTTAAGGAGAGAAAATCTCTTAGAATCAAGATTGACAACCAAAGATAAGCTCATTAAAATAGCAGATGGGGGGCATCGATATTACTTAAGTGATGCTACAAGCAACAAGCTGCGGAGAGAAGTCCACAAAAAGATTATTAAGGAAATAAATAGAAGATCAATTCCACAAATGACAAAAGAAATAAAACTGTATTATTACTGGAAGGATACAGGCTGATATATGAAAGTTGATAATAAAAAAATAGTTAAATTTAGTAATTAGTGATTAGTAATTTAGTAATTTCTAGAGTGCTATGTTAAATAAATAATTAATAATAAGGTACATACATGTGTTGGTTTGATGTGAGGAAATTTGATATAATTAGCAAATGAATTTCTGTTAATAAATAATATCTATAACAATAACAATGAAATGGCAAGGGATATAGTGAATAATATATATATGTACTGGCTTAATAAAAGGAATTGGGATATAAATTGTAAATAGCGATTTGGAAAGGATGATTAGAAACCTTGTTATCAAACATAATTAATGTTTACTTAGAACATGCTATAAAGGGGTAATGTTATTAGATGATATTAGAAATAATTAATGAAATGCTATGATGTGGTTTTGTTTTTTTAATTTTGGACTATTTCATGCAGGTAGGTAGATAGATTCTTTAACATGATGGGTTTTGTTGTTTTGTTGATAGGTAGATCGGTAGATATGTAGAAAGATTCTTTAACATGATGGTTTTTGTTGTTTTGTTCATTTGTAGATAGGTAGGTAGGTAGGTAAAATGAAACTTTTTTGTATTATAAAATATTTAAAAATAACATTTAGAACATGGCACGAATATTATCTTTATTGATTATGGGTTCTGTCTCTGGGTTTTATTTTTTCTACTAAACTTTGTTTTTCCTAATATGCAGGATCGTGATTATGTACTTATTTATTTGATAAGGCAGAATATCCATTGCTTTCAGATTCTGTAACTGGAAGAATAAAAAATTGTTGTGAATCCAGACTCTGGAACACCTGCTCAACTGTTCAAATTCTGTCCCTAAAGCTCTTTGGAGAATACAGGACCATGAAATTATTACTTTATGCAAATCATTAATGCAATGACATATTTTCCTGGAATGGTAGAGAGTAAATCTGCCATATTCTGCAGTGATTTGCAGATGTTTGGGTGCATGACTGTGAACCAGAAAGAACCCAATCCATTTCACAGCCAAATCCTTCAGCTAATTAGGAACCTGATAGTCACATATATGAAGAGAAAATGAAGGAACAAATAATTGTCAGCCAGTTTGGTCTAGTGGTTAAAGTACCAGGTTAGAAAATGGGAAGCTGTGAATTCTAGTCCCACATTAGACACAGAAGCCAGCTGGGTGACTTTGGATAAGTCATTCTGTCTCAGCCCAATTCATTTCATAGTTTTGTGGGCAAAATAGGAGGAGGAAGGTGTCTTGGATATGATCACCACCTTCAATTTGTAACAATAATAAAGTGGGATAGAAACAAACAAACAAAATACTTTCCATTCTGAGTTCTCTCTCTCTCTCTCCCTTCCTCCCTCCCGCCCTCCCCCCCTCTCTCTTGTCCCCAAGATGCTTTGATAGACAAAAAGAGAAGTCTAGCTTGAGAGGAACCTATCAATCATTCAGTCCAAGAAATCACTTACTGTCAAAGGCATTTGCAATGCATCAAAACCTTTTACTTTTCGGCTGAAAAACAATTCCCAAGTAATGCATCAGAGGCTGAACTTGTGAAAGAATTTACAATTAAAACCATTAATTAAGTTTCAGGTACTTTAAAATGATCCCAGATTGACTAATGTGGCTGTTATTCTTTCATTTCTTCCCGATTTACTTTATCTGACTTCTATTCCTTTTTTATACTGTGTCCAGGCATTGACCATGTTCTTTCTTATTCAAAGGCCAAACATGTGATCAAGTTTAACATACTTATCTATTCATTTATTAGGTTTATATGATCACCTACCTTAAAGCACAAGTCTGGCTGCTAAAACCGTTAAAAAAATCTCCACAAAATATATTCATATAAAAATAAAACACACAACAGCTGGAATAAATCACAAAAACATCAATCAGCAGAACCAGAAAACGGGCTCCATCACTATTCCATTTTTAAAATCAACCTAGCCTAACCCCATGCCTAACCTAACCCCATGCTATTGTTTTGAGAGAAATAGCTCTTTGCTACTAATAAATACATAATATTAAGGTCCCCTTCTGTCCAAACAGAATTATGGTGCACACTGGAAGAGGCAGGGCTACAGCATCCTTTCTGAATACACAATTAAGGATCATCTTCTTCCAACTGAAAAAAAAAGGAAAAGCAAGCTGCTGGAAATGAAAGTACACAATGCATTTTAGCTGGAGGTAGTAATTTGAAAACTGAAAATTATTTGGGAAGCGGACGGTTCTTCAGAGCACATGGGAATGTGAGCTCAGCATCTGTTTAAAGTTAGCCTAATTAAAAGTGTTGCCTTGTTAGTGATGGTGCCCTTTGTGAAGCACCTCTTCTGAATGGCATTTGAAGCACGAACAGTTCTCATCTTCCTCTGTGGCTGGAAATTAATATTTAATGTCCAATTATTTAAGGATTATTTCTGTTCATATTCCCTGCTCAAAGCATGAGAGAATCTACTTTAGATGTGATTCTACTAAAGGGGTAGAATAATTGCCTGTTTTGTGTTTTATTTTTATTTTGCTTCCAAGGTTTTCTTCGCATCATGAGAAGTTACTAAAGTTATTACCAGGAGCATCTTCAATCAATCAACATACTTGTTTACAAAGAGTAGAATTTACAATGCTGCAGGTTATGATAATAGCGTAAGAGGTGTGTAAACTAGATAAAATCAATAGAAAATAGAAAAACATGCAATCATAAAAAGGAAAAATGCTGAATTTCTATTTTTGTACACATTCGACTCCTATTTTGCTACACCTTCTGCAGGAAGAATTGGGACCAATTAGGCAAACTGACAAGAATCCAAAAACTTAGGGAAACAACTTTTTGTTAAAAGGAGATAGTCATAAACAGTCTCTCTATGAGGGAGATGTGCAGTTTCTAAATGAAAATAAAATAAAGGCAGAATTATTTCAAAAGGAAGACTAGATCTATTGTATATAAGAACAAGGTTTATATTCTCCTTCCTTGTCCTGGTAGTCTTTTGCATTTGTGTGCATCCCTTTCTAGGTTTTTTAAATTATTATTTTTATGTTGCAATCACCAGTTTTGCTACTATGTTTTTTACTTTGAATGTGTAATAATTAACTTTCAGCTCCTCCATGTGACAATGCTGGGCCTGACAGACTGCTAAACATAATTTTACCATTTACCATGTGATTTTACAGTCTCTGGCTGTAAGCAAATATCTTACATAAGACCTTTGCGAATTAAGAAGGCTATTATGGTGTTAAAGATATCTTTAGAGTACAGGAAGTGCTGAACAAATGTATGCCAGTCTTCCTATCAAGCCTGCATCCCATTTCAGTGATTCTTGGGTCTTTCAGTAAGAATTGCTTTAGTGAAAATGGGAAAACATGCAAGGAAGAACACTCTGCTGTGAAATTCTTTGACATATTGTACTGTCTGAGGATTATATGACATATTGTGCTATTTGAGGATTATGTAATCCCAGTTTCTGCGCTCATAGAGCTTCAGTCTTCCAGAATATACATACATACATACATACATACATACATACATACATACATACATACATACATACATACCAGTGGTGGGTTTCAACTTTTTTTTAGAACCTCTTCTATAGGTGTGGCCTGCTTTGTGGGAGTGGCTTGCCGGCCATGTGACTGGGTGGGCATGGCCAACTTGTAAAATGTGGTGAAACTCAGTTTAACAATGCTCTTGCTTAGCAACCAAAATGTTGGCTCAGAAACTCTGGCATTTGAAGCATGCAAGTCTTAAAGCTGTCAAGTTACAAAACCCTTGTACCCCTAACCCTTTAGAAAAAAAAACCCAGGGGTGTTCAAACTTGACAGCTTTAAGACTTGTGGACTTCAACTCCCAGAATTCCTCCTCTCGCTCTTCATCTTGATGATGTGCGGACGGGTGGGGGAAGGGAGCTGGAACGGGTTCTAAACGGCACTGTAGATTTATGGAATTTCTTCTATAGAAGAGGTTAGGAGTGGCAGGAACCCACCCCTGATACAAACATACATACATGCATGCATGCACACACGAGAGAGCGCGCACGCACACACACACACACACACACACACACACACACACACACATAAAAGCTCTGTTTTGACATCTATGTTACAGCCTATTCCCACCACAATCTGGGAAGAGAATTGCTCACCTGTTTCACTTAAAATGTAAGTGTGTGTAATTAACATGGAATTCATCAATCAATGTGTATATGTGCACATTGTCATAATGTGCAGTGCTGAGAGAACTTTTGAAGTTTGGAAAGAAAACAATTAAAAGCCATTTTAGAAGCTGCGGATTGCAAGCCTGTTGAAGCGTATTTCAATAATTGAAGTAGTTAAGGCAGAAAAATTCTTACCTTATTTTAATAGGCACCCAGCAGGACACGTGTGCTTATAGCTGATTATCTCCATTCATTTTGAATTATAGCTCTCCAAGGTATCGTTCAGCTTGTCACCAAGTACGACATCCAAAAGGATCCACGTTACACTGTGGCTCATTCTGTCAAGAGAGGTATGACTGTTCCCACTGCCATCTTTTTTTAAAGCAACGACTGGGAAATTTCTCTCTCTACTCAAGTGTTTCTCTGATCATTACTGTTCTGGAATCAGATTGCCTTTTATTGCTTTTTAAAACATATGAACTTTGTTTTCATTATTGTCTTTTAGGATTGTTGAGGTTTTTTAAACTTAATTATTCTACTAAATAAGTTTGATGTAAATGTTCCTTTACACACATTAATTTGTGCTTGTTTTGGAAGCAGATTGGAAAAAAAGAAAGAAACAAGGATAATAATAGCAGAATAAATGTTCGGCGGTCAGACTTACACCATAGGATTTTGGGGAAGATAAAAATGTGCCAAGCAGCTATCATAGGTGAAATCCTGGAAGAAAAATGTGATACAAATATATATTACATATCAAGCAATTCTTCTTATTGGAAATTGACTCTATCTCCATTTTGGTGAATATACTTAGTAGAAATGGAGAATGTGGTTTTGCAGTTGTATCATCTCCAAATTGACTTCTACTGATGGAAAATCATGAAAATGTAATGTAGAATATGCTCCCTCTGATGCACCATTTCATGATATAACTTCTTGAGTATAAGCTGAGAAGCTTGATAGTGAAGGTTAGATGATGGGGTCCCTGATGCTCTCTGAGCTTGCTTGTTTTCTTGTAGACGTTTCATTAACCAAACTGGGTAACATCATCAGTACTAGTAAGGAGTGCAGTTTGCTGTCCGTTTATATTCAGGTGGCTTGCCTGTCAGTGTTGGTGGGGGGGATTTTAGAGATTCTTTGATTGGGTTGTTTGCTGTTGGCTTCTTTGGCAGTTTCTTGATTGGATATTGTTTACTTGATTGTTGGTCTAATGTTAACCTTGGAATTAATCTATGCTGATGTGGTTGCTGATTGTTGGTGGAGAGGTGCTGAGATCTTTTGGTTCCCCTTTGGTCTGGTTGGTTGTCTCTTTTGCATAGTCTATAGTTGTTATTAATGTCTATATGTCTATTGATGACTGATTTTGTCAAGAGTGCCAGGCTTCTAGAAATTCCCTAGCATTTTTGGACTTGGCTCAGTCTAGGACGGTCACATTTTCCCAATTGAAACTATGGATAAATCTGTCTATATGTAGTGAATTAAAGAATTTTCATCATGTCTTCTGCCTGCCAATTGGTGTTTGTGGATGTGTTCTGCCAGTCTTCTGCCTGTTTGTCCTACATTGTTGTTGTTGCAGTCCTTACATTGTATGTTGTAGGTGACACCTGTTTTTTTCTTCTGGAGTTGCTGGGTCTTTTGGTCTCCTTAGGATGTTTTCAAGGGCTTTAGTTGTCTTGTGTGCTATGCTGATTCCATGTGGTTGTAGTAATCTGTTGGTGGTTTCTGACATATTCTTGATGTATGGCAGTGTAATTCTTTTTAGAGTTTATGTTGGTTGGATGAAGCTTAAAAAGCTTGATAGAACTTTTAATTTCAAATGGAATGAAAGGTTGTGGTTCAAATATAGGTAGTCCTCAACTTATAACATTTAGTGTTCATTTAGTCACCATTCTAAATTACAACAGCTCTGAAAAAGGGACTTATGGCCATTTTTTTCACATTAAGACCATTGCAGCATACCCATGGTCCTGGGATCAAAATTCAGATACTTGGTGGCTGACTCATATTTATGATGGTTGCAGTGTCCCAAGGTCATGTGATGGCCTTTTGTGATCTTCTGATAAGCAAAGTCAATGGGGAAGCCAGATTCACTGTGTTACTAACTTACCAACTGCAGTGATTCACTTAACAACTGTGGCAAGAAAGGTAAAAAATGGGGCAAAATTCACTTAACAAATGTTTCACTTAGCAACAATAATGTTGGGCTCAAATGTTGTGGTCGTCAGCTGAGGATTATCTGAGTAGCCATTATCCTAGTGCTGCTCTGCTGTGTCCGACTAATTTAACAGATTAAGTTTCATCTACTTGTTTTCTGAAAATGCTGGCAAACACGTATAATTTCCTTTTCCCTATATTTATAGCTTAATGACACAATTCAATTGCAGCATTAAATGTTTCATTCACAGCTGAAGATTATAGCAGCATCTATTTATTTTCAGCTCACAAAGCCTCAGCCAAGTCATGTGCCACCTTCTGGTTTCTCTTCTAGGGGAAAGCATGTAGAGCAGTAGCTCCCACGCCCCACAGGGGGGCAATTTGATTTTTAATGGGGGCAATTTGAACCTTGTTTAAACCAAGTTAATGGCCTTTTAGGCTTCCTCCACATGAGTAGAGTTCACTTTTTGAGTAACGTAAGAATTATATGTCACATTGGGGCATCAAGATTTTAAATCAATTAGATTTACATTGAACAACTTGATCAATATCTGTGAATAGTTCACCCTAGAGTCGTCTCCTTTTTACAATGAGAAGAGATGGAGGTTGGGGATTATCTTTTCTGCCCATTCAGATAGTGTGAACCTGACGTGTTTGTATGAGTATTGTGGTTATTCCCTGTTCCCTGCAAATGTTGCTCTAAAAACACCGTGTAATTCATGCATTCAGAGTAAATGTTTGCAGAACAGAAGCAATATTCACTTCCATGCTTAGGTGGGGCATGGCCAAAAAAAGGTTGGGAGCGACTGATGTAGAGTCGGCAAGGAAGCAAGGACTGTCTTTTAACAATTGTAGGGATTTATATATTTCCACTTGTTTCCAGCACAACTTGCAGTAAATGTGGCAGAACACTCTCAAATGTGTCCTTAATGCTTTTTTTTTTGTCAAAAAGGCAATCTAGCCTCCTAAGCATATGGAGTCTTAACTATAAGCAACATTCCTGAATTGCAAAGATTGGGAAATCTTACCCTCAACAGTCCAATGGAGACATAGGGATGGTATGACATGGACAATTAATTTTTCTCAGCTTGTAGCTTGAGCCCTCATCAGTTAAAAGGAGAAAGAGATATTTTATGAAGAGGTAATCTGCTTTTTTCCCCTCCTTCAACCATGCATTTACTTACCAATCCATTTTTAAGGGCAATACTCAGAATATCAAAGGGACACAAACAATAGGAATTACAACATGAAAAGAAATTAGGAAAGAAGCAATAAGAAAAACTAAGGATGCCAAATATTAAAGTATGAATGCCAGTTTCTGTGTACATAAGAGAGATATCACCTGCTCGGTAATAGGGCTGCCTTTGAAACAGAAAATAAGTTAAAAGATAAGAAGATTACCCAACTGAAATATAATTAATAATGCATGGACATAAAGGAACAGAAAGAGAAGATTGGTTTAAGAAGCTTACAGCCACAAAAACTAGCATTTCATTGAACTTCTCCAGAAAACACAGAGTGTATTTAAGTGATCCACCAGAAGATGAAACATTTGTAGCTTGCTGCAAATTCTGCTCATTTTTCTGCTTATGAGGTTATTTAAAGTTTGCCTAATTTTGGTACTCAAATATTTTGCCTTTGAGATGCTTCAGTGGTTTTTTGAAGATTATATTTAACGAGAAGTTACTGAATTATATCATTCCTGGACTTATTGGGATTGAATAAAAATCAACTGCATGCAGTTCTGTATTAATTCATCAGGTAGGAGCAGATGCCTTTCTCTTCCAATACTATTAGAATACTATGGAAACTGTTTGTTCAAACTGGCTGACATATTTAGCAGTTTCCCATAAGATGGAAGCAATGAAAATAGCATATATTAATTTCTGATGGGAGGTCAGTAGGCCTATTAACAATAAAGTAATAATTTTCTGGCCAAATCAGATATAAATTGATGTTGACAAAATTATAGTAATTTTAGTTAAAAGTGTGTACATTAATATTTATTTTGTGTCTTCTTACCAATTACATATGGTATTAAAATTTGGCAATACCATAATTATAATTGTCCAATAATAATTGAGGATTATTCATTGAATGGAAGATTCAAGTATAACAGAAAAACAAATAATTGCTGAAAATGAGAAGACCTAAATGTTAACATTAAAACAATTTAGTAAAATAAAAGGATGTAATAGATGTCAAAAGAATTGGCCAATCAGAATCTTTAAGGAAGTTAAGTTATTTGGATTAATGCGCTATGTCCCTTTTGGGAGATAGTTTGTTCTGTCAAGCTTACCTATGTTTGAACCACTGCTAAACTCGGCCATACATTGCTTTTATATGGATTTTCCATTTAAAATGATTAAAAAATAACTCTCTGAGAAAAATTGGCTATATTCTCAAATTCAGATGAAGTTGTTGTCATTATTGAATGGGGTCATTTCAATTTATGTTTGATTCTCTCCTGAATATATTGTATGAATTGTTTTTCACTATTATAAAGATGCAATATACGTACATGGTTTTAATTTCATTTTTCATAATTTGAATATCAGGTGGCGAGCCCCAGCTGATACTGGCTGTGTTTGGAAAAGTTAAACAAGACTGGACAGAATGTGAGCAAATAATTCTGCACCCTGCATTCCTTACAATATAAGCCACGCTGGAAAGTTGGGGGAAGGGGGACATTTTGTTAATCACTTCTATATTTCTGCCCCTCAAAAACCCCTACCTTGACTTTTCCATATAGTCAACAGGAGTTGTATTTAATTCAGTGATTTTTTTTTCTTTTATGTTGCTTTGCAAATGAAGATTAGAAACTTGTAGAGGAAGTGAGAGACAGAGGTCATACTTATTTCTATAAAAAAGTATTTATTCAAAAGTACAGTTATTCTGGAAAGACTGCACGAAAATGGGCTCTCCTGGTCGACCGGAACTTCTCCAGTTGGACAGATGTGGGGGGGTGAGTGCTGATGAGTCTCACATGAACCCTGTCTGGTCCGTTTTTGGATCAAAAACCCCCTGTGGGGGTGGAGGTGTGTGAAGAAGGGGCAATGTCTCATCAGACCCAAAGGGAGTTCAACAGGTCTCTCGTAGGTCAGAGATTTGTCCTCTGAATCAGAACTGGGATGGCAGCATGACAACATGGCTGCACAAGAGCTGGCTCCATGCCAAAGCAGCTGAACAAGAGCATGCAAAGGTGAGATGAAAGCCTGGTAAGATTTATTAACCCACAATTATAAATCAGAATTTGGAAAGGGCGAAGAACCTTGAGAGCATAAATAATATTGATGGACACATCAAGATTTTTGCAAAAAGAAAGAAGGGGGAAAATGGAGGGTTGAATCACTAGCCCAAAAGAGAGCCATTTGCTTGAAATAATTTGGACAGAAAGGAAAAAGGAGTGACAAACCCACTTAAACACAACCTACTTAAACACAAACTCTAAATTTGGTTTTGGACTTGAAAAGTTTGTGTTTTTAAAGGAGTCTAGAAGCATGAAGATTTTCTTCATCCAAGTGTCTTTTAACTGACATATCTTAAGCAACTCCAAATAATGAGAACGGGAATGCAACAAGGGAGAAAGATCAAGAAAAAAGCACCATGTCCTTACTGACAACTGATAACCTAATCTTGCCTGTGTGGGAAATGTTAGATCGGGGCAACGAGAGAACAGACTACGGACACGGAGTGACTTATCAGCTCTTTATTAATAGTAGTAGTGATCCAGCTTGCTCTGTGGTCGGAGGGTTTCCCTTTTATAGGGATCGGGTATGCCCCTCGACCAATCAGAACGATACCTGTTTTCCGCTGTAGCAGCGGACCAGAGAGGAGACTTGCCTCGATATATGCTAATATCTAACACCCCTCCCCTCCTAGACGGAACGTTGCGGTAGGTAACATAGTCTTTTAGGTATGTTGGGGGTTGCCTTACTCGGGAGGAGCGTCGTAGTTCTGGTTGGTCAGAAGTGGTTGCAGGATCGGATGCTTTTCCTGTTCCACGTTCTGAAGGTTTCGTGCCCTCGTAGCTGGGGCGTTCCGGAGTCTGCTCGGTTGCGTTGTCTGGGGGTTGCTCTGCTTCGTGCTTGCTTTCTTGTTCCGAGCTTGGTTCGCAGGTGTCGTAGTTTTCTATGATGGGGCTCTCGCGTGGCTGACTTTCTGTAGGCAGGAAAATCTCGTCTTCGTTTCGAAGGTCTGAGTGTGCTAGGCGACCCCGAAGTTGATCGATGTGCCTTTTCCAGTTCCGCCCATCTTCCAGCTCCAGCAGATACGATCGTGGACCCGTGATGCCAATGATCTTTGCCGGCATCCACAATGTTCCCCCTGCATAGTTGTGGGCGTATACGGAATCCCCTATGCTAAAAGACCGAATTTTGCTTGTGGAGTCTGGGGGAGCTGTGGCAGAGTAATTTGGGTGAAGACGGTCCAGGTGAGACCGTAAACGGCGGCCCATGAGTAGTTCAGCGGGGCTCCTACCCGTCGTTGCGCTAGGGGTAATATGCTGAATTAAGAGGTAATGGTCAATGCGTGTTTGCCAATCACCTGGACCCATCCTAGCGAGGGCCTCTTTTGCGAATCGCACCATTCTCTCCGCCTGTCCATTTGATGCCGGATGGAATGGCGCGACGAGGGCGTGCCGAATTCCCTGACCTGCTAGATATGTCTCAAATTGCATGGCCGTGAACTGGGGCCCGTTATCGGAGACCAGGAGGTCGGGCAGGCCATGGGTGGCGAAAAGTCGCCGTAGAACCTTAATGACTGCCTCTGCCGTGGTTGAAGTCATTAGGACTACTTCTAGCCATTTTGAGTATGCATCCACAACTATAAGGAAAGTCTGACCTTGGAATGGCCCTGCGAAGTCGATGTGTATTCGCGACCAGGGTGCTTTAGGTTTCTCCCATTCTGTGGCGGGCGCTTCCGGGGGTGCTGGTCTCGATTCCTGGCATGGGTCGCAAGTGGCCACCCACTCCTCTATTTCTTTGTCCATGTTTGGCCACCAAACGTAACTTCTTGCTAACGCCTTCATCCTAACAATCCCCGGATGACCCACATGTAAAGCATCTAATACATTCCTACGTAAAGCATACGGAATAACAACTCGATCCCCCCACAATAAGCAACCTTGTAACACTGAGAGTTTGTCCCGTTTTGACCAAAACACTTTGAATTCCGGGCCCACGTTTCCCTTCGGCCACCCCCTCCAAACCCAAGTTTGAACTTGCTTTATTAAATTGTCTTTAGAGGAGAACCTTGCAACGTCGTATGAAGAAACCGGTCCAGAGTCCTAACAGTCAATGAGCAATACCGGTACTTCTGGAGTGGGGTCTGGCAGAATGTCAGGTAATGGGCAACGGCTGAGTGCGTCTGCGTGTCCGAGAGTGGAGCCCGGTCGATGAATCAATTTGTATGAGTACTCAGCCAGGAAAACAGTCCACCTGGTCATGCGTGGAGAAAGGGAGACTGGAGTGGGGCGGTTTCCCGCCAAAAGTCCCAACAGCGATTTGTGATCCGTAATCAGTTCAAAATCGCGGCCGTAGAGGTATTCGTGGAAAAGTTTTACTCCAGCTACAGCAGCCAGTGCTTCCCTGTCCATTTGGCTGTAATTCCTTTCGGCCGATGAAAGAGTCCTGGAGTAGAAGGCGATGGGTGCTTCTTTTCCGTCGGGCATCCTGTGGCTGAGGACTGCTCCAACTCCGAAGGGTGATGCGTCGCAGGTCAATACCAGCGGTAGGGTCTGGCTGTATTGGACAAGCAGTGAGTCAGTGGTGAGCAGGCTCTTTACTCCGGCGAAAGCTGCAGCTTCGGATCGTCCCCATTTCCATGGTGCATTCCTCTGGAGTAGACGGTGTAGTGGCTCAGCAACGGTCGCCTTCTGCCTCAGAAAAACGCTGTAGAAGTTAAGTAGTCCGAGGAAGGCCTGCAACTCGGTCTGATTTCGTGGTGTGGGGGCGTCCTGGATTGCCTTAATTTTCTTCGAAGTGGGGTGTATTCCCTGACCATCGATTCTGTAACCCAGGAATTCTACGCTAGGCACGTTAATTTGGCATTTTTCCTTTTTGAGGCGGAGACCCTTTTCTCTGATTCTGGCCAAAACAGTTCTGACTCTTTTATTTAATTCCTCCTCGTTTGCAGCGGACACCAAGATGTCGTCAAAATAGGGGACGACTCCCGGTATCCCTTGCAAAAGTCGTTCCATGACGCTCTGGAACAATCCTGGGGCAATACTCACACCGAATTGTAGCCGGTTACATTTGAATGCTCCTCTATGCGTCACTATAGTTTGGGCCTCCGCTGTGGCGCTATCAACTGGCAGTTGCTGGTAAGCTTGTGCCATGTCTAATTTAGCAAATACCTTTCCTGGCCCCAACGAGTGCAATAAGTGCTGGACTACAGGCACAGGATATGCGCTCTGTTGTAGCGCGACATTAATTGTGCATTTATAGTCCACGCAGATGCGGACTGACCCGTCTGGTTTGACTGGGGTCACGATGGGTGTTTCCCAGCGCGCGTGATCCACCGGCTCAAGGATTCCTTGCTCCACTAACTTATCTATTTCCTTATCTATTTTTGGGCGGAGTGCAAAAGGCACTTGTCTCGGTTTAAGTCGGATTGGCGCCACTTTGGGGTCTAAATTGAATGATATCGGTTTACCCACATACTTACCAAGACCGGGGCTGAACACATCCTCGAACTCCTTAAAAATCTGTTCAGCGCTGCTGTTTTCCACTGCGTTGATTCCGGTGACTTCTAACCCCAGGGCTTCAAACCAATCAAGCCCCAGAAGGTTCTGTAATGGCGCGCTGGCGATGGTCACGGGCAGCTGGGCTACGATGTCCTTGAAACGGATCTGGAATGTGCCTTGGCCCACGATGGGGACTTGGTTCCCCTGGTAGTCTCGTAGCAGGACGTCTGGAGCGCGTAGTTGGCTCTTTCTGAGGCTAGGGATAGCCTGTTTCATGGATGCCCATGAAATGATCGTCAGGGTTGATCCTGTGTCAACTTCTAGCTCGCAAGGTGAGCCATCCAAGAGGACTGTGACTCTCAGCCTTTTGGGCCGCTTGGGGCGGACCTGATTTATCGTGGTGAGATATGTTCGCAACTCCTCTCTCTGGGTCAACTCTATCTCACCATCTATATCCTGAAAATACTCTCGTTGAGCGTCTTGATAGAACGCTCTCTCAGCTCTTTGCGTGTAGTCTCTCTGGGGATACGCTCGCTCAGCTCCTTGTGAGTAATCTCTCTGGGGATACGCTCGCTCAGCTCTTTGGGAACTTTCTCTCTGGGTAAACACTTGTGGATTTCTCTCTGGGCGCCCTTTTTGATTCCGCCAAGCCCCTGGGTTGGGCTTCTGTTGGCGGTACATGGGTGGCTGCTGTGAGGCAGGGACTCCGCTCCGGCACACTCGTGCGATGTGCCCAAGTTTGTTGCAGTGCGAACAAACAACGTTCCTGAACCTACAAGTAGACCTGGGGTGATTCCCTCCGCAGCTTGCGCAGGGCGGCAAACGGGATCCGGGTCTCCCCCCAGGCCTCAAGTGACTGCTCTGCATCAGGTGACTGTCCTCGAACTCGGGATCCTCGTAGTCGGGGCTTGTGTCCTCGTAGTGCACTCTGGTCTGCCTTGGTGCTGGCTGGTTTACGCTGAAACCTCGTTGTATGGTTACCGATTATTTCTCTGCTGACTCTGACGCTCTTGCTTCGTTTAGCGCTATCTGTAGGGTTAAATTCGGGTTTGCCAACAGCTTCTTTTGTAGTGAAATGTCTCTTAACCCACAGATGAGCTGCGCTAAGATGTGCTCGTCCAGATCCCTGAACTCGCAGTGAGTTGCTGCTTTACGCAGGGCTGCAACATATTGATTGATGGATTCTCCCGCCTTCTGGTTCCGCGTGTTGAATTCCTTGCGGCAAACATGGCGGGAAGGTTTTGGCGCGTAATGAGTTTGTAGAGCCTGTTGCAACGCCGTCCACGATACTGCCTGTATTGGAGTAGGCGCGGTGAGGTCTCTGGCCGTGTTGAAGACTTCTTTTCCGCAGTAGCCGAGGAAGATGTTTTTCTTCCGGGCGTCGGTGATCCCCGTGTATTCGTTCGCTTCGAGAAAGCACTCGAAACGAATCATGAAGGCTTCCCATTCGTCGTTCGCTGGGTCGAATGGAGCGGGGGGGAGTGTGCATCGCCATCTTCTCTCGTTTGAATTTGCCGCACTGCGGTGACCTGAGATGGCTGCCGGAATTTCTGCCGAATTCCTAGGCTGGATCAAATCCGGAGATTCTGGAGGTAGCGTTCTTCGTCCTATCTGTCTCTCGATCCCACCTTCGTCGCCAATGTTAGATCGGGGCAACGAGAGAACAGACTACGGACACGGAGTGACTTATCAGCTCTTTATTAATAGTAGTAGTAATCCAGCTTGCTCTGTGGTCGGAGGGTTCCCCTTTTATAGGGATCGGGTACGCCCCTCGACCAATCAGAACGATACCTGTTTCCCGCTGTAGCAGCGGACCAGAGAGGAGACTTGCCTCGATATATGCTAATATCTAACACCCCTCCCCTCCTCCAACTGCCATAAATCAGAACTTGGAAAAGCAAGAGGGAAGAGAAACATACCCGAATTTGGCTGTATGCAAGTTTGTTCCAATTAATATATTTTGAGCAATTATAACCAATGAGAAGCAGAAAGTACCATGGAAAAAATAATAATAAAATTAAGAACTGGGGAAATACAAAGTCTTTTTCCCCCTTTTTTTTCTGCAAAAGATCAAGATGGCTCCAGCTTCTCTTCCATTTTCACAGTAGTTGAATTAATTAAATTTAAGGTGGACCAGAATTTCAAAATTAGATTGGTATAACTAACTGCAATTTTGGAACTGGACATTAAGGAAGAACAAAAGACCAAGATGGCTCCTGTTGTTCTTTCCCACAGCAGCTGAAATAGATAAATTTAAGGTGGACCAGAACTCTGAAATAAGAATTGTATAACTAACTGTAACTTTGGGACTAGACATTATGGAGAGGTAGGAATTTGAAGAACTACATGAAATTATAAAAATATATATACATAAATCATTAAAATCAAGCCTAAATAGAATTCTGAATTCAGAGAAGCAGATATCTAAGGAAAAAAGGAAGGAAGTGGGGGGGGGAGAATGAAGGGGTAGAAACGATGGGAAATAAAAAGCAGACCAAAAACTCCATAGGGCTTGGCATTGGTAAAGGGAAAATTGTAAAGGGCAGATCTGTCCCATGAAAAAGGAATAAAAAGCAGACAAAAGATGTTTTGAGGTTGACAGTGGCATAAGGAAAATTGAAATAGGAGGTTATGCCCCAACAAAGAGAAATATAAAAGATCTTTTTGATGGAGGCTTGGGGAAAATTGAAGAGGGTGGACAGGTAAAAACAAAGGGAAGGGAGAAGGCAGGAAAAGAGAAGTGGGACAAAAGACTTACTAGGAAAAAAATCAGACAGCTAGAAATTGTTATATGGGAAAATATGAAGCGAAGGTATGGCATTTATTAAATAAGGCATTTATTAAATATGACAATAAAATGTGGGGGCATATAAGGATGTATAATTATATAAACATAATGATGAGAATATCTGGGAATTATAACCAGGTCTACATCTCAGCCAAAATTAGGCGAGGTGGGTGAGTTTAAAAGTATAATGACTATATATGTATACCTTTTTTGTTTTCTCTTTTTTTTAAAAAAGGAGGAAGATATATGTTAAAATTAAATATGTATACTGAAAAGTAATTATAAATGCCATCAACATAAAACAGAGCTCGCTCAGAAGCTGAAATACACCAAGTAAATGAGATAAAGAGTATGAAGTAGAGGAGAGAGATAAGGGAAGAACAGAGTGATAGGAGAGAGGGCGGGGAGGGAAGAGGAGGAGAGAAAAGAGGAGTAGAAAAGGGAAAGAGGAGAAGGAGAGAGGAAGGGGAAGTAGAGAAGAGAAGGGTGACAGAGAGAAGAAAAGAGGTAGGGAGGGGGAGGAGAGAGGGAGAAGAAAGTGACAAATATGGTGTATGGAGAGCAGAAGAGCCAATAATTGTTTTCGGGAGTTGATGGTAAGATGAATTATGTAAACATTTAATAATACAATACGATATTGGCTATGTAATAGTATACATGTGGTTATATGTTATGAAAATGAAAAAAAAAACTTTATATATAAAAAAAGAAAATGGGCTCTCCTAAAATACACAGAAGAAATTGCAAGTTCTGTGAAAAATACCCAGGAACGAGGAATTTAATACTTTTCAGTTCTCCCTATTTTTTCTCTATCCTTATGTCAAGCAATCACTGTTCTGATTTACTTTTGAGACAAACTGTTTGACATCTGAAAACAAGTTCTTTTTGCCTGCAGTCTGTGTCAAAATGATCATAGAAATGGTCTCAACAACTGTAAAATTCATTTACTGCTCTCCCATGTTTAGCTGTTTGAATGCCAAAGAGTACCAAAGGAGGGGGGGACACAGTAATGTAACAAAAATAATATACTCTAGGAATAAATTCGTAGGTTTGGGGGGAGGGGATTCATGTTATATTTTCATTGATTGTCTTAATGAAAAGGAAAAGAATCTATGATGGAATGAATAAGTGTAAACGCTTTATAAATCAGCAGAGCAAAGATCTTTTGGCTGAAAAACACTAGAGTAAAAACTCAATTCTAATTAAATCAGCAGGTGGAATAAGATCCAATACTGAAGACATGGAGCAGAATAATTTTGGCAAATAGACTGGAAATGATTAAGTTTAGAATATGAGCCAGTGCAGTTTTTAAAATATCCTTGGTGATTACTAAATCATATCCATATTGGTAAGCTGGTCAATAAAGCAAGAACTCAAAGCTCAGAATATAAAGATAATTAATTTAATGTTTTATTTCTTTATTGTATTCTAAATGAGTCACAAAGCATGTTTTTTTTACTGTGGCAGTATACAAATTTATTTAATAAATAAATAAAATATATGAATTCATTTAAGAAGCAGTTGATTTTAAAAGCTGATGCTAGTAAATCATGAAGCAAAATGACAAGTTGAGCTACTAACATGGCCAGTAAATAATATGTTCACGTAGCTCCTTTCCACATAACTTTTCAACAAGCCAAAATATAACAAAGTACAGATAACACTAAAATTAGCAGTCCATGCTAGCACTGACACACCCACAGCATTTTTTGTATTCATGTGTCATAGGGCTAATATGCATATTTGAGACATAAGCATCTGAGCATAGATAGAAAAGCCTCTAGCTCTTTGCTTCTGTCTCACATTCATCTTATTTTTTGCTGCTCAGATTTAAGCCCCACTATTTTATGGAGTTTGGACTAATCATAATCAATTGCTTTAAGAAACCCATCACTGACATCTATTTGTCATCTTATAAACATATCCTAATGATGAGCCATGGTGGCTCGGTGATTAGAATGCTATATTGCAGACTAATTCTGCCCACAGTCTGGAGTTCGATCCGGATGGGCTTGAGGTTGACTCAGCTTTCCATCCTACCGAGGTGGGTAAAATGAGGACCCAGGTTGTTGGGGACAATATGCTGACTCTGTAAACCACTTAGAGTGGGCTGTAAAGCATTGTGAAGCAGTATATAATTCTAACTGCTATTGCTATCATTATCATACAAATGCATTCTATTATTGGGTGAGCTCATAATATTTACCAAAGCTGAAACCAGTGTAGGAACTATAACAGTAATGTAAAATATCTATGGAGATTCTCAGTCATCATGGTTGTCCCAAAGGTGCTTTTTCAATAGGCACCTGGACTTTCTGATTTTTCTTTGAATATATTTTGCTTCTCATCCAAGAAGCTGTTTGGATAAGAAGTGAAATGTCATCAAAGAAAACCCAAAAAGTACAGTTGCCTCTTGAAAAAGCATCTTTGGGACAGTAGTGTAAAATATTTCAGTTGTTTTTTTAAATTTAATCTCATTGAAACTAGAAGCAAGATAAGATGAAAATCTTGTGTAGATTTTCAACTGAACATTTGGAGAAGAATGAACTTCCTCTCTGGTCTCTTGACCTTCATGCATTTGGTCGGGTTTTTTTTAAAAAAAAGATATTTAAAATTGATCTAGCTGTTAATGTCCAAATTTGCTGAAGGAGGGCTGAGGAAGAATAGTTCAAGTAGCTACAATATGCATAGAAGTGGTCTTATATCAATTGCAATCAATGTATCATGTTCACAAGGAAAAAGGATATATACCTACAACTGTTGTTTTTTTTCATTTATGACATATATATGTATTTTTCTCCCAGGATCTGAAGTTGAAGTTTCTTAATTGGCTGTGGATTTGACCGACCCTTTTTTCTTCATATTCTATCAATTATAGCACAGTGATTTTATCCATGATTCAAATTACCCAAATTATTCTCTAGCATTTCCTTTCATTATCTAGAAGAATTAATTGCATCTATGATAAATACCGAGAAGCTATCACTTTGCTTGAAAAGTGCCATCATATAATCACAAATTAGGGAAATTTGGAACTGAATCCAGAGGGTTAAGTACTTTACTTTGCATTTCACCCTGAGCAATTCCACTGCTGTCAGTTTCAGTGGTGGGAACAAATATATATTCTTCTACCTTAAGCCATTGATGAGTACTTAGATATACAGTACCATCTGACAAGCTTAGAAGATTTAAGAGTTTCTATATGACATCTGAATCAGAAACCTACCATTAAAAATATAGCCATGAAATCTAAAAATATATTTTCAGAGAAGATGGTAAATTAAACCTTGAGGATATCATTCATCAGTAAGCACAAGCAATAGTTTATGAGCAAATCATTGAAGTAGTTTATGATCAGTCTTAATACTGTATGGGTCAGTGAGATCCAAGGTTGGCAATTCTAATGGCCTTCTGGAAGATAATTAGAATTTAAAAATATATTTATGTGTCTTATGTTATAGCATTGAAAATAAATCCAGAAAAGTTAACTGCCTGAATTTTTATTTTTTTTTACAAAAACTGCTTGTTCCAAACAGCTAATATTTTGGGATAGAGCACTAAATAGATAATGTTAATTTGTTACTATGCTATAAAACCATGTTTGATTACCTACAATTATTTATATGTTGAGATTATTTATATGCTGGATTTATTAGATATTTATCTAGCCTCAATTGGTTTACCTTGGAGGGATTTATTTCCAAAATGTTGTAAGGCATCAGTAACAGATTTTTAAGACTATCTATACATCCTATAAATGTAAGGAAAAGGAGGGTGTGGGGAAAAGAATGTGTCCATTTTCTACTATTACAAAGCTGAATGTCTGTATTTTGACTTCCTGAGCAGGGACATATTCTCTAATGACATCATTTGGTAAATATGCAAAAATCTTCAAAGTTCATTTCTTACATGTTTCTTTTTGTACTTGCCTACAAAAATATGCATTACAAACGTAATCCCTTTGATATAATCATTGCATGTTCAGAATTTGGGCACTCGGCAACCAGCATTTTTTAAATAAAGATTTCAAGTGTGCCAGCATCATGTGATTGTCATTTGGGACCTTCCCAGCTGGACGTCCAACAAGCAAAGTCAATGGGGCAAGCCAGATTCAGCTCACTAGGGATGCATACAAAATAAGCATTTTAAAATAGTGCCAAGAAAAATGACAAGGGCCAGGTAAGGCCAATCAACCTTTAATCAGCACAGAGAAATGCCTAGCTAATATCCTAGCCCAGTGTTGGTGAACATTTTTCACACTGAGTGCCAAAATGGGATTGTGCGCACACACTTGCTGGAAACCGGAAGAGCAGCCACCTGATGTACATGAATGCACCAGGTGGATGATCTTCCAGTTTCCAGTGAGCACATGCATGCACTGGGAAGATGATCCTCTGATGCCCAACGGATGGCTGCTCTTTCAGTTTCTGGAACTCATGTGCACGTAAAGACTAGATGGCTGGCATGCCACTCAGAAGAGCAACAGGCAATGGCTTGCATGCCCAGAGAAATGGCTCTCCATGCCATTTCCAGCATGCGTGCCATATGTTTGCCATCATGGTCCTAGCCCTAAAGTATAAGTATAATCTTTATTGTCATTGTATTTAAATACAACGAAATTGGTTTTAACCTCACTTTTGCAAAATTATAACAGAAACAAAAAAGGGGAAAAAAAGAAAAAAACTAGAGTGTGCATGGAGTGATTGTGGTTGTATTTAAAAGTCTCACAGCCCAAGGATAGAAACTATCTTTAAACTTGTTTGTTCAGCTGGCTATACTTTGATGCCTTCTGCCTGATGGTAGAAGTGCAAAGAGACACTGACCAGGGTGTGAATCATCTCTGAGTATCTTCCTTAGTCTGCTAAAGCAGTGAGATCTGGCAATGTCATCCAGTGGTGTCAGAGGGCAACCAATGGTTTCTTGGGCTGAATTGATCACTCTCTGTAGTGCCTTCCTGTCTGCAGTTGTTACACCAGCATACTATACTGTAATACAATATGTGAGGACACTTTCTATGCTGGACAGATAGAAAGAGGTCATCAGCCGTTGTTCCACCTGATTTTTTCACAGGACTCTAAAGAAATGAAGTCTCTGTTGGGCCTTTCCAATCACCAGAGACATGTTGGTTCCAGGTGAGATCTTGACTAATAAGCACTCCCAATAATTTAAAAGAGGAAACCCTCTCCACACAACCCCCGTCGATATACAGTGGGGCAGGTTCCTCTCTGTGCTTCCGGAAATGTAGCACCATCTCCTTTGTCTTACTAGTATTTAGATGTAAGTTGTTTCTTGAGCACCATATGGATACCTTCTGGACTTCTTCCCTGTATGCTGATTCGTCCCCTCCAGTTATGAGACCCAGCACTGTGTGTCGTCTGCAAACTTTATTATGATGTTGGATTGATCAGAGGATATGCAATCACATGTATACAGCGAGTACAGGTATGGGCTGAGCACACAGTCCTGAGGGGAGCCTGTGCTGAGCTTCAGCATGGAAGATGTAAAGGACCCAACCCTTACTGTTTGTGGACGATCCGTCAGGAAGTCTTTGATCCATTCACAAGTGAGGGGAGGGAAATTCAGGTCAGTCAATGAGAATTCCTGGTAAGATGGTGTTAAAGGCCAAGCTATAGTCTTTAAAAAGAATTTGACATATTTCCCAGATTTCTCAAGGTGGCTCAGTGCAATATGTAGAGCAGTGGTGATGGCGTCCCCTGTCGACCTATTGCTTCTATAAGCAAACAGGTGTTGATCAACATTTTGTGGAATACAGGACCTGAGGTGTTGTAGGACGAGTCTCTCAAAGCACTTCATCACTATAGACGTCAGTGCAATGGGTCTATAGTCATTCAAGCTTTTTACAGCTGCTTTCTTCGGAACTGGGATAATTGTGGCTGCTTTCAAGCATGATGGGACTCTAGCCTGTTGCAGGGAGAGGTTAAAAATCCTTGTCAGAGCCCCTGTTAATTGATCAGTACAGGTTTTTACCACTTTCCCCAACACCCCATCTGGACCTGCAGTTTGATGTTCATCCAGGGTGAGTGGCTGGAGGTCAGAGGGCCTTTGGGCTAGAGCCACAGAGACTGATCTTTTGACCTCAAAGCGGGTAAAAAAAAGCTGGAAAGAAGAGCCAGACCTGGAGAACAGAAAGAGGAAGAAAAAGAACAGAAAGAATTGCAGCTGCTATTGCTACAACTATGCAGTGCAGGTCCCTCTTCAGTCTTGCCTCCCAGAATCACCACAATGTATTTATATAGTCTTGCAATGGTTCATGAATCTAATGAAATACAATTTAGTATGTGCAAGTTTAACTTAATAAAGCATTAATCTTTAAAATGTTAAAAAATATTGTTTACCATAAATATGTTTTCCCAAGTTCTCTTCTCAAATTCCTCCCCTACCTTAACATCACTGTGTAATGTTTCCTATATCCAGAAGTGATATATGATTATTAAATAGAAGGTGTTTTGAACTAAAAGTTTTAGTTTTCAATTAAAGTAACTGAAGAGTTATATTACTTTGCCTTCTTTTGCCTTCAACTTGCAATTGATTTTAAATTTAAGCTACTTAACGGCTAGTGGATACATTCTAAAACTGTTGTGGGTTACCTTTAATACATTCTTAAATTACTTGGGTGTAGTGCAGTAGACACCAACCATTGTTGATATTGTCAATATCATTGTTGATAGGTTAATGGCAGATCAGTTACAATTTGTCAAACGCTAGGCATTTTACACATAAAAACAGTCTAACAGATCTATATAGAAGAGGATGAAATTCCCTGCTTTGTGAGTTTCTATGACAATTTTGCATCTTGCAATACATGCCATGATATGGATTATATGGGGAGATAGGACAAGGGGTCTCAAACTACTCCTGCTGATGTCTAACACCTCAATCCCATACCATCAACATACTGAGTCTTCAGATAGCCAAGCAGGTTTGGTTTCAGAGAAATATTATTTAAGGAACAGATCAAAAACTGGAGGAAACTACAATATGTCAGAAACTTCACCAAGAATTGAAAGTGATTTTGCTTGAAGCTTCTAATTTGACTGGTATTCAGAAAGAGGCTCCTTATCA
The DNA here is from genome assembly GCF_964273705.1 of Natrix helvetica. NCBI lineage: Eukaryota > Metazoa > Chordata > Lepidosauria > Squamata > Natricidae > Natrix > Natrix helvetica. The sequence goes on along the minus strand of NC_138548.1, from coordinate 96,554,423 downwards.
AGGCATAGTTGACCCAGATTTGGAGGAAAAGGGGCATTTTAAGTCTTCAAAAAGAAGAGGAGGAAAAGATAAACAGCAATGAAAGGACTTAAGAATTCTAAAAAGTTTCAGATGACTGCACAGATCAATAATTTTAAAGAATTGGGAAGAGAGAATGGAGATTTTTACATAAAGGTGAAACACTAGCAGCTTCTTTTTTCTTGTTTCAGCAATATTTTTTGTCAGTCTACTTTGTATAGTTCTGTTCTCTATTATTGCTCCTGGAAACTGTAGATGCATCTAATTCTTCAATCTGCCTTGTTGCTGAATTGAAAATGGAACTGATACTTTAATTACTGTTTAAACTCACAATATCTGCAGCTTCAGGGAGAATACAATATGGAAACAGTAAGTTAGGTGACTTCTTAACAGAATGCTTCCAATTAACACTATAAACCATTTAGAATAGATCAATTCCAAGGATCAGGATGATGTATTCACCTGAGTAATTTATCTTAAGTGTGGCATTGCACTTGATCATTCTTCACTTTCTACAGCAACCTCTTCTAGACTGCAAAAATACAGGAAAAAAGTAGTAGAAAATTTGCATCTTTTAAGTTATTTTTGGAAGAGTTTTTTCTTTACTTTTTAAACAGAATGTTTAACACATTTATTTTACTTATGGTTAGTAAGTAAGTGCCCCACGCAATCTAAGGTCAATGAGTCCCCTATTTTAATACGGGAGGAGAGTGGCTGCTTTTATGGCTGTTTTTATTTTTAAGCTGAGGCATACCACCTTGGGAAATTTATGGAAAGCTTTTATAATAAGTAAATAATATGTTGCTATGTTAGATTTATGGTTCAGTTTTAGGAGATGCTGATTTGATGAGCAGAAGAATAGAGACTTCCGTGCTAATAAACTGGTAGATCAATGCAACATTCATATTCAAAATAGAAGTGAATATTGATTTGGCTATTCTGGTTTTTCCAATCTTAAATGTGTCTTCTGTCAATTCAGTACTCCAGCATCCAGTACTTCTGTTTTTTAAAATATGTCTTCAATGTTTCTCATATGCATACTTATGTAACATACATATTTCTGCATTTTACCTAAAGGTATCTCTTTTTGTTTCTCTTGAAAATCCACTTTTGAAATCATTTTAATGATTTTGCAAAAAGAATTTCATTCTTTTCACAAATTGATGCAGGTAATTAGAGCAATTTTCTGTCTTATGCTTCATTTATCTTTGCTTGTTTCTTTAATACATAAAGAAGAAAACTAAAATCAAGAAAACACAATAAAAGCAAAATGAAACAACAAATGTAATTATCAGCTTATTTTTAATCCATAGTTTTAAAATATGTAATCCTAAGGAATGATACATTTTAAATATATATTAAATTTTTAATAAAATGTATTTGTGTTGTAGAAGTTATTATGAGGAATTACTTTATTAGAACTCTTAGACATAAAACTAGAAAGTGTATTTCAATAACACAGATTTCAATTAAAAGATACTTGCTGTTCTATTAAGCTTTCAACCAATACTATTTATCACATATTATGGATTCCAAGAAAAATGTACTTTATTTTCTAGTGTTTTGCTATAGTAAATTGAGCAACAGAGAACACAAATTAACCATATTTTCCAGAAATATTTTAAATGGTAGAATTTATTCATTTATAAATAAGAATTCCTAGGGCTCTCAACTCAACAATGGTGCTAGATGGCACACAAAGTTAAAACCATGCTATCTGAAATGAAAATAAAAATAAAAGGCTTGGAACAAGGAGAAGACTATAAGCATGTGAGGTAGGTGGCTGTATAAATTAAACGAGTCAGTTGTAATACCATTATCTGGGTGCAGAATTTGGGATTGAAAAAATGACTTCCAGGCTGATTTAAAAGACTGCAGGACTTGGACAATTTAAACTTTGCTGTTCTAGAGTCAAGTGCCATGACTAGAAGGCATGATTTTGGTGTTCCATCAGATGACATTGCTTAATGAATGGGGCATGAAACACTCCCCCAGTCAGATCTTATATGATGAGAAAAAATGATGGAAGAAATTGTAATTTTTGTTCATTTATTTGCAAATTTATATAATATGATGGCATTGTAATGAATTCAATAGCGTGCATAAATTATTTCTGCAGTTAATCCGTTATTCAGAATGGATCTAATGTGGATTTCATATGAAAATGTGAAACTTGTAATCTCAATTTATCTTTCATCCTATTTAAGGGTGAAAGGTTTTTTTGTTTATTACATTTGCTTTATATAATATTGAATGTTGTGTTTTATATAATATTCTTTTATTTTAAATGATGTGGATATGCACCATTCTTCAAATGTCCTTGTTTGGGAATAGATCCAACCAAGAGTCTAAATCTAGAATACTATTGTTCAGTGGTGGGTTGCCAATTTTTTTTACTACTGGTTTGGGTGCACTTGCATGTGTGTGGGCTTGCAAAAGCATCCATGCAGGTAGACGGAGCCTCCCACCGCCACTACTACCGGTTTGGCCGATCCGGGCAAATATATGTGAGGTGTGTGTATTAATATTTGTACCATTATGACTGTCTGGTCTTATTATTACAGTCAAACAAAGCCAGAGGATATGTACAAGAATCCTGTCAGGAAAACAATTGTTTTTGTTTTTATAATCCTTCTTTCTTTTTTGTATAACAGAATAAAATAGACAAAATTGCACATGGACAAACATCCCAGCAGCTCGGAATGGGTAGATTTACTCCAACCAGAATAGTGGGTTTCTTTAGTTTGTTGAATAGATTTCAGATTCATAAAAAAACTCTACTGAATGGTTATCACAGGCATTCATTAAATTTATCTATTTGATCTGAATCATTCATGAAACTCATTTCAGAGATTTGATTGAGTAAACTTGAAATCAATTTTCCAAACAGAAGTTCGATATACCAGAAGCATATGCTTGCTCAGATTTGGTTGATAATGAAATGACGCACTAAAATGTACTATGAAATAGACAGAAAATAAATTGATGCTATTTATTCGTATTGATCATATATATTATGAAAATGAAATGCATTATTTTTTTTTACATAATCTTTACTTGTTGGGAAAGACCACAGTGAGTTCTAAGCTACCGAATCAAATTATCTTAGTGCAGAGATCCAAGTTTAAGTGTTCCCCAAATATCTCAGCAGTTTTTGTCTGAAGATATCCGAGACTTGAACTGATTTAAACACTGACTGAAAATTCGATTTTGCATATTTATCCTGGGGCATGTATATATCAGAGGTGGTATTCAGCAGGTTTTGACTAGTTCTGGAGAACTGGTAGCAGAAATTTTGACTAGTTTGGAGACCTGGCAAATACCACCTCTGACTGGCCCCGCCCCCATCTATTCTCTACCTCCCAAGTCCCAGCTGATCAGGAGGGAATGGAGATTTTACAGTATCCTTCCCTTGCCACAATCACCAAGCAATGCCCACCAAGCCATGCTCACATAACTGATAGTAAATTTTTTTTAAATCCCGCCACTGGTATATTTGCCTTCATTTGTGATTTAAACACTTGGCTGAATTTTAGAAAATTCAGAAAAAAGTATGTTCCAGTTTAAATTTAGGAAAATAGGGCAAAGGTGTGTTATTCCCGCTCCACAGGCCTCAAAGTCTAGCCTCAAGCTTAAATCAAAGTGCTCAGTTCTCTCCTTTAAACAACAACTGCATCCACAAAACCAACACTCTTTTACTGTAAGTGTTGTTTCTTACTATCTCATCCTCATTTCCCTTCAGAAATATATTGGTGAAGATCTTCTTAATATTCGCCAAAATCTGGGCTACAGTATTTAGTAATATAGAAGAACTATATTACTAAATGTGGATATTCTTCCCTTATGTAATCTAGCTTGTGGAACTTTCCTCCCTGTTAGATCCACCTGGCAACATCTTAAGGCTTTTTCTGAGTCTAGCTGAAAAAGTTTTGTTCTGGAAGCTTTGAAGCCGGTCATAATGACACAAGCTGGTGATCTTTCGTTTGTGTATATGTAGGATAATTGTTTTAATGATGAATACACATTTTCAATTGAAATAAAAAGGAGTTGGAAAATAATGTAAAACTATTTTGTAAATAGTCCCTATGGTTTTCAATGTTTTGTAAAACATACCAAATTAATGAAAACTGGAATGCTAAGAATTTAATAAAACTACATATTTTCTGTTGGGGAATAAAGAGATGAAATTAAATTGTGATGGTGACAGAAGCCATGTGTTCTTTGCTCTTTAAAAAGTTATGGCAGTTTGGTCTACTCCCTTAAAAAGCTCCTGCTATGCATAAGACTGACATTCACTGAAGTCATTTCCATGACATCAGGAGATAAAACAATTGCTCTGTTGAAAATCTGTAGGGGTTCCGGTTGCCATTCATATAAGAACAGTGGCTTTCATTTTGCCATATAGTCTGTAGGCTGTAGAAAGTGATGTTGATGATGCAATCTGTCAAACAATGGTAGCTGAGAAAATAATGGTTATTGGTGCAATGGACAATATGCTACGAAATACTCAGCCCATCAGCTGAAGTTCTGACCAAGTTAAAGAATCTAACAGCTGATTGAAACCAACATAGAATTCAGACATTTGAAGACATACTTTTTCAGGTAAGTGAGTACCAGATGCAACCTTTAGTACCCCCAGTTACAAGAATAGGCTTAAAAATATGCTGAATCAGAAGAAATAATATACAGTAGCTTTCCCTATGGCCTAGATCCAAGCTTAGAAATCCTATTCTTGTTGTCTATTCTCAGTATAAGACACTCAAGCACAATACTGCTACTTCTGAAATGTAGGCAATATCAGATTTACAGAAGATGCTATGCCATGCTAGGCAAAGTTTCATAGGATTCATACTAGGCCAAAACCTTACCATGCTAGACAGTTCCCAATCATTTCTGGAAATATACTTGTTTAAAAAACAGATGTTATCAAGAAGCACAGATGTGGATTGGTTTTAAAAGGGGAAGAAAAGGAAAGCATTGTTTAAAAGTTTTAGATGAAAGTTAGGCAGATAGACAATAATATAGCCCTTCCCTCTTCTCCCTCCAGCTCCTGATTTGAATCCAGTCCTCTGTTTACCTTGATAATACCTATCAGGAACACTCCCCTAATTTGTGAATGTTCAAAACAGCTCACTAATATAAACCAATAATTGCCAGCACAATTCCTGATAGTAAATAAAGGTAGTAAGTAAATTTCGGTAGTCCCTAAAATAAAGCAGCCATGTTCTTCGAGCAGCCAGCAAAGTCCCTGAGAGAATGAGTTGTTTCAACATTTCAAACAGTGGGTCTAATAGGTTCTGGATAATTTAACAAAATATTAAAGCAGATTTCATAATATGAAATAGGATATGCTATGTGATGGATTTTCTCTTTCCCCCTTCAGCTTTCCATTAAATGTATTCATTTCATTACACTACATTTCACTGTACAAGACAAATTCAAGTATTCATATTTTCATATTCCAATCATTCATGTACAAATCTTAATCAAGTTGTACCTGTCTCCTTTTTATACTAAAATGTCAAATACATCATTTAGTTTGAAAGATATTTTTATAACAGCATTGTTCACAAGGCTACAAGGCAGATTTGGTGTAAGGAATAACTTTATGTATTTATCTAACCTGACCTTTCTGATAAATTATAAAGTTTTAGTCTGCTATGCAACTATTTTTAATATCATTATGATATAATTTAATTGTAGAAAATATTCATACTTGCACTTATTAAATAATAATTTTGGTTGAGTTCAGCAGGATTTACTGTTAGAAAAAAGGATGGTATACAACTGAATAGAAATTCATTTCTAGATCAGTTTTTCTTCTCAGATACTACAATTTAACAACAGGTGAAATATCATAGCTTGCTGACCATGGTCTGTTGAGAGACAGATTTTAAAAAACTTGTGGACATAGCCCTTACTTCCCTCTGACAGCTCTTTTAAACCTGAAATTTACATCATTCACCAGAATCATTTTATTCTCTATCCAGTCTGAAAAGAAAACATAACTGTAGTATAACAATCTTGACTTTCATTTGCAGAACTTCTGAAAGAAAAAGAAAGGGAGGGAGGGGAGAGAGGGAAAGAGAGCATCTAGATTAATCCTTGTTAAGTGGAACACTCATCTGTTTAATTACCTTTTTAAAAATAAATCTTTATTCAATGCAGATTATAGTTTGGCATGAGGAGAAAAATATTTCTGCAGAATTGGCTTGTGTCATCCAATCTTGTTTGAAACTATGTGTGAAAGGAATGATTACCAATTTTAATTTAAGATTTCATATCAAAACTATAAAAAGGCTAAAATTGAACGATAAAAATTAAACATTTCAAAATGCTATATTCCATCGAGTCATTTCCATTAACTTTTATACTAACAGCTTCCTTACAGTTAACCAGAAAATCAGTTTTTTTAATTATAAGTATAATCTTTATTGTCATTGTACTTAAATACAATGAAATTGGTTATTTCTAACTCTAGAAATTGGAAATTCTAACTCTCACGTTGTGTTCTGTCTCACTGCTTTATTTTTCAGCCAGCTTTCCTGATTGTGGAAATGTTCATAATTTTAACACTTCTGGAATAGCCAGTTTAGGAAGGTTACTCAAAAATAAGCATTTGTTAGAAGTGGGCTTTTGCAAATGTGAAGTTCTAATTTCATAACAGAATAGCATCTCTGCTGATTCTGATTTACTTTTCAGTCCTATTTAAAAAGAAATGGTGAGCAGAGGCATTTCCTTCTCTCTTGCAATCCCTGGCTTTAGAATCTTGCATTTCACTTGGAAATGACAGTTGGTCAACCGCTCTTCAAAAGATAGTTCTGCTTTTTTTATTCTTACAGCTATAATACCCTCTACTGGAGAAAAAAAGTGATCAGATAGAGAGCTGCAATCTATATTTTTATAAATTCTTCTTACAAATAATAGTATAGGCATTTGAGCAACATAAAGAAAAAAATGACAGCTCTAGTAGCACACTGTATATTTAAAGCAGAAAACTGCTTGTTCCTAGTCAAGATTTCCATTAGGAAATTATTGGGATATAACTGCCATCTTCCCTGACTAATAAATGTATTCTCTTGGTTCTGCTAGGAACTAAAATCTAACCAATCATCTTTATCTTAGACATTTCTATCCATAACTTTGTAATCTTCTCATTAAAGAGCCATGTTTAAGTTCCTTTTGTTATAATGCATGGACAGCTAATGCTCAAGTAACACAAAAGACAGAGAAGCCAGCTAATTGGGTGTATGAAAACGCACAAAGATCAAGTGTATGTATTGCCATCTCAGGACCATCTCATCTATTCCTTGGCTTTATTCCAGTGATATTGTAATATAGTTCCAGTATACATGGAACTGAAGAAGTTTCTTGGATTAAAAGCAAAAAGTTTTCAAAGAAAAAGACCCCAAGAAAGTCCAGTTGCCCTTTGGAAAAAGCACTTTTTGGGACACCCATGATCTGGATAACTGAGAGTATTCTTAGACAACAATATAGTTATTACCTGCTGTTATTTCAGATCTCCCAGAGCAAGAAATAGAGAAACCTAACCCTACCGTAACAGCTAGGATAGAAAAGGAAAAGGAAGGGAGCAGCAGCACTGACATATTCCATAGAAGATCTGAAGATGTGTCTTCCAAAGGCAACTTGCTACTGAAACCTATATTAGGATGGAAAGAAAAATAAAATAAAAACATTGGCCACTACTCCAAAAGCAACAATGGCAGCTCAGACTAGGTTGATACAAGCACTAGCATTAGAGTCCTTTGCATCATAAGTTGATAACAGCACAGAAGTACCTTGGCAGTCAGATGCTGGTGGGGCAGTGGACCTGGAACATTTTCCAATTCCACCTGGGTGATGCTCTTAGGAAAAAAAATACTGTGGCAATCATTTCTTGTAAACCTGCTAGGTTACACCTCTGCACAAAATTTTCTGATGGTTGCTTTTATCAATATAATAGATGTTCAACAGAAAACTGAAAAGAATATGATGCAATGGAATCTATCACCAGCACTTCGTTAATAAAAATGTAGCACTTTGAAAAAGTAGAGGAAATGAAAATATAATAAAATTATTTCTACTGTTCCTAGATAGCAGGCTTTGAACCTAAATAATATAACTGGGTTTTTTTTTTTTTTTGGCATACTGATGAATCTATTTATGTTCCTCTTGTCATGAATATAACTCCATGACACATTGCTCATCTCCAGTTACAAATAAGGACAAAAATAGAAAAGAAAAGCTATTCATTTCTTAGGAAAATGTACTTTTCTCAGGCAAAGCAGCCATGAGGTGACTTGTGGCAACAAAAATAAAACAGTACAGCCATAAAAAGACCTTGAGAGATAGAATCAGAAACACCCCTATGGAGGATTGCTCAAAAATCATCATCTTCTTATTGGATGACAATAGCTGAATTACAAAAAGAACCCCAGAAGTGATCAATGTTCTCAAAAAGTGTTGATATGGTAGGACATGATTCCTGACATATATGCTCTGGCATATAGTACAACCCTGTCATACAATGGATGGTTCTTTACAATGGTGAGGCTGACTTTATAGGTCTCATATTTCCAAACAAAAGTGCCTATGTAGTCTCTGTGAACTGAACAGTTTTAATGAAAAACTTTGAGGAAAACAGTGGTTTTCATAATAAGGTCTTCAACTATGCACAAGATGTTTTCTAAAATGAACATAAAAGTAAGGATTTGGTATAAGAAAATTATAGTTCACAACACAGCAGAGAGTGGGAAAATCTGTCTTCGAGTTAATAACAGCTTGAGTATCTGTTGTTGTATTTTATTATTTTTTAGCTAAATCTAACTTCTCTTACTCATTGGTATTAGTCATCCAACTAGAATGACTAATAAAGCAACAGAATAACGTTTTTAAAAGGAGGTGGGAGGGATAAAATAATGAAAACTGAGGTAATTTGGAGTGTTCATCTTTTACATTCTAACTAAGTGCCTAAGTGTATTTATCAACTGGAATGAAACTTTTTTTAATATTCACACTTTAGGAATATATAGATATGGTATTGGCAGTGGTCATTTATTTGTCAGAAGGTCAGAATAAGAAAATAATACGTTTAGATTCTATGATGCTTTATTGTGCCAGAAAATGACATAGCATTGATCAGATTTTATTCATTCTGCAGTTCCTGAAAGCAAACTCAAGCGCATCAGTCATACGTTGGACATTATCAGGTGGAGGCAACACAAATAGTTACAATAATTAGCCTATTTAACACACTATGAATTAAATTATAGTCTTTAGCTATTTTAATTCTCCTACAGACATGTTTTTTACACTATAAGCAAATGCTTTAGAAAATTAGAGAAAATATGTTTTTCATATTTCAAAATAAATGTTGATGCATACTTGCCAAAAGATTTTGTGAACAGATACAGGGAATAAAATTCTGTGGCTTAATCAGTAATGATGCCTCTCTTTAGCCAAGCCCTTAATTATCAATAATAATTATTTTTGTGCAATGCACTGTTGTAACCATTTGTATGAGTGTTTTGCTTGTCACTGAATTTTCAATTTGAACAGAAAATAGAAATTTAGTAAATTAATTAACTGATCATTATATAAAGACTCTAAACTGCATTATTTTATTCTGTTTTCAGATATAGAAATATTCATTCTTTTTTTTTTTAGAAAACTATACTCTTGGTAATCGGAACAATAAATCATACTGTCCTTAGTTGCTTTCAGCAGCTTTACAGATAAAATATTTAATCCCTAATGTATAGGACCTTGCTGTATAACTCCAGCTTCCTTTTTGTTATTTTTTCCAAGCAAAAGAATGTTCAAAACAAATTACATAAAGGGGTTGGAAACCATGGACATCTGGAGAAATGATAGAGGACAGATATGTGATAAAACACACAGCTTGATGTTATGATGCAAAAAATATATGTCATATCACATACATTGCATCAAATATCAGGATAGAGTAGGTTTGTTTGTTTCTGTTTATTTGGATTTATATGCCACCCTTCTCCAAAAGGACTCAGGGCAGCGTACAACATTAAAAAAAAACACATCCCAAAGTTAAATATATATATATATATATATATATATGTATGTATGTATGTATGTATGTATGTATGTATGTATGTATGTATGTATGTATGTCTTTGGTTGTTCGGGTTTTCTCCCGCGTAGAATTGGAAGTATCTTCACGACATTTCGATGAAGTCTCATTCATCATCTTCAGGCTGCTGCTTCCGGCTTGGTGCTTCTGGCTTGGTGCTTCCAGGAGCAATGTGAGATCTCAGCCGGTTCCTCTTTTTAACTGCCAGTGGGGGTTTGTGCTGATTGGGTGGGAGCTTGGCTGCATTCTGATTGGGTGGAGGTGTATTCTGATTGGTAGGGGGCTTGGCTGTGCTCTGATTGGATGGGAGTTTGGCTGTGCTCTGATTGGATGGGGGCATGTTCTGTTTGGGTGGGGGCCTGGTTGTGCTTGTGTTAGTCTGAGTTGCAGAGGGATTTGAGCTGGTGAGCTGCGTTGCTGTTGTTTGGCTTTGCGTTTGTGGTCGTGCCACATCTCCGTGGTGGGCATCAGTTTGCTTCATGTATGGATTGGAGGGGTTTAAAGTGGCTAATAATGCAGCTGTGGTCTGGCTTCTGGTTTGTGGTCGGGCTTCTGGTTTGTGGTCATTATCGGTGTGGGTTTGGGCTTGCTTTTTGCGTGGATGTGTGATAGTGACATCCTGTGTGGTTTTCGTGAGTGTGGGTCTGGTATCATTCTTAGTGTTAGGGACTCGTTTGTCAGTGAGGGCGGGTTTCCAAATGGCTGGTAGGCGGGAGGTATCATCTCGTTTATTCATGCTGTGTGGTCGTTTTTCTATCTCAATAGCTTCTCTGATTATTCTGTTGTTAAAGTGTTCAATTTTGGCAATAGTTCTGGTCTTTTTAAAGTCTATATCATGTCCTGTGGCTTTGAGGTGTTGGACCAGGGAAGAAGTTGGTTCCTCCTTTTTGACTGAGTTTTTGTGTTCTTCAATGCGTGCCTTTATTCTTCTGTTGGTTTGTCCAATGTATGTGGTGGGGCAGGTGGTGCATGGGATTTCATATACTCCTTGATTTTCTAACTCTATTTTGTCTTTGGGGTTTCTCAGGATGGTGGATATTTTTCGGTTTGTGTAGAATGCTGTCTTGATGTTGTGTTTGTGGAGGATCTTGCTGATTCTGTCTGTGGTGCCTTTTATGTATGGGAGGAGGGCTTTGCCGTTTTCTTGTTCACTGTCTTGGATTTTAGTGGGGTTTTCTTTTTGGATTAGGTTAGTGATATTGTTTCTTTGGAATCCGTTGGATGTTAGTACGTTGGTGAGAGTGTGTAGTTCGGTTTTGAGGTGTTGTTCGTCAGCTAAGCGTTTTGTTCTGGAGATGAGTGTCTTGGCTACAGAGTTGATCTGTGCTGGGTGGTGGTGTGAGAGTGCGTGCAAATAGCGGTTTGTGTGTGTTTTCTTCTGGTAGATGGTGTGTCCTAGGGATCCATCAGATTTCTTATAGACTAAGACATCCAGGAAGGGGAGTTGGTTATTGGCTTCTGTTTCCATGGTGAACTGTATTTTGGGGTGTAGGCTGTTGAGGTGTGTGAGGAAGTTGTCCAGTTTATCTTTCCCGTGTGGCCAGATTATGAAGGTGTCGTCTACGTATCTGAGCCAGAGTTTGGGTTTGTGATCGGATTTTTCTAGAGCTTGGGTTTCAAAGTGTTCCATGTAGAGGTTGGCAATGACAGGTGAGAGGGGTGATCCCATGGGTGCTCCTTCTATTTGTTTGCATTTTTGTCCGTTATAGATGAAGTATGTGTTGGATAGGCAGTGGTTGGTCAGATGTAGGATATGTTTGGGGGGGTTGTATTTGTTTTGGATAGCTGTCAAGGCTTCTTTGATTGGAACTTGGGTGAAGAGTGATACAACATCGAAGCTCACGAGTAGGTCGCTGGGCTGTAAGTTTTGTTTCTTTATGATCTCTATGAACTGGAATGAGTTTTTTACATGTGAGGTGATGGATTCTGCATAATCTGGCCACACGGGAAAGATAAACTGGACAACTTCCTCACACACCTCAACAGCCTACACCCCAAAATACAGTTCATCATGGAAACAGAAGCCAATAACCAACTCCCCTTCCTGGATGTCTTAGTCTATAAGAAATCCGATGGATCCCTAGGACACACCATCTACCAGAAGAAAACACACACAAACCGCTATTTGCACGCACTCTCACACCACCACCCAGCACAGATCAACTCTGTAGCCAAGACACTCATCTCCAGAACAAAACGCTTAGCTGACGAACAACACCTCAAAACCGAACTACACACTCTCACCAACGTACTAACATCCAACGGATTCCAAAGAAACAATATCACTAACCTAATCCAAAAAGAAAACCCCACTAAAATCCAAGACAGTGAACAAGAAAACGGCAAAGCCCTCCTCCCATACATAAAAGGCACCACAGACAGAATCAGCAAGATCCTCCACAAACACAACATCAAGACAGCATTCTACACAAACCGAAAAATATCCACCATCCTGAGAAACCCCAAAGACAAAATAGAGTTAGAAAATCAAGGAGTATATGAAATCCCATGCCCCACCTGCCCCACCACATACATCGGACAAACCAACAGAAGAATAAAGGCACGCATTGAAGAACACAAAAACTCAGTCAAAAAGGAGGAACCAACTTCTTCCCTGGTCCAACACCTCAAAGCCACAGGACATGATATAGACTTTAAAAAGACCAGAACTATTGCCAAAATTGAACACTTTAACAACAGAATAATCAGAGAAGCTATTGAGATAGAAAAACGACCACACAGCATGAATAAACGAGATGATACCTCCCGCCTACCAGCCATTTGGAAACCCGCCCTCACTGACAAACGAGTCCCTAACACTAAGAATGATACCAGACCCACACTCACGAAAACCACACAGGATGTCACTATCACACATCCACGCAAAAAGCAAGCCCAAACCCACACCGATAATGACCACAAACCAGAAGCCCGACCACAAACCAGAAGCCAGACCACAGCTGCATTATTAGCCACTTTAAACCCCTCCAATCCATACATGAAGCAAACTGATGCCCACCACGGAGATGTGGCACGACCACAAACGCAAAGCCAAACAACAGCAACGCAGCTCACCAGCTCAAATCCCTCTGCAACTCAGACTAACACAAGCACAACCAGGCCCCCATCCAAACAGAACACGCCCCCATCCAATCAGAGCACAGCCAAACTCCCATCCAATCAGAGCACAGCCAAGCCCCCTACCAATCAGAATACACCTCCACCCAATCAGAATGCAGCCAAGCTCCCACCCAATCAGCACAAACCCCCACTGGCAGTTAAAAAGAGTAACCGGCTGAGATCTCACATTGCTCCTGGAAGCACCAAGCCAGAAGCACCAAGCCAGAAGCAGCAGCCTGAAGATGATGAATGAGACTTCATCGAAACGTCGTGAAGATACTTCCAATTCTACGCGGGAGAAAACCCGAACAACCAAAGACATACATACAAACACCCGCGAAAACCTCAGAATACATATATATATACATACATATCCAAAAAAACAACCAAATTTAAAAGACAATACATTTAAAATAAGTTAAAATTAACAGGCCAGGCCGGCTTGCTGGAAAAGCCAACTTTTTAGGGCGTTTCAGAAGGACCGGAGGTCAGGGATTATGCGAAGCTCCGGGGGCAGCTCATTCCAGAGGGAGGGCGCTCCCACAGAGAAGGCTCTCCCCCTGGGGGTCACCAGCCGACACTGTCTGGCCGACGGCACCCTGAGGAGGCAAACTCTGTGGGATCATACTGGATGGGGGGAGGCTAATGGTGGCAGTAGGTGGTCTCGCAGGTACCCTCGGCCTAAGCCATGGAGCGCTTTAAAGGTCATAATTAATACCTTGAATCACACCCGGCAAACAACCGGCAACCAGTGCAGGCCACCTAAAAGGGGTGTAACATGGGAGCACCTAGGTACCCCCATGACAACCCGCCCGGCCGCATTCTGGACCAGCTGAAGCCTCCGGGTGCTCTTTAAGGGCAGCCCCATGTAGAGAGCATTGCAGTAGTCCAGGCGAGAAAGGACGAGGGCATGAGTGACTGTGCACAGAGCATCCCGATCCAGGAAGGGGCGCAACTGACATACCAGGCGAACCTGATAAAAGGCCCCCCTGGTCACGGCCATCAGATGTTCTTCTAAACTAAGCCGTGTATCCAGGAGGACTCCCAGATTGCGAGCCTTCTCTGAGGGGGCTAAAATTTCTCCCCCTATCGTCAAAGATGGGACAAGATGTACAAATCAGGATGACAGCAACCACAGCCACTCAGTCTTGGAGGGATTGAGCTTGAGCCTGTTCCTCCCCATCCAGATCTGCACAGCCTCCAGGCATCGGGACATCACATTGAGGGCATCGTTTGGGTGGTTTGGGGTAGAGATGAAAAGTTGGGTATCATCAGCATATTAATGATACCGTACCCCAAAACCACAGATGATATCGCCCAGCGGTTTCATGTATATGTTGAACAGGAGGGGCGAGAGAACCGACCCCTGGGGCACCCCACAAGTGACGCGCCTGGGGGTCGATCTCTGCCCTCCAGTCAACACAAACTGTGACTGATCCGACAGGTAGGAGAAGAACCACCGTAAAATGGTGCCCCCAACTCCCAACCCCCCGAGTCGTCGCAGTACCATGGTCGATGGTATCGAAAGCCGCCGAGAGGTCTAATAGGACCAGGACAGAGGAGCAGCCCCTGTCCCGGTCTGCCAGAGATCATCGACCAACGCGACCAATGCTGTCTCCGTGCTGTATCCGGGCCTGAAATCCGACTGGAACGGATCCAGGTAGACAGCTTCATCCAGGTACTGGGGAAGCTGATGTGCTACCACACTCTCGACAACCTTTGCTACAAAGCGAAGGTTGGAGACCAGACGATAGTTGGCTAAAGAAGCTGGGTCCAGGGAAGGCTTCTTAAGGAGGGGTCTCACCACCACCTCCTTCAAGGATACCAGTCTAGAAACCAAGACAACTAGAATTCCAGTCCTGCATAGGCATGAAAACACCTATCTGAGTTTGGACCTGTCACACATGTGTGTGTGTGCATGTGCACGCACACATAAAGTCTGTCTGGGAAGATGAGGCTTAAATACAGTGCGTTGATAGAGTCTGTGAACTTTAGATGTGATTTCATACAGCCCATTGAACTTCATTCTCTTTCTATTTGTCATCATGTTACTCAGAATAATGTTTCATATAATTGTTAAAATAAATTAAAATGCTTTATTGAGATGCAGTCTCAGAAAATATATTAGTTATAAATTATTTTCTTCCAATTAACTTTTATGTTGAGTTTTGTGACTTTAGCTCCCCTCAAATGAATTCTTTGTATATTCTACCCTCTTGTGGCTGTTTGCAATATGACAATCATAAATCTGCTTAGTTTTGTTTTTGTCTTTTAATATCCTCATTTTTGTCATTTTGCACAGGGCTAGGTAGTTGGAAATCTCACTTAAACCTTTCCCAGTCATAATTGCTGTAAATTGGATGCATTGTTCCTGACATTTTAAGGTAGCAAATCAGGGGTGAGTTCAGGATTCTTTTACTGCCGGTTTGCTTAGGGACGTGCTTCGGGCGCGCAGGCACTTGCTGTGCCCTACGTGTGCATGCACAGTAGTAAAAAAATTGCTTATGCGCATCTGCAGAAGCAAAAAACAAGATGCCGATGGAACCGGTTCAGATGCCTGGGGCCCCAAGTTACTACCTACTTGGCTGAACCGGTCCAAACTGGTAGGAACCCCCTCTGTAGCAAATGCATTAGAAATGTATTATAACTCCAAGTTAACATAAACAAATTTAGCTTTGGTGCTCTCTGAACTTGCTTGTTGTCTTGCAGACATTTCATTACCCTAATTAGGCAACATTACCAGTCCTAGTAAGGAGTGCTGCTTGCTGTCAGTTTATAAGCTCAGAGAACACCAAGGATCCCTCATTTCAACTCTGAGCTACAAATATTCTCCTATATTTAGCTTAATACAGTTCTTAAAAAATTACTCGTCCAAAACTCTGCCCTCAAAAATCTATTTAGGGGTGGGGCGGGGAATCTATGGGTCTGCTTGCATGCATTGTTCATTCTTTTTTGATCCTTTCCAAACAAATTCTGACCATTGCAGTGTCCCAAAATAATTGTAACCCATCTCTGGTTAGGTTCATTTAAACACTATCAAAGTTCTATTCATACATATTGAACCGAAGGAAGGTATTGTCTCTCCCTTCAGGTTAAACGATTATAATTCACTGTAATACATTCTCAGCTTGTGACATTCTAGCAAAGGGAAAATCATCTAGGCTGAAATGACTAGTCTTTTAAGAAGTTGGGATTTCTGCCAACTTAGTTACAGTTAGATTTTTAAAACTATCCCAAACATCAGGTCACAAATCACCTGTAAGATAAAAGTGACATTTCTTTCTTCTACCATTAGTAATTCCAAAACACAAGGAGTATAGTATAAATCTTTATTACGGTCAAAAACCAGCAATACATGTTACTTTTTACAATATGTTAAAAGGTACTGACATTGAAATATAATTAAAAAGTATTGACATTAAAAGTGGATAATAACATACATGTTCTCAAATCCAAACAATGGTTTACCTGGATGCAACGCCGATAGGTATGGGAGTAAATACAATGGTCCAGAAATTGTTAGAGATATGTCCAAATAATTGGTACAAGATGACAACTATTCTTCTGTAACCATTTTTTTTCTTGGGGACATTGCAGCGACTCAGAACTTTGCCACTGCATATGTGGTAGCCTGGTTTGTGTCCTGGAGGAGAAAGCCTACATAAAAATTGTCTGCCCTCCCTGGCAATCTCTCTAATAAGGGGAGAATATGTGGATGCCTACAAACTCTGTATAGCTCACAATGTAATAGAACATGTGAGATATTTTCCACTTCTTTCCACATATTCAAACCAGTTCTACTATTGGAGTTCTCTTATACCTGCCCTGGAGGAGTGCTGAAGGAAGAAGGTTAAATCTGAATCTGAAGCTATTCTTTGTTTTGGGAAGATCAGGTCATTTAGATATCTTGCCGATTCCCACACACCCTGTTTGATTCTGTACCTACTGTGGAGAGGCAACCTATTTAGTTCTTCTTGGAACTCCATGTCCTTCATTCTATTGATTACTACTTGCTTTGCTTAGAGACATTAAGAATACTGGTGAGAGCCCATAAGAGCCCAGCTTGTGATCAATTGCCTGTTTCCAGGGGGAGGGGAAATTGTCAGTCAACACTAGTGGGGACAGTCCCTCTGGAAAGAAATGCATTTTAAGCCAATGAATGATCATCCATCATCTTCCAGGCTCTCACCTGAATTTGAGGCATGCCTGTCTCAATTCTCAAATGGGCATTTGGAGTTCCTTTGGATGCAGCTAAGATGGCTCACAGGAATTTGGTTTGTATGGTTTCTAGCAAGTCTTTCTTTGCAAGGATTCCTGTTTGTGCCCCTTATAGTATTTGTGCCAATGTTTTGGCCTCAAAAAGTTTTAAGGCAGTAACCGACCTCCGCCTGAGTAAAAGAAATGTTTAATTGGAGGACCTATTGGCTGCTTGCAATGTGTGATCCAGATGTGCCTTCCATGTCCCTTGCGAGTGGAAAACCACCCCAAGGTATCTAAATGTTCTAACCTGTTCCAAACTATGTCCTTCTGTTTTCCAGGGGTATTGGCTACTCTTTTAGCAAAAACTAAAATTTTTGATTTATCAAAGTTAAGGACCAGCTTATTTTGCCTGCAATAGCTGAGTGTTGCTGTTAGATATTAACATATATCGCTGTAAGTCTCCACTCAGGTCCGCCACTAGGGCGGGAACGAGGGATTGTTCTGATTGGTCGAGAGGCGTACCCGATCCCTATAAAAGGGGAACCCTCAGACCACACACCAAGCTGGATCACTACCACTATTAATAAAGAGCTGTTAAGTCACTATTTGTCCGGAGTCTGTTCTCTTGTTGCCCGAATCTAACACTGGCGACGAGGATGGGATCGAGAGACAGATAGGACGAAGACGCTACCTCCAAAATCCAAGGATTCGATCCAGCCTAGGAATTTGGCGGGAATTCCGGCAGCCATCTCAGCGCGGCAAATTCAAATGCAGACAAGATGGCGATGCACACTCCACCAGCTCCGTTCGACCCGATGAACGATCATTGGGAGTCCTACATGATCAGATTCGAGTGCTTTCTCGAAGCAAACGAATACACGGGAGTACCTGACTCTCGTAAGAAGAACATATTCCTGAGCTACTGTGGGCGAGAAGTCTTCGAGACGGCCAGAGACCTCTCTGAGCCAACACCTATACAAGCGGTATCATGGGCGGCGCTACAACAGACTTTACAAACACACTACGCGCCAAAACCTTCCCGCCACGTTTGCCGCCAGGAATTCAACACGAGGAACCAGAAGGCGGGAGAATCAATCAACCAATATGTTGCAGCACTACGGAAAGCGGCCACGCATTGCGAGTTCAGGGATCTGGACGAGCAAATCCTGGCAAGACTTATATGCGGTTTGAGAGACATCTCTCTACAGAAACGATTGTTGGCCAAGTCAAATCTAAGCCTACAGATTGCACTCGATGAAGCAAGGGCATCCGAATCAGCAGACAGATCATCCGAGACCATACAACGCGGATACAGCGCGATCCAGACCGGCACCAGACACGCCAGAGTTCACTATGAGGACACCGATCAAGAAATCGAGGAGTCCGAGTTCGAGGACAGTTACCATATGTGGAGCAGTCACATGAGACCGGTGGGTAAACCCGAATTCCATTTGCCACCATGTGCAAGTTGCGGAGGGAACCACCCACGGTCTACCTGTCGGTTCAGAAACGTTGTTTGCTCGCATTGCGACAAACTGGGGCACATCGCAAGGGTGTGCCGGAGCGAAGTCCCTGTCTTACAACGGCAGCCTCCAACGTACCGCCAACAGAAGCCCAACCCAGGGGCTTGGCGGAAAAACAAAGGGCGCCCAGAGAGAAATCCAAGGGAGTTTGCCGAGAGAGAATACACACAAAGATCTGAAAGAGCGTATTACCAGAGAACCGAGAGAGAGTATTCCCAGGATACCGATGCCGAGAGAGAGTTGACCCAGAGAGAACCATTGCGAACCTATCTCACAACGATAGGTCAGGTCCGCACCAAGCGGCCTAAAAAGCTGAAAATCACTGTCCTCCTGGAGGACTCCCCTTGCGAGCTGGAAGTTGACACTGGATCGTCCCTGAAGATCATTTCATGGTCCGCCATGAAAAAGGCAATCCCTAGCCTTAAAAAGCGGCAACTGCATACACCAGACATCCTGCTACGAGCCTACCAGGGGAACAGGGTCCCCATCGTGGGCCAAGGCACGTTTCGGGTGCAGTTCAAGGACATCGTAGCCCAGCTGCCTGTGACCGTCGCCAGCGTGCCATTACAGAGCCTCCTGGGATTGGATTGGTTTGAAGCCCTGGGGCTAGAAGTCACCGGAATCAACGCCGTGGAGAACAGCAACGCTGAACAGATTTTTAAGGAGTTCGAGGATGTGTTCAGCCCCGGTCTTGGTAAGTATGTGGGTAAACCTATATCATTCAATCTAGACCCCAACGTGGCGCCAATCCGACTCAAACCAAGGAGAGTGCCTTTCGCACTCCGCCCCAAAATTGATAAGGAGATAGATAAACTAGTAGAACAGGGGATCCTCGAACCGGTGGATCACGCGCGCTGGGAAACGCCCATTCAAATGCAACCGGTTGCAATTCGGTGTAAGCATCGCTCCCGGTCTGTTCCAGAGTGTCATGGAATGGCTTTTGCAGGGAATACCAGGGGTCGTCCCGTATTTTGACGACATCTTGGTGTCAGCTGCAAACGAGGAGCAACTAGTAAAAAGAGTTAGAACTGTTTTGGCCAGAATTAGAGAGAAGGGTCTCCGCCTTAAAAAAGAAAAATGCCAAATTAACGTGCCTAGCGTAGAATTCCTGGGATATAGAATCGATGGTTTGGGCATACATCCAACATCGAAGAAAATTAAGGCGATCCAGGACGCCCCCACACCACGTAACCAGACCGAGTTGCAGGCATTCCTCGGACTACTTAACTTCTACAGCGTTTTTCTGAGACAGAAAGCAACTGTTGCTGAGCCGCTACACCGACTTCTCGCCAAGAACGCAAAATGGACATGGGGACGTTCCGAGGCAGCAGCTTTCGCCGCAGTCAAATGCCTGCTGACGGCCGACTCTCTGCTAATCCAGTACAGCCAAACCCTACCACTGGTATTGACCTGCGACGCCTCACCCTTCGTCGTCGCCGCAGTACTCAGCCACAGAATGCCAAACGGGAACGAAGCCCCCATCGCTTTCTACTCAAGAACATTGTCTTCGGCGGAACGCAACTATAGCCAACTGGACAGGGAAGCGTTAGCCGCTGTGGCTGGAGTCAAGCGGTTCCACGAATATCTCTACGGCCGCGATTTCGAACTCATTACAGACCACAAACCACTGCTGGGCCTTTTGGCGGGAAACCGCCCCACACCAGTCTCATTCTCCCCGCGCATGACCAGGTGGACTGTTTTCCTGGCTGCGTACTCCTATAAACTGATACATTGACCGGGTTCCACCCTAGGGCACGCAGACGCACTCAGCCGTTGCCCACTTCCTGAACTATTAACAGACCCCACTCCCGAGGTACCGGTTTTATTAATTGACTGTTTGGACTCAGGACCTGTTTCTTCTTTGGACGTTGCTAAATTTTCGGCTAAAGACAATGTAATCAGACAAGTACAAACTTGGGTATGGAGGGGGTGGCCCAAGGGAAATGTGGGACCCGAATTCAAACTGTTTTGGACAAAACGCGATGAATTGTCGGTTTTACAAGGTTGTTTGTTGTGGGGGGATCGAGTTGTTGTTCCATACGCATTGCGGAGAAATGTATTAGAAGCGTTACATGTTGGGCATCTGGGAATCGTAAGGATGAAAGCGTTAGCAAGGAGTTACGTTTGGTGGCCAAACATGGACAAAGAGATAGAGGAATGGGTAGCCACTTGCAATCCGTGCCAAGAGTCTAGACCAGCACCCCCTGAAGCACCCGCCACAGAATGGGACAAACCAAAAGCACCCTGGTCGCGAATACACATTGACTTCACAGGGCCAGTACATGGACAAACGTTTCTCATAGTTGTGGATGCATACTCCAAATGGTTGGAAGTAGTCCTAATGACTTCAATCACGGCAGAGGCAGTCATTAAGGTACTACGGTGACTTTTCGCCACTCATGGCCTGCCCGACCTCCTGGTCTCCGATAACGGGCCCCAATTCACGGCCATGCAATTCGAAACATATCTAGCAAGTCAGGGAATTCGGCATGCCCTTGTCGCGCCATTCCATCCGGCCTCGAACGGACAGGCAGAGAGAATGGTGCGATCTGCAAAAGAGGCCCTCGCTAGGATGGGCCCAGGTGATTGGCAAACACGCATTGATCACTACCTTCTAATTCAACATATTACCCCCAGCGCCACGATGGGTAGGAGCCCCGCTGAACTTCTCATGGGCCGCCGTCTACAGTCTCACCTGGACCGACTTCACCTAAATTACTCTGCCACATCGCCCCCAGACTCTACAAGCAAGATTCGGAGTTTTAGCATAGGGGATTCAGTATACGCCCACAACTATGCAGGGGGAACTCTGTGGATGCCGGCAAAGGTAATTGGTATCACGGGTCCACGATCATACTTGCTGGAACTAGAGGATGGTAGGAATTGGAAAAGGCACATAGACCAACTCCGGGGTCGTCTGGCACACTCGAATCTGCGATCCGCTAACGAGGACTATATCCCGACGGAAAGTCAGCAAACCGACAGCCCAAACTCAGAGGATTACAGCACCCTGGAGCCCAGAGTGGAACCGGAGTTAAACGACAGATCGGGTCTGCATCTGAGCGAGGAAAGTTGTTCAACCCCCGACTGCGAAACGGAACAAGCAGAACAAGCAGACCTCACACCCACTCCATCTCAACCCGAACTCCGATGATCCACCCGCGTAAGACAGAAACCGACATACTTAAAGGACTTTGTCTCCATCTAAGAGGGGAGGGGTGTTAGATATTAACATATATCGCTGTAAGTCTCCACTCAGGTCCGCCGCTAGGGCGGGAACGAGGGATTGTTCTGATTGGTCGAGAGGCGTACCCGATCCCTATAAAAGGGGAACCCTCAGACCACACACCAAGCTGGATCACTACCACTATTAATAAAGAGCTGTTAAGTCACTACTTGTCCGGAGTCTGTTCTCTTGTTGCCCGAATCTAACAGTTGCCCTAATTGCTCTCTTCAGTCCTACAGGGGTTTGTGAAATAATAGTGGTATCATCAGCATACAAGAGAATTGGAACTTTGTGCTGTGCTAGGTTAGGAGAATGGAAATCAGGGTTCTGTAAGGGATCAATCAGGGGGTTAATATAGAAGTTAAAGAGGGAAGGGGACAGGATGCAACCCTGACGTACCCCTTTTTGTACCCTTACTGGGCCGGTTAAACTCCCTTGGGGATAGAACCCCACTTTCAAGGTGGAATTGGCATACCATTTTTGTATGAGGAAGAGGAGGCATGTATCGATAGTGGTGCATTTTAATTTCTCCCAGAGGGTCATCCTGAATATTGAATCAAATGCCTGCTTAAAATCAAGGAAGGCCACAAAAAGAGAGGATTTTTTTTATATGCGTATTTTTGTACTAAATGGTGGAGTACCAAGATATGATCCACCGTAGATCTTCCTTCTCTAAAACTAGCTTGTTCATTTTTGATTAACCCCCCTGAAATTAGCCAATCCTGAAGTTTATAGTTTAGGTGTTTGGCATACAGTTTACTAATAATACTCAGAAGACTAATGGGTCTATAATTGCCTGGATCATTTCTATTACCTTTTTTATAAATTGGTATGATAATTGATACTCCCCAATCTCTTGGCATATGACCTGCATATCTATAAATGTAACCAGAGATGCTAAAAGTGGAGCCCACCAACTGGCGATCTTTTTGATTATTTCTGGCAGGACATTATCAGCACCAGGTGCCTTATTAGCCTTTAGAGCTCCGATCAACCGGGATATCTCTTCTGGTGTAACAGGGGGTCAGTAAGGAGTTTGGTCTAGTTTGCCTCTCCTTAGTTACATAGTCAGGGTCTGAATAAAGCTCCCCAAAATATTCTACCCAGGCATGAATCGGAACCTGATTAGTTGGGGGTAGGGGAGGTTTCCCCAATCCTCTGGTGATGTACCAAAAAAGGGATGCATTTTTTGTCCTGACTGCCGTAATTAGTCTATGCCAAGACTCCTTTAGAGCCACATTTTTCTTTTCTTTTAGAAGGTTCTTATATTGTGCTTTCAGCTGCTTTAAGTAGTGAGTGTGATCCTCAAAAGGGACATTTTTATTTTTATTGTACTCCATATTATATATCCTTTTTAGTTGCACACAATCTCTATCAAACCATTTTTTATTCTTTGAAACCGGCCTTTTGGAGTGAGCTAGTGTTCTGTTAATGAGAACTGAATTCAAATTTAAAATTAAAGTTTCAAAGCCCTCTAAGTAAGATCCTCCAAACTTATTCCTTAGTAGAGATGTACGTAGCTCTATGATTTCTGGAGCTAACATCCATTTGGTAACTTCCATAGCATTTTTCTCATTCCATTTAATTTCTACCTGGATATTTTGACTCTCTAACCTGGGTGGTAGGCTGTGCTTGCCCTTAGAGATTTCTGGTGTAATGTGAGAGTAAAAAGCATTGCACTATGATTGCTTTCCAGTCACGTCTACCTCCATCTTCTGTAAGAACTTCAGGAGGTCCTATGATATTATCCAGTAATCAACTGTGATTTTTCTTCCTGCTCCCTGATAAGTATATTCTGCTGGATAGTCGCCCCATGTGGACCCATTAAGGATACAAAGATCCAAATGTACAGTCATCTGTCTTACACACCAACCTGCCCAATTTGCTTTAGGGTCTTTAAATTGTCTGGAATGCAGGGATTCTCCTGTTACATTCTCATCATAGTGGGATTGAGTTAACCCAATAACCATCTAAATGATTCTCTGTGGAGGCCCATGTTTCCTGTAAGAAGAGGATGTCAAATTGTGATATATAGTCAAAAAAGAGTTGGTCTTTTGATGGAACAGACCAACCTGCTATATTCCAGGTTATAAGGGAAAGTGGCTCATCTTTTGCAGCTCATCAGGAAACTTGATTTATACAAAGGGAAGTTGTCTGGTTGTTGCCATGTATTGAGGTGTCATCACACAGAATTGGCCTTCTTTAAAAGTAGGGAGCCCCATCTAAGTCCTGTGTAGACTCCTGGGGAACTTGTTCAGGGTCAGAGGTTTTAGCACCAGCTAACAGAGCTTGCCATTCCAATGCCTCTTCTCTGGGTGTAGGACAAGGAGTTATTAGGTCATATGTCATTCTTTGAGATGGTGGCTCTGACATGGGTCGTCTCTCAGTTTCTTGATTTGGTGCTGAAGGTGTCATGGGATATTCACACAGGGATGAAAGCATCTCCATCTCTACTGGGACCTCTAATGCTCCCTTTGGGTCTTGTCTTCTATTTTCCATGATCTTGTATTCATGAAATCCTTTGTCCTCTGGGGGAGAAGTGAGAGGCTCAATTATTGGGGAAACCAGATCTATAAGTGGCTCTGCTCTGTCCATTGTGACAAATAAGGATTTCTTTAAATTTTCTAACTTCAATAATATATAGTCTTGTTCTTTCCTTGCGAGAGCACCCAAAGCATTAATGAGACCAACTTCTGTGCTGTTAAGTATCTCTTCACCGGACAAGGCTAATTGACTCCCACTGTCTTTCTCTCCCTTTCCCAAGATTGAAAATGAAAAGGAGGCAACCACCTTGGGAGCTCGCATGTTAACAATTAACGGACTAACCCTTTCCTCACCAAAGACTCTAATGGGAAAGATTTGAAAGGAGGCTAAATGTTCCTTCATCTTAAATAGCATCTGTGGTATGGTGGGCTCTTTGAAAGACAGGAGAATCCACTTCCAATTTGGGGCCTCAGGGAGCCACTCCACATCACGGAGATCAATCAGACCACTGTGACAGTGAATAAGCTGGCTTAGGGAATTTAGTATTGCACTTCTGGTGTTCCAACATCCATAATTAAGTCCGTTCATATGAATTCTAAAAGCAATCCATTGGGTTTGTAGTGAGTGATGTGATTGTTGAAATTGGGGAGAGGTGTTTTCCTGATTTTTAGTGAGGCTTCTTTATTAATACCTTTCCCTCTTGTTGCCTTGTCTGGGGAGGGACTGTTTTTCTGAGTGGACTGCCACTTTTTATCCGACTCTTTAACTGTTTCTCTGGCTCTTGGCTCTTTTTCCTCTTCCCTATCCTGCATATGGGAGTTAACCAAGTCTTCTGTAAGAACTTTAGTGGGGGTGCCTGCGGCCCGATATTGTACTTGAAGAAAAACAGCTAAGTCTTTTTTCAATGTCTCTAAATCATGTTGGATGGCAATTAATAGTTCAAATATTGAAACCAATCGTTTGCGCTGTGAGAAGGCATTGCTTTGCTATAAACTCTCCATACTTTGAATTATCTGGTTGTTCTTTGCCTTTTTAGTCTTTAACTCAGACTTCATATAGGAAGTAATTGGACTAGTTGTTTATAAGAAGAACTGGTTTTCAGTTTGTTTCCCCCCCCCCCAACAGGTCGGGAAAGTCTAGTAACTGCAGTTTTGCCACATCTTTTTGCAAGTCCCATTCTAATCTCTCCAGATTGTTGGGAATGGGGGGGGGTAGTTTTACTTACAGATCTCCTGCCAACAAAGTGTTCCTCAATTCTTGGTTGTTTTGCTGTTTTCACTGGAGGGAGAGATCCCAGGCTGGTGCCATGGCGTTTCTTTTTTTCCCCATGCCTTTTTAATCCTCGGCAGCAACAAAAACTTTTGTCTGTGTTATGGTCTACGCTGTTATCTCCACCGAAAAATGTTAATTAAATAAAAAAGGACCCAATGGGAGTACTAAAAATTGATAAAATAAAAAAAACCGGGGGGGCACTACTGCAAACACACTCCAGCTGCACCGGCTGCAGTTCCGCCCCCATTCCAAAACACAATGAGAACATTTCATATATTCATAGATTATTTGGTGTTTATCTGGGGAGAGAATGAGTATTCAATCTGAAATATGTATGTTTCTGTTACATTGCTTAATATTTTTGTTTTAAAATCCATAATTGGGTAGTATTTTTAATTGGACCACAAAAAAAGTATGCTATTTTTCTAACTTTTGCAGAATTCTTACTTATGAAGGTTTAAATAAATAAATCAATAAATTGGGAAAGAAACCAAAATAAAGCAAGGGGAAATTGGGCTAAACCTTTCACCCAAATAGTTTGGCGGCATGTAATAAAAGTATTATTAATCGATAGGTATTAGATTTGCTTTCACTGACTCACATAAATATGATTGCTTTTTATGTTTTTTATTGATGCATAAACAAGTTATCTTTCTCATTTGTTCAAGAAATTCAATACAATCTAAATTATCCATTTAATCTGATAAAACGTTCACTGAGATGCTAGGATCCCTTTGTACTTTCAATACATCACTTCAATAATACATTCAGTAATTTTGTGAGATGAGCAATAATATTTTCTTCATCCTTAAAGTATATTGATGTGCATGTCTGATTATGGGTGAGATGCTGTTTAAACCAGGACATTTTCCATCCATTTTCAGTCAGAACTTTAATTCACATTTCCTTCTTTCCCATGTAATTTTACATGCTTTCTACTTTAACTGTGTCTTTAAGTTGGAAAAGGCCAATGCTAATGTTGCCAAAAATTCTAAACCAAAGTAATGATCTTTTAATTACATAGAGACCTCATGACCATCTACTACAAATCTAATATGAATCTGTCATTAAGTGCCATATTTTATTATTTCTACAAAGAGCTTCAGAGGTGGGAAAATAATTTTCATTTAACATTGAAAATAGAATAAAGCTATAATCCCTAATAGCTATCTGGAATAATCCCCACTGACCTCGGTAAGATTTACTTGCATGGGATTACATTGTAAGATACTTTGTTTCATTTAGAAACAAGCAAAAAAACCTCAAAAGCTGTGGGGAAAAGAAAAAATAATTTCCTTTAGACATGAATTCTATTTTTATAATGTTTTTATCCCTGCATGAATATTTGCATTTTAAAACAAGTTCAAAAGAACTTTTAGTCAGTTATTAAAACTTGGAAAAATTGAAACAATTTGGTATTTCAAGTGTTAGCCAAAAAGTCCTACGAATAAAGAACTGTACAGGGCTCTTTCAGAAATTCTTATTATTTAGAAAATATCTATTGCTTCATATAAACTGCACACATTTTGTAAACTCTAAACAAGTTAAACAAAATCTCCTAAATTTACACTGCATAGTAATATAATTTTTAAGCAACACTAATCACATAGTTGAGGCTGATTCTACTCTGTGGCCTTCTTGTTATCAGTATTATTACATTTATCAATTTGTAGTATAAGTAGTTCTTGACTTACAACCACAATTAGGATACACGAAGACATGCTACATTTAGCTCATGGAATAGAAAGAATCTCACATACTGGGATAAGGGAGACTACCAGATGGTAGTCCATCTGGTATTTCCAACTAGGCTTTCCTTGAAGGAGGTGCCAGATAGTTCATAGCCAGTATATGGATCTTTCATGAGGTGAGCTCCACCACACCCTTGCAAGGATTGCTGTTTCCTCTGATGCATTCATCACATCTGGTGGGATAGCTTTGCTGTTGAAGTAATTGGGAGATATGAAAGCAAATGGTGCAAAATATGAGTCTCAGATACACACAGACACACAAATAATATCACAGAAAAATAGGAAATTACTAGAAGAAAGATATTCATGGTGCAACCATGAGCAGAAGTGATGCCAGAACAGGACATTGGCAGTGTCCCAACCATATGATTTCTACTAAGAGATAGATGAGGAAAGCAACTCAATTCTTTCACGACACCCTGATTTCAATGCCTTGTGCATGTGGATGATACGCATAGCTTGACACACTTGGCCTACATATCACAGGTTGTCCACAAGAGTGCAACAGCTATACTATCCTTTTATCTCTCTAAACATGGCCATTATATTCCAGCTGCCCTAAAACATTTTGAAGCAAAAGCTAAGGAACAGCTATAATATGGACTCAAGTGAGACCTTACACTAACTAACCTAACTGCAGCTGAGAGAGTACAATCCAAATGCTTAAGACTAGTCATGCAAGTCTCTAGATGCACATGTAACACAGCTTTAAGACAAGAATTAGGAATTGTGAGGATAGAAGCCAGGATCTGGATCATTATTTTTAATTACTAGCTAAAATTACTCTTTAACCCAACAGGCCTGACATGCCTCATTAACAGAGATAACTTCCAATCTACCTGGAAGATATTCACTAAAGAAACATTGGCAGCCTATCACTTTCATAATAATAATAATAATAATAATAATAATAATAATAATAATAATAATAATAATAATAATAATAATAATAATAATAATAATAATAATAATAATAATAATAATAATAATAATAATAATAATTTTATTTGATTAGCCGCAACCCTCTCCCGAAGGACTCGGGGCGGCGTACAATCAAAACAGATAAAATACAGATAAAGACAAACATACATACATAAAGAACAAAGACATATACATGTGCATGGAGGAGGTAGGCTCATAAGTGAAAGACAATTAAAAAACACAATTTAAAATCCCATTAAATAAAATTACTGAATTAAAAGTTAGTGGAGGAGGAGCTTCCGGTCCTGAGCTCCGGAGAACGCCGCGGAGCTCCCCGATGGGCTAAGGACTGCTACCGGGCCTCATGTCATCGGAGGCCCGAGGGTCTGATAGCCCGTCCACCCTGGCTTGTTTTGAGCCCGTTTCGGGCTGCCAGGGTGGTCGGGGGAGTCTGGAGTCTGGCAGAGAACACGGAGAGCGCGGAAAAGGAAGGAAGGCTGTTTGGAGCGAGGAGAAGGCGGGACTGTAATGGCGGCAACAGCGGCAACAGCAGCACGGAGCGGAGCGTGGCGCGTTGTGGACTGCGGGTTGCGCCGGGGCGAACGGTGAAAGATACTGGCATGAATAATAAGGCACCGGGGAGGACAACAACAAAACAGGACAGATGGGTGTGAGGCGCAAGATACGAGGAAGATACGAGGATACGAGGTTTGCATTGCTGCTGGCAGCTAAAGATCTTGTTAATAAAACCGGAAGAACCAAAAACCGGGGAGGAGAACAAGACATGGCTAGGAGGTGGTGAGTTAGCCGGGAGAGATTAATTGGAGGCGGCTATGGCGGCGGGTGAGGGAAGGAAAGGTCGCCATTGCCTGTACTCCTGCTGTTTTCTTCCATCATATCCTGGCTGCTCCCAATGCCCCTATGCCCCCTCCCCAGGCCTTGTCGACGCCAGCAGGGGACGCCAAACACTAACTATAAGTCTCTGTGGACCTCTAAGAAGTTTAGTAAATTTCTAGAGAGGACTACCCTAAACTTCACCCTGCATTTTTGGAGAACCCTGGAACACCGGGTGGGAGCCTCTGGAACCATTCTGAACCAGTGCGAATAGTCTCCCACCTTTGGGTCATCCTGCCATGGAACACCTTGAACAGTCTCTCACCTTGTGGTCATCTTCGTCATTTTATGTAATTCTATGTAATTAAGGGTATTCGATCATTCCCACCCCCTTCTTCTCTATCTAAATATTTTAACATCTCCTTCCTCCCTCTAAGACCCCGACTCATCAGCTATCAACTTTTATCAACTTTTATCAACTTTCTATCAACCTTTATTAGCATCCTGATCCCATTGGACTTTTAACGAACTATTTATTCGAGGTCAGACCTGCTCTGCCTGCGGGAGGCCCCTCTCTCGCAGGTATGGCCCTTGGCTCTCTCAAGGGCCTGCCTTGATGACGGGTTTGCGAACCCCGAGAGGTGGAAGAAACGGAGGCTGAGGGGCTTTTTATCTAGATGTTTTTTATTGTTATTAAGGGGTTCCAGGGAGGGGGGGTGTGATAACCAGGCCGGGAGAGGAGCCAGTGCCAGTGCCAGACGGACAGGTGAGTCCGGGAAGGAAGTGAGCGGAGTGGGGGGGAGAGGGAACAAGTTATTCCAACAGAGGGTTGTTTGATTACAATGGTCGCGGGGAGGGGGGATGCGAGGACAAGAGAAGATCACAAGGTCGGTTGGGAGACCGTGGCTGTTGGCTACGCCCGGTCGTTTGTACCAACCCCCGCAACCTAGGTGGCCAGGAACTACAGAGCCCGGGCCTACGGCTGATGCTTTGCAATGCAAGGTCCGTAACCAACAAGGCCCCCCTCATTAATGAGCTGATCTCTGAGGGGGAGCTGGACCTTGCAGGGATAACGGAGACCTGGCCCCCTGTGGAAATGTGCCCACCAGGTTTCCGTGCATTCCATCAGCCTCGGGCCCTGGGGAAGGGTGGTGGGGTGGCGGTAGTTATACGGGAAGGTCTAGAGCCGAGGGAGTTCACTGTTCCTCAGATATCCGGGTGTGAGTCCCTTGGTGTGAAATGGGGCCCAGGGAGGCAGTTGGGTTTGCTGATTGTATACTTGGCTCCTCGCTATACATCAGCGGCCCTGCCCGAGCTCCTCGAGCTGATCTCGGAGACGGCGGTTGAGATCCCCAGGCTTGTGGTTATGGGGGATTTCAACCTGCCGTCGACGGGAGCAGCGTCTGAGGTGGCTCGGGAGTTCATGGCTTCCATGACAGCCATGGGCCTGACCCAGTTAATGCAGGGCCCCACACACGAAGGTGGCCACACATTGGACCTTGTTTTTGTATCTGAGCAGTGGACGAGTGATCTGGGTATAGGGGACTTTGCTGTTACACCCCTGTCATGGTCAGATCACTCATGTCTCCGGCTGGACTTCCCTGGCGCTACCCCCCCACCGCGAGGAGGCAGGACCAGATGGTCCAAGCTGGTACCGCCCCAAGCACCTGATGGAGCCGGATAGGTTCCAGACAGAGCTTGGGCCATTACCTGTAGCCCTGACCCGCGCTCGGTCAGAGGACCTAGCGGCCGCCTGGAATAGGTCGGTGGCTGGGGCCTTGGACCGGGTTGCGCCTTTGCGACCTCTCCTGCGGCAGCGACCCACCCGGGCTCCTTGGTATACCGAGGAGCTGAGGGTGATGAAGCGCCATAGGAGACGTCTAGAGAGCAGGTGGAGGTCCTCACGCTCCGAATCTGATCGAACACAGGTAAGAGCCTACTTACGGACCTACCTTGTGGCATTAAGGGCGGCCAAACGTAGATATTGCGCCGCTCTTATTGCGTCCGCGGATAACCGCCCTGCCGCCCTGTTTAGGGTGACCCGCTCCCTCTTGTCACAGAGGACGCAGGGGGCACCCTTGCAGGGCAGAGCAGAGGAGCTTGGGGAATATCTTCAGGATAAAGTCGCTCAGATCCGGAGCGGATGGGCCCCCCTCAGTGGACCGGACGGGCCGCCAACAGCAAGTCTTGTGAGACCATCCTGGGAGGAGTTTGATTCTGTTGCCCCCGAGGATTTGGATAGGTTGCGTGGACGGCTGCGACCCACCACATGTTTAATGGACCCGTGTCCCTCCTGGTTGGTATTGGCATCTTGGGAGGTGACCCGAGGCTGGCTTCTGGGCCTGGTGAATGCCTCATTGGGTGAGGGATCCTTACCAACCGCCTTGAAGGAGGCGGTGGTGAGGCCCTTACTTAAGAGGCCTTCACTCGACCCAATGGAGCTAGCTAATTATCGTCCCGTCTCCAACCTTCCGTTTCTAGCGAAGGTTGTTGAGAATGTGGTGGCGCAGCAGTTTCCACGACACCTTGACGAATCTGACTATCTAGACTCACGCCAGTCCGGCTTCCGACCCGGGCACAGCACAGAGACGGCCTTGGTCGCGTTGGTTGATGATCTCTGGAGGGCCAGAGATAGAGGTTGTTCCTCTAACCTGGTCCTATTAGATCTCTCGGCAGCTTTTGATACCATCGACCATGGTATCCTATTGCGCCGGTTGGAGGGGATAGGAGTCGGAGGTACCGTTTTGCGGTGGTTCGGCTCCTACCTCTCCGACCGGAGGCAATGTGTGTTGACAGGGGGACAGAGGTCGACCCCGAGGCCACTCACTTGTGGAGTGCCACAGGGGTCGGTCCTCTCGCCTCTCCTGTTCAACACATATGTGAAGCCGCTGGGTGAGATCATCCGTGGTTTTGGGGTTGAGTATCACCTCTACGCTGATGATACTCAGCTGTATATTTCAACCCCGAACCACCCCAACGAGGCTGTCGAAGTGATGTCCCGGTGTTTGGAAGCCGTCGGGGTCTGGATGGGGGACAACAGACTTAAACTCAACCCCTCCAAGACTGAGTGGCTGTGGCTACCGGCACCTCGGTTCAGCCAGCTGATTCCATCACTGGCCATAGGGGGCGAACAATTGCCCCCTGTGGAACGGGCGCACAATTTGGGCATCCTCCTTGATGCCCGGCTGTCAATGGATGACCATGTGGCAGCCGTGGCGAGGGGGGCGTTCCACCAGGTTCGCCTGGTACGCCAATTGCGCCCCCTACTGGACCGGGATGCCCTACGCACGGTCACTCATGCGCTGGTGACGTCCCGCCTGGATTACTGCAATGCTCTCTACATGGGGCTGCCCTTGGGATGCGCCCGGAGACTGCAGTTAGTTCAGAACGCAGCCGCACGGGCTGTGATGGGGAGTACGAGGTACTCCCACGTAACACCTCTCCTGCGCGAGCTGCACTGGCTACCTGTGGTTTTTCGGGTGCGTTTCAAGGTGCTGATTACCATCTTTAAAGCGCTCCATGGCACGGGACCTAGTTACTTGCGGGATCGCATCCTCCCACATACATCCCTGCGGCCAATTCGCTCACACAGGGAGGGACTTCTCCTGGTGCCGTCCACTAGGCAATGCCAACGGGCGACACCAAGGAGTAGGGCCTTCTCTGTGATGGGCCCAACCCTCTGGAATGACCTCCCCCCCGACATTAGAACCACTTCTGACCTCTGCTCCTTCCGGCAAAAATTGAAGACCCACCTGTTCCGATTAGCAGGCCTGGCATAATTACAACTGTCCCTCCTGGCAAATGTATTATCATCTGGTTATTTTAGGGAATTTTTAATTTATTGTGTCTATTTTTAGGGGTTTAAACTTATATTTATATTAGCTTTGTACAGTTCTTTTAATTGCATTTTAACCTCCTCCATGCCAACTGTACATATTTAACTTTTTTATTGTATTTTGTTATATTCTATATGGACTGTACACCGCCCCGAGTCCCTTTTGGGAGAGGGGGCGGTCTAGAAGCATCAAATATAAATAAATAAATAAATAAAAATAAAAAACCCATCAGGAGCGTTATGAAGTTATGATTGAGCCAGGCCGGCTATTTGAAATAGGTGGGTCTTGAGCTTTACACGGAAGGGGGCAATACAAAAGGATAATATACAACCAAGCAAAAAGATCACTGAAGGAGATGATTCTTGATACAAGATGGCAACATGACATCAATTTTGCACTAACTCTACAAAAATATTGGAGGCTGCCTTTTACTACCAAGCCATCTGATTATTGATGATCTCTAATCAACAATAGACATCACAGCATTTGCTCTGGCTAGATTCAATACATTCCCTTCAGCAATTACTGATGTTAAATACAAAAAAATTCCTTTAGACAGCATGCTTCTGTGATTCCCATGTCACACAGTAAATGATGTCCAGCATGTCCTGTTGTCCTGTAATTTCTATTTGAATCTGCATAAGTAATTTGTAAAGGAATTCCCAGGAAGAAATGTCCAATAATACATACCCTTTTAGGAGACTACAAAAGTGTTATCACCCATAATGTTTCCCAATTCAGCTTCACTGCTATAACAGTGATGCAACAAAAAAATCCTACATTTTCTCTAATAAAGATTTGTCTGTCTATTATACCAACACAACATAGAGCTGAAACAATTATCAGGCAAATGAATAATGAAGCTAGTCCTCTCATTATTTGTTTGGAAAAGAAAATATGCAAAGAATAAAACTTTACTAGATTACCAGTATATACCTGTAGCAACACACAAAAGCACATAGATTAAATTATGTATATAAATAGTATATATGTATCATGGGCAAGGTCTGATTTTAAAATATATTTCACTTTATTTTGGCATTTATGCACTGAAGTGAAGTGAGTAAATGGAAGAATCAGCTGTGTTACAGAAAGCTGTTGGGAAAAAAATACAAGAGATGAACAAAACCAAGTGAACAAAAATAAATTATGTATAACGTTGACATGCTGACTAATTCACACCATACATCCCATGTAAAATGTCTATGGCAGGCAAATGATACGTAAATAAAAGATCAGGATACAAACAACTTATTGGAGAAGGAAATGTTAATTCTTTCCAATTTTATTTGTAAAAATAAAATAAAATGAAAAACCAATCAAACGGAAAATAAATAATGAAAAATAAACAAAAATCAAACAAATGACATTGATGACTAGGAAAATATCAACATTATACTGAAAGATAAGTGCCCAAATCAGAAGATATCCAACAAATTACTGAGGAAAAGAAAGAGTGTGCATTAATGTGATTGGGTTAAATCTGAAAGTTTGATGATGTAAAGATAGAGAGATAGGTAGGTAGGTAGGTAGGTAGGTTGGTTGGTTGGTAGGTAGGTAGGTAGATTAGATTAGATTAGATAGATATGGAGAGGGAGAGGGAGAGGGGGAGGGAGGGAGAGGGAGAGGGGGAGGGGGGAGGGGGGAGGGAGGGAGGGAGGGAGGGAGAGATATGATAGACGATAGGCAGGCAGGCAGGTGGGCAGATTGCCAGAGTACTTACCAACAAGAAAATCATGGGGAAAATGAAGTAGCCATGATCATTTTTAAAGTGTGTCAAAATCAGTACTTAGATACAACATTTAAAATAATTCCATCCTGAATCGAAGGCAAGCTGATCAATCACACAGTGATCCAAATCTAGATTCCATTCACAAAGGTAAGGGAAGTAGAAGCTGGACAGCAACAACAAGAAAGATGTACTAATTTCTAGATATTGGAACACTAAAAATGAAAGTGAAATAGCATCTGGAATAATGGCCTTTTAAAGTGATATACAAATCACATTGGCATAGATAAATCATTAAATGCAGAATGACTAATCAATCATAGCAAAGTGAAAATTGAGAGAAACAAACTCAAAAGAAATCTGCCTTGGTTCTACAAGACGGGAAATTCTGACAAGCTTTCAAGATTCTGTTATTATACACTGCAACAATAAAAAACCCAAGTCCTGTAATCCTTGTAGTATCTGTTTCCTAACCTGCCTACTTCAAAGGCTACTAGGCTCTGGTGTATGAATGAAGCTGGAAATAGACTATTAGAGTTTTCCTCCTCCTCTCCATGTTTAATCATTAGATACATTTAAGTTAGATAAGAAGAATTTTGGTTTTCAAATGAGAAAACTGAACTCGATTTGTAGAATAATGACGTTGCCAAGATGAACAGACTTTTATTGAAAATAAATATGCAAGACAAATATGTTAAAGACACTATGATTCAATGGGTATTTTTGATATAATTTAATACTAGATTAGTGAGAGAATATGTAGAGTAATAGCTGAAATTCACGTTGAGTTGTAATTTGAAAAATAATTTCTACAAGATGAAGTTTCATTGCTATTTAACACCTGATAAATTGTCAAACATGCATAACGGTGTGTCAAACATATGTTGGAAATGTAATCACTCTGAAGGTATCTTTCATCACTTTTGGTGAACTTGTAAGGCGGCCAATAATGATTGGGATCAAATATATACTTTTAGTCAGAGGACTCTTAAAACAAATATACAATTGAAACCAGAGGTGAGGGTTTGGGTTTTTTTTTAGATTTGAAGGATAAGCATTTGGAGAAAAATATGGAACTCTGGTTTGGTTTGACTGCAAGACACTGCAAAAATGCACAGTTAGTGAGATTATTCCGTAATGAAATAATGGATATTGGATACTGGCTAAAATAGCAAAATTCACTGTTTATATTAAAGAAAAGACTTTATCTAACTTTGTTTCTACATGGAAATCATGTTTTTGCTAGAAACGGAAAGAAATGGTACATTAATTTTTGGATTTGAGAATTAGATATTTTTATGATTATAGAAATGTTGGATATAATTGAGTTTTAGATCAAAAGGCATTTTATATTTGTAACCATCGAAGAAAATTGGATGCTTTTCTTTTTTCTTTTGGTTTTATTCCTTCACATCTTCCCTTCCCCTATTTTTTCCCTTTAAATAATTTTGTTACTTTTTGATATTTTACTTTTTGTAGAAATTTAATAAATCATATTTTAAAAAAGAAAAAGATAAGTGATGGAAAACACTCTTTTCTCTCTTGCACTTCTTGACATTGATGGTAGGAGAAGGGGAGAGAAGAACAGAGAATGTCTCATCTGTATCAATACTCTCTTTCCACTGAACGATGACTATGAGATTTTTCTGCCAGTTACATGTACTGAAGAAAGTGTTCCCTGCGCTGCTTCTTCTTCTTCTTCTTCTTCTTCTTCTTCTTCTTCTTCTTCTTCTTCTTCTTCTTCTTCTTCTTCTTCTTCTTCTTCTTCTTCTTCTTCTTCCTCCTCCTCCTCCTCCTCCTCCTCCTCCTCCTCCTCCTCCTCCTCCTCCTCCTCCTCCTCCTCCTCCTCCTCCTCCTCCTCTTCTTCTTCTTCTTCTTCTTCTTCTTCTTCTTCTTCTTCTTCTCCTCACATCTGGTCCCAACTCTGCTTTGTTGCTGAGGTAAATTGGGGAATAAAATGTGGGCAACAGAACCTTCTGTCAGCTCCCACCCTGGGGAACAGCCTTTTACTACTGTTATTTTGGACCAACCTTTTTTGGTCCAATCTATCTGGAAGGTATCAGATGAGTAAAACTGATGTAAAGCAGCCACCACATAGAATTCTTCTAATGGCAACTATATCGAGAAATCAGAAGTAAGATAATTTTAGTTCTAATAATATTTAGATGCTAAAACCTCAATCCTTTTAATTTTCTGATTTTGATTTATTCTTTTCACAGTGTTTCAACTCATGTCAAAACTACAGAGTATGATAGCAAACAAGGCAAGCACTGACAGAGAGAACAATAAAAGGGGGGAATGGCTTGCCTTCAGGAGACATAGCTGCTCCATCATTGGAGGCTTTTAATAAGAGACTGGACATTGAGTAATGCTAACGGGCTCACACACGCGGGAGTGCCAAAAACTGGAAGTATTCCCAGCGCACTTGGTCTTACAGTTTCTGGCATCAGAGGTGGGTTTCAATATTTTTTACTACCTATTCTGTGGATGTTGCCTATTTTGAGGGCATAGTTTGACGGCCATGTGACCGGGTGGGCGTGGCCAACTTGTAAAATGTGGTGAAACTCACTTAACAAAGCTCTTGCACAGCAACCAAAATTTTGGGCTCAATGGTAGTCATAAGTTCTCTTTCTTTTTCTTTCCTTCTTTCCCTTCTTTCTTTCTTTCTTTCCTTTCTTTCTTTCTTTCTTCCTTCCTTCCTTCCTTCCTTTCTTTCTTTCTTGTCTCTCTCTCTCCCACTTTCTTTCTCTTTCTTTCTTTCTTTCTTTCTCTCTTTCTTTCTCTCTCTTTCTCTTTCTAACTTTGTCTCTCTCTTTTTTCTCTCTCCCTTCCTTCCTTCCTTCCTTCCTTCCTTCCTTCCTTCCTTCCTTCCTTCCTGCCTGCCTGCCTGCCTGCCTGCCTTCCTTCCTTCCTTCCTTCCTTCCTTCCTTCCTTCCTTCCTTCCTTCCACTTTCTTTCTCTATTACTCTTTCTCCGCGCAACATCCCTGCCACTCCACCAACCTGGGGACACTCACAGGCTGCTGGATGGCCACTCCTTCATGTCCCATTGCTGGCTGCAGTTGGCTTTCTCCTGAATCCTTCCTGGTTGGGAGAGATCTTCCGGGGCTGCCCCGGAGAGGAAGGATTGCCAGAAGAAAGCCAACTGCAGCCGGGAATAGGGCACAAAGGAGTGGCTGCCCAGCAACTGCCGTGTCCTGTGGCAGGCATTCATGGTGGCCTCGACGCCCCACCTCCCTGTTACCTCCAGCCCTGTGGAATCTCTCCACCATCCCACTGATCTCAGGACACTCCCAGCTCTGCTGGACGGCCACTTCTTTGTGTCCCATTGTCGGCTGCAGTTGGCTTTTTCCTGCCGATCCTTCCTGGCTGGGAGAGAACTTCAAGGTTTGCCCTGCAGAGGAAGGATTGCCAGGAGAAAGACAACTGCAGCCAATAATGGGACATGAAGGAGTGGCTGTCTAGCAGAGCCAGGATTGTCCCGAGGTCGGTGGAGTGGCGGGGAGGTTATGTGGGGCTGGAGGTGGCAGGGAGTTGGGGTGTTGAGGTCATCCTGGGTGCCTGCAATGGGATGTGGCAGGGAGCAAGCAGAGGCTGGCCAGGGGACCATACCGCAAACATACGGCTGATTTCCGCTGCCGGTACATCCATACCGATACGTACCAGTAGCAACCCACCTCTGTCTCGCATGCATGTGCATGCGAAGACCAGCTGGCTGGCATGCATGCACCCACCGGAAACTGGAAGGTCAGCTTCCCAGTGCATGCATGCACACCAGGGAGCTGCTCTTCCAGTTTCTGGTGCTCCCACATGCGCGAAGACCAGCTGGCATGCCAGAACCCAGAAGGACAATGGCTGGCATGTCAGGAGAAGTGGCTTTGCATGCCACTTCCAGCACACATGCCATAGGTTCACCATCATGGGTATAGGGTCTCCTGCATGAGCACGAGGTTGGACTAGAAGACCTCCATGGTTTCTTCCAACTCTGTTCTGTTATTCTGTTAAACCAAAGAGAAAATAATCACTTTGTAAAACATTGCCTATACCTTTTCTTTTTAATTGTAGTAACATTAAAAATACTATCAGTTAGATAGGATTTTTTCCCCCTGTTGTCAAGAAGACAAATAGTATTGACTTTTTAGGAATAACAGCTCAAGCTCATTTAGCCACACAAAAGTTGAAATAGTCTTAACATAATCCCCCTAGTACAGAACACTAATTGTTATGAAAGACCTAAATGGAAACTATGAGTCAAAGAAGAATGCTGTTTCAATTGAACTCATTTATTGTTAGGAATTGATTCTACTGTCTGCCATCTGAATTTAATGTTTTCTGTTTCTCAGAGGATTTATTACAAGTTTTTGTATATTGTTGTTTCAATAAATAATCCACCATTTTATAGGCTTCATTAAGGATCAGGCTAAAAGATCCCCATTAATTTAATTTTTATTGTACCTTTTTTAAAAAGGTTTTTTATTTTTTTCATTTTCATAACAAATAACCACATGTATACTATTACATAACCAACATTATATTGAATGTTAAATGTTTACATCAATCCTCTTACCATCAACCCCCCAAAATGATTATTGGCTCTTCTGCTCTCCATACACCATATTTACACCCTATCCATCACTTTCTTCTCCCTCTCTCCTTCTCCTCCCTACCTCCTTTCTTCCCTCTATCACCCTTCTCTTCTCTACTTCCCCTTCCTTTCTCCTTCTCCTCTCTCTCTTCTTTCCACTCCTTCTTTCTCTCCTCCTCTTCCCTACCTGCCCTCTCTCCTATCCTTCTCTTCTTCCCTAACTCTCCTCTACTCCGCACTCTTCATCTTATTTACTTGGTGTATTTCAGCCTCTGAGCGAGCCCCATTTTACGTTGATGGTATTTACTGTATAATTCCATTTCAATATACATCTTTAATTTTAACATATATCTTCCTCCTTCTTTTTGAATGAAAAAAGTATACATATATAGTAGTTATTCTCATCATTATATTTATATACTTATACATCCTTACATGCCCCAAATTTGTAGTTCTGTCGTATAATCCCAATTTTTTCATACTATAAGTATATTTCATGTTCCACTTCCATTTTTCCATATCTTGACTTAGCTTACCCTTAATTGTCTTTAAATAACAATCCTTACTGTTCAATGTTCATTACATTTCCTTTAATCTACTATGTAGAATAACATGTGGTACACACCTCACTTTGTTCATCATCTCAAAAGTTCTATATGCACCCATATTTCATCTATTTTAACCTATACTTAATTGTCCTGCCATTGTCATATTCAATCAATTAGCAACTCAGCTTAATTATCATGTATAAATGTGAATCACAT
Source organism: Natrix helvetica (assembly GCF_964273705.1). NCBI lineage: Eukaryota > Metazoa > Chordata > Lepidosauria > Squamata > Natricidae > Natrix > Natrix helvetica. Next base: position 96,514,056 of record NC_138548.1, on the reverse strand, counting down.
ACCTCTACTTTACATTCTCCACATAACTGTTTCATATTTGTCCATATGCCATATATTTAAACCTTTATTTAATTATCTTTCCATTATCATATTCAGTCAGTTAGCAACTCTGTTTAATTATCATATATAGGAGTAAACCACATATCTCAACTTTACATTTTCTATATAACACTTTCTAATTATCTGATTTTTTTCCTAGTAAGTCTTTTGTCCTGTCTTCTCCCTTTTCTTTGTTTTCACATGTCCACCCTTTCAATTTTCCTCAAGTCACTGTCAAACCCAGTGAAATCTTTTGTATTTCCCTTTGTTGTGGTATAACCACCCTCTTAAGTTTTCCCTATGCCACTATCAAACTCAGTGAAATCTTTTGTCTGCTTTTTATTTCCTTTTGTTGGGACACATCCCCCCTTTTTAATTTTCCATATTCCTCTGTCAAACCCAATGAAAATTTTTATTTTCCACCATTTCTACCACTTCATTATCCCCCTCTCTTCTTTCTTCACTTCCTGCTTCTCCTCAATATCTAATTTCAAAATTCTATTTAGACTTGATTTTAATGATTTATGCATATTTTTTATAATTTCATGTAGTTCTTCAAATTCCCACCTTTCCATAAAGTCCAGTTTCAAAATTACAGTTAGTTATACAGTTCTTGTTTCAGAGTTCTGGTCCACCTTAAATTTAGATACCATATTTTTCGGAGTGTAAAATGCCCTGGAGTATAAGATGCACCAAGGTTTTGAAGAGGCATTTTTTTTTTAAAAAAGTAGGTAGGTAGATAGAGGGATACAGAGAGATAGAGAAATAAAGTAGGTAGGTAGGAAGAGAAATAGTGTGTAGATAGGTAGGTAGAGGGATAGAGAGAAAGAGAGAGAGAGAAATACAGTAGATAGATAGGAAGAGAGAGAGAGTGGTTAGATAGGTAGGTAGCTAGGTAGATAAAGGGATAGAAGAGAGAGAGAGAGAAATATATATAGAGAGAGAAGAAATACAGTAGGTAGGTAGGGAGAGAGAGTGTGTAGGTAGGTAGGTAGGTAGGTAGGTAGGTAGGTAGGTAGGTAGGTAGAAGGATAGAGAGACAGAAATATATATATATATATATATATATATATATATATATAGATAGATAGATAGATAGATAGATAGATAGATAGATAGATAGATAGATAGATAGATAGAGAAATACAGTAGATAGGTAGGGAGAGAGAGTAGTTAGGTGGGTAGGTAGATAAAGGGAGAGAGAAAGAGAGAAAGAGAGAGAGAGAGAGAAATACGGTAGAGAGGGAGGGAGAGAGAGAGTGTGTAGGCAGGTAGGTAGAGGGATAGAGAGGGAGAAATAGAGATAGAGAGAAATATAGTAGATAGGTAGATGTTTCTGCTGGCACAGCACTTGATCAATGTAATTCTCATCAATCAGTTAAAGAGCTTTCCAAAAGGAAAAAAAAGTTTTTGCACTCTGCAAACCTCCCAAAAATGGCCTGTTTTTCTTGAAAACAGGCCCATTTTTTTTCAAAAAAGGCATGTATAGCCTTGGGGGGGGGGGCTTGCAGAGTACTCCTGGGGGGTTGGGAGGCAAAAAAAAAAGCAAAAAACACCCAATTTTTCATGAAAACGGGCCTGTTTTTTGTCAAAAAACCCTGCATGCATCACCTTATGGAGGCTTATAGAGTGCTGCTGGGGGCTGGGGGGCAAAAAACGGGCTTTTTGTGCTCATTTCTGCCCTCCCCAGCCCCCAGGAGCTCTCTGAGAGCCTCCATAAGGGTATGCAGGGTCATTTTGGTGAAGGGACGGGCTTTGGGAGGCAAAAATGCTGCATCCGGTGTATAAGACGCACCCAGATTTTCAGCCTCTTTTTTGAGGAAAAAAGGTGCATTTTATACTCTGAAAAATACAGTAATTCAACTAATGTGAAGAGAAAGAGAAGTGGGAGCAATCTTGATATTTTGTTCTCCCTCTGGCAAAAAAAGTTCGTATTTTCCCAGCTCTCGATTTTATTTTTTTCCCCTTGTTACCTTCCACCTCTCATTGGTTAGAGTTGCTTAAAATATATTAGAATGAACTTGAACACAGCAAGTCTCCTTGGTATGTTTCTCTTCACCTCTGTTTTTTCCAAATTCTGATTTATGAGAATTGGTTAATTAAATCTTCCTGTTCAAGGTTTCACATTCCATTCATTGCACAGACAAGATTAGGTTATAAGTGAGAAAATAGTGCTTTTTTCTTGATTCCCCCCCCCCCTGTTACATTCTACCTCTCATTTATTAAGATATGTTAGTTAGAAGAAACTCGAATGAAGCAAATCTCCTCAGTATGTTTTTAGTTTCTGTTTCACCCTCCTAGTCTCTTTTAAAGACACAGCCTTTTCAAATACAAATTCAAAGTTTGTGTTTGAATGGGTTTGTCACTTCTCTGCTTTCTCCTTTCTGTCTCCAAGTTGTTTAAACAAGTGGTTCTTTGGGGGCTTGTGATTTAACCCTCCATTTTCCCCCTTCTTTCTTTCTTTCTGCCAAATTCCCAATCTGTCTATCAATATTAGTTATACTCTCAAGGTTTTTTGCCTTTTCCAAATTCTGATTTATGTTTGTTGATTAATTAAATCTTCTTACCAGGTTTTTCATCCCGTCTCCTACATGCTTCTGCTCAGATACTTTGGCCAGAAGCCAGTTTCTTGTGCAGCCATGCTGCCATGCTGCCTCCCCCGATGCTGATTCATAGGACAAATCTCTGACCTACGAGGGACCTGTTGCACTCCCTCTGAGTCTGATAAGATGCTGTCCCTTCTTCATTCCCCCCCCCACAGGGAGGTTCTGATCCAAAAAGATCTCGGCATTGGTTTGTCAGACAGAGTTCATGTGAGGCTCTTCAGGGCTCACACCTCCCACCTCTGTCCAGCTGAGGAACTTCTGGTTGAATCCAATTTTTATTGTACCTTGAGGATCAAAAATCCTCATCTAAAATGAGCATTTCTCTGGTTATCCCAAAAGTGCCTTTTCAAACGGCAACTGGACTTTTTTGTTTTTCTTTGAAGACATTTTGCTTCTCATCCAAGAAGCTTCTTCAGCTCTGACTGGATGGTGGGGAATGGAAGGATCTATAGTCCTTGCAGACAGTTGGTCATTTGCATACTTTTTATTTTATTTTATTTATTTATTTATTAATCCAATTTATAGGCCGCACCCTCTCCACCAAGGGACTCGGGGCGGCGTACAATTCATTACACAGCAAATAAATAACAAGGAGGAGATATACAAAAAGCATTGTACAATACATAATAAATAAATAATCAATTAGTTAAGAACAGCATAATGCAATTAAAAACAATTAAAATACCCAAAGTCAAACTTAATTTAAAATTTTATCCAGAGGGATTAGAAAATAGCTCTAATTCAGGCCAGGCCGGCTAGTTGGAACAGGTGGGTCTTGAGTTTCGTGCGGAAGGAGCGGAGATCGGTTGCTGTCCTAATGTCGGGGCGAAGGTCATTCCAGAGGGCTGGGCCCATCACAGAGAAGGTCCTACCCCTCGGCGCCGCCCTCTGGCATTGCTTGGTGGACGGCACCCGGAGAAGTCCCTCTCTGTGAGAGTGAATTGGTCGCAGGGATGTATGGGGCAGGAGAATCATTGAGGCCATTTGGAAGTTTCTCTGTATCATATTTTTTTGGGGCTGGCAGGGTCCAGGAAAGCCTTTTCTGTTGTGGCATCCTCTGAAACAGTGACGTGCGGTGAAGTTTATGGCTAGTGAGGCAGCAATTTTTTTAGACTTGTGGACTTCAACTCCCAGAATTCCACAGCCAGGCATGCTCAGTTCCGATTTAAAGCAACAGCTTTAAACTTATTTAAATAAGTTTTCTTCCTACTTTTTCTTTTTCTTTTACCTTCCCCTCCTTCCTCCCTCTCTCCCCCCTCCCCCCTCTCAAACACACAAACACACACACACACACACAGAGAAGTTGTATTATAGTGTTTAATTCCATGTAGCTGATTTCCAGGGCAAAGGAGGAGTTATTTTTGCCCTGTCCAATGGCATTTTCTTTGATAAAAGGGATGGAAAGATGGTCTTTGGGTTCCCTCCTTGAATGAGAGAATCCGTTTTAGTCAAAACGTTCAAAAGTAATAAAATGATCTTCCTGTCTCGATCTATTTCATTGGAAAAGATGCCCGCCTGAGGAAAGAGCCTTTCACATCTCTGAAAGCCAGCCCAGGATGGGATCTCTCCAGGATGGGCGCAAGACCGATCCATGTTCACCAGCAAAGGGCAAAACTCTCTTCCATGGCCTCATTTCCCACCCAAAGCTTCCCCGTTTCTTCTCCATTCTTTTGCTTTCCGCAAAAACAGGGACGCGCTTTGGGAAGGCGGGAGCCCAGAGGAGCCCACCGGCGCCCACACCGCCCGCTCTGGAAGCCAAACTGCCGGCCAGTACTTCCCAGCTTAGCTGCTTCCTGGGTGGGTGGTGCCTGCCAGACGGGACGACAGGAGCTGTGAGGGAGCACCCTGCTCAGTGGAAGGGCTCCAGGGGCTCTGAGCGTCCACCTGCCTGAGCTATGCCGCGGGCGAAAGAAAGCGCTTTAATCAGTGGGGTGTCAGGGGAGAGGATAGAATCTCTCCTCCTCTCCCCCGACACCCCACTGACTAAAGCGCTTTCTTTCGCCCGTGGAAGAGCTCAGGCGGGCGAAAGGAAGTGCTTTAGTCAGTGGGGTGTGGGGGAGAGGAGAAGAGAATACTCAGGCATTCTCTCCTCTCCCCCAACACCCCACTGACTAAAGCACTTTCTTTTGCCCGCCTGAGCTCTTCCATGGGCGAAAGAAAGCGCTTTAGTCAGCGGGGTGTGGGGGAGAGGAGGAGAGAATGCCTGAGCATTCTCTCCTCTCCCCCGACACCCCACTGACTAAAGCGCTTTCTTTCGCCCGCGGAAGAGCTCAGAGCTTTAGAAGCTTTTTTAAATAGGCAGTCATTCATGGTGAGGCAGCAGCTAGCTAACCTCACTTCAGCACTCGCCTTTTCCCGTTTACATTTTTTTTCCTTTTCATGATTGACAGTGGTGAGGCTCTGCCTCCCCTGCCTCCCCTGACCGCACGTCACTGCTCTGAAATATCCTGCCCCTCAAGGCCCCCAACTTGTTGGCCTTCCAAAAAAACCTGAAAATCTGGTTAGTACACGAAGAAGTTCCTACCTCTTCCTGTTTATCTTCCTTTCTTATCTAGCTTTTTGATAACTTTTCATGTTTTTAATGCTGAATATTTTTAATGTTCTTAATGTCCTAATTGTTTTATACTGATGTGTTATGACATTGTAAGTCACTCAAAGTCACTGGACAGTGAGATGAGCAGCATATAAATAAATAATAAATAAATAAAACATTCTCAAGAATATAAATTCCTAACTACCCTTTGAACCAAAATTCTCAGGTACAGTAGTAACTATGCATTATTGCTGGGCATGAAAGCTAATCACAAATGCAAGGCTTATGATAATTTATAGTCTATACTAGTTACAGAATTCAATTGTCATATCTTAGGTACATGGCAAGCTAAGTATCTAACAACACTAGTTAAAAGTTTGAAAAAATTTGCAGGAGATGCTTAACATGATTTTGAAAACAAAGTGCCATGTGTGCTGCTGTTATTCTTCCCAGATACATTTATGTGTGGGTGTGTCTATTTATGCTTTTTCTAAAGCTTTGAATAAATAACCACTATGCAAAATTCTATATAAAATGAGCTCTCAGTCACACTTATTGCAAATGCCCCAAACAGCTCTGCTGAACACCAATTGCTTTGCAAATAGTGGCCATTTTTCAAACAAGAAGAAAGCACAATTGTTTTGCAATTACCGTATTTTTCGCCTTATAAGACTTTTTTACTCCAAAAAAGAGGGTAAAAATCTGAGTGCGTCTTGTAAGCCGAATGTAGCCACTGGGTCATCTGAAAATGGGGCAGGCAAAGAGGGGGCTAAAGAGATCATGATGGCTGGAAAGGAGAGAGGTTTCGCTTTCAGAGCTCCCGCTCGGCTGGGCTCCCGAGAGGGCTTAGGCGGTGGTGGCGGTGGCAGCGGCTCCTCACATTGCTGGGGCGCTGCTTTAAGCTGCCCTCCTCCTGCAAACGAAAGGTGCCTCAAGGCTTTGGCTTCTGAGACCGGTGCGCTGCCATCCAAAATGCTGGTACCACGATCGCTGCAGCGCCCGCTTTACCTGCCGCTTCTCGGGCAGTTCCAGGCGGCAGAGATCATAGTAATAGCATTTTGGATGGCAGCGCACCGATCTCAGGAGCCAAAGCCTTTGAATCAAGTTTGATTGTGTCCCATCTAGCGTTCTCCCACCCCCAACCCCAAATCTCTCCGGATCCGGAGAGATTTGGGGTTGGGGGTGGAGAACGCTAGATGGGACACAATCAAACTTGATTCAAAGGCTTTCGCTCCTGAGATCGAAGCCTTTGAATCAAGTTTGATTGTGTCCCATCTAGCGTTCTCCACCCCAACCCCAAATCTCTCCGGATCTGCTTATTGCTATTGCTGCTATTGCGCCCAGCTACTGTATCTCTTTGCTGCATGACAGATCCGGGCGGATTGGGGGTGGGTGGGTGGAGAACGCTAGTTTGGGAAGTTAAAAGTTTTAGATGAGCCACCGGCTGGAGGGCTGGGGCCATGCAAGAAGCCCGCTCAGGCAGGGAAGGAGGGAAGGAGGGGAGGAGGGAGTGAGGATAGACAAGTAAGAGGGAAAGAGGAAAGAAAGCAGGAGGGCAGAAGGGAGGTGGAAGGAAGGAAAGAAAAGCAGACACGCTGGAGGGAAAGAGGAAAGAAGGCAAGCAGGCAGGAAGGAGGCAGAAGGAAGGAGGGAAGGATGGAACAGGAAGGGAGGCAGGGAAGGAGGGAGGGAGAAAGGAAGGATAGGAGGATAGGGAAAGAGGAAAGAAGGCAGGCAGGCAGAAGGGAGGGAGGTGCAAGGAAGGAAGGAAGCATAGATAAGCAGGAGGGAAAGAAGGCAGGCAGGCAGGAGGAAAGAGGAAGGAGGGAACTGGAAGGGAGGCAGGAAGGAAGGGAAGGAGGAAGGGAGGGTGGAAGGAAGGATAGACAAGTAAGAGGGAAAGAGGAAAGAAAGCAGGAGGGCAGAAGGGAGGTGGAAGGAAGGAAAGGACAGCAGACACGCTGGAGGGAAAGAGGAAAGAAGGCAAGCAGGCAGGAAGGAGGCAGAAGGAAGGAGGGAAGGATGGAACTGGAAGGGAGGCAGGGAAGGAGGGAGGGAGAAAGGAAGGATAGGAGGATAGGGAAAGAGGAAAGAAGGTAGGCAGGCAGAAGGGAGGGAGGTGCAAGGAAGGAAGGAAGCATAGATAAGCAGGAGGGAAAGAAGGCAGGCAGGCAGGAGGAAAGAGGAAGGAGGGAACTGGAAGGGAGGCAGGAGGGAAGGGAAGGAGGAAGGTAGGGTGGAAGGAAGGATAGACAAGTAAGAGGGAAAGAGGAAAGAAAGCAGGAGGGCAGAAAGGAGGTGGAAGGAAGGAAAGGACAGCAGACACGCTGGAGGGAAAGAGGAAAGAAGGCAAGCAGGCAGGAAGGAGGCAGAAGGAAGGAGGGAAGGATGGAACTGGAAGGGAGGCAGGGAAGGAGGGAGGGAGAAAGGAAGGATAGGAGGATAGGGAAAGAGGAAAGAAGGCAGGCAGGCAGAAGGGAGGGAGATGCAAGGAAGGAAGGAAGCATAGATAAGCAGGAGGGAAAGAAGGCAGGCAGGCAGGAGGGAAGAGGAAGGAGGGAACTGGAAGGGAGGCAGGGAGGAAGGGAAGGAGGAAGGGAGGGTGGAAGGAAGGATAGACAAGTAAGAGGGAAAGAGGAAAGAAAGCATCTGAATGTACTAAACACGAGTCTTCAGGGAAAAGATGGATACATTGTGAAAACTCAGCTGTCAGTTGATCTTAATGTTATGAAATGAAAAGTATGCCATTTGCAATTAACTTGGCATAAAATAATTCATTTGCATTTAATTGTTATTGTTCAAAGAATGTTCGGAAAAATGTTCGGCCCTCCAGCATGTTCACTTCATCCAATCTGGCCCTCTTTGAAAAAAGTTTGGACACCCCTGTGTTACATGGTTGACATAAAATTGTTCTTAAACTGCTGTTAACTTTATACAGTTGATATAAAATATTTTACTATAGTATTTGGTTCAGAATCTTTTTTTTCTAGATTTTCCTCCTTTAAAATTGGGTGTGTCTTATATTCTGGAGCGTCTTATAGGGCGAAAAATACGGTACTACCTAGTAACAGATAGGGGGGAAAAGACTTATTATTTCCAGTTTTTAATGTATCCCTATTATTCACATTAACTTGGATATCAGTTTAGAGACCTCTAGTGTTTGTTATTTTTTTAAACCCAGCTAGAAGAGATATGAGCCAATTATAATAATTTTTTAAAAAATTCAAGCTAAAAGACATATAATAGCTAGTTATTTTTATATGTGTGTATGAATGTGTGTGTGTGTGTTGTGTGTGTGTATGTATTTATGTACATGTGTGTATATACACACACACACACTGAAACACAGTATGTATGTATGCATGTGTGTATATATGTTTGTCTGTCTGTATGTGTGTGTGTGTGTGTGTGTATAGATAGACAGACAGATATAGATATAGATACAGATACAGATACAGATACAGATACAGATACAGATACAGATATAGATATAGATATAGATATTCATAGATTTTCATGGGTACAGGTATGCAGGTCTTGGCATATTCGGGTCTTTTCCCGTGTAAGATTGAGAGTATCCTGGCGATGTTTCGACGAGGTCCCACTCGCCAACTTCAGGCTGGTGCCCTCGGCTTCATGCTTGTGCCAAGATAACCTCAATCTACACGTGAAAATCTATAAACATTGGTGTGTGTGTGTGGATGTAATCAACTAATCAAGATGTAACAACACAGCCAACCAACCCGCTTACAGAAACAAAGCCAGCACTCCACACACCCCACCAATATTTATAGAAAGACGGCAGCTCGATCACGCTTTGCTCGCACAAGCATGAAGCCGAAGGGACCAGCCTGAAGATGGTGAGTGTTCCATGTATAAGTTTGCGATGACGGGTGAGAGGGGTGATCCCATTTTGAAGGTACATTTTGAAACTAACACCTTAGATAAATCTGAACACAAACCCAAACTCTGGCTTAGATATGTTGATGACACTTTTGTGATTTGGCCACACGGGAAAGAAAAACTGGACAACTTCCTCACACATCTCAACAGCCTACACTCCAAAATACAATTCATCATGGAGATATAAGCAAACAACCAACTTCCCTTTCTGGACGTCTTAATCTACAAAACACCCAATGGCTCCCTAGGACACACCATCTACCAGAAAAAAACACACACCAACCGATACTTAAATGCACAATCCCATCACCACCCTGCACAGATCAACTCTGTAGCCAAGACCCTCATCTCCAGAACCAAACGCCTAGCCGACAAAGACCACCTGAAAATTGAATTACACACTCTCACAAATCTCCAATGGGTTCCAAAGAAAAACAATTACCAGTCTAATCCAAAGGGAGACTCCCCCAAAAAACCGAGACACAGAACAGGACAATGGCATCGCCCTCCTCCCTTACATCAAAGGCACCACAGATAAAATCAGCAAAATTCTCCACAAACACAATATCAAGACAGCCTTTAACACTGACCAAAAAATAGCCAACATCTTAAGAAACCCCAAAGACAAAATCCAGCTAGAAAACCAAGGAGTCTACGAAATACCATGCAAAATCTGCCTTGCAACATACATAGGACAAACGAACAGGAGAATAAATGCACGTGGCACAAAACACAAGAACACAGTAAGAAAAAAAACCCTTCCCCCCTTTTCCAGCACCTTAAAGCTACAGGACATGAAATTAATTTTGAAGGAACCAGGTTAATCTCCAAAACTGAACACTTCAACAAGAGAATAATTATGGAAACTATCAAAATAGAGAAACACCCCCACAACATGAATAAATGTGACGATACCTCCCACCTCCCAGACATCTGGAAACCAGCCCTAATCAACAAACGAGCCCCACCCACCACCCAGGCTATTACAACACAAAACAACAATGGACACATAGCCAGGACCAATCAGCACCAATCTACCAATCATGATACAACAACACAACCAATCATTCCACTTACTGAAACAAGACCAGTACTCCACACACCCTCACCAAGATTTATAGAAAAACGGCAGCTCTGACCACACTTTAAGCCCAAAACCCAGCCTGAAGATGGCGAGTGAGATCTGAAACGTTGCCAAGACAATCTCAATCTTACACGGGAAAAGTCCTGAATACAACATACACACACACACACACACACACACACACACTCACTCAAGTGTAAAGGTTCCCCTCAGATATATGTGCTAGTTGTTCCCAAATCTAGGGGCCAGTGTTCATCTCTGTTTCAAAGCCAAAGAGCATGCACTGCCCAAAGACTTCTCTGTGGTCATGTGGCCGGCATGACTATATGGTGAAGGTGCACAGAACGCTGTTACCTCACCACCAAAGTTTGTTCCTGTTTTTCTACTTGCATTTTTCCATGCTTCCAAACTGTTAGGTTGGCAGAAGCTGGGACACGTAACCAGAGCTCACTCCATTACCAGTGCTAGGGATTCAAACCACAAAACTGCCGACCTTTCTGATCAATAATCTCAGCGTCTGAGCCACCATGTCAGTGGTGAATGAATATATATAATAATATAATCTACAGTATAGATTATAATGTTTATAAATGAATTTAATATAGATATTATATGCCTTAATTATGTTCAGTTAAAATGATCATACTTATATATATGATAAATATTACCTTGACATATTAGCAATAAATATCTCAGATTTTGCTATTTTCTTCCACAGAAGCTTTACCATCATATTCTGAAACAAACCACAATAATTTTATTTATATTCACCACAGGATGGCAGTATTTGTTAACCATCATCCGAAGAATGGGGGAGGGGGGGAGTAAAGCACTATCTTTAAAAAGTCGTTTTTTGTTAGAGAAGAATTTGCCAAAACAGACCAAAAAAAAACAAAAACCCTCCAATGAACATTTTTAGTAGATTAGTGGTCATCAGTGACAAGCATCATTTCTTTTATATAAAGACCAATTAAACTTTTACTAAATGCAGTTCTTACTCATGTGGTGCCTTCTGAGTCAGCCTGGAACAAAACTTTCTTATTATAATAAATAGGAAACTTTTGCACCTCATTATAAAAGAAATGATTTAAGTTGCTAGAGTATCTACAGTGAATAAAAATTATGCTTCATGGTAGAAAAGGTCAAAATAGTGCCCCAAAGACTGGATTTTAAAGAATTTAAGTTAAACTGGTTTATTTGTATTGTGAGGATTGCAACTCTAACTCAAAATTTTACATATGAAGAAAGGTATGGATGGATATCAGCTCACTTCCATTATTTAATCAGTGTGCAATTAAAAGAAATGATTTTGGTATAAAGACAGAATTTTCCATAGTAGATTTTAACATGGAGAGATGGATGTGACTTGTTCAATTAAAATTGAATGAGAATTTTTCCTATTTTGCCTTTTCCTGAAAATTTATCTGAATATATAAGTGTATGGAAAATCCTACACATTTTACAAATTGTGTAAGGCTACTCGCAATTAATTAATTTTTTGCAAAATGCATGCATATGGGAAAGTACACAAAAGAAAGGTACATAGAGTGGAATGAATACCCATAAAGACTCATCATACAGAGCAGAGGGAAATTAAATCATGGCACCGTTTGAAAAGGGCACACCCAAGTTCATACATTAGAATTGAGAATAAAATACACACAAATGTTGCAAAAAGTGTGTTTGCCATTGATGCAGGAATGGGGCAGAAGCTGAAAAAATAAGCGATTCAGTGACAAAAAATTTAAGTTCTATGGGTAATAACTTGACACAGTATCATAAAACTGAATTCTTAAATTATATTGAATAAAACCATATATCAGTATACTGACTTTATTGGGTTTTTTGTTAAACTTACACCTATGTCAGTCAGATGACTCTTAGTGGTTTACAGAATATAGCAGTATGACTGTTAAAATGTCTAAAATGTTTTGATTAAAAGCAAAAATGACACCATAAAACATCTGAAGCCCTGTTAAAATGTCCATGTTTTGATTAAAATCTGAAGCCCTGGAAAACTTTTGCCAAACAAACCAGTTCTCCAGACATACCTAATTATATCAGAAAATGTAAAAACCCATGTTTGACAACAGGGCAATGGTCTTTTAGAATGGACCTTTCAAATTTTCCTTTAAAACAACCAAGCACATTTATTGCAATAACAATAGCACTTAGACTTATATGCAGCTTCATCGTGCTTTACACCACTCTCTGAGTGGTTTATAGTATTTTAAGCATATTTCCCCAAACAATCTGGGTCCTCATTTTACCAACCTCGAAAGGATGGAAAGTTGAGTCAGGTCAGGATCCGTCGGTCAAGGTTAAACTCTTGGCAGTGGGAAGAGTTATCCTACAATCTTCTTGTTGTTCTTGTGCCATATCTGTTATCGGACATTGGCGATCATGTTTGCAATGCTATTTTTGTCAACAGTCGCATGAAAAAGTGCTGCTGAGTTTTGTCCAAACCAGTTCCTTAGGTTTTGAAGCCATAATGTTCTTCTTCTGCCTGGACCACATTTGCCTGCAATACTGCATTATTACAATACTGTAATAACCTACAATACTGCATTCTAACCACTGTGCCGTCATGTCTCTTATATTGACTATGTTCTGTAATGACAGTAAATAAATTAAAATTCTGAACTGGAAAGATCTCTGTTTGTGGAGGGTGTTTTATGTTTTATAGAGCAAGCCTGAAAGTAACAACAGTCAAATCTATGAAGATAGAAGTACATCATGAATTATATGAAGTAAGAGCACATTGTTCTCTATGTGATGTGCTAATCAGAAAATTATTTTGTCTTACTTGGACCAATTTTCACACTTTTTCAGTTTTTCCTTGCTGATCATTGCCACCTTTTAAAAAGTGTTGTGATTCCAGGCAGGTAGAAAAATAGAGGAAAAGAGAAAAATAAAGGACAGAGAAAAAACACATGTGAAGAATTCCTTAATTTGGAGAGAAATCTCATGAAAAACTTCACTGAATACACGTCTTTGCATCTCTCCATGTCTTACCTAAATTTATTCAAGTTATTGCTTTATGCAACATGAAACAGAATTAAAAAACAGTGTGAATACAAATAAAAATACAAGATAAATAAACCAAACAAACATAAGCTGAAATAGAACAATAGGTAAGAGCATCTGAAAATGACTATGAGGTTCCATTTTATCCATGAAAGCCAGTTGAGTAACTTGGGCCAGTCTCTCTCTCTCTCTCTCTCTCTCTCTCTCTCTCTCTCGAAGAAGAAGAAGAAGAAGAAGAAGAAGAAGAAGAAGAAGAAGGAGAAGGAGAAGGAGAAGGAGAAGGAGAAGGAGAAGGAGAAGGAGAAGGAGAAGGAGAAGGAGAAGGAGAAGGAGAAGGAGAAGGAGAAGGAGAAGGAGAAGGAGAAGGAGAAGAAGAAGAAGAAGAAGAAGAAGGAAAGTGTTTTTAATATGTTTTGTGCCTTAAGTTTACTTGTAAAAATAATAAATGAAATAAATAAATGAAACAAATGAACAAATAAATGCCATTTTTTAAAATGATAAATGAAAACTTGGCCACAGGCATTCAACTGTCCAGTCTTTCTTTTACATTAACAAGGAGCCAGTTCAAAGGCTGAGACATGATAATTTCATTAAGTCATCTTTGGTCTCTAGAACCCAAATGTCTTTCCAGGAACATATGTGGATATATTTAATAACAATCCAGGACACTGTTGATTTAAAGTTTTTTATATATAGGAAGATTTCATTTGTGGAATATAGTTTAACAGTCTATTAAATCTTAACTTCCTTCCCAGATCTTAGTTCACCAAAGTAACCAATAGGACCCAACCAAAGGGCATAACCAAAGCTTAGGTATTATCGTAGCTTCAGATTAATGGCATCTCTAGCATAAGAAGGCAGGCAACTAACCTTTTGGAAAATCTGTTGAGAAGTTCCTTAGCACCTTTCCCAAATATTCTTTGACAAATTCACTTCCATTTTGAGATAATAAGAAATACATTTTTTGAAGCATGAGACCAATTTTCTATTCCAATTTTTCTGTATTTTAGAAGTTTTAAATTGGCAATAAAACTGAATAGTTAGTTTAGTCTCTAAAATACTTTAATACATTTAAAACTGTAGGAGCCTCTGAGACAGCCAACACATCTGATCCAAACACAGAACGTTACAAATGTGGATATAATGCCATTCAGCTGATTTTGCAAATAATATTCTTTTTGTACATTTTCAAAGGTTTTGGAAGTCAGTTGATCAAGGATAATAATTCCATTTTTATTTTTTACTTGACAGAAAAGAAGTTTTTTTAAAGAAACAGTTTATTGTAAATCTAATTGATTTTAGGGCTTTTAGAGCCATATTTGATTCTTCTATACAGTTCTTTTAATTTTTTAACCTCCTCCATGTGTATATGTATATTTATATTTATATTTATATTTGTACTTATTATCTGTTATGTGTTGTGTGGACTGTACACCGCCCCGAGTCCCTTTGTGGGAGAGGGGGCGGTTTAGAAATGTGAAGAATAAATAAATAAATAAATAAATAAATAAATAAATAAATAAATAAATAAATAAATAAATAAATAAATAAATATTGTGAAAAAAAGGTCAAATTTTAATTTCTTATTCAATGCAATCCCAATATGCCTATCCACCTTTAATGCTGGAAATATGATGGAGTGCCTATTTCTACTGGAACCAAGAACTTGCTAAGATTACAGAAGTGCCAAATAATAGCTCTCCAGTTGGGCTCATAACAGTATGGTTTAGGTTTAGGTTTAGGTTTATTAAATTTATAGACCGCCCCCTCTCCCCGTAGGGACTCGGGGCGGTGTACAGACCGTTCGTGTATAAAACAACAAAACATAACATAAAACATCAGACAAAACAACGCAAACATACCGTCTGTATATACAACCCAAACTAATTAAATAATTAAAAACAATTCTAAAACCAATTTAAAACCCCAAAATTTAAAATTTAAAAAGCCATCCAGGAAGGTCAGTAGTGGGTGTTCCCTGTAAGTACAATTACAGTTACAATTAGGCCAGGCCGGCTAATCGAAACAGGTGGGTCTTGAGTTTCTTGCGGAAGGAGCGGAGGTCCAAGGTGGTTCTAATATCGGGGGGGAGGTCGTTCCAGAGGGTTGGGCCCATCACAGAAAAGGCCCTATTCCTAGGCACCGCCCGCCCGCACTGCTTAGCGGAAGGTACCCGGAGGAGTCCCTATCTGTGAGAGCGGATTGGTCGCAGGGATGTGTGGGGTAGAATGCGATCCCGCAGGTAACTAGGTCCCGAGCCATGGAGCACTTTAAAGATGACAATCAACACCTTGAAACGCACCCGAAAAGCCACAGGCAGCCAGTGCAGCTCATGCAGGAAAGGTGTTACATGGGAGTACCTAGCACTCCCCATAATAACCTGCGCGGCTGCATTCTGAACCAGCTGGAGCCTTCGGGTGCATCTCAAGGGGAGCCCCATGTAGAGAGCATTGCAGTAATCAAGACGGGAAGTCACCAGGGCATGAGTGACTGTGCGAAGGGTGTCCCGCTCTAGTAGGGGGCGCAATTGGCGCACCAGGCGAACCTGGTGGAATGCCCCCCTAGCCACGGCTGTCACATGATCATCTAGCGACAGCCAGGAATGTAGGAGGACGCCCAAATTGCGTGCCCTCTCCACCGGGGGCAGTTGTTCCCCCCCGATGGCCAGAGATGGAACACATTGGCTAAAGCGGGGAGCCGGTAGCCACAGCCACTCCGTCTTGGAAGGATTGAGCCTGAGTCTGTTGTCACCCATCCAGACCTGCACTACTTCCAGACACCGGGACATCACCTCGACGGCTTCGTTGGGGTGGTTCGGGGTAGAGATATATAGCTGAGAGTCATCTGCATACAGACATTTCTTCCACCAATTGGCACCCAAAGATGGGACTCCAAGCTAACCTAATCAATGGATATGGTCCAGGTAAGTCTCCCATGCCAGCACATACCACATTGAGTCCGTGGGTGGATTTTTCCTGGACCGTAGCGATTTGGAACTAGGTTTTAAAGGGGTTTTGAGTTTGAGCTCAAAGGCTGCTTGGAAAGAAGGTGAGTACCTCTAAATTTTAATTCTCTAAATTTTAATTTTAAAGCATGGCAAAGCATGTGAAGTGTATGTATGCCTGCATGTGTGTGAGTGATGGGACCCTTCTCCCAATCACAACTGGGTCTTGCTCTCTCTATGTGTTTTACCAAGAGAGCCTGGAAAGTATTAGGATCAGGCCAGAGCACAGGACCTTTTGTTAGGGAAAGGAGAGAGTATGTGAAAATGGATGGAAAAGTGAATGTTTTTCCTTTTGTCCTAGGAAAGCAAAAAAACAAAGACCCATTGTGCATAAAGAGAGAAGGAGGTGCTAGTACTCACTGCAGAGGGGCAGAGGTCCTCCCCGGATCACCTTTTTGGATCCAGAAAACCTTAGCAGAATTTCCTACGAGGAAAAGGGCCAACTACTTCATTGAGGGAATTGAAGTCCTTCCCAGAATTTTTTTTTTCTCCCCAAAACTTATGGCGGGTTGCCCAGCTAGGCCAAAGTGAGGCCTACATGTAAAGGGTCATGGGAAACGTTAGCTCGCGGGTGACAGGAATTTCCCTTGGGGATTGCCTTGAAGCCTGGAATGCCAGGCACATGCCTATCTTGGCTGGCATGGAGAGACCAAGGAAACTGTGGCAAATGCGCTTTGCTGAGGGATGACACAGGAAAACTAATTTGGCTACATAAAGGGAAGAAAGAAAAGGGAAAATGTTGGGGTTTCTGTTTTTCTTGTTTGTTTGTCTCTTTCTCTGTCTTCTATGCAACCATGTGGTTCATTTGTTAAGATTTGTACCTTCCCTAATTTAACAGATTTGTGCTGGGAATGACTAGAGTGTGTAAACCTGAGAGTTTTCTTTTTTTCCCCTCTTATTTTCTCCTTGTCCTTATGTATATGTGTGTCTATGTCTTTGGGCACCCTCGAGAAATTGTAACTATAAAATGTCTCCAATCCAAAAAGACAAGAATTTTAAATTTTTCAATGAAAGAAAAGAGTAAACTGGCAGAAATAGCCTTTGCTCCATTTGTTGGGCCCAGAAAATTGAGTGTAGGGGGGACCTTTACTTTGTGTTTGCTTGGCCAACAAAAACAGAGTAAAGAGAAGTATTCTTCCTTCCTTCCCTCTGTACCTTAAAGTACCAACCCGAGGTTATGAGGGAATGTTTTAAGCTCATTTACAAAACAAATTTTACCCTTACATTTACTGTATGTGTTTAAATGATTTCATCTGTTCGTCTCTCTCCTGCAGCATGTGAATCCAGACCCCACTTCTCATCCATGATATCTCCATATTGTTACCAACAACTGCAATACTGATGTGGTGTTGTTTTTTTCCAACTCTGCCTGTAAGCCCCCCCTTACCTCTAATCCTCCAACAATGCCTTTTCTGGGAAGAGAGGGGACCTTGCTATTATGTCTTTTAGCCCTGCACAGATGAGCAGAGCACATGGATCCAGATGCCTTCAGAGGAGACCTTCCATCCATTTGAGCCAGGAATTGGATTTGGATCCAGTCCTCCACTGAAAGTCATCACAGCAACCAGAGTGGAGCAGACTTTCCCAAGCCTGACTGACCACCTTTACCAGCAAGCCAAGCTTAATGCCATCCAGCAGACATGAAAGAAAGGACCCTGAGATGAACAAGTTAAGACCAAAAGACTTTTCAATCCCCAGAAGACAGCTGTAAAGATTATGGGGGAGGGTGGAAATTGATTGTAAGGTTTTCTTTCTTGTCTCATTTATATTGTAATCAATTTAATGTACTCGTGTAAGAATTGTGTTTGAGAGTGGCTAGCACAGCAAGTTCTGAACACCTTACATTTCTGTCTGTTGGGAAGGAAATTTGTCCCAAATGTCTGTATTTTCTGTACTGTAGAAGGAGAGAGAGAGAGAGAGAGAGAGAGAGAGAGAGAGAGAGAGAGAGAGAGAGAGAGAGAGAGAGAGAGAGAGAGAGAGAGAGAGAGAGAGAGAGAGAGAGAGAGAGAGAGAGAGAGAGAGAGACTCTATTCAGAATTAGATTGAAAGTATCTTCTCCACTTAACTCCACACAAAGCTTCTCCTAGGTTGATTTTTGCCCTGGCACTAAAGCCCAAGCAGTGATATCTCCCTGCTAATCCCATGGGGGAGGGGAAATTCCCCTCAGGCAATTTATTTATTTATTTATTTGATTTGATTTCTAGACCGCCCCCTCTCCCCCACTTGAAGAGCTAACAGAAAGGATCTTCAAAATCCAAACCCTGCCTGACTCACAAATGATGCTGCCCAGTTGCCTAGTAAAAAAGGATATGTTGGACTGGTAGTCTCATGAGTAAGAGTCCCAGGGTGCATTGTGTGTAATTTTAAAAATACTAAATAGCCTGGATTTCATACTGGCTAAACTCAATTTGGCCTCACTAAAATAAGAGCTAGGGCAGGTTTAAGAACCATTGCTTGGAAATGGGCAACCTGTAGTTATTTAAAAGACAGAGCCATGGCTGTGAAGAAGTTTGGGACTTCTGCTTGCATGTAACCTGTCTGGAAGCTCACAGAAAGTGATATCAAACATCTGAAAATAATTGGCATAGAAAATTGGAAAAGTTTCTTTCCAGAACTTTTGCCCTGGCTGTTAGACCTTCATGGAATTTTTCTGAAGGAATTTCCCCCACTGCTGCCTCACAATGCCTTTCCATCAGGGAAAATAAAGTAAATCTCCCTGACCTGACCAATTTTAATCCTTTGCCAAGAATGTGTCTCCCACTCGCATGTTTTTTTTAAAAAAGTAGGGATTATAGGAAATTAACACACACACCCTCTCCTAGAAAAATGAAATATCCTAGGAAATATTGAAAAGGCAGAATATTACATTTCCCTGGATCAGAAATGGAGAAACATGTTTTTAGGCAGAAAACAGACTCACTCTTAATAGCCCCCACTTTCCTTAATGGCCCATTAAAATGCCCAAGCCAGTCTATTCTACATAATAAAGAGTTCTCCCCTTCAGCTCCAGAGTGATGGGATTAAAGCATGATAATATTAGCCCTTTACTCCACTCACAACATGGCATCTGGAAAGTCAAACTTGGACTCAAAACAAAGCCTATAGAGTTGCTCCTGCATGGCCCCATAGGAATCTGACAACCAATCAGAATATATTTCTTACACAGGAACAGGAAACAGAGAGGTGGAGCCGAACAGAGAGTATAAAGCCAGGAACGTTCAGCCCTTCTTTCTTTTCTCTTCTTCTTCACCCAGCATTGAAGCATGTGATCAACTTTTCTGTTCAGGACTCAAGCCATGTGGTCCTGTCCACCATTAAACCATCTTTCCAAGCAGCCTCCATGTCTCGAGTGTTTTTTCCCCATTTGGAGCCGAACCCAGAAGGACATTTCTTCCAACAGTGCCTTTAAAAAAATGTGGAAAGTTTAGGTGACTTCTTCCCCCTGTTGTTAATGTAATGCTATAAAACAATCAGACAGAAGTAGTAGGTGTTTACAGAGGCTAACATTGATTTTGGTATTTCACTATTGTTCCTGGTGGGTGAAAAAAATCAATTGCAAACACCCAATGTTGTTTAATACAATTTTGTTAAATTGAAAAGGAAATCTCCCAAAGAAAGGAAAGCTCTTAGTATCTTTTTGCTAAGCCCAAAAACATATGCAATCTTTGAATGAGACATGCGGGTAAATCCTTGTCTCAAAAGTAGGAAAAACTGTTTTTTGTTAAACCCCCCCCCCCCCAATACTGACTAAATAAGTCTTAAACCTTACTTGTCTTAGGAATGTGTAAAGGCAGTTGCCTTTCAGTTAAAGATTTCTAGCTACCCTCGGGACCTTTGAGGGGCTTAGTCCATTTCACATAGCAGGTATAAGGATATCAGGCAGCTCATGAAGAATTGCTACTTTTCCAGTCTTTCTGGCTGACCTAAGAAAGACCCATATTATAGAATGAGTCTTCCCACACGGGTAGTCCTTGACTTATGGCCACAATTGGGACTAAATGTTTGGTTGTAAGTCATTGCAGTCATAAGTTGAGGTGCCACGTGATTGAGGTTTTATATCAATTTCTATGGTGATAAAATGAGTTATGATGTTGTGGCCCGCCAGTGGCCAGCAGAGCTGGTAGAAGATTCGGACAGTGAGGAGGTTGGGGAGGAACATGGGCCAGTCCTGGAATGTGGGGAAGGCTCTAATGAGTGCTCTGCATTAGAGGCAGAGTTGGGGCCAGGGCCATCTGACAGTTATCAGTTGCCTTCAGAGTTAGACATCACGGAGGCAGACGAACAGCTGGAACCTGTTCCCTGTGTGTGCAGCTAAGGAACAAGGGTTGACTTGGGAGTAAGGCCACAGGTGGATGGTGAATGGCCTCTCCTATAGGGAATAAAAGAGGGGTGAAAGGGGAGGGGTATTTGTAGGAAACAATTAGTTCATTTCTACATTCTTCCAAGTATTACGGTATCTGAAAGATATCGGCCTGGCCACTATCCAAGCCTGATAAAGGTCGTTAATTGTGAACTATCTTGAAAAGCAGTGGGCTGGGTCTTTGCTGGAGAGGAATTCACTGTAAATTAAATAAAAATCCTCAGGATGAGGACTCGACTTTGTGCTGCTCGGGAAGCCTAGGTCAGAACACATGGTCATTAAACAAACATATTCTTTTTAGTGGGCATTTTATGCTGGAAAAATTGCAACTATGGCAAAAAAATGTTATAAATCATGGTCAAGTGGGATGCTGCAATCGGTCATAAATGCAAACTGGTTACCAAGCCAGTGCGATCATGTCAGTGCAGAGAGAGGCTATACAATTTCAAGGTAGTAAGTAGCTTTTTAAAAATCCATCATAACATTGAATGGTTGGCATGGCTGGGGAATTCGGGGAATTGAAGTCTGCACAGCTTAAAATTACGAGACTGAAAAACACTGTCCTATCTGAACAATGACTTTTGATATACCTGGTCAGTTCAAAAGAGAGAACTGTATGAATGGCTTCCTGGGAGACCCATGTGAGAAGTTTGTTCATCTTGTGTGGGAGGACTATGAATTTATAGTTTTCTCCCTCCGTATGAATAAATTTTCCCTGTGAAGTTCTTCATAAAGGGGAGAAAAATAATTAGAGAATAAACAAATTTGATGAAGGGGAAAAAGTTATCAGCGGACACATTTGGACAGTAGAAGTGCTTTCTGAGTCTCAGCTGAAGTTTTGAATATGAGAACTGTTTCCACTTATTTGCTTACTTTGTTTTCACCCTGTATTATAATATTTAGATTTTATGTTAGCTCTGTTTGTTTTTAATTTTATGCCAGCTTGAATCATTTTGAGAAGGCAACTGTTACATATTGGCAACTAGTATGGGAGTTTCCACCAATGTCCTCTGTTCCAGCGGGAACAGTATTCAAATCTGATTGGTCAAAGGGTCTGACAGCTTCCTATAAAAGGGCTACTACCAGACAGAGTCTTTGCTGGATTGTACATAGTTGTCACTTAATAAAGAGCTGTTTGTTGCTGAAGCCTGAGGCTGCCTCATCCATTCACCCTATCCAACACTGGCGACGAAGTTGGGATTGGAAGGCAACTAGGCACCAAAAAGAGCAAATACAATCTAGTGAGTCAATCCAGCCCAGAGCAAAGCGCAGCATCAAGCAGCCATGTAAAAGCAGCTAATTCAAATCCACTTGCTGAAACAAGATGACTATGCACACCCCGCCAGTTCCATACAACCCAGCCACCAAGTACTGGGACTCTTATATAATGAGGTTCGAATGCTTCCTTGAAGCCAACAACCTCCTGGGCCTGTCCAAAGGCTGAAAGAAAGCAATGTTCCTGAGCTACTGCGGACCAGACATGTTCGAGATGGCTAAAGATTTGTCTGAACCAATGCCAATCCAGTCGGTCATTTGCCCAGTCCTACAACAAAGGCTGTAGACACACTATGTTCCCAGACTGTCTAAATACATGCGGAGGCACGAGTTCAACCTCCACAACAGGAAGAAAGGCAAAACAATTAACCAATATGTTGCTCCACTTCGGAAGGCTGTGGCCTACTGCAAGTTTAGGGACTTAGATGAACTCTTGCATGACAGAATCATTTGTGGTGTTTGGGACATTAGTTTACAGAGGAGGTTGCTCGCCAAGACAAACCTCACTCTACAAATAGCCCTGGATGAAGCCAGGGCTACTGAGTTTTCGACCAACTCGATGGAGACGCTGCAGAGGCAGAGCAGCCCAAAGAGTGTGTACAAAACTGCAGAGGTGCATCATGAGACTATGGAGCCAGAAGCTTCAGACAGCGATGACAACATCTACTGCATGTGCACTGACCCCAAATAATTGGCGCGGAAATTTGAAATGTGTTTCATGCCTTTGGAGGCAACCACCAGAGATCAGCTTGCCGCTTCTGGGATGCGAACGAAAAGGGTACATCACCAGGGTCTGCAGAAGTGAGTTCCCTGCAGCACCAAAGCAACCAAGGGGCCAACCTGCACACCCAAAACTACCAAGAAGAGACTCTTGGCAACCACGACCAAAACAGCATGGGGCAAAATCCGGTGCAACTTTCCAGACCACCATCGGTCAAGCATGCAAGCCACGGGCTAAAAAGCTGAGGTCACCATCCTCCTTGAGGGATCTCCATGCTCCATGGAAATTGACACAGAGTCATCACTGACCATTATGTCTTGGGCTAGGCTTAAGAAGGATGTCCCCAACTTGAGGAGGCACAAGCTGAGGGTTCCAGACCTATGCCTGAGCGACTACCAGGGGAACCGAATCCCTGTTCTGGGCCAAGGCACTTTCTGAGTGCAATTCAAGTACTTTGGAGGACTGCTTCCTGTGACAGTGGTCAGCAGAGCCCTGCAGAGCCTCCTAGGATAAGAGTGGTTTGAATCCCTGGGCCTGGGGGTAACTGGAGTCAACGTCGTTCATGACGAGAGCACGGAAGAGCTCCCTAGGGAGTTCGAGGACATCTTCGGCACTGGTCTAGGTAAGTATGTGGAAACTCCAATCTTTCTTAATTTGGACTCCAACGTAGCCCATATTAAGCTTAAACCCAGGAGCATCCCTTTCGCTCTCTGCCCCAAATTGACCTCTAATTGGATAAATTAATTGGCCAGGGAATCCTAGAGTCAATAGATCACGGATGCTGGAAGACCTCTATAGTGACTCCGTTCAAGCCTAATGGGTCAGTCCATATCTACGCAGATTACAAGTGCACAATAAATAAAGCACTTACTATGTTCAGTAGGCCCCGGAAAAGTATTCGCTAAATTGGACATGGTGCAGGCATACCAACAGTTGCCTGTAGATGGTGCCACGGCAGAGGCCCAAACCATTGTGATGCATAGGGGTTCCTTTAAATGCACCCAGCTATAATTTGGGGTTAGTATTTGTTCTGTCCTGTGATTCTAATGAATATGCAGACACAGGCTTGGCTGTCTGCCACAACTAATTACAGAGATAAAACCACCCCTTGGCTAGGAGCCTAGAACACTATCTTCAAAAAACCAAGATTAGACTTACCGAATGCTTTCTCAACGGCTAGTAAAATGGACTGTTGTTTCCTGCAAAGATTCCCCTCCCATCACTCCACCTATAAACTCTTTGGGAGGGGCCACAAAGAAATAGGGAAATGTCCCTATTTCCTTTTATGATGTCTTCTCCACAGCTGCTCCCTTCTCCTCTCAGCTCTATGCACATGCACATCAGGGACAACCTCCCTCTGTTCCTCCTCACTGCTCCCTGACTCAGATGCCACCTGGTGGCCAACAGGCCTCTCTAGTTCCTGCTCTGACTCTAAACACTCTCCAGAGTCTTCCTCATCCTCCATAGCAGTCCCATAATGGTCATTGCTGTCAGAGTCCACCAACAGCTCAGCCAGCCGCTGCTGGGCCACAACATTATAGCCCCTTGAGTGTTCCAAAGCATCATGGAATGGCTTTTGCAGGGGATACAAGGAGTCGTCCCCTATTTTGATGACATTTTGGTATCGGCTGCAAATAAGGAACAACTTTTCAAATGACTTAGGGCTGATTTGACCAGAATTAGCAGAAAAGGTCTCCGCCTTAAAAAAGAAAAAAGCCAAATTAATGTGCCAAGGGTTGAATTCCTAGGGTATCTCATCGAGGGCTCTGGGATTCACCCCACAAACAAAATATAAGGCAATCCAGGACGCCCCTACACTGAGGTCCAGGTGTTCCTCGGACTCCTAAAGTTCTACAGCATCTTTCTTAAACAGAAACCCACGGTTGCTGAGCCTTTGCATCGGGTCCTCAGCAAGAAGGCGAAATGGACCTGGAGCAGAGCTGAAGCTGCTGCATTTGCCATGGTAAAGAGACTGCTGTCAGCAGACACATTCCTGGTCCAGTACAACCAGACTTGTGCTGACTTGTGATGCTTCCCCGTTCGGCGTTGGGGCTGTCCTCAGCACCACATGCTCAATGGAACCGAGGCGCCTATCGCCTACTACTCAAGGACCCTGTCAGCTGCCGAACAGAACTACAGCCAACTGGACAGTGAGGCTCTGGCTGTGGTAGCTGGCTTAAAATGGTTACATGAGTACTTGTATGGTCATGATTTTGAAATCATCATGGACCATAAACCGCTTTTGGGCCTGCTGGCTGGGGACTGTCCTACCCTGGCATTGCTGTCACCATGAATGACTTGTAGGACTATTTTCCTCGCGGCCTACAGCTACTGCCTCATTCATCAACCTGGCACCACATTGGGGCATGCTGACGCCCTCAGCTGGTGCCCTCTAACAGAACTGCTTGCCGATCCAACCCCTGAGACACCAGTCCTGTTCATAGACTGCCTTGAGGCTGGTCCTGTCTCCTCCAGTGATGTCACCCACCACTCAGCGAAAGACCGTCTCTTAAGCAGGTTTTGAACTGGGTGTGGAGGGGGTGGCCCAAGGGACTGGTTGGGCCAGAGTTTAAAATGTTTTTTATTAAAAAGAATGAACTGTCGCTTGTTAATGGTTGTTTACTGTGGGGGGACGGTAAACAACCATTGTTTACTGGGTCATTGTTCCAACCAAACTGTGAGTTGCAGTATTAGAAGCTTTGCATGTAGAGCATTCGGGAATCATCCGGATGAAATCTTTTGCCAGGAGTTATGTGTGGTGGCCTAACATGGATAGGGAGAGGAGGAATGGGTGGCTACCTGCACACCCTGCCAAGTGTCCAGAGCAGCTCCCCCAGAGGTGCCCGCTAAGGAGTAGGAGTGACCTCAAGCACCATGGTCTAAGGTGCACATTGACTTTGCCGGCCCGATTCACAGCCAAGTATTCATGGTAGTTGTGGACGCATACTCAAAATGGTTAGAGATACTCCTCATGGCCACTACCATGGCCGAAGCGGTCATCAAGGCACTATGGAGACTTTTCTCCACTCACGGTCTGCCCGAAATCTTAGTCTCCGACAACGGCCCCCAATTTATGGCCATGCAATTTGAGACTTACTTAGCATCACAGGGAATCAGGCATGCTCTGGTCGCTCCATTTCATCTGGCCAGTAATGGACAAATGGGGAGAATGATGCGATCTGCTAAAGAAGCCCTATCCAGGATGGGGCCGGGAGATTGGCAAACATGGGTTAATCAATTCCTCCTCATTCAGCACATCATGCCAAGTACTACCATCAGGAGAAGCCCCTCTGAGCTTCTAATGGGTCACCAGCTAAGATCGCCCTTAGACCTGCTACACCCAAGCTGCTCAGTTGTGATGCCCCCATATTCGACCGGAAAAATTAGACACTTTAGCATAGGGGATCAAGTGTATGCCCACAACTACACTAGGAAGGGGAGCTCTGGATTCCTGCCACAGGTACAGGAATTACTGGACCTCGCTCATATCAATTGGAGCTTGAGAACAGTAGAACTTGGAGGCGGCATATTGATCAACTCTGTGGCTGCCTCTCCCAATCAAATCTTAGAAAATCAGAGGTAATTCCTGCATGAGTTAGCCAAAGCACTACCCAAAAGGAGCACAAATTCACTCCTTCCACAGACTTCTCTAGCCTGAAGGTACCAGGGCACTTATCTGGTGAAGTTGCAGGGCCGCAGTGAATTCCAAGTGAACCGGCTCCAGAAACTCCAGCCGCACCCTGTGGAAATTCCAGGAGCTTCCACCAGGTGAAGCCACAGAGACAACAGGTCTATCCGACCTGACCGAAGATCCAGCACCGACTGAACTGCGCAGGTCTGGGCGAGTCACCAGAAAGCCTGCCTACCTGTGTGAGTACGTTACACGCTGAACGAACCCAACTAAGAGGGGAGGGGTGTTACATACTGACAATCAGTATGAGAGTTTCCACCAAGGTCCGCTGTTCCAGTAGGAACAGTATTCAAATCTGATTGGTCAAAGGGTCTGACAGCTTCCTATAAAAAGGCTGCTGCCAGACAGAGTCTTTGCTGGATTGTACATAGTTGTCACTTAATAAAGAGCTGTTTGTTGCTGAAGCCTGAGTCTGCCTCATCCATTCACCCTATCCAACAGCAACTATATAAATCAACTAATTAATTGACTAAAAACATGGTAGGCAGGTAGGAGCATGATATAGTTTCTCTTCCTGTTAGATAGGGATATGTTTATGAAATTTTGTCTGGGTAGGTGTTTGAGTGCTCCATTTAGTTTAATTTTTAAGCTAAGAAGTTACCAAAATTTCCCAATGCCTCATAAATTAATGAAAAGAACAAGCTGTTGAGTATGAATGTGAGAGCAACTAAAATCAATATAGTCATTCCTAGCTCCCACACTGTGAAAACAGAAGCAGAAAGGGCCTTGACATAAGGTAAATTATATATGCCTTATCTTTGCTTGTCTGAAGTGAAACATATGCTGCTGTCCTATAGCTATTCCTTTATGAGGATTTTACATTTTGCAACTTTAATAAACTGTTTTTGATGTACATAAACATCGCTCTATTGTAAGCTGCTTTGAGAAGGCAATTTGTGTTGAAAAGTGGGGAATCAATACTTAAATAAATGTAAATAAATGGTGGAAACAAGGATCAGGATTGCATAGATGGCTCCCGGCAACCGTTGCTAAGGAGATTAGAATGTCAGGTAAAGGGACAGACAATGCACTGAGATGGAGAGCTGGGAAGGAAAAGCACAAATGTTAGTGGGGTCTTGGGAAGTGAATCTAATGAGGTGTGATGAGGCCCTAGAAATGTCACCATATTGTTACCGGTACATCTATTGATTTGTAGTTGTTTGATTCCTACATCTCTTACCCTTGTGCCATATGTCTGAGGGAACAAATGGATATTTATGATAGATGGAGTATGTGAGACCCATTTAAAACAGGCTATATAGGCTGGAGGGCTTGTTCTGGTAGATTTCATCTTCTGCTCTGAGAGGAAAAACACCTGACTGAAGACTTGAAGAAACAAGCAAACTGGATAAAGCAGAGAAGAACAATTTACAAGCTTATGGTATCAAGCTGCTACCACCTCAGCCTTTCTGAGAGCTATGAAAGGAGATGGGAACTGTCAGAAAGAACAAGAGCACTATGCGTGGTGGCTTTCCTGTCTCAATTTTTCCTGTCCTAGCCAGAAAAGCTGAACTTGAGGTAGATGTCTATAGAGATTCTCAGTCATCCAGGTCATGGTTGTCCCAAAGGTGCTTTTTTTTTTAAAAAAAGAAATCCATTCCTCACCATCCAGTCAGAGCTGAATAAGTTTCTTGTTTGAGAAACAAAATGTCTTCAAATTAAAAACAGAAAGTCCAGTTGCCTCATGAAAAAAAAAGCACCTTTGGGACAACATCAGGTAGAGGCAGGGACGTGCGGTCAGGGGTGGCAGGGGAGGCAGAGCCTCACCTCTCATCATGAAATAATATATAATATATAATAATAATATATATTTCCTCCCATCCCTTTTACACGGCTCCCGCTAAGCTCCGGTAAGGAGAAGAGCCTTTGGGGAGTGAAGAGGAAGAGGAGGGAGGAGGAGGAGGAGGTGCGCGCACGGGGAGGTGCCAGCTGGGCAACCAGCGGAGGCAGGAGGGTTCTCGGAAGCGCCAATAACATTCCTGCCTCTGCTGTACTTTGCGTGCTCCTCGCAACTGCAATAGACATCCAGAAGTGGCAGGGGTTGTTGGGCTAGAAGCCCAAACCCCATTAGCCACAAAAGCCGCTTCTGGACATATATTGCAGTCGTGAGGAGTGCACGAAGTCCAGCAGAGGCAGGAAGGTCCTCGTCATTCCCCAGTCGCTTTCGTGGCTTCGTCATCAAGACGAAGTCCGGGAGCGCCAACAACATTTCTGCCTCTGCTGGACTTCATCTTGTTGACGTCGCTGCAGCTGCCAGGCACGGACGGACGGAGGTAGCCAGAGTGGCGCCGAAGCAGTCCGGCGGGCGAGCAACCGAGGATCAGGCTGCCTGATCCTTCATCGCTCACTCGCTCGCTCTTTCGTCCGCCCGGACTGCCTCGGCGTCGCTTTGGCTACCTCCATCCGGCTGCACCCAGCAGCTGCGGCGACGTCATCAAGACGAAGTGGCTTGGAGGCGAAGTGCTTTTCCGTGCTTTTCTGTGCGTCTGGCATTTAGGTAGATAGCCAGATGTCCTAAATGCCAGACGCACAAAAAAGCACTGAAAAGCAGCTGCTGTTGGGGACCGCGGAGTGCAAGCCGGTGGAGCGCGCTCAGGAAGGCAGGGAATGGGATCACGTGTGCTGGAGGCTGAGGCAGCCTCAGCCTCCAGCACACATGGTCCCATCCCCTGCCTTCCTGATGACGTCACCAGCCTCACCAGCCATAAACCTCACCGCACGTCACTGGGTAGAGTTATATATTTGCAGTGGTGTACTGGTAAATGTTTAACAACTAGCTCTGCTGGCTCCACAGCTGCTCCCAAAGAGCTGATCAGTGAATTAGGCACCATGGCAGTTCTGCTCTAAAGGGTCTCACAAAATTCATAAATCTCCAGACAAATAACCATCAATTTTCATGAGCTGATAAGAGCATACTACTGGATATGTGTGCAGGTAATCCTCAATTTACAACAGTGCATATAGTGACTGTTCAAAGTTACAACTTCACTGAAAAAAAGTGACTTATGATCATTTTTCACAGTTACGACTGGTGCAGCATCCCCATTGGTCATGTGATCAAAAATTGGACACTTGGCAACTGGTTCATATGTATGGCGGTGGCAGTATCCTGGGTCATGTGATCACCTTCTGCAACCTTCTGACGAGCAAAGTCAACGAGGAAGCCAGATTCACTTAACACCTCTGTTGCTAAATTAACAGCTGCAGTGATTCACTTAACAATTATTAAGTAATAATGAAAGATATATAGAGTTCTTTGGGGCTCTTGAGTCTTTGTTTTATTGCAAAGGTTTAATTCTCCAACTAAGTTAACATTCACTTTGTTTTGAACTCAGAAGAAATTGGCATGGGCCTTCATACACCTGCTTGTTCCTTAAAAGTAGATGAACACTTGAAACATTTTGTACTTTGCCCCACCATTTTAATATGCTAGCCCGGTGTGATAAATTAATTACTTAATAGAATTCTGTCAGCATCTTCATTTGGGTGTGAAATGCTCCCACATATGAATCCCTATTGAACTATATATTTTTTTCTACAAGTAGCCAGTCTGATAGCTAAACAAAAAAAAAAAAAAGGATTTTTGATTTCCATATTTCTTTCCCAGTAGGGGGCACAGCATGCCCACAGCACGATCTCACAAGTCTGATCTGTAGGTGGCAGCACCCTAGAGATAATTATTGGCACTGTAAAGAGATTTCAGCAATGAAAATATTTTGTCTTTTCCATCACCCACTCATTGTTCAATTTAGATGTTTCAGCAAGTGTCTAGGTTTAATACAAAATGATCCCCGCAGAAAAATGTTTTTCAGCTATGCTTGTCACTTTTCTAAAAAATTGGGGCGGGGGGGGGGGGTTGGTGGAAGTTTTCCAGAAGTACATACAAGCATATTGGAGAAATGTGCTGTATTTCACTTTTTCTTATAGCAAAGTGTTACTTGTAAATATCATTTTTGGGGTGGGTGGGCGTGAATGCGAATTGATGATTTGAGTGTGCTTTTCCCCTCATTTTTTTGGTGGGGGGACGGCGTAGAACAAGAATTATAATTTTGAAATACTATTTTTGTGCTTAATCCTAAACCATGATAAATTAGACATTTTATTGCAAAATGCCAAAGTAATAATATTCAGCTGCTTTCCCTGTAATAATGACTATGGTGGATATAAAGAGCTTCAAAGCAGATGTCACAATCACATTGGGAAACCTGCTGCAAGCAGGAAGAAATACTTGTTTATTATCAGATTAAGAGGGGAAAGTCGGTCTTTAGGTATTGCAATCACACTGGGGGTGCATTTAATCTGTAATCCTTCCAACTATTTTTCTTAAATGAACCAAGTTTGAGAGAAGAATCTAAGTATCCTGACATACTGGACATCCAAGAAGATTTATCTTTCCAAACAAATGCTTCAATAAATTTTATTTGTTCACTGATTCTTTTAAAACTTGTTGCAAAACACCCTGGCAAGTGATAATGTTTCTAATGCCGAATAATAAATATTTATGTTCTCTTATCTTCCATATCTGAGAGCCCATTTGGGAGTGAACCTTAAGATCCTCAAAAATAGTTTCTCTCATCACAAACACAAATAATTAAAAAACTAATAATACATATCTAAATCAACATATCTACAATGCATATTTTCATCTTCTTGTCCCAGAAATGTTATTATCCCTCAGATGTACAATATGCTGAAATACTTCATTGAGTTTTCAACTAAAGTCAAGACATTGGGTACAAGAAAAGCTTCATCACAATGGATTCTAAGCACAAAGATTGTTATTGCTATATGCTTACTATGGATTCTGTTGATAGCTTCATTGCAAAGTTCAGTCTATGGAGTTGATATTCCTGTATTATGGATTGTAAGTAATTATACAGGAAGAATAAGGGGCAATTTGGAGGTAGAATGATATTTTTTATAAGTTAATGAAGCAAGTAAAACTGAGGATGTATACTTTCTTCATGACACAAACCATCAGTATAAATGAAGCTGGTTTTACTTTGTTCATCTACCCACAGTGTTAGCAGGAAGGAAATAACTTGAAAATTGGTTACCCCCTTAGTCTTCTGGGACAAATTACTGCTTTGATCAGAGAATAAATTATTTCATTAGCATCACTGGGGAGTAGGGATGGTGGTATAAATGGAATATTTAAGTAGAAAAAATGAATTATAAGAAGAAACTGATAGTGAAATAGGGAATCCTGACATTTGAAAAGCCCTGTTAATTGTACAGCCAGTTTAATAAAAATGTAATTGGAATAACTGGATTCTAGCTGCAGTGAAGTCCAATTACATGTATTGTGTGAAAGAATAAGAGTCAGTGTTAAAGAGAGAAAACTGTTTTTTTTAAAGTATAAAGTACCCTGATAACAAGTTGAGCATTGTATGGGATCATCCAGGTCATGTCAACATAAGAAGAGGCCATTTATTATTGCTTCCTCTTGTTGTATATTAATTGGCCACTACTCAAAGCTAGAGGGAATGACAAGTCTCAAAGACAGAGAAAGACGAGCTGGTTAAGTACGATAGAGTTGTGCTGGCTGAAAACTGAATCTGATCTCAGAGGCCAAAACAGAAACCACTAGTTGTACATTCAGAGTTATAAAAAAATGAATACCACTATAGTTACCTTTCTGGATTGTTGTTGAGTATCAGTTCCAAATGAAGGCAATGAAGGGCATTCAGGGACAATGTTCCCAAAGAGAATTTTCAGCTAAAAACCGGCAAAGAACCCCATCATAAGTTTATTTGTATGTATTATTTTTATTTAATGTATGGATCTATAGAGGTACATGATTAGAAATATCTCTCTATTGCAGTTGCAATGTCTCAGAGCTCTCGCAAATATTAATTTATTAATCTCCTTATAAATGGGAAGAGCATTTTTTTCAGAGATAATGTTTCTGTTACGTGCATTTATCTGAATCATCTCTACATTAAGAAACTCTATACATAAGAGTCATATAAATCCAGGTGGCTTTCTCTACTTGTTTCCTATTCATAATCTTACTTTGATTGGCAATCTTTCACCATTTATCAATTTTGCTTCTTTCAATAAACCAATTGGGAGAGGCATCTCTATTATTTATGAAGGCTTACTGAAATGGAGAATATTATAGTGATTTATCTCATTTGTACTATGATATCCTTAAATAAATCACATACAGTATTGCGGAAATTTAGATTATTGAATACATGCCAATTTCATTCTACTGAGGTTGGTAAATTGAAGTGTCACTGCAGTTTTTAGTCTAAATTCTGAGTTGCCACAGTAATTATAAATGTATTTATGCACATTGAAATTGATGGGGTGGATTGTTGTATCAGCAGAATCTATTGGGGAAGTATCAAAAAAGGCAAGCTGGGGCTTGCAAAAATAATACATCATATATAACTACAATGGAGTGGAGCTTCTGTTGCAACTGCCATTTTGGTTTTTTGCCTTTCCTATGAGGGTTGAGTATTACGTTGTATTTTTCTTTCAAAAAAAGGCAAGGCAAGAAAAGCAAAAATACATGGAAAATAGGAAATGTGTAATTTAGAATCATTTTTTGTCTTAGCAAAAATCTTTAACATTAAGAATAATTAGTAATTAGTCTTGCAAGAGAACAATAATAAAATAATAAAAAATAATAAATACCTGTGGCAAAGGTTAAGATTAGATTTTATTGCTGCTTTACAAATATACATTTCTAAAAATATATACAGAAATTAAAATAATGTAAGCCCAGACATGTGACAGTAAAATGTCCATACTCTAAAAAAATGCCAAATATTTTCTAGAAATAGATATCAGTATTGTCTGGGCATAATTAGCATGCAAGCTATATAGGGAACATTTTAAAATGTAATATATTATAGCAATGTAATATTAGAGACTCATTGATGGATTTGTTTCTTTAATTTTGGTCTTTCCTGAGTCTAATTTTTAAATGTAAAAAAGCAGCTTGAATTGTACCCAGAAGCCAGTTGGCAGTTTATGAAGTAATGATGTTATGTGGGCATACTGAGGAGTGCCTACCTATGCCAATACATTCTGGACCAATTATACCTTTCAGATTATGTTCAAGTCTAGCCCCATTTTTTTACATTACAACAATCCATCTACAACATGTAAAAAAAAGCTTGTCATTGACTTGTCACACTGAACTACTGACTAGGGGGAGTAGGGTATACTATAGAGAGAGAATTAATGATGTAATCTGTATCTCTTTGTTATTTGTTTACTTTCTCTGGTCTTTGTTTATGAGATTGCTAATCACCTGGTAGGACGTAGGTAGCCACATGCTAAGATTTTTGTACACTTGTAAAGAATTTTCTGGAAATTAATTTCCTTTCTGTTACCATCACAAAACCTGCTTTACTAATCATTGTTCTGTTAGAATGCAGGATTGTTTAGGAATGCTCAGGCACATATGCCAAGGATTTCAACATTCAATAAAATTAACTTTTATTGTCAATGTATTTTAACAGTAGTTTAGTGGAATTTCAATTGTACTGTAAATGTTGGTATATATTAGATTCTAATAATGCTGTTGAAATTATTCTGTGCTATTAGTTTAGTTTAGCAAATTTGGATAGTTGCTTGAATTGTTAGTTTGTTTGGGTTTTGTAATTATCTCAATTATGCTTATAGAAAAGCAGCTTGTAAATATTTAAATAAATCATAAATGCATCATACTAGTTGGCAGTAACTGAAGCAAACATCCAGTCAACAATGTTTAGAGTCAACAGGCCATTTACAGCTTTCTATTTTAGTAGAAAATATAATACTAAATTTGTGTAATGGAAGTCTCATTTGATAGGCAGGAAATTGTATCCAAATTAAAATCAGCCCAAGGAAAAGTTTACAGAGCTTTAGCATTTAAAATATGCACTGCAGTTTCTCAAGCATTGGTCATCATTAATTTTAATGTTGTTTCTGACTGCAAAACTCTGTAAGCATATATATTAGAATTTATGAACAGATAAGCATGCTAAGATGTCGGCTGTCTTATTCCAGACAGTATCAGTCATCTTAAATATCCACAAACAATCCTCAGAAATGATGAATCAATTATCTTGCAATAGATGACCTTTTTAAAAAATTCTATTTTAAAACTTGAATTAAAATCCACAAATCTACCTATCTGTTCAACCTTATTTCAAATCTCAAAAGAAAATTCCTTCAAGAGCAGTTACATCTTAGTGGTATACTTTAGAATCTAAAAGCAATCAAAGAAATATAATTTTTCCAATACTGGTCCTTCTATTAAGCATGGTGGAATGATTGGCCTATTTAGTAATGGCTGGCAACAGACAAGGGAAACAAGATTGTTGAACACGGGTGTCAAACAAGGAGACAACTCCAATACTTAATCAAGTGGAAGGGCTACCCCTTATCAGAGGCATCTTGGGTGAAAAGTAGAAATATCCAGGCTGATCGCCTTATAGCAAAATTCCATGCAGAAAATCCAAGCAAGCCTGGGGGAGGGACAGATCCCTAAGTTATACACCTGTACTCAAATTGCTTTGTTTTATACAGGTCGCTTTCAGGAAGTGAGGGGAGCTGGATGTCAACGCCTAAGGCGTTTCCATGACTACTATCACCTTGAGAAGGGGAGGGAAATTTCATGCATACTTTTGGCCAGAGTAAAAGTCTCATATTTCTGTACTGGGATATGAATGTGCATGTCCAGAACCCTGCCATAACATCCTGTTGGAGAATGTGATTGATGATCTCAGCCAGAGGGGAGGGGGCACAGGGGTAAAGGTCAGACACCATTAAATGTGATTTAGTTTCAGCTACACAGAAGTCCGTGCTAAGATGTTAGTCCTAATAAACAAATGGTTTTACTTTGAATTTCGTCCCAGGGCTCGTAAATTAATTAGGGGAACTCTTGGAACCTTCACAGCTGCATCACATTACCATCATGTGACGTATCATGACGTTTTTTCCTCCCTTTGTGGAGCTGGGGTAGGCATGGCCTGCACATGACACATTTGGCCCATGTGTGGCTATTTTGGGAGAAAATAAATAGTTATGTTTATAATATAATAGTTATAATGTTTGAACTAGGTATTAATTCAATCTTATAACATTAACTGCATTAAGGGTGTTTAATCATTAATTTCACAATCATTAATTGTGAAATAGTCATTATTAAAGTAAAAATGATGATATCTTCATGTCTATGCCATTGCTTCAAATAAAAGTAGTTGAAAAAAAATATAAGAATCATGTTAATTTCTATCATTATCTGGTATTTATTTTTCGTTATTTATTTTTCACATTTATGATTTTTTTTACTATTCTAGATTTCTTTAATAAAAAATATTTTCAACAGTGCATTAGCTGTGGGTCTAAATTGGATCCAATTGTCAACGCATTAGATATTGTTTTATATCTATATATCTATCTATTTATATATCCATATTCATGTCCATGTCTATATCCATATCATATCCATATCCATATCATCTATGTCTCTGTCTGTCCGTCCATGCGTCCGTCCATGCGTCCGTCCATCCATCCATCCATCCATCCATCCATCCATCCATCCATCCATCCATCTATCTATCTATCTATCTATCTATCTATCTATCTATCTAGCCAATGAATCAATATATTTACCTACATACGCACATGCATATATCTTCCAAATCTTTTTTTTATGTTGGATTACACAACTCTAAAGAGTTAAAAGTGTTTGTTTCACAGGAAATTGGAAGAGATTTATGTGCGCAAGTGAAACTGAAAGGTCGAATGTGTGACTCATATCTATTGGCAGATGGAATGAGCATAACATAAGCAGACAGTGACTAGAAAACAAGCAGGTTGTGTGAAAGTATTTTTAGAGACTAATTTCTACACAGCTGTGTCATCTATGAATGGAAGAAGTTTGTGAAAGTTACCTAGAAGCTGTCTAATATTTTTGATCAAGAAAGGAAAGATCTCAGGTTTTATAAAGCAATTCAGGTTTTGACATTAAATCTGAAGGACAATGTTAGGAGATCATAAAAAACATTTGTATTTGGCCATATGTTGTTTATGCACTCATATAAAAGAGGTAGGGAGGGAGAAAACCGGGTAGGAAGGTGGGATTCCCAAAGTTTTCAGAAATAAATCTTAAACGAGAAAAACCCTGAAGCAATTCAGTGAGGAATGAATTATCTGTGGGCATGACAAGTTAACTGACTATTGCGAGAGGGATGAAGCATGAGAAAAAAGAACAGAATAGACTTGGACATGGAGGATTGGCTCAAACTCAGAAGAGCATCAGTCAGCTCTGCAAACTTGAGTTGCTAGTTCAGCTGTGTAAGGCAGGGGTGTCCAAACTTGGGAACTTTAAGACTAGTGGACTTCAACTCCCAGAATTCCCCAGCTGGCTGGGGAATTCTGGGAGTTGAAGTCCACAAGTCTTAAAGTTCCCAAGTTTGGACACCCCTGGTGTAAGGTAACAAATAGGCATTGTTTAGAAGAAACTTTTATTCAGTACTGA
The DNA here is from genome assembly GCF_964273705.1 of Natrix helvetica. Classification (NCBI taxonomy): domain Eukaryota; kingdom Metazoa; phylum Chordata; class Lepidosauria; order Squamata; family Natricidae; genus Natrix; species Natrix helvetica. The sequence continues at coordinate 96,477,327 of NC_138548.1, read as the reverse complement.
CTTCCTATCCCCCCCCCTTTTTTTTTTTTTTGCTGTTTAAATTATGAAGTTTGGGAAACAATTGATGGTCATATATTTTCTGAAGCAGCCATCTTAAAAGGGTTTGAAATAAACAAACAGCTAAGGTCATCAAGACATCTGGTTTAATGCAGAGTCATTCAATTTCTGAAGATAAAGTAAGTCTTGAAGGAAGAGTTTTATCAATATACCATAATGTTTTAAGGGTATGCAATGGCAAAAAAGAAGCACATACATCTCCTATTAATGGACAACCAGATGTTAGATTTATCAGATCCCATCTGATATCAGTATCCCATCTGATATAAGAACTCTGATTTGATTCCTTTCTGGACCACTACTTAAAAGGTGAATAGGATATAATCTAAAACCTGTTTGATCAAGAAAAACTTTGTGGATAACCTGTATGAAGCAGCTGATTCAATCACTGGATCATGTTTATTATGTATAAAGGCAGAATTGTAAGAGTGCCTCTGTCATTATCCATTCATAAATATGCTGATGTCCTGATAAAGTAACATCCTTTAAAAACATAATTTAATGCATACTATATTACTTAGTAGTTCCCTTATTTGATTGATTGCATTTCATCCTATTTGGGCTCATAGAAATAAAAGAGAAAGCGAGATGGAGGAAGAAAGTATGGGTTAAACTCAGAAAACACCCTTGTAAACAACAAATGTGAAAAGGGCAGCTATATAAATTTAATAAATAATTAAACTCAGGCTGCATTCTTCCTGGAGCTCTTGTTTGAACACTCCATGATACTTCTTCTTCTGGACAATACATAAAGCAGAATAGTTCTGGCTGATGAATTGGTCCTGAATGTGTTCACAAATGAAAGCAAATATACATGTCCCAGGATAGTGTTGCAGGATCTAATCTGGATTGGTTACCGGGACCAGAGGTTTAATCATTGAAACTTTCAGACTTCTGCTGAGCCCATCCTCAGGGAATTTATCTCTAGCAGAATGTGTGCTTTGGTTGTGTTGTATTTATTTAGTGTCTGGTTGTCTGGCTTTGAATTAAAATTAAATTAAAATTGGAGTCAAAGGCTTGGCAGCACAACCAAGCAACAGCCAATGACTTAATGGACGGCCATCAACACCCCACCCCAATCAACAACTAAAAAGCCACACAAAACCAGGTACCACATAGATACTAAACATAGCATAGCCCAAAGCATACATTCTGCTAGAGAAAAATTTCCTGAGGATGGGCTCCATCATGTGTCTGAAAGCTTAGACTATTAAACCTCAGATCTTGATGAGTGACCCAGACTCGATCCTGCAAAATATGTTTTTCAATTGTTTTAGGGCAATTTTCACTGGTGCTACATATGCTATTTGACAGAGAAGGGCAAAGAAAATTCCCAATAAATATTCTTTCCAGTTTATCTTCCTTTGTTAAAACATACTTCCTGAGAAACTGGAAGAGCAGATTTCCAGTAGCATTGGTGTCATGACCAATTAATTATCCAGAAGGAGTTGCCCTTCTTTGCTCTATTGCAAGAGCTAGTATTAGTAGAAAAATGCTCTAAAAGCAAACTCCCTGAAGTCGGTCCTTCTGAACTAAGAGAAGGTGTCAAATGCTCTTTCATTTGCTGTAAAGAGTAGTGATTCTTTATCCTCTGACCAATAAATGAGACCCCTGTATGGCTTTTCATTTTTCTAATCAAAGGATTAGATTTTGCAACCTAACCATATCACTCCTACCTGATAAGCAATCTATGCATTGTATTGTGAGACTAGGCTGAGCTGCCATAATCTGCCATAATGAAACAGGCACTAAACAGAGAGCACAAAAGCCAGGGAATCCTGTCTAAAAGATCCTTGGGGGAGATAAATAAAAAGGAAACAAGCCATTAAAAATAAAACAAGACATGTCACCAGAAGCAGTCTAAGGAGTTGGTTGCTTAGAATACCCCTCCCCCCCCCCAATCTCATCAATAACTAGCAGACTTTTGGATCAACTAGGCAAGGACTTCTGGAGATAAAAATGATCCTCAATCTTGCCCACTCTTTTAGTCATCCTGGATCTAGATTTGGAACCTTCTCTCTAGTTAGTGTTTGGCAGCCTAGTTAAAAACAATATGGTAAGTGTGGAGGAGTGTTTGTGGGTGGGTATGAGGCAGAGGTTGGTTTCTAATTTTTTTTACTACCAGTTTGAGCATGATCCTGCTCGTGTGCAACGCTTCTGTGTCCGGGCAAGTGGGCGGAGCCTCCTCCTGCTGCTACTACTGGTTCAGCCTATCCGGCCGAACCAGCAGCAACCCACCTCTGGTGTGAGAGAGGGAAAGAGCAAATATATATTGTAACCAGTAAAGTTTTGCTGCCACTTTAAATTCATTGGAAAAGAACCTGACATGTCTTAGGATTTGGTTGAAAGTGATTTGCATGTGCTCCTAATTATTTCCTGACTGCTGACCAGGGCTGTATGTGTTGCATTTGTAGCTTCCCCTATATGGAAAAAGCTGCTAGAAAGCAGGGGGCAGGTGTGTCAAGATTTACATGATTCAACAAGCTGTGTGTGCATCAGTGAGTGACTACGAATTGAACTTGGGAGTATGTGTGCCATCTAACAAACTTTGATTGCCAGTGAGCATGTTGGACAATATACCTGCTACACTCCTTTAATATGTCCTAAATACTTTCTTGTATGTATATACTGGCAGAAACATGTGTCAGTGACTGAAGTAAAGGGATTGAGAATACATACAGTACTATATGCATTTGCTCAGCAAATGCAGTGAAGCAATTCCCCCTTCTTAGCTTCATTTTATTTTATTTTTTTCCTAATTTTTGTCACCTGTTAAGGTGTTTCTGTATTTCATGTAAGTAACTAGCTGGTATTCAGATAATGTTTGGGTTGGTGACAATAGATTCAATTAGAAATTAACAGAACATGCAAGCACGAAATATTGTTTGTGTTGAAAAGTGGAATGACAAAGTTGAAAATGGTGAGAAGGAAAATGTAGTTGAGCTATATGGCCAAGGAAATAAAAATGAACTAGGAAAAGGACTTACTGGTTTCTGCCAAGGCTAACATGGACTTTAAACAACCCAAATACCATACATACAGTATACCAGTAAATGGAGTACACAAAAATGAAACAAAGTATATTTTTGGAGGTACAAAGAGATAGAAGTATTTTGTTATAACTGGTAAGAGGCTCAGAAGCTGATTGTGAAAGAGATCGCAAACGGCTCACATACAAGTTCCAAATTAAGCTGAAGAAGAAGAACAAAGCCAATCAGTTTCCACAATGCAATAATGAACATTTTCAATGAAAATATCAGGAATTATTTTGCAGAAGTGAAGCTTATTAATAGGAAACCAGAACAATTGTGGAATGAAATCAAAGAAGTTGCTAAGAATCAATATGAAAAATGATAAGAAGAAGAGGAGGAGAAGGAGGAGGGGAGGGGGAGAAACATTCAAGTTATTTCTGCTAATGATATTTCAATAGGATAGGTTGAGGTTCTTGTAGCAGATCCAGAAACTTGCAAAATCAAAAACTGCTGGGGCCTATAACTTGGAAAAGCTTATTCCCGGGAAAGGAGATTTCCTGTTCTTTCTCAACCACACTACAAGTTTCCAGGCCTGCATGTGTGTTCCTTTAATTTCTTTGTTCAAGAAAAGTGGTGGGCAGCATAAATGCATGTTTGGGTAACACTCTAATCCAGATCTCAGGTAATGGAGAAAATGGGTTGAATCTGAGGAAAGTACTGGTGACAATTCCTCCCCAACTTCCTTCTTGCCACTGTTCTATGGAAAGATCCATATAAGAGAAAAGTAGTGCATTCGTGTATAGATTTTTATCTTTCTCTTAATTATTCCCAACCTCTATCATAGAATGGAGCATCTGAGATGAACTGAAGATTTTTGAGTGGATAATGAGCCTGCTGGAATTCCCATGGATGTAAAACTGATGTACTACAATGAAAAAAATGGAGCTGGTAGCTAATAAACAGTTGGTATGGACATAGTGAATCTTCCAAGTCCTGACCTTGCATATTATCTATAGCTGTGCATTTTCTCTTTAAGTCAACATTTTAAATCCCCATAAATTACCATTAGTTGTTTTATTGACATAGTGTACATAGACCAATGTGAACTACAAAGGGTCATTTTTTTCTTACCTGGCTAACCTGTACCCCACAGGAGCTTACCAGCTGTTAGCGTAGGAGGAAAAACTCCACATTCTGCTAAGAATAATATTTCCTTTTTTACCTCTCCTAACACTGTCGTCACTGAGGACAAATTAGATCTTTTTGCTTAGGTGTACAGATGGCAGTTCTCTGGGAGAGAAACAGTACACGAGGTTTGCCAATTATTTCCAGTTTGAGTGGAAAGATATGCAAGACATTTAGGGAGACCAATTATTTAGGTATATCCTTAGGCTAGCAGCTCATGTTCATAGATAGCTAGGTCTATCATATGGACACCACTTTTGAGAAACCTTAAATTTACATGCCTGCCTATCATATCTCAATTAGTAATCTGCTGTTCCTGTCAGAGCAGTGGCTATGTGAACTGAAATCAAGGTATCTTCATTGTCATGGTCAGATCATGCCCTGATTTTCATGCGATTCTCCAGTTCCACGATCCACTGCAGGGAAGCGGAGCCGTTATATTGTTCTCTGGAAACTGATGTATTTGGACGTGTTTTGGATGTGTTCTGCTGCATGGCCCATTGGAAGGCTTTGTTAGTGCTTGGCCCAAGGGGGTGACTGAACCATTGGATTAGATCATGCCTAGGCAACCTCTCGCCTCTTGGGAATCATGCTACTCTCCATGATTTACAGTAGAAATGGGATTGTGGGGAGGGGGGAGATGAGAGGAAAGAGATATCAAGAACTTCATTGGCATTCAACCAAAGATGAATGTGATTTAACATGGATTAGAACTATTATTAAGGCCTACCTTGTGGTAATAAAGGTGGGAAAGTGGCAATAATCAGCATGTAAAGGATCCTTTGATAGGGGCATGCTCAGCATCTATCAGACAAAATTGCTCGGATTTGCTCCCAGGTCTTGTCCAGAAGAGATGTCTGGGCCAAGGTCTTGCCCATTATCTGGGAATAGTTTGAACCTGAGGAAGTAGATAAGGCCTTTAGAACTGTAAGCTTAACCATCTGCTCTTTTGATCCATGCCCCTCTTGACTTGTGGAAGCACCCAGTGGTGTTATGCGTGTGGGTTCCAGCAGTAGTGAATTCTTTTTAAGGGAAGGACTTGTTCCTTTACCTTTTCAATAGGCCTTGGTAACCCTATTGTATTCTTCTCAAGAATTCTTAAAGGACTAATAAAAAGCACAGAATTTAATAGGAATGTCATCCTTACGGTTGCACAGTGAGAAGCAAAAAGGGAAAGAGCCAAATTAAAGCAAATTAATGAGGAAAGTGGTTTGCCAAGTAACATTATAATTATTGTATTAGTATTTAATATTGCGGTCTGGAAAACACAATGAAGCAATTGTACTTATGCTGCTTCCAGCTGCAACAATATAGGTTGGTAATAAAGGAACGGCCCCAGAATTCATGGCCAATCGTCACCAATGACATGGGAATTAAAAATCCATACAACACCTCCTCTGAGGCTTGCATTTAATTTACTTGCCATGAGCAATAGAAACATGGCCCTGGCAAAGTGGATTTTCCTTGGGGAGAAATTAATTACTCCAACTGTCATCCAAACTGCCAAATCTCCTTTGTGTACCACATTGCAGTGAATGGCCAGCCTCATTTTATACAGAACTGTAAGCACATTCAGTTGCGATCTCTGAATCACAGTTTTGGAATAGAAATTAAAAGAGCAAAATCCACCATACCGACCATTTGCAGGTAATCAGTGTCATGACACTGATAGATGGGAACAGAGATGGAAGCATTACAGGTAGTGCTTGACTTACAACCATTCATTCAGTGACTGTTTGAAGTTACAATGGCACTGAAAAAAGTAACTTATGATTTGTTTCAGCATCCCTGTGGTCACATGATCAAAATTTGGATGTTGGCAACAGGTTCACATTTATGATGGTTGTACTGTCCCAGGGTCATGTGACCATTTTTTACAACCTGACAAGCAAAGTCAATGGGGAAGCCCAATTCACTTAACAACAGTGTTAGTAACTTAACATCTGCAGTGATTTGCTTAATAAGTGTGTCAAGAAAGGTTGTAACATGGGGCAAGGCTCACTCAACAACTGTGTCACTTAGCAACATAAATTTTGGGCTCAATTGTGGTCCTAAGTTGAGGTCTATCAATACAAAGGTCAATATCTATCTTCACAAAAAATTACTAAAAAATTGATTATATAGATGAAATTGATTTATACTTCACAAAAATCACAGATAATTAATGATAGCAAATCCTTTATAGACTTTTTATTGAAAACATTTTTAAAAAATGAATATGTGATAGATGGATTTGGTGATTAGAAAAGATAGAATATACAAGAAAGGGGTTACAATATAACTAAGGAGAGAAAAGATAAAATATAAATGCATTTATAACTGCTGTAAAGATCAGAAGCCATTCCCTTATATCTCTCTATTCTTTTCTTTTTCTTTCTTTCTTTTCTGGCTCTTCTCTTTAATTGCCTACTTATTTACTTGTTACTTTTCTTCACTTGCTTTTAAATTTGTATAGCTTTTATTCTATAAAAAATATCTTCAATTAAAAAAAAACCTTTATTTTTTTAAAAAAGGAGAAAATGATACTACCTACGAACACATCCACCATATTGGTCATCTTTAATACCTCTTGCTTTCCCTGATCAGTACTGTAAGAATGTGTGAATGTGCTAATGCTTAATCAGTTTTAAGAATCCAACCTTTAGCTGGTCAGGATCCAACTCCTGGCAATGGACAGAGTTAGTCTGCAATACTGCATTCTAACCACTGTACCACCACAGCAGGGGTGAGTTCCTACCAGTTCTAACCTCTTCTATAGAAGAGGTTCTACAAATCTACAGTGCCATTTAGAACCGGTTCCAGCTCCGCCCGTCCGCACATCATCAAGATGAAGAGTGAGAAGAGGAATTCTGGGAGTTGAAATCCACAAGTATTAAAGCTGTCAAGTTTGAACACCCCTGGGGGGGAGTTTCTAAAGGGTTAGGGGTGCAAGGTCTTGTAACTTGACAGCTTTAAGACTTGCGTGCTTCAAATGCCAGAGTTTCTGAGCCAACATTTTGGTTGCTAAGCAAGAGCGTTGTTAAGTGAGTTTCACCACATTTTACAAGTTGGCCATGCCCACCCAGTCACATGGCCAGCAAGCCACTCCCACAAAGCAGGGCACACCTACATAAGAGGCTCTAAAAAAATTGAAACCCACCACTGGACCACAGGGACCAGTATTCAAGTCTTACAGATCCTTCTTTATCTTGAGTCTGTCTTCTGGAATGTTGGCTATTCCTGCCAGCTTCTACCTACTTTATATGTATGCATTTCATGCATTTTGCTTCTTTAAGGATGGCAGTCCGTGTGTGCTCCTATGTCCATATATATAAGAATTAGGAAGACATCATTTTAGTGCTAATTTAGCATTCTTTAAAAACTTCTCAGTATCAGCTGCATGAACTTTTGAACCCAATGACAGGTCAGCATTTTTATGTCATACATAATTCTCAGTAAGTTAGCTTTTAGACAGTTTTCTGTGTGAAAACTTAGCCTAGGCTATATTTGTTAATGAATAACAATGGGCATGTGGCATTATATGCTTTTGTTCTTCGTGACACCTTGTCATTGCTGTATGCCTTATTACTGAGTTATTGCTAGTAAATTAACTTATGTTAACTTGCAATAAATTTGAGTAAAACAATGTTTTGGCAATCAGAACACTTCTTTTTCAATATTTCAACGGCACTAGGTGTATTAGATAATAAGAGATGTTCAAGACTTAAAGAAGAACAGATTCCTTTTTCTTTTTTCAGAAAATCTGTGTGTACCCAGGCACAGACTGTAGTGTACCACATAGATTCTTTATTTAGAGACTTTAAAGGGTCACATGTAGTTCCTGTTTGTACCTATTTAGCTTTTTACTCTTTGTGGAAACTCTAGTCAAAAAAAGTAATGACAATTCGACCAATGGAATAAAGACGAAGGGAAAGATGTGGTCCTTCTAATACATTATAGTCATTTTTGCACCCTTGGGGCTTAAAATATCTAATACAAGCTCATTTATACTAAAAGCATCGACAGAATAATTAAACCTAGTGAGGATCAGTAGTTTCAGTTAAAAGAAATGGTCTTGTCACAAGGTTATACTGACATGAGATTTCCTGCTTTAGAAATATTATCTTTGATACATATTTAAATCATAAGTCTAATTAAAAGGCCTTGCATCTGGAATTGTATAATCTGGATAAATAACATGGAAAACACTATGATGTACTGTAAAATGAATTATTGGTCTGGCCTAGCACTTCTCTCTTTACATTCTTGGTACCAAAATACTTCTGGCATCTTCAAAACTATCCCTGAGATTCTTGAGAGAATCATCGTAGCATTTTTTTTTAAAAAAATAATAAATTTGAAACTTAATTTATAGCCACAGAGGTCTTGAGGAAGAATTGGAATGTGGGGGATGTTCTCAAGGGCTTGAGCTGCTGCTCTTCTTCTGGATCCTGATGGAAAGTCTTTGACCGATGAGATCTGTCTCTCTGTTTGGATCTGAAAGTCCCACGGGATCTTGACCTGCTCATTTTTAAGAACTTTGTCAATTTGGTGTTCCCAGGAATTTTTGTTGGATTCAAACTTCTGGCAAAGTTTCCAATGTATAATTTTGGCAACTCAATCATGATGCTGTAGATCACGTTGCTGTCACATGATGTTTTATAATAATAATAATAATAATAATAATAATAATAATAATAATAATAATAATAATAATAAATTGAATTTATTAGCCGCTCCCTTTCCAAGTAGGACTCGGGGCGGCGTACAATGGAGCATATAAAACATAGAAAATGTATAAAAACAAATAGACATACATACATACCAAACACATATACACATACACGGACACGGACACGGAGGAGGTAACAAATTACATCATATAGACAGTTAAAATTAGCATTAAAATACCCCAATTGTAAGAACTCAATATGTAATTAAAAATTTAACGTTTAAAAACAATTTAAAAAACAGTTAGGAGGAATAAGAGAAAAATTACGATTGAGCCAGGCCAGATAATTGAAAGAGGTGGGTCTTCAGCTGTACACGGAAGGAGCGGAGATCGGACGTAATCCTGATGTCACGGGGGAGGTCATTCCACAGGGCTGGGCCCATCACAGAGAAGGCTCTGCTCCTGGGTGTCGCCCCCCGGCACTGTTTGGCGGACGGCACCCGGAGAAGTCCCTCTCTGTGTGAGCGAATCGGTCGTAGGGATGTGTGGGGCAGGATGCGATCCTGCATGTAACTAGGCCCTATGCCATGAAGCGCTTTAAAGATCATAATCAAAACCTTGAAACGCACTCGGAATACCACAGGAAGCCAGTGCAGCTCGCGCAGGAGAGGTGTTACAGGGGAGTATCTAGTCCTCCCCATAATCACCCGCGCGGCCGCGTTCTGGACCAACTGTAGTCTCCGAGTGCATCTCAAGGGAAGCCCCATGTAGAGAGCATTGCAGTAATCCAGGCGAGACGTCACTAGCGCATGGGTGACTGTGCGTAGGGCATCCCGGTCCAATAAGGGGCGCAATTGGCGCATCAGGCGGACCTGATGGAACGCCCCCCTTGCCACGGCTGTTACATGGTCATCCATGGACAGCCGGGCATCTAGGAGGACGCCCAAATTGCGCACCTGTTCCATGGGGGCTAGTTGGACGCCCCCAATGGCCAGAGATGGAAGCACCTGGTTGAACCGGGAGGCCGGAAGCCACAGCCACTCCGTCTTGGAAGGGTTGAGTTTTAGTCGGTTGCCATCCATCCAGACCCGTACGGCCTCCAGACACCGGGACATCATTTCGACGGCCTCATTGGGGTGGTTCGGGGTGGAAATGTATAGCTGAGTATCATCAGCATACAGATGATATCCCACCCCAAAACCACGGATGATCTCGCCCAGCGGTTTCATATATGTGTTGAACAGGAGAGGCGAGAGCACCGATCCCTGTGGCACTCCACATGTGAGTGGCCTCCGGGTCGAACTCTGCTCCCCTGCCAACACACGTTGCGTCCGATCAGAGAGGTAGGAGCCAAACCACCGTAAAACGGTGCCCCTGACTCCCAGCCCCTCTAGCCGGCGCAACGGGATACCATGGTCGATGGTATCGAACGCCGCCGAGAGATCTAATAGGACCAGGATAGAGGAACAACCCCTATCTCTGGCCCTCCAGAGATCATCAACCAATGCGACCAAGGCCGTCTCAGTGCTGTGCCCGGGTCGGAAGCCGGACTGGCGCGGGTCTAGATAATCATTTTCCTCCAGGTGACGAGGGAACTGCTGTGCCACCACACTCTCTACAACCTTCGCTAAAAAAGGAAGGTTGGAGACCGGACGATAATTGACTAGGTCCGTTGGGTCCAGGGAAGGCTTCTTGAGCAGGGGCCTCACCACCGCCTCTTTCAAGGCGGCCGGTAGAGACCCCTCACCCAACGAGGCGTTCACCAGGCCCAGGAGCCAGTCACGCGTAACCTCCCAGGATGCCAGTACAAGCCAGGAGGGACACGGGTCCAATAAACATGTGGTGGGTCGCAGACGTCCACGCAACCTGTCCAAATCCTCGATGGCAACCGAGTCGAACTCCTCCCAGAGCGGTCCCTCAAGACTCGCCACGGGCGTCTCTACTGGACCACTGAAAGGGGCCCATCCCGTCCGGATTTGAGCGACTTTGTCCTGTAGATATTTCCCAAACTCCTCTGCTCTGCCCTGTAGTGGGGCTTCCCGTGGTCTCTCAAACAAGAGGGAACGGGTCACCCGAAACAGGGCGGCAGGGCGGTTATCTGCAGACGCAATAAGAGCGGCACAATGTTGACGTTTGGCCGCTCTTAATGCCACGAGGTACGTCTTCAAATATGCTCGTACCTGTGCTCGGTCAAATTCGGAACGGGAGGATCTCCAACGACTCTCTAGGCGTCTCTTGTGGCGTTTCATCACCCTTAGCTCCTCGGTAAACCAAGGTGCCAGGGTGGTTCGTCGCCGCAGGAGAGGCCGCAGAGGCGCCACCCGGTTTAGGGCCCCGGTAGTCGCACTATTCCATGCGTCTACCAGGTCCTCCACCCGGGGGCGGGTCAGGTCCACAGGGGGTGGCCCAAGTTCCGTCTGGAACCTATCTGGTTCCATCAGGCGCTTGGGGCGGAACCATCTAATACCTTCCAGTTCCGCCTCCTCGCGGCGGGGGGTAGCACCAGGGAAGTCCAGCCGGAGAAGTGAGTGATCCGACCATGACAGGGGAATAATGTCTAGATCCCCTATTCCCAGATCACTCGTCCACTGGCCAGAGACAAAAACAAGGTCCAAGGTGTGGCCTCCCTCGTGAGTAGGACCCTGAATTAACTGGGTCAGGTCCATGGCTGTCATGGAAGCCATGAACTCCCGCACCCCCTCAGACGCTTCTCCCATCGACGGCAGGTTAAAATCCCCCATCACTAAAAGTTTGGGGGTCTCAACCGCCACCGATGAGATCAGCTCAAGGAGTTCGGGCAGGGCCGCTGATGTAAAGCGAGGAGCCAGGTATACTATCAGCAGGCCCAACTGCCTCCCTGGGCCCCATCTCACGACGAGGGACTCACACCCGGATGTCTTTCCCATTCCCGGACCTGGGGTGGGTGTGGCTTGTGCATGATGCATCCAGCCCATGGGCCACCAGTTTGACACCCGTGTTGTAGATAACCAGTCTGTGAGATTTTGCTGCAGCCACTGATAAGGTGATTCACTCTTTCATGTTTTTTATTGCATAAGCGACATTTGCTGTTGTTTTTGACATGTTGTTATTGTTGTTGTTGTTAATAGTAGTACTAGTAATGTAAAGTAACTCACTACTTTAGACATAAAGTGACTTTTAATCTGGAGATTCAGTATTTTTTTCTCCATTTTTTTTTATTTTTTTGAATAAAAAACAAACAAAATCATCCTCCATTACAAATTGTAGAAAGTGTGTCAATTGGTTACAAAGAGATTTCGTGCATCCCTTCCACAGTCATCGCCTCTGATTCATATCAAATTATCTATTTTATATCACATATATTTATATATATTGCTATCATCATACCTCATCCTTCATATGATTATAGTTGTTTTAACGTCCCTTTATAACAAACATTCCAAAATTTAAAGCAAAACCACATAGTGGCATTCCCTTATCTATTTTCAAGATCATCTAACCACAATATACCTTTATAACACATTCAAAATAAAAGAGTAATTATATTTAATAACAAAATTTTTAAACCTCTTTTCTTAATCATTGTTTACAATTTATATCCAATTTCCCTTTTATCTTGTCAATACAAATTATTATATTGTTATCATTATCAGTCATTTATTTAACAATAGTTTGACTAAATTTAACTTACCTTTTTCACCATTTAAATTTTTTACCAAATTTCCTCTTATCAAACCAATACATATATATACATTATCAATTATTTATCTAACTTTATACATTAACACTACATTTTTAACATAATGCTCTAATTTTAACAACATTCAGAATAAAAAAGTAATTATATTTAATAACAAAAATTTTAAACCTCTTTTCTTAATCATTGTATACAATTTATATCCAATTTTCCCTTTTATCATGTCAATACAAATTATTACATTATTATCATTAGCAGTCATTTATTTAACAATAGTTTGACTATGTTTAACTTACTTTTCCCCCTTTTTTTCACCTTTTAAAAATTTATACCAAATTTCTTCTTATCAAACCAATATATATGTGTACATTGTTATCATTATCAATTATTTACCTAAGTTTATCATTATCACTACATTTTTAACATAATGCTCTAATTTTAACTAAATTTAACTAGTGTTTTATTATTAATTTTCATATCTCAATCTGTGTCTTCCCAGTAATAGTGTAGTCCTATTTCTTTTGCCATTTGTGGAGTTGGTCTTCTGGTTATTTCCTTAATCAAATTTGTTTGGACTTCTCTTCACAACTTGTTGCTCATTACATATCTTGTAAAATCTCAAAACTCTCCATCAGCTTCCTTAATCAGTTTATCTTTGGTTATCAGTAGTGTTTTGGTCAAAATTTCTCTCCTTAAGTCCATCCTTTCTTCTCTTTTTTTCTTTCTATACTTTGAAATCTGTAGTAAAACACCTTTCCATCTATCTTCCCTTTCCTTTTTCCACTCTTTCCATCTCCAACCACACTCAGTTCACTGTCAATATCCACAGTTATCTTGCCTCTTTGTTCATTTTCCCTCTGGGTTTTTAGGACTCCAGCCTCCACTTTTTCCATTTGCTGAATATCTTCTATTCGCTGAGTATCTTCCATTTTTCCATCAGGTTTTGCCATATTAAAGTTTATATTTTCAATATTTTCCAATCTCTTCTCAATTCTCTCTGTTGTTTCTAATAATTTTTGAATTCCAGACATAATCTGTTGTAATGTTATGGTTTCTTTTTGAATTCATGTCATCCTTCCAATTAATAAACACTTCCACTCTGGTTTAAAAACAAATCTTTGTTTTCATTTCTTTCCAGATAGCAGCAAACATCCAAAGGGCACCTGTGTAAACAATCCATCCCTTCTTTATAAACAAGCTGAAGCCTTTGAAGTACAAGGTCAAAATGATCAAAGGGAAAAAAGAAAAAGCAATGTTTCCAGATTTCAACCTCCAACGTCCAAGTGGCAGTGTAACTTCTTTTCCCTCTAAGGTTACTACCCTCTTTATATATCTTTTAAATCTTCTTTATATTTCAGGCTTTGGAGAAATAAAGTTCTTAAATGAAACCAAATAAAAAGAAAAAAATCCATCCCACCAATATTGTAGAAGTAAAGGCAAAAAATTAATCCATAGATAAAAAAAGAAATAGAAGGAGAAAATCTGAGGCTTTCACTTTAAAAAGTAAAAAATATTCACAAAACTTCCATCGATAGAAAAAAAAAAACACTGTCCAAATATGCTAATTCCGCCACTTATTTCCTTTTCTTTACCAATTTGATTTAACTTCAATCTTTTTTGGGCAGTCTTTTATAAAAATAAAATTTCCTCACCAGATGGACACACTTTCTCTTTCCGCTTTCCTCCCATTGCGGAGCTGTCCCGACTTCAGCAGCTTGATGCTGTGCTTTTTGTTGCTGGCAAGAAGAGATTCTCTTGGATTGATCAGGGACTTTGCGATGTCCCTGAGATCAGCAAGACATACTCTTCACTGTTACCATCTCTTCAGGATGTTTTAGGTAACGATGGACCGTCCAGCGGCAAAAGTTTTGACTGCGATCTTGGAGCTCCGAGATTGCATGTTGTGTAACCGCGATGTCAGCTCCTTCCAAGATTCAGTATTTTTAAAACAACAGAAAGTAAGTCAGAATAGGTCAGATTTCCATGTGAGATGCTCTCCAGAAATATTGGAATACAGTGTTTATTATAATCAGCTAGTATGGTTCATACTAGGGATGGTCAGAGCTGTTATTCGGCATAGCTGGAAACCACCTGATTGCTAATAGCTGGCATAAGATATTAGCTGGCACAATAATCCTGTATTGGATTGAATTAATTGGCATTGCATTAATTCAATGCTAAAGTGGCACATCCCTAAATAGTGCCTACTCACTGTTTGCTTATTTTTTCTTGTTTTGAAAAAAAAGAGAGAGAACTCTAACTGGAATTGTCCAGTTTATTAACTGCCTGGCAAAACATATGAATGTGATCAGAACCAAACTCATCTAAAGTATGTGGAGACTGAGTTTAAGATTAAAAGAAACATTACTAAGAGAGTCACATGCTCTCTTACACACAAATATTAGCACCTCTATGGTTTTTGCCCTCATAGCAGGAAGGGAAATAAAGGAAGCATTTGATTCTTCCAGTAGGAAGAAAATGGAAGAAGAGAACACAAGACTATCAGTGTGCCAATCATTAAAAGCAGAAACAAGACAAAGAGAGGGACAAAGAGAGGGGTGTGTGTGTGTGTTTCCTTACTTGCTATCTAACTTTGCCTACGAAGGAAGGAGATAATAGCTAGTAAATGACATCATATACATCATGACATCATTGTGCAAATGATGCAGAATGCATAATCTACACTACTTGTGTGATGACATCGTGACACAGATTACAAAAAGAAAAAAGTTTTTGCTCAGCTATTGAATTAGGAATCTTTTATGTGGTGGCTCAGTGGCTAAGACACTGAGCTTGTGAATCAGAAAGGTCAGCAGTTCAGTGGTTAGAATCTCTAGTGCCGATTAACGGAGTGAGCTCCCATTAACTTGTTCCAGCTTCTGCCAACCTAGCAGTTCAAAAGCATGTAAAAATACAAATAGAAAAATAGGAACCACCTTTGGTGGGAAGGTAACAATGAACAAACTCAGTGAACACCATCCAACAAGACAAGAGATTACTGATAGATTGTATAAGCTTTATTTTATAAGTACCAGATTCACTACCTTAGTCGTTAAATTCTTACAAAGCTTTTTTTATGCTGGCCAAGTACTAAAGCACCATTGGGAATCCTTTTCAGTGTTCTTTGATTGACTTCAGAATACTTTTCTCTGCTTTTCTTATTAACAGTGATGGATTGCCTCAGCTTGATTGCTGAGTTATTACACCATCATATATCATGTCATGATCATTCATCAAATTTAGTAGCTGAACAGCTAATACAAAGATGTCATCGGTGTAATGTTTTCAAGATTTTTTATATCTTCATGCCTTGGCTTACAACATGTACCTTGACATAGTTTTGCACATGTATGTTCTTCAGATTTCTTCTCCAGCACAACTTTTAAACTTTTTCACTATGTCTGATAATTTAGTCTATAATGCAAGACATTATTCTGGGTTGTTCTAGATTATCAGTTGATATTTTTTATCAATATTCTATCAACATCAATATTATTACTCACATTCTATTTTTGGCAGATCTAATCGATCATAGATTCTTATTATAAAATTCTGGAGTTGAAAAAGACCAAAATACAATCTACCCCAGTGTTTGGTGACATGCAGAAAAACAATGAAACTATCTTGGACTATCCATTGAACTGGTTCGCTACCCAGCTGGTCGTCAGATCTACCAGTTCGGCCAAACAGGTTCGAATCCCACCCTGTGAGGCTAACATACTGAACAAAATAAGAGAAATGGGATGGATCAATTGCACCATGATAATTAACAATCAGAAACTAAACTTGTCATACTTATATTTTGTAAGAGACATTACAGTTGAACAAAGCAGGACTATTAACTTTTGGATTATGCTTGAATCACCTTTGGAAAAGAACTATTGAGATTGAAACATGTTTTTCTCCAATTAAAAACTGTTTGAGTCAGATCTAGACAGCGACAGAAAGGACTGAGTTGGGAATTGAAGAATGTGAAGCATCATAGGATCCTAAGTCTTATTCTGGAGAACATTGTATTAAGGAATGTCTCAGTGTGTGGTTTCCATTGCTTCACTAATTGTATATAAATTCATGTATTACCAAAGCACCAGTTCTCTAGAGATGCTGCTTTCCAAGTGAACCAATCATTTGAAATTGCTCACTGCGTAGAGAAAAAGAAGCAAATAATAAAACTGGAGGAGGATAAGAGTGGCATTTCTTACTTCTTTTGTGAATATGAAATGCAAACACAGTGACAAGTATATAGATTAGCCCCATGAGGGCGAACGTATGACACCGTGCCACAGGTGGCATGCAGAGTGCTCTCTGCGGGCACGCCAGCCATCGCCTGAGGCCAGCTGCACCATACATGCCCACACATCTCCTGCCAGTCAGCTGGTCTTTAGGTCTCTGCCACGCATGCTCAGGGGGGAAGGGTGCATGCAAGAACGTGCATGCAAATGCACGGGGTAGGGTGCATGCACGGGAGGGCACCTGCATTGTATTTTTGGGCCTCGCACAGCACACCAAAACAGGGCACAGGGGCACAACACAAGGCCTCCCCCCGTCCCCTTTTGGGCCTGTAAACCTCCTGCACCAACCTGGAAGCCAAAAATGGGCAAGGTGGGAGGGGGGGTGCATGTGTATGGGGGAGCATTGCACATGCATTGCATTATGGATGTGGGCATACACACTTTTGGCGTGTGACAATAAAAAGGTTAGCCATTATTAGATCAGCCGTAACCATCAGAAGAAAACAAAGACTTCATGTATATATTCTAATCATAAATGATATTAAATTTTCATACATATACATTAGCGCTCAGAATGAGAGAAGATGCATCTGCTTAAATGCTTTCTCTTACAGATAGTCATTGACGTACAACTGTTCATTTTAGTGACCATTCAATGTTATGTCAATGAAAACAAGTGAGTTAAGATTGTTTTTCACACTTACGACCATTGCAGCATCCCCATGGTCACGTGGGCAGGCAAAGTCATTGTGGGAAACCAGTTTTTCTTAAAAACAATTTACCAACTGCAGTGATTCACTAAACAACTGTGGCAAGAAAAGTCTTAAAATGGGGCAAAACTCATTGAACAAATGTTTCACTTAGCAACAGAAATGTTGGGCTCAATTGTGGCCGTACATTGAAGACTATCTGAACTTTCTTTACTAAAATGTACTTGTTGTGATGTCCTTCTTGATATCTTGATGTCTGTCCCAGATCTCCTTTGTCATATCAGAATTTTCTGTCCCTATAGCTGTACCACCTCATATTGATGGCCCTATTATTTTTGTCTTAGAACACATTATTCCTAGCTCCTTCCCATCATCTTGCTAACCTAGCAAAATAAGGTAGAAAGCACACTTCCAAATAGATTTTCTCAGAAGTAAATCCTACTTTGTTCAATAGGGAGACTTCTAAATGTGTATGCATCTAACAGCCACAGCTTGAAAATTCTTGTTAGCAAAGAGCAGGAAATTCAATCATGTGAAAACGTCCACTGAGTAGCACATGAATAGTTAATTCAGCCTGATTTTAACACGTCTTTCCTTCATTCTGTTTTATTTCTATTTTTAATGGAATTCATTTATGCTATATATGTAAGGTTTTGGGTTTTTTGTTTTTTTGTTTTAAATAGCCAATATGGATAGCCTTGGAGAGAGCTCGGTAATAGTCAAATAGTATATTTCTACACAAGAGAACAGATTTAGTTGCAAGCTGTCCCTTATTGCATTTCTTTAACAGCAAAGATACTACGGTCTTACCCGCTTTGCTGGAACATAATCCTTTGAGAAGAAACAGCATCCAAGATATATTTCAGCTATGTATTTTTGTCCTTAGGTGAAGAGTGTTAATTTAATCAAAACCTTGGAGAACAAATAATTAAACCTTTAGGCAACCACAGATTTTTTTAAAATTGGTAATTAGTCATGGTGAGGTGCCAATTTCATAGGATGCACAGTCCCTAATTTTAGCTGTGAAATTGTACATTGATCACACAGACATACACACACACACATGCACACACATTTACAAACACATCATTGATTCTCTGGAGATAGTAGGACGTCAGCATGTGCGTTCTGGTTTAAACCATCTTTTGCCTAATAAGGGGGTGGTGGTTTTTTTTTAAGCACTTGCTGCTGCACATAGCAACACAATCCTATTGTCTCATCATTAACCCTTTCATCATTGCAGCAGAATTATTCCCTGTCTCCTCCCCCCCCCCCATTTTTGCTCACATCAGTTGCCTTGGTGCACAGCTGCACAATAATAAAATATCTGGAAGAAAATTGATGCATCTTCTCAGTGTCAACTTCTGTCTGTCAATCTGCTTTCGGATTTAAATAATCATTGATGCCATTCATACAGCCTTATTAATATTAAAATCTAACATAATATTTGGTGTGGGGGGTTACTGGGAAAGAAAAGTGAGATGGTAGTGTAGGCAAGAAGCAGGGACGTTCATAACAAGGAACTATAAGAAGGGACATTCTTAACAAGGAACTATAATAATAGTGCTAAAATAGTATGTATGTACTGTATCTGTTGATTCGTGTATGGGTGTGCATGAATACATACTCATATAGAAAGGGCAGAAGGGCTATAAGAATCTTCTAGAGATATGTCAGATGCAGTGGTTCAAGCGCATTTGAGGGTGATCACGCACGCATGCGCTGCTTCTGTGTATCTGTAGAAGCATCTGTGCAGATGGGCAGAGCCTCCTGCTGCCGCTACTACTAGTTCGCTTGATCCGGGCTAAACCGGGAGCAACCCACCTCTGGTCAGATGCCTCGTTTTGAACAGCCTACACCAGTGATGGCTAACCTTTTTGTCATCGCATGTCGAAAGTGCGACCACGCCCTGTGTGCCCCACTCCCATATGTGTGCACCCCCCTGCAACCCCACCCAACACATGCTCCTATGCCCCTACACATGCATGCATCAACCCCATGTGCCCCCTACGCATGCGCACGTGTCTCCTGCATGTGTCCCAATCCCACACATGGCGGCAAAGACCCTAAAACTAGCTGACCAGCGGGTGACACGCATGCTCAAGCATGGTGGAGCTGAGCTGGGGTGACAGCTCGCATGCCCACTGAGAGGGTTCTGTGTGCCCCCTGTGGCACACGTGTCATAGGTTCCCCATCATGGGCCTATATTGAACCCTCATTCTCTGTATCTCTCTCTGTATTTCTTTGCATGTATCTCTCTCTTACAAACACACACACGCCTACTTTTATAAGCATAGGCAATCAATAATGCTTAGACTTTTGCTGGATACAATCTGAATAGTCACTGGGACCAACAGTTTAGTCTTCCGAGCTTTTAGACTCATGATGGAACTTCTATCTTCAGGGAATTTCTCTCTACTAGAATGTCTTTTACACAGAAGAGAAGTTCCTTGCGGATAAGCTCCAACATGAGTCTGAAAGCTCAAAAGATTATATCTCTGGTCCCAGTGACTGACCCAGATTGGATTCTGCAACATTAACCTGGGACATGTATACTAGCCTTCATTCACTTAGACTTTTTCCCAGAGCAAGATTATGTATGTATGTATGTATGTATGTATGTATGTATGTATGTATGTATGTATGTATGTATTTATTTATTTATTTATTTTCTGTGTGCGTTTATTCCTCCTTTCTAATCTGATTTATCTATCTCAGTTACTTCCTTTTCTACTCTCACACAGAACAGATAGATGACAGCAATGAAGGTCACTAGTATTGATCATTGGACACTGCTCACCAAGACAGAAGTCCCAAGGTCCATTTAGGTCATTGAATTCTGCTTATGCTGAATTCAGATTAAACCCTTCTCCAATATCTTGTATGAAGCCCGTCATATGAAATCCTAATTAGAATGAAAAGGCTGCCACTTTCTTTCCTCCTACCATACCTCTGCATGATACAAGATATGGAAGAGTATGTAGGACAGTGTTTTTCAAACTTGCAAACTTTAAAATGTGTGAATTCCAAACCCTAGAATTCCCCAGACAGAATTGTGGGAACTCTTAGAGTTGAACGGTACACTTCTTTAAGTCACTAAGCTTGAAAAACACTGGTATTGTGCTTCAGTCTCTGATTAAAAAACAGCTTAAAATCCATTAGCATCAATGTCTACAGTGGTCAGTATATTTGGGAGAAGGTTAGATATTACTGTTAGAAAAATAGATATTATGTTAAATCTAGGGATTTTCACTTCCACCAATCTTGTTTAAAATTCCTCATATCAAAATATCTCACAAATGGGCATATCAATAAGAAATGACAAAGCATCCTTTCCCAAAACTTTCCCCACTCACAGTCTATTCTTGCATGGAGTGCTGTTCCATAACAGGTTTGATTCATTGGTAGATGACACATCAAGCAAGAGAGATTTGAAAAAGTGCTGGTAAATTTTACTGACAAAGACATCAGCTGGCACACACACACACACACACACACACACACACACCACATAGGCACAGCATTTCGAGAACAGGAAGGAAGGGAAATTGCTTTTGTGATCCTTGACTTGTACATTTGAATAAGGTAGCACACAATGAAATATAACACAATTCAAGGACTTGGCACTATTCCAGCATGCTAGGGGCTTAATCCTATTGCCCGGAAATTAAAGTGCTAAGCAGAAAGATAGATGTGAAGCTCTCATTCTCGAAAAGCTGCTGCGAATAATGGAATTAGAAAGATCACAGGTTGATTCTCTGTCATTGCCCCCTAGAATAAAAGAAAAGTTAAGAAATTGGACAGAACATCCTATGGGGTGTCAAGAATTGAGTTCAGGTAAGTTGAATTAATATTTTAGGTTATACTTTTTACTTGAAATATTAAAAGAGAAAACTGACAGTGTCAGCAGCATAGCTGTCATTCTGAAAGAGTTACCAGAAAATGATTTATGTAAATGTAGGCAACTAAAATACTATGTGAAAAATGTGGGGAAACCTTACTCTTTTGTTGAGATCACACACACATATTCTTTCTTTTTTTTTAGTACCCCCTCCCCCCAAATGCTGGTATAATATGCAATGAGGATTGAAAATGGCCCTCTGTGTACATTTTTCTGCAGGACCATTTATGCAGAGCAGTTGATAGATTTTGTTTTCTTCCTCAGCCATTGACAGCAGCTGTCAAGATAAATGACCACCAATTGCTGTCCTTAAAATAAGGTGAGATGGGTTTGGATTTTAAACACATGGAGGTTTTAGATAAGTCTCAATTTGCCTTATTGTAATCTATCATTTTAACCACAGATCTATTGTTCAGATAAATGGTAAGTTTAACCAGTTTACCAATTTTTTGAAGACTGGTAAACCTCTTTCTGTAAGTAGCCCCGTTGAAAGTTTGGAGTTGAAGAAGGCTGTAAGGTGAATTTCTGTCCATCTTCCAATATGCAAGTTTACTTTCTTCCTGTCACTTAGGCTAGAAGGGACAATTGACAGAACTCTTTGTCAAGTTTACCCTATGCTCAAGTATACAAAGTAGGTGAATGTTCCAAGGGAATAGTAGCACTAACACAAGTGTAATGGCAGAAGGAATAACCTTGAGGAATAGAAGGAGAGCCACAACCAAGATATTGGTCAGATAAAAGAATACCGAGTCTTGGGCAGAAAAGTAATTTGAGAAAGTACCTGAGACGTGACCCTCCCTAGTTCTCATGAACATAAAGAAAAGGACCAGGGAAGCACATTTAAACTTGCAAGATTCTATTACCATTAGTATAGTATAGATTCTATAAGATTCTATTATACCATAGTATAAGATCCGGTGATCTTCCAGAAGATTGTTAGGTTATTTGGTTATGTCCCATCAAGTTGTAACCAGTTACTGATGAATCCATTGGCAAAAGGTCTTCAAGCTGCTCAGTTTGTCTCATATTGTGCAAGTCTTTCAGGTGTATTCTGTAACTTTCAATATGGTGCTGTCCATCTTTTTCATTATCATATTTTCATAGAAGTATCAGCAATCATAGTATGTCCAAAGCATGATAGTTTCTGTTTCTTTCCTCCAATTAATATTTTGGTTTTAATTCTCTGGGACTGAGTGGTTGGTTGTCTTGGTTGCCCAAAGAATGTGAAGCAACTTTCCCCAATGTCATGATTTAAAAGAGATGATTTTTTCCTCTGTCTTTTGCAGAGTCCATCCTTTGCATCTGTACCTTATCACATTGACCTAACTTTTGGATTGATTGAACTACTTCAGACTTTTGTGAAACATTATCTAGATCTCCCATTTCCTTTTTACCCATTGCCATTCTTTGAATTTCTTTTGCACATATACTATCTATCAATTCTGAAATCTAGAAGATTGTAACTCTCAATTACTTCTATTGCCTTGTTATTTCTCTTAGATTCATCTAGTTTTCCAAATTACATCTTGTTTTCTTAGAGTGCTTTTTAATTCTCCTGTTTTACTTTCAGAATGGTCTTCTTATATGTCTTCTTCATTATTTCAATCAAGGTAGTATTATCTGCACATCACAGGTTACTGATATTCTTTCTACCAATTTCTGCACCAATTCTTCCAGACTTTTTGGCATAAATGATACTTTTGCTGTATATATTAAGCAGATACATGAGAGAATTTATTTCCATTTGTAAACCATTTGATATTATTGTAGAGATTTCTTTCCAGAATAATTGGATGTTGACGTTTATTCATGACTTTGAGATACTTTCAAAATGATGAAATGTATTTCATCAACATTATCAACATTAAAAAAAATCTTTAAAGTATTCTATATCCCAGCAGTAGAGCTCTTTTTGGCATTTACTTGCTATTACTACCAACCATCTAATATTAGCTCTATGATCTAGTATTTTCATTTTTTCCCCCTGAACCTTGCTTGTTCAATTGCCACTGTCCCTCTATATACACCTTTAATTTCTTGTGCAGAACTGTGAACAGTACTTCCTAACACGTGGTACTGAGTTATGGACCTGAAATTAGAACAACCTTTTAAGCTTACTTTTTTAGGGATTTGGTTATAAATAGACTTTTTCCATTGGACCATGTTGCTTTTTGCATATTTGTTGACAGAGGCTTGTTGTAATCTCTATTGTTTTCACATCAGCCTCCTTTAAGAGCTCTGTGAGAATTTCACATGCCCTTGAGGTTTTCCTATTTGCTAGCTGGTTTATGATCCATCTGATTTCCTCAAGTACAATTGGTACTTTCCCCATGGACTTGTGTCTTGACTAATATATCATCTAGTTGATTTTGTACAAGTTTTCTTAATTTTTTTTACATTATGCTCCAATATTAACTTTTTTCCACGATGGCTTCATATGACATTGGCATGAGGATAGAATGTTCCTGTCATTTCTGTAATGTTCTTAGTAGGTCCTTTGCTCTTTCTATTCTGTTCTCTGTTCTTCTATTCTTGAACATTCAGCTTCCAAATCTCTTTTCACATATTAGGGAAATGTGTACATTAAATTATCTAGTTTCTACAACTTTTTTGACTTTAACCAATCTCTCTTTTCTTTAGCTATTTCTACACTTTTGTTTGACAGTCAATGTCTTCTCTATTTCTTTTTGCCTTTTTAAAAAAAAGATTTTTTTTTACTTTTGGTTAGACAGACAAACACAACAAAATAAAATAAAATCATATTTCGTTACATATTGTAGAAGTGTGTCGATTGGTTACATATAACTTTCATGCATCTCTTCCACAGTCATTACTTATAATTCATATCACATTGTATATTTTAAATCAAAAATATTTATATATCTTACTATCAACATCCCACAATTTGCATTTGACTATAGTTGTTTTAACGTCCTTTTGCATAAAATAATCCAAAATTGAAAAACACAACCACATAATGACATTTCATTAATTATTTCTAATATATCCAATAACATTACACCTTTATAACATGTTCTAAATAAGAATTCATTATAATTGATAACAAAATTTCTAATCCACTTTTCCAAGTCACTGTTTCCTATTTGTATCCCAATACCTTTTATTGAGCCAGTACATATACAGTATATATATATTGTTAAGTATATCCCTTGTCATTTGATCGTTATTATTATAATTGCTATTTATTAACAGAAATTCATTTGCTAATTATATCAAGTTTCCTCTCTTCAAACCAACACATGTGTGTAACTTGTTATCATTATCAATTATTTATTTAACATATCACTCTAAACATTACTAAATTATTAATCACTAGTCATATTGTAGAAGTGTGTCAATTGGTTACAAATAACTTTCATACATCTATTCCACAGTCATTGCTTATAATTCAAATCACATTATGTATTTTAAATAAAAAATCTGTATATATCTTACTATCAACATACCACACTTCTCATTTGACTGTGGTTGTTTTAACATCCTTTTGCATGAAATAGTCCAAAATTTTAAAAAAACCACAAGCACATGTAGCATTTCATTAATTATTTCTAATATCATCTAATAACATTACTCCTTTATAGCATGTTCTAAGTAAAAAGCAATTATGTTTGATAACAAGGTTTCTAATCCTCCTTTCCAAATTGCTGTTTACAATTTATATCCCAATTTATTTATTTATTTTATTTATTACTTGAACTTATTAGTCGCCCCCTCTCCCCACAGGGACTCGGGGCGACGTACAAAAGTATTATATAGCGTACAGAGGAGGTAAAAATAAATAAATAAGTTACAATACCTTTTATTCCTTTTATTAAACCAGTATATATATATATATATATATATATATATATATATATATATATATATATGTGTGTGTGTGTGTGTGTGTGTGTGTGTGTGTGTGTGTGTGTGTGTGTGTGTATGTATGTATATATATATATATATATATATATATATATATATATATATATATATATATATATATATTTCACTATCTCCCTTGTCATTTCATTGTTATTATGATATATATTATTTATTAACAAAAATTCATTCGCTAATTATATCAAATTTCCCCTCATCAAACCAACAATGTATGTACCTTGTTATCCTCATCAATTATTTATTTAACATAGCACTCTAGAAATTACTAAATTACTAATCACTAATTACTAAAATTAACTATTTTTAAATCAACTTTCATATATCAGCCTGTATCCTTCCAGTAATAATACAATCTTATTTCTTTTGTCATTTGTGGAACTGCTCTTCTATTTATTTCCTTAATAATTTTTTTGTGGACTTCTTTCCGCAGCTTGTTGCTTGTAGCATCACTTAAGTAATCTCGATGCCCTCCATCTGCTATTTTAATCAGCTTATTTTTGGCTGTCAATCTTTCTTCTGAGAAGTTCTCTCTCCTTAAATCCATTATTTTTCCTCTTTTTTCTTCTTCCGTGCCTTGAAATCCGGGGTATAGTTCCTGTTGATCTAATTCCCTTTTCCATACTCCCCTTTTCCCACTTTCAACCACGTTCACTCCACTGGTAAATTAATCAGTTGTCTTGTCTTTATAATCATTTCCCCCTTTGACCCCATCATTTTTTGCTGTTATAAACTCTATTTTTTCCATCTTCTTCTCATTTCTCTCTGTTATTTCTAATAAATTTTGAATTCCAGCCAAGATGCTTTGCAAAGTTATTGTTTCTTTTGAATATTGTGCCATTCTGGCTTTCAAAGCTTCTTATATTAAATTAGCTTAAACACAAGTTCATTTATGATCTTCAAAAAAGAAGGTTCTGTTTCTTTTTCTCTCCCACTGCCAGTAAGACTCTCAGAGCGCACCTGTAAAAACAATTTGTGCCCTTGCTTCTTATCACTTTCTATAAACAAGTTGCCAAGCCTCGAGATACAAAGTCAGCGAGATCAAAAGGAAAAGGGAAAGTACATTGTTTCAAAAACTGAAGCCTCCAGCCTCCAAGTGGCAGTATTGCTTCCCACTCTCTAATGTTATTTCAAACTTAAAAGAGACAAAGTTCTTAAATGGAATTAATAGCAAGTAGTAAAAGTCCTTGTTGAAATAAAGAAGAAGACTTTAATCCATAGGTTAAAAAGTAAAAATAAAAAAATAGAAGAACTGATCCGTTCTCTTTTTTAAAAAAGTTGCGAGCACTTTAGTCCACAAAGTAAAATTACAAAGAAAAAGAAACACACTATCCAAAGCAATCCAATATAAGTTAATTTCGCCGCTTATTTTCTTCTGCTTTCGGATCTAATTTAATCTTGAAAAAAAAATTGGGCAGTCTTTTCCAAAACAGTAAAGTTTCCTCACCAGATGGACACACTTTCTTTTTCAGTTTCCCTTCCATTCCGGAGCCGTCCCAACTTCATCAGCCTGGGGCTGGCTTTTTTGTCGCTGGCTTGAAGAACTTCTCTTGTCTCAATCAGGCATTTTGTGGTGTCCCTGTTCACAGTCTCTATGGGATGGTTTAGGTCCGATTGGATCACCCAGCGGCAAAAGTATTGGCAGCGGTCTTGGAGCATAGGGACCGCACGTCCGTATCGTCATGACATTGGCTCCTCCTTCCTTTCTTTTTGCCTTTTGTTACATGTTTTCTGACTTCCTCTTTGACCATGATTTTAATTTTAATTTCATCAGGTTTTGTGTCCACAAGGTCCACGTCTTTGAATCTGTTTCTAACCTAAATCTTATATCTTTGTAGAAGCGATATAGAGTATATATTTTTAGGATTGATCTTTCCTAATCTTTTTCAATCTAGTGCACATTTTTGTAGTAACTGATTAATGTCTTCTGGTTTTGTCCAGTCAAGATCTGGCAGCATTTTCCAATTCAGTATAGAGTTTGTTCATCTGTTTTTTACATGACATACAATCTTTTGGATTATGATGTTATTGATTTGGACATGCATAGGTGTATAGTCATCTTTTATGTTACCAAAATAATGTTTTTTAGTGATAGACATCTCACTTTCAATCCAGAAGTCTATGAGCTATTATCCTGTGTAACTGTATCTTCTTAGTCCAAATTTTCCAACAATTTTCAATAGAGATTCTTCTCCAGTTTTGGCAATAAAATCACCAGTAATCATTGTAAAACTCCTCTTTGAAGTTTGATCTACTGTTTTCTATAAACTTTCATAAACTTCACCATGCATCAGTACACCCAAGGGGAAATATACTCTATACATGGTTAATGGGATGTCTTCATGCCTTGATTAGTGGGATATTCAGATTAGCACACACAAAAATCTTGGATTTGGAGCCTGTTTACTATAAATTACTTTGCACTTTGTAGCTAGAAGTATGGTATAAATTTAGAAGAGGGGAGGACCAAAATTTACTACCAAAGGAGTTTTGGCTATTTCCTTGTCCATTCCTCCAACAAAATAGCACACAAAATCTGATTGATTTGGATACACAACCTACAACATTCCTAGTGATGTCTTCCAATTGCTGTCATCAATATTCCTGCTGCTCTGCCCACACACTTTTTATAGAGTTATCTCTTACAATAATGATGTAAATTATATTTGCTTTTTTCCAGTTTAGCATAGAATGACAATATTGGTTTGAAACAAACAACAAATAAATAAATCCCCAGAAACGTCTTATTTCTCATTTTAGGGTCCAAAATGAGTATTGTTTTCATTTTTCATTGCTTGGCCTATAGATATCTTGTTAAAGTAATTTAATTTCAGAGATTTGATGCCTATTTTGTATTCAATTTTAGTTTGTTTAAAACTGCTTAATCTCTCTCTTTCCACTCACTGGGGCATTTCTAACCTCAAATATTTACACATTTCTCTCTTTTTCCAACAATACTTACCATATAACTTAGTTTCAAGATACCTTTAATTTTTTAACCTATATAGATAAAATATATTGTGACTTTATTGCTGATTCAAAATGTCATTATTCCTTGTTATGTATTATCCCAGCTACTTTTATGGAAGCTGTGTATCTTTATTTTTGCCTGATAGGAGTAGAAAAAGTAAATTATAAATTTGTAGTAAACTAATCATAGTTGGAAGTATCATCCACATATCAATGAAAGGTTTAGCATCTCTTTCAGCAGTTACTTTACCAACCCCATTCCCAGTCCTAGACATATCTAAACCTGTGAGAGACCTGAATATTTTAAAAAAGAGAATGAAAAGGAGTGCCTAGAATGGGCATCAGTCCTTACCTGATACACTCATTTTCTGGTAGAGTAGAGACAGCAGCCAGACTGGGTATGCTCCATCCATTAACCAATCGGACTGAGTCTACACTTATGATGTCATCGGGCCCTTGTGGCTCCTCCCCAGTGTCAGATGAAGGAAAACTGTAGACTCAAGTGAGAATTGTGAGCAAAAAGTGAAAGTCCATAGTCACTGTATCTCTCTCTCTCATGCGCACAATTGACAGCTAGGTTGGCATACCAAGGCTGGCGTGGCCAATTCGGCGCTAGCAGCAACAGGTCTGCCTCCTGCTCCAGCATTTTTTGAATTACCCTCTGAATGAGGGGAAGGGAAAGAAATGCGTACAGGAGTCCCCTGGGCCACTGGCATCTGAGAGTGTCTACTCCTTCTGCCATGGGGTCCATGAACCTCGAGTAATACCTTAGTACCTGGTTGTTGTCTGTCGTCACAAACAGGTCTAGGACTGGGATGCCGAACCGTAGTATCAATCGATGGAAGAGGTTCAGATGGATGCTCCACTCTGCCTGATCTATCGTTGTCCAGCTCAGCCAGTCTACTTGGACATTGGAGACCCCTGAGATGTGTTCTGCCCTAAGAGATGACAGGAGAGATTCCACCCACTGGCACAACAGGTTGGACTCCTGCATCAGGGACCAGGAACGAGTTCCCCCGTCTGTTTATGTGTGCCTTGGTTGTGGTATTGTCTGTGAGGACTAATATGTGTCGGGCCTGAATTCTGTGGTGAAAGTGTCTGAGGGCGAGGCAAACCGCCCGCAATTCTAGCCAATTTATGCTGTTTTGGCTCTCTTCGAGGGACCACTGACCCTGAACCACTAGGTCCTGCATGTGTGCCCATCGTAAGTGTGAGACGGCATGGCTCCCTGAACAAGGTCCCTTGCAAAATCGCCGGGGATTGCCACCATTTCAGAGAGTGCAATACCTGGCTGGGGAGGGAGACCCTGAGAGGAGAGCTGCCTCTGTCAGCCTTTTGATGTGGAAGCATGAACCATTGAAGGCTCCTGCTGTGAAACCTGGCCCACGGGACAATCCTGAAGCAGGATATCATCTTGCCCGAGACTTGGGAGAGAAGAAGGGATGCCTTGTGTAGAAGTAGCACCTTCCTGACGAGTTCCCTCAGACTGAGAATGCGGTCATTGGATAGGAACACCCTCTCCTTCATAATGTCTATCAAGACCCTGAGGTGAGAAGGTGAGTGCTGGGAATGAGGTGACTCTTTTTGAGATTCACCCCAAACCCATGATTCTGCAAGGTGTGAATGGTGAGGGTGAGATCTCTTTCTGCCTGAACTGGAGACCTGGACAACAAGAGGATGTCATCCAGGAAACAGAGAATCCAAACTAGGGATGACTTGATGTGGGTGGCCCATGCTGCCAGTACTTGTGTGAATACCCTGGGGGCAGAGGATAGACCGAATGGAAGAGCTCAGTACTGGAAGTGCCTCCCCCCATAGAAGAAGCAGAGATATTTTCAGTGGTCTATGAAGACGGGGATATGAAGGCAAGCTACGGTCAAGTCTACCGATATGAGGAAGTCGCCTTTCCTGATCATCTGGATGATGATGTGCAGAGAATGCATTTTGTACAGCCGATAGACAATGTGGTGGTTCAATGTTTTTAGATCTAAAATTGCTCTCCATCCCCTGGAATTCTTTGGTACCATAAACAGACGGGAATAAAAACCCTGCCCTTCCTGATGGGGAGGAACTGGTTGGATGGCCCGGATCTCCAACAGGTGCTGAATAGCCTGTTCCATCAGTACCCTCTTGTGAGGACACTGAGAAACCAGCATGGCACGAAGTGTTAGTGGGGGATGGAGAGGAATTCCAGCATGAGACCAAATTTGACAATTTTGAGTACCCAATTGTCTGTTGTGGTCTCCTCCCAGCATTGGGCAAAGAACGCCAGGCGGCCTCTGATCGGAAGAGAGTCCAGATAGTCATTTCCTACGTGAAAAATGGTGGCTGCCTCCTCCATGGTAAGATTTCTTGGAGGGGAAACGCTGTGTGTTTCTATTGGACCTATCTTGGTGAGATTCCTGTCTGGGAGTGTAGGATTGGCATTGTGGACCAGGGAAGTAAGGTCCCCCATCTGCCGGTCGTAAGGGCGACCTCCTATGGAAGGGAGCGGGCCGATTGTCCTGTTTATTGTAGATAGACGAAAGGACCTTGCTCTTGTCTTTAGATTCTGTGAGGTACGGGTCTAAGGGATTACCAAATAATTGGGTGCCACTGAATGGGGAGGCTGCTAGGCACCACCTGGTATGGACATCGCCTGCTATGGCTTCAGCCAAAGCAGACGCCTGGCCGTAACTGAAGAGGCCATGGCTTTAGAACCGAATCTAGCAGCATTAAGGGAAGAATCAGCCGCAAATTCAACAGCTGCCCTGATCTTGTTGAGATCCCTATGTGATCTAATGTCAGTAGGAGCAATGCGCTCCTGAAGCTGTTCAATCCAAACCAAGGGCCGCCCTGGAGAAAAAGGAAGTGGCCATAGAGGCCCTAATACACCAAGCCCCAGCCTGATCGTTTTTAACTAAGGCTTGATCTGACCTTTTCTCCTCAGGCTTGAGAACCTCCTCAGGGGCTCCAGAGACCACAATAGGTGAAGACAGGGCTGCAACTGGTGCATCTACTGGGGGAGTCTCGAAGAACTTGGTGAGGTCTGATGCAATGTTGTAGAGACGTTTGTCAAGGTTGTTCGGCTGTGGGCCCGTGCCTAGAGACTCCCACTGCTTCTGGATGACATTCAGGAATATCTTGGGAACAGGGATCACCTCTTTTTCCACCATGGGTTCGGTGAATGGGGTACTGGGAGCCTCAGTTGAAGCCGGTTCTGCAAGTTTATCCTGTGAAGTGAAAGCTGAAGCAGAAGATGGTACTGTAAGTTAGCAGCTTTAATGGCCTTAAGTAGAAGGGACTTGAAACGATCAGTTTTGAATAATCCGGTAAAGACAGGGGTATCTGGGGTAACCACCTCGTCATCAGACAGGTCTGAGTCCCACAGGTTATCTTGCTCCCTGCCAATTGAGGCCTGAGAAGTAGAGGCAGACATTATTTAAGGAACCAATTTAAAGGAACAACATTTTTGGGGGGGAAAAATTCACCAATTAAAGATATAATTAAATAATTTGGAGGAGAGATCAATTCTCACAGCCAGTCCAGGTTGGACTGAGTCTGAAAACTGGGGAGGAGCCACAAGGACCCGATGACATCGTAAGTGTAGACTCAGTCAGATTGGTTAATGGACGGAGCATACCCAGTCCGGCTGCTGTCTCTACGATAACAGGAAAACAATCATTTTACAGAAATGGCTTCTGTCTCTGTTTAGAGGCCAGAAGTGTTTACTAACACTGTGATTTAAGTTGACAAGGTTATTGTAAATAAGCGAGATCCCTACTGCACTATTGTTGTGCATGAACCACCTAAATTGTAATCTATTGAGCAACTATCCGCCACCTCAAAACAACCACAGCAGCACCTAGCATAATATGCGGGTGGAGGAAATAATGTTATGCATCTCTTATAAAGAAGGCCGATAATATGCATTTATAAGCCACACTTTCTTATATTTGCTTATGCATGTCTATTACATTACTAAGATTAGGTATCATATCACTTTTTTCTGTATTTTATATAAGATTATCTCATCTTATTTTTAACTTACTATTTTCTATTCATTTTCTGAAAAACTACTCTCTTTTTTTAACCAGAACATGGAAAATTAGAAAGAAAAGCAGTGCTGCAGAAGACCAAAAATTTATAACAACATTAAATAGAGTCTATAGTATTGACATTTAAAAATATGGTCTAGAAATAAAACATACTTTGTGGTATGGCACAAAGTAAGCTCATTCCATTTTCAGCAAACCTACTCATATCAACATTTGCATTTTTAAATAAAATCTGGAAGATCAGTATCAATATCAATAATACAAAAGAGCATCCACATGCTCTGCACATATGTCTTGGAAGCTTGGAAGAACAAATTTCTGGTCCTGGTCCAGCAGTCCTCTGGTTTGAAAGAGGGGTCAAAGAGGCCCTCTATGTCAAAATTGAACAGCCCGCTCTCAACAGAGATGGTGGGATATGATATCACCTATCTCTATCTCCAGTCTTCTTTTTTTGCCTTTTGGTACTGTCCAAGGGTTTTCATGGCAAAGATACTGCAGTGGGTTGTCATTTCTTTTTCCAGTTGCAATGTATGGCTGTGAAAGTTGGGCCATAAGAAAGGCTGAGCACCACAAAAGTGAGGCCTTTGAACTATGGTGCTGGAGAAGACTCCTGCTAGTCCCTTAGACTGCAAGACGATCAAACCAGTCAGTCCCAGAGGAGATCAAACATGACTGTTCTTTAGAAGGCCAGATCCTGAAGATGAAACTCAAATACTGTGGCCACCTAATAAGAAAGAAGGAATCACTGGAGAAGAGCCAAATGCTGGGAAAGATTGAGGGCAAGAGAAAAAGGGGACGACCGAAAATGAGGTGGCTGGATGGAATTACCGAAGCAGTTGATGTGAGCTTAAATGGACTCTAGAGGATGGTAGAGGACAGGAAGGCCTGGAGGAATGTTGTCCATGGGGTTGCAATGGTCAGACATGACTTCAAAACTAACAACAACATCTCCAGTGTACAATACAGTCTTTTCAGCAGTTCCAAAGAAGTCTCCTCATACATTTGCACTATTCATGTGACTCTGAGGACAGAGATAAACTTCCAAAGGGCCTCAACAACTCTTTAAAAGAATGCAAATGATCAGCTGTCTGCAAGGAATATAAGCCTTTCCATTTCCAACCATCCGCTCAGAGCTGAAGAAGCTTCTTGGATGGGAAGCGAAATATCTTCAAAGAAAAACAAAAAAGTCTAGTTTCAAGAAGGTGTTGAAAAAGAACCTTTGGTACAGAGATGAATATTTGCAAAATACTTCAAATCCAATGTTCCTTACATCCACCTCAGTTTAGATGCCACAGATAGCACAACACCAGTAATGGAAGTGTTCAACAAAACTCCAACATGAGTTTTGGAGCTACATGAATTATAATCATTAAGCCTCCTGAGATGTAAATTTGGTGACTGGTCATTTTATGCTGGCCATTTGTATATTTATTAGTGATCTTCCTGGCTTATGACCTCCGTTCTGGAGTTCACTAGATTATAAATATGATTTTGGCAGCTTTCTCCTAGCTCTGGTTACCTCATTCTTAAAGAAACTGAATGTGGACTCTGATGATGAAAATAGTTATAGGCAATTTCCTAATATAGTATCTGTTCTCTGAGTAAAATACATAAACTCAAATAAATAGACATTGACATACATCAAATAAACTTGGACAAAACTAATTTTCTTGGGTTACCCTACCCAAACACTTTGGATTAACCTTGTGAAAGAGCTTCTAACTCAGCATTTCTTGACTTCAACTTGTAGATGAAGTGGGGAATTCTGGGAGTTGAAGTCTACACGTCTTAAAGTTGCCAAATGTGAGTGACACTGTATCAGTAATGTGATCTCCTCCACAATGTCAAAAAGGTGATACCATTTGCTTTGACAATGTGCTTTGTTTTGTATCATGTCACAACCTTACTAGGCACTTGTAATAGCCCATCCACAATTCATGAACAGAAGCCTATTGGAATGGTCGAAGGAGGCTTTAAAAAAAACCAAGTGCTCTGCACAGCTCTACCTTCTTATATATCTAGTTCAGTCTTTTTGGATGGCGGGGTGACTTCTTCTAAAAAATGAGGAGCAAGAATACCAGCTTATTGATTGAACTAGATCTGTTTGCAATGTTGGATGTTATCTTTCTGAATTGATAGCCTGGCTTGAAATGTCCAAGTCCAGTGTGTGTCACTGCAGGGTTATTGTTCTGTTGGGTGGCATTTCTTGTATACTTAAGGGATCATTGGGACTTTTATTTTCTCCTTCGTTTCTTTTTGCCTTGTATCATTTACATGAAATCACTGGGAAATATTGTTTCAGGGAAGTGGGCTGAACTGTCACCCAGTCTTACTGTGTCATTTAATTTAACACAGATGAGACCGTTTGTATTCTAGTGCTTAAAGAAGTAAATAAATAGGTGACAGCCATTTAATTGAGACTAAGCACAGACAAAGTCTGGTTGTCAGAATTAAGTGGTAGTCCCAAATGCTTTGGACCCATCCCTATAATTAGAGGCAGAGGTGGCTTAAGTTGCCATCAACTTAAACTATTATATTAGTGTGTGTGTGAAGTGGAGGGGAGGCACTTTGCCTTTGTGCCTTGGTTGCAGGTTTTGTGCAACAAAGGCAACATAGTTCTCTTCATGATGGGTTAGTCACTCTCCTTGAAAGCTATTCTTATTCTCGGTGTGCATAAAAACAACTTTTATGAGTGAAAAATAGTTAGGCAGCCACTCCACACCATTGCTTTGAAGTGAGTGACTGTGTGTGTGTGTAGGGCTGGAGAGTGAGCTGCTTTACCCTGCTCTACCTGGACAGAAACAGCCTTAAAACTTTTTGTGATAACTTCCTATTGTAATGTATTCTTCCTTTGAAAATGGCTCTGACGCTAGTTCAGAATATGACTAACCGGGACTGGCCATGGTGTTATTATTTTGCCACCTCCACTGTTATGAGTAATGGCTGTAATAGCAGGGCATCAGGCTACCTGAGGGAATATCTTACACTTCCATTTAATGAGGTGAAATAGATATATACAAAATGAATGTTTTTCAGTTATAGGCCCTGCCCTATATGTGAAATGTTCTCCTTAGAGAAGCTTATACGTCAGGATCTTTTGTCCTCCATTTATTAACATGACTTCTATACTGCCTCAGTTTTATGATTCATCAGTTGAAGAGCTTTCTATCCCCCCTAGGCATGTAAGTAAGAGTCCAGTTAGATTCTGCTGCCATTTTTATTGTTTTTATTCTCCATGTTGGCTTTACTATGTATTCCTTTATTTTTAATGGGCTTGTAAGATGAATTTTATGCTTCTCTGATAACACCCATAGAACTTCAATGATTGTGCAAACCTGGTAGATGGGTACTCTTTTCCCCTCCACGCCACTGTAAACTCTGGGGACTGCTTTGATAAGACCCTGCAATTTTCTTGGCAATGATTTTGGATGTGGTTTGCCATTGCTTCCTTCCTAGGACTGAGAGAAAAGGACTGCCCTCCCCCCCCCAAAAAAAATCATCCAGGTGGCTTCATGCCTCAGGCAGGAGTAGAACTCATAGTCTCCTGTTTCTAGCCTGAGTCTTTAACCACTCAGCAACCTGTCTCTCAGTTCTGGGAGAACTTAGTTTATCTTATCTGTTCTTGCAACTAGAAATAGGGGATATTGTATGCATAAACTAAACTGAAAAATCCATAGATATCTCAGAAGAAGTCAATGTCAAAGAAAGACAGCAAGAGAATATTTACTTTTTAGAAGGACAAAGAATTGTAAGTAGACCCTTAGTCTATAGAAATGAACAATAAACAATTATACTCTTTAATATTTTTTTTAAAAAATGGCTGGCTTCTCTGTATCAAAACAAATGGGGTGACTACATCTCACTTATTTGCATATTAAACTGGGGAATGTTTAAGAGCCATCTGTAAAATAATCTAGACCAATGGTGGACAATTAATTTTCCCAAGGGAAGACAGGAGGAACTGGGATTGTTGTGGAGAATCAACCCAATAGACTGAACTTAATTTTGCTCAGTTGTGTGCCTGGCATACATTTATTTACAATTTATTTCTCATTTCCAATTGACCTCTCAGGGATAACTAAGAGACTCTAAAATGCCTAGATCTGAGCTTGAGGAAGGAGGGAAGGAGGGAGGAAGGAGGGAGGGAGGGAGGGAGGGATGGAGGAAGGAAGGAGTTAGCTGGAAACTACCTGCTTGGTTATATATTCATGCTCAGTTGTCAAAAAAACAAACCACAGAATAGTTCCTTTTTTAAAGAAATACATCAAGTAAAGGTAATAATTTCAGCTTCCATAACTTTGAAATAAGTCCATGTACTGTATGTCTAAGTGCTAGAGTTAAAGACAATAAGAAAAGTAAGAGACACAGTGTTCTCTAAGGATAGAATTATGTTTTATATTCCAGTAAAATATCAATTATTTGTGGCACCTGTCTTGTCAACTGCATAATGCAAACCCAACTATTTTCTGGATTCTTCCATGCTTCTTGAATGTGGTATTGTGTGTACCTGTCTGTATGTCTATATGTCTCTGTGTGTCTCTATAGTGATTTACATAAATGGAATCCCATAATTAATTTGCTTGCATCTGTAGATCAATATTCTTTTTGACAATCAGTAGATTTTAGTATGCCTCCCACACTCTCACTCTTGTGCTGCAATAAAATTGAGAAGTTGAGAACATTAGAGAGGAAAATTTCCAATATGAATGTTTGAAAGGTATTATTAAACAGCTGAACACCTGCTCCGGTAATGTGTAAAAGTTCTGTAATAAAGGTGAAATTGGACTCATAGGAATTTCCCCTACTTATTTTCTTCTCCTCAAAAGTAAATAAACCACCCACTCTTCATTGGATTTTCATGTTCTGCACCATGAAATCCTGCAAATTAAGGTTTAAGGGTAAGTGGGTAAGGACATCAGTTCTGACACTCATATGGATTACATTGCATAAAAATATTTAGCAATTTAAAATCTCATAATTGGCTTAGATGAAAGAGAATATATTAGAAAAACAATGTAATGTACTTGCTGCACATTTGGAAAAGCGCAATGGGAAAAAGGACTAGAAACAGAACCAAAAGTCAGCTTCAGCTATTTACTACTTATATCATTCAAAGATTTGGTACGACCCCGAGTAGGCATTCAGTCTGATTCCTTTGTATCTCCATGATTCTCTCTTTGCAACTGACCTTGGAAATTAGAAGTTCAGATCAACTACTGTTGCAGGCAAACAACAAACAAACACAAAGAGTTGTAGGCTAGGCAGTAACCTATTGGTAGGAAGTCTTGGCTGATCCCATATCCCAGCTGGGAATAAAGCCAATTTGGTCTAGTGGTTAAGGCACCAAGCTTAACCAGGCAGGAGACCATAGGTTCTAGTCCTGCCTAAGCCATGAAAGCCAGCTGGGTGATTTTGGGCTAGTCACTGCCTCTCAGTTCAACTTACCTGGTAGGGTTGCTGTTTTGGGAAAGAAGGAGGAAGATGTGTTGGATATGTTCACTGCCTTTAGTTATTTGTAAAATAATACAGGTGGTATACAAACAAACAAATATCATCTTTTCCAGAAGTCAAATGCCATATCTTTGGAAACCATCATTCATATCTCTTTGATTGAGTGGCTGTTTTAATGCTACTAGTACTATCTTTACTCTTTTAACCCAGATGTTATGACTCACAAATCAAAGTTCATTCATTTGGATTTCTGTTTGGATGTTAATGCTTTTTTGTAATGTGACTCCTCTCCTTTTTAACTTTTCCCTTCCCTGTCAGCATTCTGTATTCTAAAATTATAGTATTCCAATTCTGCCACCAAATCACAGTTACACCTATTAAATGATATTTGCATTCATTAAAGTTCATCTTATTTATTCCTCATATTTTAAACTTTAGTACCCATCACATCCTGGACATAAACTGTTTCAACTTCTTCCCTCAAGATGATGCTTTAGGTCATTGCACGCCAGAACAACTAGACACAAGGACAGTTTATTTTCCCCATGCCATCACTCTGCTAAGCAACTAATTCCCATAAGACTATCAAACTACCTAGTAGGGCTGTATTACTATTCTTCTCATCTTTCCTATTACCTCTTTCCTTATCTTCTTGTGACTATAGGTTTGTTGCTTGTATCTTACAATTCATATTAATTGTTTTATTTAGTATCCTAGTATGATTTATGTTTTTTCTAACAAGTTTTTATTGGGTTTTACAAAAAAAAATTAAGGAAAAGGGATTTAAAAAGATATAGAAAATTTTGACAGCTACATCATGCAGGAGAAAGTAGTCCCCCCAAATCTCACAATTTTTACAAAAAAAAGATAGAAAAACATCAACATTTGAATAAACATTGGCAGTTTTGAGTTTTACACTAAATCATCAGTATATTCAATCATTTTCTTGTATCACTTCCATAAAGTTACATTATAACAACAATTGCAATAATGTTTCAAATCACTTTTGTGACCTGAGTCTTCTAGATGTTGCATCCTCCCCCCCGTCTGCTGGCAGAGCCTCGGCCCCCACCCTCCTTCATTTCTTGTGTACCATCCCCTGTTTCGTCTAGGAGAGCATTGTGTTTTTTAGTGAAGGCCTGTGTTAATTCTAATTCTGCTGCCCTCCCAGAAAATCAGCATACCTTTTGGCAATAACCACCTGAACCAGACTCCTTTATTATATAATTTCTTTGCTAAAGAGGAATATTTCTTCCTCTTATCTCTTACTTTCTTTGGAATCTGTTTAAGAATGGTTATTTCTTTGTCTTTATATTTTAGTGGTGCCACCCTTTGAGCTCCTAGGACCTCATCTCTTGTAGTCTTTCTAATAAATTTAACATGGACTTCCCTTGGAACATTGTGTGTTCTAGCATATGCTGAGTTGATCCTGTAAATCAGGTCAATATCCCACCACAGCTGCTGTTTATCTCTTTTAATGTATTCTGCTAGAATTGTAGTCATAATCTCCTTAAGATCTTCATTCTCAGTTTCTGGCAAGTTTTGAAATCTAAGGAAAAAAGACATCCTTTCAAATTCCATCTTTATCATATGATTTTCAAATTCTATATTCTCCCTCTGGATTGTCTTAACCTCCTCCCTCATCCCAACCGCGCCCTCCTCCAGTACATCTATTCTCTGTTTGTTTTGCGTGGTTTGTTGTTGTGTTTCTCTGAGTTGGTCATTTAGATCTGTGAGTTGTTTTTTCAATTCGTCCTGTCCCTTTAAAAGAGATTGAAGCATTTGGTGAACAGATAAATCTTTGAGCTCTCTTCAGGCGCTTTAGGTTGTAGAAATGACACCAATTGTGTCTGTTGGGTGATCGGGCTGGACGTGGAAGATGTCGGGGCCGAAGAAGCCTTACCAGGCAGTAGTTTTTTAGGACCCATCATGAGACTCAGAGATAGTTATGTGTCTATGCAAAGAAATGGCATCTGTAAAGAAGCACAGCCGGGAGAGATCACAAGGCAGGCAAACCCAGAAGAGAATGTTAATCTTCCAATGCAGCTCCAGGTAAAATGGCTAAATCAAAATATTCCAAATCCAAGGAAAATGTGTAATAGGAGAGGCTCCTAGAGATCCCTGGGGTGGAATCTAGTTCAGAGCCAGAAAATCTTCCAAAAGAGGAATCTCATTCTTAGAGGCAAAGAAGAAGGAGGAAGTTGGCCATCTTCGCTCTGCCTTCATAGGAGGTCAGAAAACAACAAGTCCAAAGTTCCCATAAATAGTTTAAAGAAAGATCAGTTCAACCATCCTTTCTCTCGCAATTGTGGTAAAAAGTCATTCTCCCATTGCTTAGGGGAAGTAAGAGTAAGTTTTTAGTTCTCTCTCTCTCCTATGAGAGGGAGAGATTTTTCAAGTGCCGCTTTTCCGAGGGGGGTGGAAATCCCCCCCCCAATCTTAACTCTTCCAGAGATTGAACACATTTTTAACAAGACTGCAGTTCATCAATTGAGTAGATTAGTAGAAGACTTGGGGAGACTTCCCACCTCACCACACTTCAGCTGTAGCCTTCAGATTGATTATTTCCTTCCAGGCTCCACTCGGCGAAGACACGCGGTGACATGCAGCACTGCCACGCACCCCCCACGCTTCCTGGCTCCTGGGGTGAAGCTGGAGACCCCCCCCCCCGCGGCCGCTGCCGATCCAGGGGGTCCCAGCAAGCCGCCCTATGGCAGAGTGCCCCTCCAAGGCACCCTGTGCTCCCAAAGGGAGCCCACCGAAAAGGCGAGCAGCGGATGTGCACATCCGTCGCCTTCGGGGACCGGAAGTCATCCTCCCTAGTATGATTTATGTTGATTGCTTATTTGGTATTCTATGACTATCATTAAGTGTTGTATCTTATGATTTATGATTAATGTATCTTTATGATGATTATAATCATGTTTTATCACTTGTTGCTTATATATGTACTGAGACCTATGCACCACAGACAAATTCCCTATGTGTCCAATCACCCTTGGCTAATAAAGAATTCTATTCTATTCTATTCTGTCATGTTTTGTTCTGTTCTTTTTTATTAACTTTATGAGTCAATACTTTTCATGACTTTTTGCTGAGTGCTTTAATAGACAGTAATATTTTTTCATACATCCCTTTAGTACACAAGACCTTGTCTGATCTTATATTTAAGTCATATTCACATTTTTTTAAAATTGCATGCTGGTGTAAAAATGGAGTATCATTTAGGTGAGAAAATACATAAAGTATTGTTCACATACTCAAGTTGTGTATTTTAATAATATTCATGATAAGTGAACAAGCGGCAATGCTGTTACATCCATTTTATTCATATCAATAATGTTCAAGTTGGTATCAACATGATTTTCTTTCTCTAAAGAGAATTAAAAGTATATTTCTTTATGCAACCCAGGATGTAATAGCATGACAAAAGCCCATTGAACAGTTAAAACAGTTTACTAACAATGACACATCAAATTTTATAGGGCTTCAGATGGGTTTTAGCACTGCAGACTCACTTCACATTTTCAACAAACATTAACTAGTAACTATCATCTTTCTTGTTTAATTGATACCAGATGTAATGAAAATCAGGAAGCCCATTTAAACTCAGCAGCAGGAGACATTGCTCAGAAAACATACTATTTCCACATTGTAAATCTAAACCAGGACTTTGACAGAATTGCTTGGTTAAATAACATAAACAAATCTGAATAGTAATCAGGAATTCGCCTAAAAATATCAGTTTTCTGGGGCAGCCTATTCAAGTTTTCAATTCATCTCAGTAAGTCAAAATCCAGGACAATGATCTGTTCATGACAGTGAAATGTGTAGAAAGCCTCTTATTATCTAGATTAGAATTATTGTCTCAGGAGAAAACAAGAAGATAGGTCTCTTATATTGAATGAGTCAAGTTGGATGGATTCATGGTTGCCATGAACTCTTGGGAGGCAGTTTAACTAGACTGGCTGAAACTAACTTGGGTGGGTAGAAGGGTGCATAAATTTAAAAAATCCAAATATTGTTGGCCAGGAATCTAATGTTTCTATTGAAAGTCTTGAGGGAGTATATGTGCCAATGTCACCATTGCTTCCACAGGCCTTCAAGATCGTGGAAAGTTCCTTGGGAAATACCCAAAGTCCCTGAGATAACACCCAATGTCCTTAGAGGACCTCCAAGGGCAGTGGGTGGCTATTTCTGCACTTTATCTTATCTAGAGTATGCCAGCTTGTCTGGATGGAGTGTACCAATGCTTCTGGGTGGAGAACTAGACAATGTAGTATACCTATAAATATGAGTGTCAAAGTGTGTTCAGGGTTCTCCCTTGCTAAGGAAGGCCTGTCTTTATTCAGCTGTATAAACATGTGAAAAGCTTATTGAGGTGAAAACCTGGTCTCTGTTTTTCTTCTTTATACAAGATACACCTGAAACTGGCAAAACAATATAAAGATTGTAATTTCTCATTGCTGTGATTTTTCTTATCCTCTGAATGGGATGGGACACAGTGGCTACTTCTGAATCAGTGTCAGACTACTGTTTCCAGTAGTCATTTATGATGAAGTATTGAGGCATTGCCATTCTGGTG
The DNA here is from genome assembly GCF_964273705.1 of Natrix helvetica. Taxonomy (NCBI): domain Eukaryota; kingdom Metazoa; phylum Chordata; class Lepidosauria; order Squamata; family Natricidae; genus Natrix; species Natrix helvetica. Next base: position 96,435,000 of record NC_138548.1, on the reverse strand, counting down.
GTTCTTACAACTCACTCTGATGTCATCTAACAGTAAGCATAAATTCGCAGTGTGTGATTGTACAGTGGGGCAAAAAAGTATTTAGTCAGCCACCAATTGTGCAAGTTCTCCCACTTAAAAAGATGAGAGAGGCCTGTAATTGGCATCATAGGTAGACCTCAACTATGAGAGACAAAATGAGAAAACAAATCCAGACAATCACATTGGCTGATTTGGAAAGAATTTATTTGCAAATTATGGTGGAAAATAAGTATTTGGTCACCTACAAACAAGCAAGATTTCTGGCTCTCACAGACCTGTACCTTCTTCTTTAAGAGGCTCCTCTGTCCTGCACTCATTACCTGTATCAATGGCACCTGTTTGAACTTGTTATCAGTATAAAAGACACATGTTCACAACCTCAAACAGTCACAGTCTGTTCTGCCAGATTGTTAGGAATGTTTGAATTGTTGCATTACACTATGGAAGGAGCAAATGTAAAGAAATGTAAGGAAACATTGGGAAACAATACTATGCTTAAATGCACTGTTTATTATATTTCTTCTCTATGATATTTATGGCTGTTGTTGATTTTATAATAAGAGCAATAGCACTTAGACTTATATACTGCTCCATAGTGTTTTTTATTTTATATAAAATATAAATGTTATAAAAATATGTCTAATTTTCAGCTTGGTCAAACAAACCAACATTGTACTCCTTCCTTTTGCTTCTAGCAATCCTGATCTTTAATTTATTTGAACATTGTTGTAGGATTTGATCTCTTTTCGACTCCTCCTTTTTCCATTGGAAAGCTAGTTTGAGTCTTTAGCAAGCCTCTTTTGTAGATCCAGTAAGGAATCATTCTTTTGGCTTATAATTTGTGCTTCCACTTTAACTGTCATCTCTGTTTTATAATCCAGATTTTTTATATTTTTCATGCATGAGATTAAATGTATTTCAACTCTTTATCCTGCAGATCCTCCAAGATATTGTCATACCAAGCTTCAAGATGTGAGTGGATCAAATCCCACCAGGTGCTGTACTTACTGATTCAACAGCCATGAATCCAACATTCACACTATCTCAGCTGGCACTGAAACTTCTTTATCCCACACAGGTGGAAGAAAACTAGTAAGGAGAAAAGTTCCTATGTGTTACACATTGCATGTCCTCTAAAACAGTTTTACTATAGCCACCTTGAGTTTAAATAATCTTATTAGAATTATTGTAAATTATCTGGCTGTATTGTATGGTAGGCATAAAATGGATTGTAAAAATCCAGTTTTACAATCCATTCTACCATGAAACAATCTTTTGATGTGAGAGAAAAACTAGTCTGCAAATATTAAGAGAAATAGGATGACTTTGATCAATCTTTGAAGTTGATTATGATGAGGGAAGGGATATCAATCACTCTGTAATAAAAACAGGAAACTCAAAGGTGTGACAGTGAATCAATATGCACAAAGTGCTGGTTGAAACAGATTTGACTCTTTTGTCTCTCCTGAGTCTTCGTTAAAATGCTTTAGGGTGTATTTTGAGCTACGTGAACAAATTTGTCCTTCCTTCATGGGGCTATTTTGCATTTCTGTAACTAGTGCTTCATAAAGATTTGCAAAATTTTCCTTATCCCACAGGAGTCCTGCATTCTTACTAATATTTTTCTAAATCCTCTCAAATTTTTTTTTTAATGGAGTCCTCCAAATTAGATTGAAATGTAGCAGTTTGAATTGGAAGACAGATTTTTTAAAGTAGTTTTTTCATGGGACGTGGGTATATTTGAAAATTCAAATTAATAAAATAATAAAATACGTTTGAAATGTAGTTAGCGTCATTATTTTTTACTTCCAAACAGGTTATTTATTTATTTATTTATTAATCATTTTATATGCCGCACCCTCTCCACCAAGAGACTTGGGGCGGCGTACAATTTACTACATAATAAATAATGACAATGACAAGGAGGAGATATACAAAAAGCATTATACATACACAATAAATAAATAATCAATCAATTAAAACAGCAAAAAAACAATTAAAAACAATTAAAACACCCAGAGTCAAACCTAATTTAAAATTGTATCCAGAGGGATTAGAATAGCTATAATTCAAGCCAGGCCGGCTAGTCGGAACAGGTGGGTCTTGAGTTTCATGCGGAAGGAGCGGAGATCGGTTGTTGTCCTGATGTTGGGGGGGGAGGTCATTCCAGAGGGCTGGGCCCATCACAGAGAAGGCCCTGCCCCTCGGCGCCGCCCTCTGGCATTGCTTGGTGGACGGCACCCGGAGAAGTCCCTCCCTGTGAGAGCGAATTGTTCGCAGGGATGTATGGGGCAGGATACGATCCCGCAAATAGCTAGGTCCTGTGCCATGGAGCGCTTTAAAGATAGTAATCAAAACCTTGAAATGCACCCGAAAGACTACAGGGAGCCAGTGCAGCTCGCGCAGGTTAGAGTGGTTAACAATATGCTACAGAAATAATGCATGGGGATATTGATTAATATAGATATAAATCTCTCACTTAAAACATTTATCTTTTTTGATAATCTAGTTAAATAATAAAGGCATATATAAAACACATTATACATAATACAATAAATAACAGAATAACAGAGTTAAAAGGGACATTGGAGATCTTCTAGTCCAGTGATGGTGAACCTTTTTTGGCTCACGTGCCATAAGTGGGGGAAGCGCAGGGGGGTAGTGTGCGGGCGTGCTGCACCCATAATGCAATGTGTGACACCCCCCCATGTGCATGCGTGCAGTACAGGCGCTTCCCTCCCACTTTTTGCATGCTTTTTTTGCCCTCCGCAGGCTCCAGAGGCTTTATAGGAGCCTGGGGAGGGCGAAAACAGCCTCCCCTGCCCCCCAGAAGCCCTCCGGAGGCTTGAGGGACCTTCAGGACTCTTCCCTGAAGCCTCCAGAGCAGTCAAAACAAACATCCGAGCAAACCTGAAGTGACTTCCGGTTTGCTCGGAGGGTCGTTTTGAGTGCTCCAAAGGCTTGAGGGACCTCCAGGACGCTTCCCTGAAGCCTCCAGAGCAGTCAAAACAAACCTCTGAGCAAACCGGAAGTGACTTCCAGTTTGCTCGGAGGGTCATTTTGAGTACTCCGAAGGCTTGATGGACCTTCAGGACGCTTCCCTGAAGCCTCCGGAGCAGTCAAAACTAACCTCCAAGCAAACTGGAAGTGACTTCCGGTTTGCTCGGAGGGTCGTTTTGAGCGCTCCAAAGGCTTGAGGGACCTTCAGGACGCTTCCCTGAAGCCTCCAGAGCAGTCAAAACAAACCTCTGAGCAAACCGGAAGTGACTTCCAGTTTGCTCGGAGGGTCATTTTGAGTACTCCGAAGGCTTGATGGACCTTCAGGACGCTTCCCTGAAGCCTCCGGAGCAGTCAAAACTAACCTCCAAGCAAACTGGAAGTTACTTCCGGTTTGCTCGGAGGGTCATTTTGAGTGTTCCGAAGGCTTGAGGGACCTTCAGGACTCTTTCCTGAAGCCTCCGGAGCAGTCAAAACGACCCTCGGAGCAAACCGGAAGTCCATTCCCGAACTTCCGGTTTGCTCATGAAGCCTCCGGAAGGCCTCTGGGGGGGGGGGACGCGGGAGGCTCTTTTTGCCCTCCCCAGGCTCCTATAAAGACTCTGGAGCCTGGGGAAGGTGAAAAATGGCTTTAGAAAAGGGTGAACTCAGCTGTTCAGCGCCTCGCATGCCCTGACAAATGGCTCTGCGTGCCACCTGTGGCATGTGTGCCATAGGTTCGCCATCACTGTTCTAGTCCAACTCTTTGCTCAAGCAGAAGTTCCTATACCAGTGGTTGGTGAACTTGTTCAGCACTGAGTGCCAAAACCAGAATGTATATGAGTATGTGCCAGAAACCCGAAGAGTAGCTGCTCTTCTGGGTTCCAGAGCATGCAGGCGCATTGGCCAATTGATCTTCGCACATGCAGGAGTGCCGGAAACCAGAAGAGCAACTTCCCAGGGTGCATACGCATGCCAGCCAGCTGTTCTTCCAGTTTCTGTTGCTCCGTATGTGCAAAGAGCAGCTGGCTGGCACACATGTGCACACTGGAACCCATAAGAGCAGCTGGCAACAGTGCCCGCACCCAGAGAGAGGGCTCTGCATGCCACCTCTGGCACATATGCCATAGGTTTGCCATCATGGTCCTATACCATTCCAGATAAACGGCTATCCAATGTCTTCTTGAAAACTCCAGTGAAAATGTTTATAAACAGTTTTAAATACTATTTCCCATGTAATTCAGCCTTTCATTCATTCCTTACAGTTTCCATCCTAGTCATCCTTTCTCCTTTCCTCCCCATCCCTCCTTTTTTTAAAAAAAAAAAACTTTTCAGAATAGCCAGTTACAAATAATTTTTTTAAAGGGTCTTCATTGATATAATAATTTTGTACCACATTGCTTTTATTGTAATTGTTATCATCTGGGAATTATCTCAATAATTCATTCTTTTTTTTACAATTGACTAATTGTTTATGTCTTTGTGATGCATTGTCTCAGTTAGTGCCATATATTGTATGTAGACGTTCTTGTCTATGTAAATCATTCTGGAATTAAGCTTCTTAAAGACTGAGTTGGAAGAAGATCAAATACTATTAGATGCTTTCATTTTTGTTCATATAGATCCCATAGAAAGTTTTGTACAAATAAGTATTTCAACGTTTTCTTTGACATACAATGAAGATAAAAAAAGCACCTTCATTGTTCAGTGGTGAACAATTTAAAATGGTAGTTTATTTCTTAAAAAATTTAAAAATGCACAACTTATGTGGCTGATACAAAGGATTAGTTAAAAAGTTAACTCTGTCTGCTGGTTCTGATCTTTAATTTCCTTTCTTGTGATGAAATATTTAAACCTCAATGAAGTACATTTCATATCATAGCTTATTTCCAGATATGAAACTTCCTTTGTATTTAAAATAATTTTCTTTTTCTTTTTACTTTTCTTTTTTCTTTTTTCGTTTCTTTTCCTTTTCTTTCTTTCTTTCTTTTTTTTTGGTGGTACCTTACATATTGATGCTGCCTCCTATATTGGTCATTTTCTCCTTTGTGTTCATATTGAGTCATTTTGACCATATCTAGCAATGTGAGAAACTTTCTTTTTATTTCCCACACCAAACTCAAATATTCAACTTTCTTTACAAACGTTTCAGACCACAACTCCATGAAGAGAGCAGTAATTTGTACACATCCAGATTTTTATGTTGCCATAGTGAATTAATTAAGCCTTGCTTAATTGTCATGGGAAAGTAATCTGTTCATGAGAGTGCTCTAATCCACAAAAATGATATGGTTTACTAATCAAAGGAGGGATAGATATAACCTCAAACAGATTCAATATTTTTTGGGACTACATTACTCCTCTCTCCAAATAAATAATGTAAACAATCTACCAGAGATTGTATTCTATTTATCTCCAAGACTGAAACAATGTAACCTAGAAAGACTATATGAAAATGGGCCTTCCTGGAGGACTGAAAAGGATTAAACAGAAATGCAGACTAAATAAGTTTTTAGTCAAGTCTTTTCCAGTGTTGCTAAATCTTGATTGCCTCCCAGTGAGAAAAAATAAATAAATGTTGAAACTGTGAAATAATTCATCCCTTGATCATTTTGAAGACCTGAAAAGGAAGGAAGGAAGGAAGGAGGGAGGGAGGGAGGGAAGGAAGGAAGGAAGGAAAAAGAAGGGACGGAGAAAGTCCTTTTTTGCTAAAGTCATAAGAACTTTATAAAATATTGCCTATTGTTACTTAAATCACACTCAAAAACAAGAGTAATTTTTCATTTCTAATGTAAAGCAATTACATCAATGGTGAAGTCTGACAAATAAATTAGAGAAGGTTATAGCCAAGCCATAATAATAAGAAATTGAGCAATGATCATTGAGTAATTTTCATTTGCTGAATGTGCATCGCTGTATAAATATGGCCCTTCAATATCAATTAAAAATACTTGCTCTTTTAGTGAGTATCTCATTAAAATTTAATCTTGAACTTTCTGGCAATTTCTTCCATGATTTTGACACATATTCTTTACAAGAAATCAAAAATGGAAATAAAAATAATAATAAATTAATAAAGCATATACTGACCTACAGAATGACTGAATATAGTGTATATATGAGATAAATATTCACTTCAAAAATTCAAAATTATGACAGCATTCACATTACTATTTTATTATGAATTTACTTGCATTTCTAAGCAAGTGATTTTGGTGACTAATGAAAATAGCCTAGGCTATTTTGTAATACATTATTTCAAACAGTTATCATAACATCATGCATTTTTAGACACATATAAATCGAAACATACAAAATACATATTGATCTTTTTTATTTGACAAGGATTTCTATGAATAGCATTTAATTCCGAAACTGACTGTTGAAGTTGACTGTTAAAAACTGTGTCACTTTGTACATTTATAAAAATTTCAATTCTTCAGATCACAAATATTATGTTCATCTCACATTGCAAGGAACAAAGGGAGGAAAAATTTGTATCTGAAATATGGAGATGTTTTATAAAAAGTTTTGGAAAAATCTTTTTATTGGTAGGGTATTATCTATTCTTTTTCCTCGTTTTTCCTCCACTGTAGCTAAGAAAAGTAAGTTACTTTCTCATCATTTTTTCTTAAATGTATAATCATTTTAGGGAAATATGAGATGTGGGGGAGGAGGTAAGTAGTCAAAGTAATAGAAAATGACAAATAAGATTACTGTCATAAAATGACACTTATTTTGGAGAAGTCTAAAGCTTTATTTATAAAATTATAAAAGCATTGCTATGCAAGAAAAAAGCATTTTGATATCTATAGATTTCTTTGGAATCATTTTTATTTTATTTTAAGACTTTAATAGTTTTTACTTTACCCAATATGTGTGTTTCCATCCTTGGAAGATTTCATGATCCAAAAACTTCTCAAATGGGTATCTTTAAAGATATTTGTGGAAATTGCATTTAGAATAAGAGCTCACATACCGAGGAGAGATTTATATTTTAAAATTCTACTTCATAGAATAAGAATAAAAGACTGATTTCAATAAAAAAAGTTAGTGAGTAATTTATAGTTTGATAAATTAAGAGAAAGTTTACTAAACATGTGCTGGGAAATAGAAAGCGTGCAGAGAAGAGAAACAAAGATGATTAGGGGACTGGAGGCTAAAACATTTAAAGAACGGTTGCTGAAATTGGGTATGACTAGTTTGATGAAAAGAAGGACTAGGGGAGACATGACAGTAGTGTTCCAATATCTCAGGGGCTGCCACAAAGAAGCGGGGGTCAAGCTATTCTCCAAAGCACCTGAGGGCAGGACAAGAAGCAATGGATATAGGCTAATCAAGGAGAGAAGCAACCTAGAACTAAGGATAAATTTCCTGACAGTTAGAACAATTAATCAGTGGAACAACTTGCCTCCAGAAGTTGTAAATGCTCCAACACTGGAAGTTTTTAAGAAGAGATTGGATAGCCATTTGTCTGAAATGCTATAGGGTTTCTTGCCTAAGCAGGGGATTTGACTAGAATACCTCCATGGTCCCTTCCAACTCTGTTATTCTATTCTATTCTAACTGGTAAAAATGGTTTTGCGCCGTTGTATTCCAATTTTATTTTCAATTCCATAGAAAATTGTAGGACTACAGTAGTGGATATGTATAATACAGTAATATTTAGTGAACTACATACCCTTAATTTCCATAGCTCATGCCTATGCAGTTATTAAATTGATTGTTTTCACCAGTGCCATCTTATATAAAGTTGTAAAAGAATCTGATTGTATTTTATTTATTTATTTATTTATTTTATCAGACTTATTAGTCGCCCCCTCTCCCCACAGGGACTCGGGGCAACGTACACAAGCAACGGTCTACGGACTACAAAGGAGGAGGTAAAAATAAATAAATACAATAATCAGAGAAGTTAAAACCCCAATAAGAATAAAAGTTTAAAAGCTAACATTGACAATTAAAATTAACCAAGGGGTGGAACAGTTGTCGAGATTATGCCAGGCCGGCTAGCCAAAACAGGTGGGTCTTCAGTTTACTGCGGAAGGAGCGGAGATCGGTTGTTGTCCTGATGTCTGGGGGGAGGTCGTTCCAAAGGGTGGGACCCGCCACAGAGAAGGACCTACTCCTGGGCACCGCCCTCTGACAGTCTCTAGAGGACGGCACCCGGAGAAGGCCCTCTCTGTGTGAGCGAATGGGCCACAGGGATGTATGGGGCAGGACACGATCCCGCAGATAACTAGGCCCTATGCCATGGAGCGCTTTAAAGATGGTGACTAACACCTTGAAGCGCACCCAGTAGGCCACAGGAAGCCAGTGCAGCTCGCGCAGGAGAGGTGTTATATGGGAGAACCTCGATCTCCCCATGATTACCCGCGCGGCTGCATTCTGGACCAACTGCAGTCTCCGGGTGCACCTCAAGGGGAGCCCCATGTAGAGAGCATTACAGTAGTCCAGGCGAGACGTCACCAGCGCGTGAGTGACTGTGCGCAGGGCCCCCAGGTCCAAAAGGGGATGCAATTGGTGCACCAGGCGAACCTGGTGGAACGTCCCCCTCGCCACGGATGCCACATGATCTTCTATAGTCAGCCGGGCATCAAGGAGGACGCCCAAATTGCGTGCCCGTTCCACCGGGGCTAATTGTTCATCCCCAATGGCCAGCGATGGAATGTGCTGGTTGTATCGGGGAGCCGGGAGCCACAGCCACTCTGTCTTGGAGGGGTTGAGCCTGAGCCTGTTGTCACCCATCCAGACCCGCACGGCTTCCAGACAACGGGACATCCCTTCAACGGTCTCGTTGGGGTGGTTTGGGGTGGAAATGTACAGCTGGGTATCATCAGCGTACAGGTGGTATCCCACCCCAAAACCACGGATGATCTCGCCCAGCGGTTTCATATATGTGTTGAACAGGAGAGGTGAGAGGATCGACCCCTGAGGGACCCCACAAGTAAGGGGCCTCGGGGTCGACCTCTGCTCCCCTGCCAACACACATTGCGTCTGGCCAGAGAGGTAGGAGCGGAACCACCGCAATACGGTGCCTCCGATCCCCAACCCCTCCAGACGGCACAATAGGATACCATGGTCGATGGTATCGAAAGCCGCCGAGAGATCTAATAGGACAAGGATGGAGGAACAACCCCCATCCTTTGCCCACCAACGCGACCAAGGCCGTCTCAGTACTGTGACCGGGCCGGAAGCCGGACTGGCGCGGGTCTAGATAATCATCTTCCTCCAGGTGACGCGGGAACTGTTGAGCCACCACACTCTCAACAACCTTCGCTAGAAAAGGAAGGTTGGAGACAGGACGATAATTTGCTAGCTCCTCTGGGTCCAGGGAAGGCTTCTTGAGCAGGGGTCTCACCACCGCCTCTTTCAAGGCGGTTGGTAAAAGGCCCTCACCCAACGAAGCATTCACCAGCCCCAGTAGCCAGCCTCATGTACCCTCCCAGGAAGCCAGTACCAACCAGGAGGGACACGGGTCCAATAAACATGTGGTGGCTCGCAGTCGCCCGCGCAACCTGTCCAAATCTTCGGTGACAACAGGGTCAAACTCCTCCCAGCATGGAATCTCAAGACTAGCCTCGGACGCCCCCTCTGGAACACTGCGGTGGGTCCACTCCCTCCGGATCCGATCAATTTTATCCTGCAGGTATTCCCCAAACTCCTCTGCCCTGGCCTGCAATGGGGGATCCCGCTGTCCCTGCGACAGCATGGAGCGGATCACCTGAAACAGGGCGGCAGGGCGGTTCTCTGCGGACGCTATAAGGGTGGCACAATACTGACGCTTGGCCACCCTTATTGCCACAAGGTAGGTCCTTAAGTAGGCTCTTACCTGGGTTCGATCGGATTCGGAGCGGGAGGATCTCCACTTGCTCTCTAGGCGTCTCCTATGGCATTTCATCGCCCTTAGCTCCCCATTAAACCAGGGGGCCCGGGTCGATCGTTGCCATCGGAGAGGCCGCAAAAGCGCAACCCGGTCCAAGGCTCCGGCGGCCGCACTATTCCACGCGGCCACCAGGTCCTCTGCCCGGGAGCGGGACAGGTCTGCAGGAGGTGGCCCAAGCTCCGCCTGGAACCTATCTGGTTCCATCAGACGCCTGGGGCGGAACCATCTGGGACAATCTGGTTCTGCCTCCCCGCAGCGGGGAGTAGCGCCAGGGAAGTCCAGTTGGAGAAGTGAGTGATCTGACCATGACAGGGGCGTGATGACTAAATTTCCTATACCCAGATCACTCGTCCACTGGTCGGAGACAAACACAAGATCCAGTATGTGGCCTCTTTCGTATGTGGGGTCCCGAACTACTTGAGTCAGATCCATGGCTGTCATGGAAGCCATGAATTCCCGGGCTACCTCAGATGCCTCTCCCGTCGACGGCAGGTTGAAGTCCCCCATCACTAGTAGCTTGGGGGTCTCAACCGCCATCTCCGCAATCAGCTCGAGGAGTCCGGGCAGGGCCGTTGATGTATGGCGGGGAGCCAGGTATACTATCAACAGACCCAACTGTCTCCCTGGGCCCCATTTCACGCCCAGAGACTCACAACCGGATGTCTGCGACACAGTGAATTCTCTCGGAGTCAAATCTTCCCGGATGATTATCGCTACCCCACCGCCCCTACCCTGGGCCCGTGGCTGATGGAACACCCGGTAACCTGGAGGGCACATTTCACCGAGGGGCAACCCCCCCTCCGGGCCCAACCAGGTTTCCGTTATTCCTGCGAGGTCCGGCTCCCCCTCTGAGATCAAGTCCCTGATGAGGGGGGCCTTATTAACCACGGACCTCGCATTACATAACATCAGCCTAAGGCCCTGGCTCTGCCGATCCTGTCCACCTAGACTGCGGGGGTTGGTACAAGCGACCGGGCATGTCCAACAGCCCCGGTCTCCCAACCTATTTTAAGCAATAGACACAATATTTATTGTTTTACATAATTTATTTCACACATTGAATTATTTTATTAATCTTTTTTTAAACAAAAAGATTTAAAATAAATCTGTATCATAATCAGCATCACCTTCACCTTCACCTCTTCCATCACCAGCCCTTGTACTTCCTTATGCATGATAGCTTTTGGGTCCATTTGGTTTCAGCAGAAAATGGATAGTTGGTTTACTTTCTATGCTATCAGCCCCTTTCACTTACATTCTGTTGATATATGTCAAATTATTTTAACAGTTTTTTTAAAATCTTTGCATATAAATACTTTTTAAATGTCAGAGTTTTCCAACACTAATTACTTTGTTAATGTCATGCCTGGATTTGCATACTCTTCTGCTGAAATGTTCATGAGAAAGGCTGTAGGGTTAGATCAGCCTTCAAAGGTTGGATTATGTCTGTTGTTTGGGAATAGGTGAAAGAGGTAGAAAGAGAAAGAAAATAAAACTGGCATCAGAAAGGAAGGAGAAAAGTTTTGATGCTTAGAAAATGAGAGGTATTTTGTGCATGCAATGCATTGACTCCAGAATGTATCTATAAACATTCTATAAACAGAATAGTCCGATGTGAAATTTTGTAAAGCGCTGGTGGTAATATATTTTTTTCTGTCTCAAACCATTAAGCAGAATATTGTTGCTTTGTCTATAAACTTAGTAGCTTAAATATAAACCACGTAGTATTACAGTTCTTCACCACACCATTTTAGGAGTTTCCATGGTAACGATAACAACCGAATTGTTGCAGCATAAATAGAAATCAGACAGCGTTTCCTATTATTATGTAGCAATTGTCTTAGTAGGAAGAGAAGAAAAAAAGAGGTTTCTTTAAAGGACACAATCCACTTATTTATCAAAAAATCCTTACTCTTTAGAGAATAAGAACTGTAATCCTCTTTCAGTCCTATTTATCCATATTTTGTGCCGTCTCTGTAACTTAGCTCAGTCCATGAAATGAAATTCAAAAGCAGATCTGAATACTACACTCCTTTATTTTATTCTCTTATACATGCTTTCATTTTCTTTATTGGGCACTCATGATGAATAGAGTTTTTACAACCAGAAAAGTAATGAAGTTAGCAATAACAGAGAATAGTTGTAACTCAGGATTGAAAGGAAGGATCCTTGGTGCTCTCTGACCTTGGTTGTTCTCTTGCAAACATTCATTACCAAACTAGGTAGCATGGTCAGTGCTATGTGCTATAGCTCTTGGATGTTACCTTGCTTGGGCAATGAAATATCTGCAAGAAAATAACCAAATTCAGAGAGCACCAAGGACCTTTCAAATTATGAAGTTGGATCACCAGGTATCTTTTGCCACAGGCCCTAAGTGTTTGCTTAGGAGTACCTATAAAAAAGTTATTTACAGAAAATATATTCATACATTTATTTATGTATATCCCACTTTTATTATTTTTACAAGTAATTTAAGGTGGCAAGTCTATCCGATACACCTTCATTTTCCTATTTTCCCCACAAAAACCCTATCAGATGAATAGGACTGAGGGAAGAGTGGCTGAAAAGTTAAAGAAAATGCAAATTTTGTGATTTTTAACTTGTTTCAGTGTGGTAAACATATAAAAAAAAGTTACAATCTCAATCTGTTGCTTTAAATTAGATAGAAACCAAATGGAATCTTCTCTTTCATTAAAATAGTCAGATTTTGCCATCTCCATCTATTTCTGTCTGTCTGTCTCTCTCTCTCTCTCTCGCTCTTTCTCTCTCTCACACACACACAGACACACACAGAGACACACATACACCAAGAGAAACTTTAGGTAGAATTGGTCACAATATAATTCAAAATTATATTTTGAATATAAAATGATCCATTCATGGAATGAATACAAGTTGGGCCAACGCATAGGCTATGAAAACAGAATCTTACTGCATTCTGAATTTCATGGTGTTACTCTATATTTATTTGTGACTTTTCATTTTCTCATTTTATTTGAAGAAATCATATCTCTCATCTCGGAGGCAATATTTAGCTACTGTACAAAGGATTGGATCATGAAATCAACCATGTTTTACTCACCTACCTCAAAGTTAGTAGCAAAATGGGAATAGTATGTATTATTAGCACATAGTAATAACTGAGCCGCCAGGAATATTTTTATAAATCACAGGAGAAGCAGAAATTATGTTCCATTGAGAAATTACTTTTTGATATAACATAAATAAATAATTCAGTTGCTCTATATCTAATTTGACACAACAAGAATTTTGAGATATTGTTGAAATATTCTTTACAGAAAAGATAGCAATTGCCTGGAATTATTTTGTTCATTTCTATAAAATATCATACAATAGCAATCAAAACAACAGACATTAGAAATTATATTCTAGTATTCCAAAATGTAGCTTCAAAATAAAAAACATATACCAACACATATGAAATTTACATTTTAATGTAATGAAATAAATAAATAAATAAAGGCAACCGAAAAGAGTAGAGATAAGATGAAATCTGCAGTACATACAAAGGACAATTTGGTGCAAAATGTCCAATTAGAAGTTTATTGTAGGACAGCTTCTGTTCTGAAAGGAGAACGGAGGGACAGGACTGAGGCAACATGGATCAAATACAACTTATTTATTTAACACAGCGATAACAAGCTAACAGCAGCTCTGAACCGGCAACGAACACACCACCCGTTTGACAACTCTTTTATAAGCCAGCTGTCAAACAGACAGCCAATGGGATTTCTTTCTTTTCCCGCTTCTGCTGACACCATGGGCTTGCGGCATCACATCTTCAGAGCCCAGATACAACATCTTCAAATACAAAATAATGTCTAATCTTTATTTATTGTGATAAATAAAATGCCATCCCACTTATGCTGTGTAATCTATTATAAAGGCATGGTGGGATGAATGTCAATATATCAAGAGAAGTTGCCGAAAATTTGCTCCCAAACCCATGGGAAGCTGACATGAAGCCACTCTTTCACTGGAGGAAGCTACACAGAGTCTTTTAAAACCTTTATTTGTTTGCTTATTTATACAGCAGCAGTGGTGGCCTAGACACTTGCCTCCCACTTGGAAGGTTGAGAGTTCAATCCTATGTAGCAACAAATATTTCTCTCCTAGGGCTCAAAGAAAAAATATCTGCGGCGAACTTTGTGTGGCATCAGGAAGGGCAACTGGCCGGTAAAGCTCAGCTCCATCCAGTACTCCCTGACTCTACTCTGAATAATTAAGGAATTACAGGGTCATAAAAAGGGGAAAGTTTATTTGTTTATTTATTTATATTTAGAGGCTACACCATTCCAGAAAATTCTAGGTAAATTGCAATATAAACAATAAAATACAGAAAAAGAATCATGCATATACAGAAATATAACAAATATATCAACAATTAAAACAAACTAATGTGGGCTCAACAACCACCTTGTGGGAAAGTTAGGTGATAAAGGCAGAGAGTTATTATTTTGCTTATGCTCTATCTTCCCAGAAACACTCTAACTTTGTACTGTAGGAAGTTATCACCTAGCCCTCTCCCAGAAAAATGAAATATCCTAGGAAATATTGATAAGGCAGAATATTATATTTTCCTGGATGTGAAAAAGGGAGAAACACATTTTAAACACTAAATTCCTGCAGCTTCCTGCCCATCCCCACTTTGTCAATGGGCCATTAAGAAGGCCAAGCTAGTCCACTTTACATAATAAAGAGTTCTCCTCTTCAGCTGTGATGGGATTAAGGCAGGATAATAAGCCTTTACTCAACTGACCACATGGCATCTGAACTCAATCAAACCTGGATTCAAAACAGCCTAGAGGGTTGCCCTTGCACGGGCCCATGGGAGTCTGGCAACCAATCAGAATACATTTCTTACACAGGAACAGGAAACTGATAGGTGGGGCCGAACAGATTATAAAAATCCCTGCAAGCCCTTCTTCAGCCCTTCTCTTCCCTTCTCTTCTCTTCTCCACCAACATTGAAGCATGTGATCACTTTTCTGTTCAGGGCTCAAGCCATGTGGTCCTGTCCACCATTAAACCATCTTTCCAAGCAGCCTCCATGTCTCCAGTGTCTTTTTCCCCACTTGGAGCCGAACCCAGAAGGACATTTCTTCCAACAATTGGCGACCCACAGATGGGACTCCAAGCTAGCCTAACAAATCGATATGGCCCAGGTAAGCCTCCCATGCCGGCACAGACCCCATTGAGTCTGTGGGTGGACTTTATCTTGGCCTTAGCCATTTGGATCTAGGCTTTAAAGGGGTTTTGAGTTTGAGCTCAAAGGCTGCCTGGAAAGAAGGTGAGTACCTCTAAATTTTAATTCTCTAAAATTTAATTTTAAAGCATGGGAAATGTGTGTATGCCTGCCTGTGTGTGACTAGTTTGTGTGAAAATGGATGGAAAAGTGAATGGATTTTTTATTTTTTGTTGTTGCTGCTGTTTTTGTCCTGTGAGAGAAAAAAGCTAAAGCCCATAAGGAAGTTAGTGAGAAAAAGGGAGGTACGCATACCCGCTCCGACAGCACCCCTCCTGGGTCACTGTGCGGCTGGTCCTCCGGGTCTCTTTCCCCAAGACTTGAAACTGTAAGAAAAGTCCCTGCGTGAAAGGGCGCGAATCGAGAGAAGGTTCCCACGGTGAGGAACGCGTCAAAAGTCCCTCCGAAGGGCACCCCCAGAAAAGTCCCTCCGAAGGGCACCAATAAGACCCTCCGAAGGGCAAACAGAGAAAGTCCGTTCAAAAGGGCGCGAAAGGTCCTCTAAGGACGCGAAAGTAAAGTGGGGAAATACGAAGTGGCAAATCCGGCTAGGACGAAGTGAACCCACATCTAAACGGGATCATGGGAAGCGGTAGCTCGAGGGTAGCCACGGAAACCCCCCTAGGGGAGTTGTTGGGGGCCTGGGACGAAAAGCAAATGCCCGTCCTAGCCGGAATGAAGAAAAAAAAGAGCAGATTGTAGAAAATGGGCTTTGCTGAAAGATGATACAGGAAAAACTAATTTGGCTGAAAAGGTACTTAAAAGGAAATGGTGGGATTTCTTTTTTTTTTCCTCTTGTCTGTCTCTTTCTCTGTCTTCTATGTAACCACGTGGTTTTTGTTTCTTAAGATTTGTGCCTTCCCCAATTTAACTGAAATTCATGGTGGGAATGATTTTGTTTTTTCCCTCTTTGTCTGTGTGTGTGTATGTCTAAGTCTTTGTGCACCCTCAAGGTAATTGTAACTAAGATGTCTCCAATCCAAAAGACAAGAATTTTAAAGTGTTCAAAGAAAGAAAGGAGTAAAGTGGCAGAAATTGCCTTCGCTCAGTTTGTTGGGCCTAGAAAACTAACTGAAACTGGGAAGGGTCTTCACTTTGTGTCTGTTTTGGCCAGCAGAAACAGAGTAAATATATATATATATATATATATATATATATATATATATATATATATGTATGTATGTATGTATGTATGTATGTATGTATGTATGTATGTATGTATGTATGTATGTATATATATATATATATATATATTTTTTCCTTCCTTCCTTGCCTATACCTTAAAGTAACAACCCAGGAAATGTTTGCAAGAAAAGTTTCATCCTTGCATTTATTGTGTGACTAAATGATTTTACCTGTTCATTTCTTTCCTGGAGCATGTGAATCCATACCCCATTTCTCATCTGTGATATCCCCATAATATCTGTTTATCTGCTGAGTAACTGATGCTTTTATTTTTCAAACTCTGCCTGCAAGCTATCTACCCCCCCCACCCCTCCCTTACCTCTAATCCTCCAACAATGCCTTTTCTGTGGGGGAGGGAACCTTGTTCTCATGTCTTTCAGCCCTAGAAGATTGTACTCTTCAGGTGAGTATAGATTTTTTTCCCTTTTGGGGGGAGGAGGAGAGTGTTGCCTTGTGTGTGCATGTATGAAATGAAGAAAATTCCTACTAAAGGTTTGCCTTCAACCTGAGTAAAAACCCTCTGCACATTTTTCTGACCAACCTACTCTATTAGTCCTAAAGTAAAAACCTGGCCTCTAGAAGGCAGTTTTGATTTAGATTTTGTCAACAAATTTGCTAATTTTCTGGCCACCATCAGATGAATCAAGGGCCCCACCCAGATGCAAATGATGTGTTAATGAAAGTCTCCATACATCTTGGATCTTTAAAAATATGCCAGCATGTGCTGGGAGCGCCAACCTAGAACCCTGGCTGAATGCAAACAATGTGTGGACAAACATCTCTGTACATTGTTTCTATACATCTTGATATTTAAAAATGCCAGCGCGTGCTGGGATATCAAGATAGAATTTGGATCTTTAAAAATTAGCCAGCGTCCGCTGGCAGGTCCAAATTAGAAACGAACACCCCAGGGCAGAGACAGGCATTAACAATCTAGTGCGTGATCATTTCCAGACCTGGAGGGAAGTTGAGATCCTTTAATAATAGAAAATGGAGCTCATTGGCTTATGTACAGCTCCCTGAAGTAATTGTAATAACTGCCTTGCATGAAGAAAGAATGAAATGGGATTTTTGTATGTGAAATTAATGATTGCAGTGCAAATGTGAGTATGTTGATGGTAAAGTTGGTATGAATGTAGTTTGATTCCCTTTCATATAAAGAAACAGTAAGTTACAAGGTTGTTTAATGGTATGTGTGTGTATGCATGTGTGTTATCATTTCCAAACCTGAAGGGAGGGTGAGATCCTCTAATAAAAGAAAATGAAGCTTGGTGGCTTGTGAAAAAAAAAAAAAGCTTCCTGAAATACCTATGATTGTTTGGCATGAGCAAGCATGAAGGTCTGATTGCAGTATGAATGTGAGTATGTGTCCCCCATGCCCCAGGGAGTGATAAGTGAATGGATCCAGAGATCCACGTGATTGCCTGTGTGAATCCCCCCCCCCCCCCAATCTTCCTTCTGGGTCATTCTTTGGAGGGAAGTAGGAAAGGCGGGGAGAATGAGTGTCTGCTCATTTTTACCATGAGTGTGTGTATGAAACGCCCCAGTGATACCTGTGAATGCCTCTGGGCATCCCCCCCTCCTTCTTTCCCTCCTTCCTTTTGGGTCATTAAAGGCTGAAATTTTTTCTCCTCACTTTAACCACTTTCCCCCCCCCCTCTCTTCTGAGAAATTTGGAGTAAATGGGTGATCTGCTCCACTTACCTTTCACTATTGTGATCTTTTATCTGCATATAAAATTATGCAGTTACATTTCTTTGCTCTGAATACAATTTTGATTTTTTTTTCTTCTGGAAATTTTTGAGGTTTAAAATGCTTAATTAAACCTATAAAAAGGAATGATTTTGAGATATTTTGCTTACATTTGTAAATGTTTTAACATACTTAATGAGAATTTGCTTCCATCTGAATGGAATTTGATATTTTGGAGTGTTGACTCAAAGTACCTTTTTTTAATTGCAATTTTTTAAAAGCTGTTTTTCTTCCCTCCCTCTTTTACACCTGAGTGCATTTTTAAATGTTTATGAGTCAAGGTGCTCTACCCTATGACATTTTGTTTGTTTGTTTGTCTGCAACACAAGTTGTTGTCCCTCTTGGAAATTTACTCATCTTACTGCAAAAGTGTTTCAATCATACAGGCAGTGGGAATGCCATGTTCCATGAAATTTACCTCGTCTGCCTCCTGAAATAATGTTTGGATTTCCACACTTGGACAGAATGGAAACAAAGGACTGCTAGCTCAAACCATAACTCTCCAATTTGCTGCTGGTGATTGCCTCCTGATAAAACCTGACATGAGGGAAAAAAACTTAGCCAAACCTGGGACAGACTACCAAGACTGACTGACCACTCTTACCAGCCTTACCACCAAACCAAGCATGCCACCCTAGCAGACATGAAAGAACCCTGAAGGAGATGAAGAAGTAAAGACCAAAAGACTCTTTTCAATTCCCAGAAGACAGCTGAAAAGATTATGGGGAGGGTGGAATTTGATAAAGTTTTCTTTCTCTGTTTCATTCACAGAAATTTATTATGCTTTCTTCCTTGCCTCATTTATATTGTAATCAGTTTGATGTACTCATGTAAGAATTGTATTTGAGAATGGCTAGCACAGCAAGATCTGAACACCTTAGATTTCTGGCTGGTGGGAGGGAAATTTTCTCCAAAATATCTGTATTTTCTGTATTTTGAAGCAGACACACACACACACACACACACACACACACACACACACACAAAAGAGAGAGAGAGGGAGAGGGGGGGGCTCCATTCAGAAACTATCTCCTCCACAAAGCTTTTCTTAGGTTGACTTTTTTCCCCTGGGAAAAAAAAAAGCCTAAGCAGTGATATCTCCCTTTTAATCCCATGGGGGAGGGTCAGTTCCCCTCAGGCAATTCCCCACTTGAAGAGTAGCAGAAAGGATCTTCAAAACTCAAACCCTGACAGTGACTCCCCCCCCCCCCAAAAAATGATGTTGCCCAGTAAAGCAGGACATGTTGCACTGGTGGTCTCAGGAGGAGGAATCCCAGGGCTCATTGTGTGTAGTTTTAAAAATACTAAATAGTCTGGATTGCACACTAGCTAATCTCAATTTGGCCTCACTAAAATAAGAGCTAGGGCAGATTAAAGAACCATCCCCTGAAAATGGGTAGCCTGTACTTCTTTAAAAGGCAGAACCATGGCTGTGAAGGATTTTTGGGATTTGTGGCTGCTTGTAACCTGTCTGGAAGCTCACAGAAAGTGATATCAAACATCTGAAAATAATTGGCATGGTAAATTGGATATTGTAAATTTCTTTCCAGAAATTGTGCCCTGGTTGCTAAGACCTTCATGGTTGAAAGCTCTCTGGGAGCCACTGAAGGGATCCTTCTGCTGTCTCTTTCAATGCTTTTCCATCAGAAAAATTAAGTTTCCCTGATCTGACCAATTTTATCTTTTGTCAAAAACATGTGCGTTCCACTCACATTTTTTTGAAAAAAAAAAAGGAGGGATTGTAGGAAGTTATCACCTAGCCCTCTCCCAGAAAAATGAAATATCCTAGGAAATATTGATAAGGCAGAATATTATATTTTCCTGGATGTGAAAAAGGGAGAAACACATTTTAAACACTAAATTCCTGCAGCTTCCTGCCCATCCCCACTTTGTCAATGGGCCATTAAGAAGGCCAAGCTAGTCCACTTTACATAATAAAGAGTTCTCCTCTTCAGCTGTGATGGGATTAAGGCAGGATAATAAGCCTTTACTCAACTGACCACATGGCATCTGAACTCAATCAAACCTGGATTCAAAACAGCCTAGAGGGTTGCCCTTGCACGGGCCCATGGGAGTCTGGCAACCAATCAGAATACATTTCTTACACAGGAACAGGAAACAGATAGGTGGGGCCGAACAGATTATAAAAATCCCTGCAAGCCCTTCTTCAGCCCTTCTCTTCCCTTCTCTTCTCTTCTCCACCAACATTGAAGCATGTGATCACTTTTCTGTTCAGGGCTCAAGCCATGTGGTCCTGTCCACCATTAAACCATCTTTCCAAGCAGCCTCCATGTCTCCAGTGTCTTTTTCCCCACTTGGAGCCGAACCCAGAAGGACATTTCTTCCAACAGTACTTTAACTGAAAATTGAAAATCTGGCAGGTAATTCAGGAAAAGAACATGATGTAATATGACATATTGAATATCCTAATACTGCATGTTTGAATGTCAAGAGACATTCAATTTTTATTTTTTATTTTGCTTCTTCTGTCTGGATGCTGAGGTCAGAAATGGCTATAGTGTGTCATGTGTGACTTGTGTGTGCTGATGTCCAAGTGGAACTCTTTTCACAGCCATTCAGTTTATTTTTTTTAAAAAAAACAGGACAATTACACTATGGTTGGAAACTAGCCAGTTGCAGCCGTTACCTTTTGCAAAAATAAATGCTTTATCCTGATTTTTTATAATAGAAACATTAAGACAGAATTATTTAATATAAAGTGATTATCCGGGAAGACTTAGAGCCGAGAGAGTTCACTGTGCCGCAGACATCCGGGTGTGAGTCCCTCGTCGTGAGATGGGGCCCAGGGAGGCAGTTGGGCCTGCTGATAGTATACCTGGCTCCTCGCTATACTTCAGCGGCCCTGCCCGAACTCCTTGAGCTGATCTCATCGGTGGCGGTTGAGACCCCCAAACTTTTAGTGATGGGGGATTTTAATCTGCCGTCGATGGGAGAAGCGTCTGAGGGGGTTCGGGAGTTCATGGCTTCCATGACAGCCATGGACCTGACCCAGTTAATTCAGGGCCCTACTCACGAGGGAGGCCACACCCTGGACCTTGTTTTTGTCTCTGGCCAGTGGACGAGTGATCTGGGAATAGGGGATCTAGACACTATTCCCCTGTCATGGTCGGATCACTCACTTCTCCGGCTGGACTTCCCTGGTGCTACCCCCCGCCGCGAGGAGGCGGAACTGGAAGGTATTAGATGGTTCCGCCCCAAGCGCCTGATGGAACCGGATAGGTTCCAGACGGAACTTGGGCCACCTCCTGTGGACCTGACCCGCCCCCGAGTGGAGGACCTGGTAGTCGCATGGAATAGTGCGACTACCGGGGCCCTAGACCGGGTAGCGCCTTTGCGGCCTCTCCTGCGGCGACGAACCACCCTGGCACCTTGGTTTACCGAGGAGCTAAGGGTGATGAAACGCCACAAGAGACGCCTAGAGAGTTGTTGGAGATCCTCCCGCTCCGAATTTGACCGAGCACAGGCACGAGCCTATTTGAAGACGTACCTTGTGGCATTAAGAGCGGCCAAACGTCAACATTGCGCCGCTCTTATTGCGTCTGCAGATAACCGCCCTGCCGCCCTGTTTCGGGTGACCCGTTCCCTCTTGTTTGAGAGACCACGGGAAGCCCCACTACAGGGCAGAGCAGAGGAGTTTGGGAATTATCTACAGGACAAAGTCGCTCAAATCCGGATGGGATGGACCCCTTTCAGTGGTTCAGTAGAGACGCCCGTTGCGAGTCTTGAGGGACCGCTTTGGGAGGAGTTTGACTCGGTTGCCATCGAGGATTTGGACAGGTTGCGTGGACGTCTGCGACCCACCACATGTTTATTGGACCCGTGTCCCTCCTGGCTTGTACTGGCATCCTGGGAGGTTACGCACGACTGGCTCCTGGGCCTGGTGAACGCCTCGTTGGGTGAGGGGTCTCTACCGGCCGCCTTGAAAGAGGCGGTGGTGAGGCCCCTGCTCAAGAAGCCTTCCCTGGACCCAACGGACCTAGTCAATTATCGTCCAGTCTCCAACCTTCCTTTTTTAGCGAAGGTTGTAGAGAGTGTGGTAGCACAGCAGTTCCCACGTCACCTGGAGGAAAATGATTATCTAGACCCGCGCCAGTCCGGCTTCCGACCCGGGCACAGCACGGAGACGGCCTTGGTCGCATTGGTTGATGATCTCTGGAGGGCCAGAGATAGGGGTTGTTCCTCTATCCTGGTCCTATTAGATCTCTCGGCGGCGTTCGATACCATCGACCATGGTATCCTGTTGCACCGGCTAGAGGGGCTGGGAGTCAGGGGCACCGTTTTACGGTGGTTTGGCTCCTACCTCTCTGGTCGGACGCAACGTGTGTTGACAGGGGAGCAGAGTTCGACCCGGAGGCCACTCACATGTGGAGTGCCACAGGGATCGGTGCTCTCGCCTCTCCTGTTCAACACATATATGAAACCGCTGGGCGAGATCATCCGTGGTTTTGGAGTGGGATATCATCTGTATGCTGATGACACTCAGCTATACATTTCCACTCCGAACCACCCCAATGAGGCCGTCGAAATGATGTCCCGGTGTCTGGAGGCCGTACGGGTCTGGATGGATGGCAACCGACTAAAACTCAACCCTTCCAAGACGGAGTGGCTGTGGCTTCCGGCCTCCCGGTTCAACCAGGTGCTTCCATCTCTGGCCATCGGGGGCGTCCAACTAGCCCCCATGGAACAGGTGCGCAATTTGGGCGTCCTCCTGGATGCCCGGCTGTCCATGGACAACCATGTAACAGCCGTGGCAAGGGGGGCGTTCCATCAGGTCTGCCTGATGCGCCAATTGCGCCCCTTATTGGACCGGGATGCCCTACGCACAGTCACCCATGCGCTAGTGACGTCTCGCCTGGATTACTGCAATGCTCTCTACATGGGGCTTCCCTTGAGATGCACTCGGAGACTACAGTTGGTCCAGAACGCGGCCGCGCGGGTGATTATGGGGAGGACTAGATACTCCCCTGTAACACCTCTCCTGCGTGAGCTGCACTGGCTGCCTGTGGTCTACCGAGTGCGTTTCAAGGTTTTGATTATGATCTTTAAAGCACTCCATGGCACAGGGCCTAGTTATATGCAGGATCGCATCCTGCCCCACACATCCCTACGACCAATTCGCGCACACAGAGAGGGACTTCTCCGGGTGCCGTCCGCCAAACAGTGTCGGGGGGCGACACCCAGGAGCAGAGCCTTCTCTGTGATGGGCCCAGCCCTGTGGAATGACCTCCCCCACGACATCAGGATTACTTCCGATCTCCGCTCCTTCCGTGTACAGCTGAAGACCCACCTCTTTCAATTATCCGGCCTGGCTCAATCGCAATCGTAATTTTCCCATTCCTCCAAACTGTTTTTTAAATTGTCCTTAAATATTAATTTTTTGGGTTTTTACAATTGGGGTATTTTAAAGCTGATTTTTAACTGTCTATTGATGTAATTTGTTTCCTCCTCCGTGTATGTATGTGTGTTGTGTATGTATGTACGTTTGGTGTTGTTATATATTTTTTATGTTTTATGCTCCATTGTACGCCGCCCCGAGTCCTACTTGGAAAGGGAGCGGCTAATAAATCCAAATTTATTATTATTATTTATTATTAAAAATCATAAACAGTACATAAGAAATTGTGATTTTGAAATAATTTATTGGGTGATGAGCAATAAGCAGAAAGAAGTATAATATGATTACATTGGACTACAGATCTAGTGATTGTGAAATAGGCTTGATCTTCAAAGTTTCTTTTTTTCATGATCAATTGAATGTTTTTTTGCATTTTGAGTACAAATCCGTTTTGCTTTTGCAATTCTCCTGGCAACAGAATTCCCTTGGCTTTTCTGTTTCTCTTCAACTAAATCTAATATTTCCAGGCATCAAACATTGAAGCATCTCAGACAGGATGTCATCATGACTAAGTTACTAAAGCCAGAATGCTCACCTATTGCCTGCTATGGAAGCTAAGATGCAGTGGTGGATTTATTGCAGATTAGGTTGGTTGGTTCATTCGTTCATTCGTTCATTCATTCATTCATTCATTCATTCATTTATGCCACTCATCTACAGTGAACTCTGGGTGGAGCACAAACTTAAAAAAAAACCTTAAAAACAGTTAAATACATTAAATCAACAGATAGGTCTAACTAACATGCTCTTGTAACAAAACGCACAAATCAAAACAAGAGCCACTAAACTAATAACAAACATCAACTCTAGGCCTGGGACTAAAGCCAGGTTTTCAGAGCTTTCTGGAACTGCAGAGAGAGAAGTTGCAGCTCTTATTTCTGAGGGGATGCTCCTTGGTTCCACAAGATGGCAATATCTTAGGTTGGGGTGAAAATTATGTTTGTAGTTCTTGGTGTTGTTTGACTCATGGGCAAAATTAGAAATGTCTAAGCTGGAGCAGGAAGTATGGCCATTTTATATCAATATTATACCTCAGATTAAACAAGTCCATTTCTAATATGTGATTTGTTACAATCTGAGCAGAAATCAAATAATCAGAGGTGGGAGTGATTAAGGACATAAAATAATCAAACTAACTATAGCCATTTAAGCAGGTAGATCATTACTTTTGGTCTTTCCTATGTAAGCTTCTAACTTTAAATCAGTTTTCATGGCTCTTTCAAATGGGGCTGTGTTTTCCGTTCAGTTGTATTTGTAGAGTGTCTTGGGAAATCGTGAATCAAGACAATGCCTGGCTCTGCAGAGGTTGCTGATTTATGGCCCCTAGTATCTTTGACTATTGGCCACGCTGGCCATAACTGCTGAGCATTAATGTTCCACATCCAGTTCCTCATCTCTGAACTAGCAGGATACTTGTTGAAATCTTATTATAAATAATTCTTTATTGAATAAAGTCCTGTTACAAACCAAATGCCATTATAATAAAGGTTAGCTCCTGTGACTAGATGGAAAAGCTTTTTTAAATCTTCTTACTGTTTCACAGCCCTTGGAAGGTGCTGTAGGGATAGCAATGAGAATGACTCACACTGCCGTATACGGGAAATGCAATAATAAAGAAAATAAATAACAGGAATGAAAAGGCATTAAGTGAGGAAATGAGGCATGAATTCATGAGGCAGAGGTGAGCCTGGTTTTATGTAAATGGATATTGTCCAATTACTTGGGAAGTAAAACTTAGTGAGGAGACTTATGAATGAAGGCATGCATGGATTTCTTCAAAATTTCATAATGCATCTATTTCCAACCCCCCAAATTCCATTTTTCTTTTCAAGCTATATGGGAGAAAATGTGATAAACAGAATTATTGCAAATAGCAATGCTAATCACAAAAACATGTAACTACATCTGTATGAGCAATCCAGCTGGTTAAATGTAAAGACAGGTAATCTTTGGTGAATGACATCTTCAGTAACCGGTCTAAGTTATGATGATGTTCAACAAATGCTGGTTATAGCTTGTCCTTGAACTTCTGGCTGTCCCAGCATCTCTTACAGTCATGTGGTTATAATCAGGGTGCTTGGCAAACAGCTTGCACTTACAACAGTTTCAGGATCAAATGATGATGTGATCACCATGGTCATGTGATTGCAAACTACATGGAGAAACCAGCAGGGAAGATCAGGCGTTATTCTGGCAAATCTTCCACCAGCAGCCAAAACCACCTCACCATATTTGCCCTGCACTGTCCACTCATGCACACTTGACCACCTTTCCACATCCTGCAAGCTAACCCAGCCCCACTATGCATATACCACACAGGCCCCTTGTGCACCCTTGCACACTTTCCTGGATTCTTGTTTACCCTCCTATACTCTTTACATGCCGTTCCAAGCCCTGCCACACTTACCCCACTCTACACTGGCTCAAATTCATAAAACTTCCTGTATCCTGTAGTAGCCACTCCCACACCCACTACCCTTGCGCCATGCCGGGTTAGACTCTCATACACCTGCACCCAGTCTTCCATGCCCTTCAACAACCAGCCCTAGCCTTGTCCAGTTTGCACTACTCTTACACCATGCTACATCCCACCCATCCAACAATAATGACTTAGCTGGCTTCTGGCCTGCTGGCAAACTATCTGGAACTTGCAACTTCCTGCTGGCTTCCTCACTGACTTTGAAAGTCAGCTGGAAATTTCAAGGAGGTCCTCACTTAATGACTCACTTAAGCGAACCACACTTAACAATGTTGAGAAGAACTTCTAAGCAATACCATCATTTGACATAGCTCTTTGCAATTGTATTGCTTGGCAAAGGAAATTCCGGTGCCAGTTACAGTCTTAACCAAAGACTAGATGTAAGTTCTGAAATCTGAAAGTCTAAGACCCTGCCAGCTGCCAGAAATTACTGTCTGTCCCCATATCTTTTGATTTGGCCTTAAATTTCTTCTATTTTGATTAGCTATCTGTTGGCTTTCTTGATAAATACACCTCTCTAAATTCCTGCTGATAAACTCTGCCACATTCTTAATGAATGTCATTTGTAAAGGTTCAATTATAATATTAGTATGACAGGTTACATAAACCACAAATTAAATCAGACAGTATAAATAAACATAAAATGCCCGTAATTGAATTAAATCATTGTAAAGACATTCAGGCTCATCTCTAGAGATGGGTATCTAGTCAGGTTTCCTAACACTTTCTTGATTGTCCAACTAATGGGAATTAAAATGTTTATTTAGTTATTAACTATTTACTTTCACCAGTTTTTCCAGTAAGAGTTCTAAGGGCAACTGTTGTAACATGATAAAGTGGTCATGAACAGTTATGAATTCTGAGAATTACTGTATTACAGTTCAAGAAGGACTTTTAAGACAGCATATATTTTTTTAAAAAAATAATAAGCTAATGAAACTCTATGATATTACAATAGCGGATACCAAAATTAAAATAATCCAATAGCACTCAAAGGAAAAATAAATAAACCTGATTATTATCACATTATTATTATCACATTATTATTAAACCTGATTATTATCCCATGTTGAAATCCCATGAAAAATAAAAATGTTACACTAGTTATGTTTACTGTATGTTCAATTTGTTGAACATAATATATAAGATTGAACACCTATGCCAAATGAGCTCCAACAAGAATGAAACCAGTCATATAGTGCCGTCTAGTGGTCAGCAGCCAACATAACCATTATACTACAAAGTTACTACTGTCCAGTACATGGGAAGATATCTTGAGGTTTCTAATAAGTAGCTGAAACAAATTAACATCTCTAGTCTGATAGTTCTGAATCAGTAAGAAAGAAAGGTATGTAGTATGTACCATAATTGTTAGATCTGGGCAATGAGAGACAGACTGCGGACACGAAGTGACTTAACAGCTCTTTATTAGTAGTAGTAGTGATCCAGCTTGCTCTGTGGTCGGAGGGTTCCCCTTTTATAGGGATCGGGTACGCCCCTCGACCAATCAGAACGATACCTGTTTCCCGCTGTAGCAGCGGACCAGAGGGGAGACTTGCCACGATATATGCTAATATCTAACACCCCTCCCCTCCTAGACGGAACGTTGCGGTAGGTAACATAGTCTTTTAGGTATGTAGGGGGTTGCCTTACTCGGGAGGAACGTCGTGGTTCTGGTTGGTCAGAAATGGTTTCCGGATCGGATGCTTTTCCCGTTCCACGTTCGGGAGGTTTCGTGCCCTCGTTGCTAGGGCATTCTGGAGTCTGCTCGGTTGCGTTGCCTGGGGGTTGCTCTGCTTCGTGCGTGCTTTCTTGTTCCGAGCTTGGTTCGCAGGTGTCGTAGTTTTCTATGATGGGGCTCTTCCGTGGCTGACTTTCTGTAGGCAGGAAAATCTCGTCTTCGTTTCGAAGGTCTGAGTGCGCTAGGCGACCCCGAAGTTGATCGATGTGCCTTTTCCAGTTCCGCCCATCTTCCAGTTCCAGCAGATACGATCGTGGACCCGTGATGCCAATGACCTTTGCCGGCATCCACAATGTTCCCCCTGCATAGTTGTGGGCGTATACTGAATCCCCTATGCTAAAAGACCGAATTTTGCTTGTGGAGTCTGGGGGAGCTGTGGCAGAGTAATTTGGGTGAAGACGGTCCAGGTGAGACCGTAGAAGGCGGCCCATGAGTAGTTCAGCGGGGCTCCTACCCATCATTGCACTTGGAGTGATATGCTGAATTAAAAGGTAATGATCAATGCGTGTTTGCCAATCACCTGGACCCATCCTAGCGAGGGCCTCTTTTTGCGAATTGTACCATTCTGCCTGTCCATTTGATGCCGGATGGAATGGCGCGACGAGGGCGTGCCGAATTCCCTGACCTACTAGATATGTCTCAAATTGCATGGCCGTGAACTGGGGCCCGTTATCGGAGACCAGGAGGTCGGGCAGGCCATGGGTGGCGAAAAGTCGCCGTAGAACTTTAATGACTGCCTCTGCTGTGGTTGAAGTCATTAGGACTACTTCTAGCCATTTTGAGTATGCATCCACAACTATAAGGAAAGTCTGACCTTGGAATGGCCCTGCGAAATCGATGTGTATTCGCGACCAGGGTGCTTTAGGTTTCTCCCATTCTGTGGCGGGCGCTTCCGGGGGTGCTGGTCTCGATTCCTGGCATGGGTCGCAAGTGGCCACCCACTCCTCTATTTCTTTGTCCATGTTTGGCCACCAAACGTAACTTCTTGCTAACGCCTTCATCCTAACAATCCCCGGATGACCCACATGTAAAGCATCTAATACATTCCTACGTAGCGCATACGGAATAACAACTCGATCCCCCCACAATAAACAACCTTGCAACACTCAGAGTTCATCCCGTTTTGACCAAAACACTTTGAATTCCGGGCCCACGTTTCCCTTCGGCCACCCCCTCCAAACCCAAGTTTGAACTTGCTTAATTAAATTGTCTTTAGAGGAGAACCTTGCAACGTCGTATGAAGAAACCGGTCCAGAGTCCAAACAGTCAATGAGCAATACCGGTACTTCTGGAGTGGGGTCTGGCAGAATGTCAGGTAATGGGCAACGGCTGAGTGCGTCTGCGTGTCCGAGAGTGGAGCCCGGTCGATGAATCAATTTGTATGAGTACGCAGCCAGGAAAACAGTCCACCTGGTCATGCGTGGAGAAAGGGAGACCGGAGTGGGGCGGTTTCCCGCCAAAAGTCCCAACAACGGTTTGTGATCTGTAATTAGTTCAAAATCGCGGCCGTAGAGGTATTCGTGGAAACGTTTTACTCCAGCTACAGCAGCCAGCGCTTCCCTGTCCATTTGGCTGTAATTCCTTTCGGCCGATGAAAGAGTCCTAGAGTAGAAGGCGATGGGCGCTTCTTTCCCGTCGGGCATCCTGTGGCTGAGGACTGCTCCAACTCCGAAGGGTGATGCGTCGCAGCGGTAGGGTCTGGCTGTATTGGACAAGCAGTGAGTCAGTGGTGAGCAGGCGCTTTATCCCGGCGAAAGCTGCAGCTTCGGATCGTCCCCATTTCCATGGTGCGTTCCTCTGGAGTAGACGGTGTAGTGGCTCAGCAACGGTCGCCTTCTGCCTCAGAAAAACGCTGTAGAAGTTAAGTAGTCCGAGGAAGGCCTGCAACTCGGTCTGATTTCATGGTGTGGGGGCGTCCTGGATTGCCTTAATTTTCTTTGAAGTGGGGTGTAATCCCTGACCATCGATTCTATAACCCAGGAATTCTACGCTAGGCACATTAATTTGGCATTTTTCCTTTTTGAGGCGGAGACCCTTTTCTCTGATTCTGGCCAAAACAGTTCTGACTCTTTTATTTAATTGCTCCTCGTTTGCAGCGGACACCAAGATGTCGTCAAAATAGGGGACGACTCCCGGTATCCCTTGCAAAAGTCGTTCCATGACGCTCTGGAACAATCCTGGGGCAATACTCACACCGAATTGTAGCCGGTTGCATTTGAATGCTCCTCTATGCATCACTATAGTTTGGGCCTCCGCTGTGGCGCTATCAACTGGCAGTTGCTGGTAAGCTTGTGCCATGTCTAATTTAGCAAATACCTTTCCAGGCCCCAACGAGTGCAATAAGTGCTGTACTACAGGCACAGGATATGCGCTCTGTTGTAGCGCGACATTAATTGTGCATTTATAGTCCGCGCAGATGCGGACTGATCCGTCTGGTTTGACTGGGGTCACGATGGGTGTTTCCCAGCGCGCGTGATCCACCGGCTCAAGGATTCCTTGCTCCACTAACTTATCTATTTCCTTATCTATTTTTGGGCGGAGTGCAAAAGGCACTCGTCTCGGTTTAAGTCGGATTGACGCCACTTTGGGGTCTAAATTGAATGATATTGGTTTACCCACATACTTACCAAGACCAGGGCTGAACACATCCTCGAACTCCTTAAAAATCTGTTCAGCGCTGCTGTTTCTCACGGCGTTGATTCCGGTGACTTCTAACCCAGGGCTTCAAACCAATCAAGCCCCAGAAGGTTCTGTAATGGCGCGCTGGCGATGGTCACGGGCAGCTGGGCTTCGATGTCCTTGAAACGGATTTGGAATGTGCCTTGGCCCACGATGGGGACTTGGTTCCCCTGGTAGTCTCGTAGCAGGACGTCTGGAGCGCGTAGCTGGCTCTTTCTGAGGCTAGGGATAGCCTGTTTCATGGATGCCCATGAAATAATCGTCAGGGTCGATCCTGTGTCAACTTCTAGTTCGCAAGGTGAGCCCTCCAAGAGGACTGTGACTCTCAGCCTTTTTGGCCGCTTAGGGCGGACCTGATGTATTGTGGTGAGATACGTTCACAACTCCTCTCTCTGGGTCAACTCTATCTCATCGTCTACATCCTGAAAATACTCTCGTTGAGCGTCTTGATAGAACGCTCTTTCAGCTCTTTGTGTGTATTCTCTCTGGGGATACGTTCGCTCAGTTCCTTGTGAGTAATCTCTCTGGGGATACGCTCGTTCAGCTCTTTGGAAATTTTCTCTCTGGGTAAACACTTGTGGATTTCTCTCTGGGCGCCCTTTTTGATTTTGCCAAGCCCCTGGGTTGGGCTTCTGTTGGCGGTACATGGGTGGCTGCCGTAAGGCAGGGACTCCGCTCCGGCACACTCGTGCGATGTGCCCAAGTTTGTTGCAGTGCGAACAAACAACGTTCCTGAACCTACAAGTAGACCTGGGGTGATTCCCTCCGCAGCTTGCGCAGGGCGGCAAACGGAATCCGGGTCTCCCCCCAGGCCTCAAGTGACTGCTCTGCATCAGGTGACTGTCCTCGAACTCGGGATTCTCGTAGTCAGGGCTTGTGTCCTCGTAGTGTACTTTGGTTTGCCTTGGTGCTGGCTGATTTACGTTGGCCCCTCGTTGTATGGTCACCGATGATTTCTCTGCTGACTCTGACGCTCTTGCTTCGTTTAGCGCTATCTGTAGGGTTAAATTCGGGTTTGCCAACATCTTCTTTTGTAGTGAAATGTCTCTTAACCCACAGATGAGCTGCGCTAAGATGTGCTCATCCAGATCCCTGAACTCGCAGTGAGTTGCTGCTTTTCGTAGGGCTGCAACATATTGATTGATGGATTCTCCCGCCTTCTGGTTCCTCGTGTTGAATTCCTTGCGGCAGACATGGCGGGAAGGTTTTGGCGCGTAATGAGTTTGCAGGGCCTGTTGCAACGCCGTCCACGATACTGCCTGTATTGGAGTAGGCGCGGTGAGGTCTCTGGCCGTGTTGAAAACTTCTTTTCCGCAGTAGCCGAGGAAGATGTTTTTCTTCCTGGCGTCGGTGATCCCCGTGTATTCGTTCGCTTCGAGGAAACACTTGAAACGAATCATGAAGGCTTCCCATTCGTCGTTCGCTGGGTCGAATGGAGCGGGGGGAGCGTGCATCGCCATCTTCTTTGCTTGAATTTGCCGCGCTGCGGTGACCTGAGATGGCTGCCGGAATTTCTGCTGAATTCCTGGGCTGGATCAAATCCGGAGATTCTGGAGGTAGCGTTCTTCGTCCTATCTGTCTCTCAATCCCACCTTCGTCGCCAATGTTATATCTGGGCAACGAGAGACAGACTGCGGACACGAAGTGACTTAACAGCTCTTTATTAGTAGTAGTAGTGATCCAGCTTGCTCTGTGGTCGGAGGGTTCCCCTTTTATAGGGATCGGGTACGCCCCTCGACCAATCAGAACGATACCTGTTTCCCGCTGTAGCAGCGGACCAGAGGGGAGACTTGCCACGATATATGCTAATATCTAACAATAATATTCATAAAAGTTTGGCTGGTGTTCAAATAATATAAAATTAATGGAAATGACTCATCCAAGAATGGTCAAAATTCTTCTACTTCATGAAGAATGAGGTTCTTCTCATCTAGATGATAAGAACACTGAACAATATTTAAGAGTTTGATATGCCAATGGCCAAAGTAAGGCATGATAAAATTGTTGTTGTTGTGGTGGTGGTGGTGGTGGTGGTGGTGATGGTGGTGGTGGTGGTGATGATGATGGTGATGATGATGATGGTGATGATGATTGGCCACACAATGAGCCAGAGGTTCAGACTGGATTTGGCATTTTGTCCACCTTACAAGTCTTCCCAAGAACCTGAGATAGACAGATGTGGATGTTAAAGGTATTGTTGCAGAATGGAAGCCGTTCCAAGTTGCCTTTTGCAATTGACTGATAGTGATTTTGTCAATGCCAATGGTGAAGCTCCAGTTGTTTTGGAATTGCACCCAATATTACTATTGGTACTCCCTTTGCTTGCTTTTGCCACAGTTTTTCAGTTTCTATTTGCAGCCTTATATTTGTTATTTTCTCCAGTTCTTTCTCTTCTATTCAGCCATGTCCACTATCCAGATTTTTTTTTGTCTTTCTTATAGACAATTGTTAAGTTTCTGGTGTTTTGTGGTGCCTGTTTGTCTGAATTCTAAAGTTTCAGAGCATTTTAAGCTTCTTCATTTTCTATTACTTTGTCTATGTTGTGGTTCCACCAGTTCTTGCTTGCAGGCAAATGGCATTTCTTGCAGATATTCCAGTGCACCATTTTTTGCTATTTTGTCATGCTGTTGTTTGTAATAGTCTGTGCTATCTTCTTAAAGCATATAAGTAGATGGTCCACTATTTTTCAACTTCTTTGCATTTGTTGTTTCTCTTCTCAATTCTGGCTTTGTATGCATTTGTTTTTAAAACTTGGTCTTGTGCACCCAGAAGTAGTCTGTTTTTTTCTTCAGCTTCCCTGCTCTTTCTCACTACATAAAAATAGGATGTGAATTTATTAAGGCTATGTATCTTTTGAAAATAATTAAGGAGAATTTGTATTGTATTATGTATTTATTAGTTTGTCAAATATGTACAAGATAGCAGGTATAAATATAAATGTGGACATGAGCGAAAGAAATGAATACAAATAAATGAAGACTGTATGACAGGGAAGATAGGCATGCTGGTGTATTTATGCACCCCTCCTTTACAGACCTTTTAGGAATGGGATGAGGTCCACGTTAGACAGTTTAAGGTTGAGACTGTGAGGGTTAGAGGATGTAACAATGGAGTCAGGTAGAGCATTCCAGGCGTTGACCACTGTTGCTGAAGTTTTATTTTCTGCAAACGAGTTGGGAATGGTTTACTTTGAGTTTGTATCGATTGTTTACTTGTGTATTATTGAGGCTGAAGCTGAAGAAGTCAGTGACAGATAAGACATTGTAACAGACAATTATGTGTACTGTGCTTAGATCATACTGCAGGCAGCTCAGTTCCAGATTGCCCAAACCCAAAATTTTGAGCCTGGTGGCATAGGGAATTCTATTGTGAGTAGAGGACTGGAGTACTCTTCTCATGAAGTACCTCTGGATCTGTTCAATCGTATTAATGTCCAATATACAGTGTGGATTCCAGGCAGACAAGCTGTAGTCGAGAATTGGTCTAGCAAAGGTTTTGTATGCTCTAGTTAGCAATACAATGTTACTGAAGAAAAAGCTTTGCAAAATTAGGTTAACAATTGCTGAATTGTTAATTAAGCAAAGCTCCTTTTCACTGTTCATTATAACATTCGTGTCTCTTTTCAAACTTCCATATGTGTGAAACCATGTGCAATTTCTTTAAGAGTCACTTAAAAGACATTAATTATTCTTCAACGCGTTAAAATGTTTCTCCACACTTCCTTTCAAGGAGCTGATTGTTTTAGCACTCCTATGAATGAATCCCCAAATACTCACTTTTATTAGTACTATAATTCAATCAGCGTTAATTTAGAAATAGTATGAAATAGCAAGCATAATCTGCATCCATCTGTGTTTGTTTTACAAACTGCAATTAAAGTAATCTAAAATAGAACTGCTGTGATTAGATTAAATTACAGTTTCATTCAGAAGTAGTTGGATGGCTCTTTTATTTCTTTTACGTAATGAGGCCACTTCTGTTTGTGGGTGTAAAATAATGTGCCAGTGTATTTCACTAATGAGGATTACAACTCCTCCTCTTCCTATAGTATGCATCAAGCAGATAGTACAGCTCATTCTTTCTTGGCCAGCTAACATTATGAAAGCAAAATTTGGGCAATTTCCATACCAATTATAGCCGTAATTGTGAACTTGTACATATTTTATATCATTCAAATTCAGCTTCCAGTACAATGCTACTCCCCAGAGTAGATGCTTTAGTGCTATAATAACTCTCCGCATGATAACAACTATTATTCTATATTTTATATCTTACACATAATACCAGCAACTGTGAAATATCTCAGCATTTTTTCTTTTCATTTTATAGTTCATTTAAAATTTAAATAATTCAAAGGAAGCATAAAACCAAGATAATGCAACACCTTGTTTTTTTAGGAAGATGTTTTGTTATAGAGAGACATTGACTATCCAATAAAGGAAGATTTAACCATCCAAGCGAGATTTCATGGATCGTGGTTTGATACTTAGGTTTAATCTAGGAAAATCTAGACAATTTAAATGGGGGGGGTATCGATACTAAGAAACATGAGACAAGAGCTACCTTAAAACCATCTCCCTAGCTTTGTTAATTTGTGGAGCAGGCAAGAAGTGGTCAAAATCAAACATGTTTACTTCTTGTAGAATAGCAATAGCACTTGGACTTATATATCACAGTGCTTTACAGCTGTCTCTAAGCTGTTTACAGAGTCAGCATATTTTCTCCAACAATCTGAGTCCTCATTTTAGTCATCTCAGGAGGATGAAAGGCTGAGTCAATCTTGAACTGGTGAGAATTGAACTTCTGGCAGACAGTAGAATTAGCCTGCAATACTGCATTCTAACTATTGCACCATCACAAATAACTTGCTATAGTTCAGGTAGCAGATTTTAACTCTGAAACTCACTCATGGAAAAGGAAAGTGACTTTTCTAAAACACTGTATTGTATGAAACATAGGATAGGCTTCCTCTATATGTTATGTCTACAAAGGCTTAAATAATGCCTTTAGAATCAGTTATAAGGCAGTATGTACCACTGCTCCGGAAACCTAACTAAGTAGAAGTTGGGTTAGAGTAACATTTCCTACTTGTTCTCGACATCAGTCACCTAAGGCATTGCTGATTTTAGTGACAGAACTAATGCTGGGAGTGAATATTTTTAATATGAATAGAAAAATCATAGGTTACAATTCATATCATCACCCACTGCATTGTATCTGCTTTTCAAATATTTATACTCCAGGTAGGTAAACATTTTTAATGTCAAACAAATTTAACTGTTCAGTCACAATTTCATCCCATTATTGAGTCTTACTTATAGAGGAAACAAAATAAAGACTACTTACATTGATTTTGACAGGGATGTTTAATCCCCTAAGGCAAAATTCAGAAATTAGGCAGGCAAGAAAATAAATACAGGAATATAAGATTAGTTCATATGCTACACTCTTTTAAAAGGTAATGGCAACAAATCAGGAAACATTTCAAATTTCATTGCCTAAAATTTAAAGGATTCTTTTGAATATTATAAGGAAACATTGATAACCCCAACATAATACTTGCTTTCTCTCTGTTCAACTTGGTGTTTTTTTTAAAAAAAGATTTTTCCTCCCCACCACACACACATTTACTTCAGGCAAACCTTTCACAGATCTGCTGATCTCCATGAGAATCCCCCTCAGTGAAATTATATATGGATCATTTTTCTTCTCACAAGGCCAAAAGACTCCTGCAGGGTGCAACTGGTTTGCCTTGTGGTCTTGGCAGGAGCAATAATCAGATTCGGTAATGTTTTCTACGGTATTAAAGTTGCCTCAGTTTGGTTCATAATTCAGCACAAAATGGCTCTGTCAGTTCTGAGGTGAAGCGGATATCATAATGATGTAGTTTGTGCCCACAGCACACACTTCTTCCTAATGAATTAAATATCCTGTTAACAACCAGCCGAAATAGGGTAACAATAAGCCAATATAACTGAAGATTCGTGATGGGTGAAACTCTTGCTCATGAACCATCTACAAATGTCAGCAGCAGGAGTTTAGTCTACCTCAAGATGTTATGTGATTCAGCTTCAAGATGATTATTTCAAGAGAAAGAATCTTCAATGAATTGCTTGTAAAATATAAGGCTTCAATCAGCTCTGTCATGTCTGTTTTCAAAACTGCAGTATTTTTGTGTGAGAAAGTATGTTTGTATACCAGTGATGGGTTTCATTTTTTTTTTACTACAGGTTCTGAGGGCGTGGCTTATTTTGTGGGCATGGCTTGGAAGTCATGTAACCGGGTGGGAGTGGCTTAGTGGCTTTACGGTCGTGTGACCAGGTGGGAATGGCTTGGCACTCATATGACTGGGTGGACATGGCTAATTTAGCCATCCACTTTGTCAATTTAGCAATCCATTAAACAATACATAGGCCCCTTTTCTATTCTTTTTAATATTGCATGATATTTTTGCTCTATGTTTTTTGTTTTTACTAGGGGGAGAGGTTGGCAATGCCTGGGGATTTGGGGGAATTTCTCCTCTGTGTTAGAGGAGATGATATAAGGTCTCCTTCTGGGGCAGGTGGTTGGATTAGATGACCTCTGAGGTCCCTTCCAACCCTGGATTGCTGTGCTGTTTCAAAGCATCCTCTGAAGCTGTGTCTAGTGGCAGGTTTATGGTCCTTCTTTTCTTTCCCTCCCTCTATCCATCCATATCTCATTCACTTTCCCTTCCCTCTTTCTCCCCTCCTCCCTCCCTCCTTCCTTCCTCCCTCCCTTCCTGTGAAGAACCCCAGAAGGTCTTTGGTAGGAGGAAGAAAAGCCAGACGTTTTAAAACTGAGAACATGCCCATTGATCATCTGGCATTCTTAGAGCTCCACTATTAATTATCTTAGCCTGAGCCTAAGGATAGCAGCTAGTAGAGATCTTCAAACTTGGCAACTTTAAGACTTGTGGACTTCAACTCCCAGAATTCTCCAGCCAGAAGAGCTGAATTCTGGGAGTTGAAGTCCACAAGTCTTAAAGTTGCCAAGTTTGAAGACCTCTGCTCCATGCACTTGGGGATCCCCAAACAGTGAGAATTTCTTTGTTTTTCCTGTTTTTGCTCCCAGGGGGCTGCAGGGAGGCTTTATAGGCAGCCCGCATGCCCTATTTTGGGCCTAGCAGGCCTGCCTGAAGACTGCTGGGAGCCAAAATGGGTGGGGTGGATCCTGGAAGGGGCAGAGTAAGGTTGTGAGCCCGGGGAGGAGGTCGCAGCAAGCTCTGGGGAGGGGGGATAGTGAGACTTTTCTGTAGGCAGGAGGAGGAAGCAGCTCAGTTGGGCGCAGGGCAGGCACCACATGGCAGCTTAGGCAGGCAAGGCAGTTAGGCAGGGAAACTACCTGGGAGGGGAGGAGTGAGTGGGTGGAGCTGGAGGGCGGGGTGAGCGACCAGGAAACCAATTTGGGGACGTGGCAGGCCTGCTGGCCAAGTTACTACTTATTTGGCCAAACCGGTCCGACCCGGTAGAAACCCACCTCTGGTGTATACACACAACCATATATGCACATGCACGCACATGCACACACACACATACACACACACATTTTAGCCCAAAGCTTAAAGTATTAAAAAGGTCCTTTCTATTTTTCCTATAATTGCTATCCTCATATTATGCCCTCCTCCTCTTGTATATTTCTATGAATGAACTACACCTGATCTAATTTACTGGGTGTGCAAAGCTTTGAAAGAGTTCTTCAGAAGAGCAAAGCTTTGAGCAAATCACCCCATTAAGACCAATTTGTGAATCTAAGAAAGACTAACTTTGAAGAGGCAAATCAAATCAAGTGACTCTGAATCTCTTAGTAAAGTTTAAATGTCCTTTGCAAACTCCAATCCTCCTGTCTTCCATAAAATCTAATGAAGAAAAGCAGTAGGGCTATACCATCTCACATGGGTAAATCAATGTACCCAAATGAATGGGTAAATCATTTTCTCGAATTGCTCAGGAAAGCTTTGTCAATGTGCCATGCCCAGCCTGGCATCCTACTGAATTTAGTGAGTTAGAAGAAGAGGTGGGGGCGGGGGGGGGGGTGTATGATGCTTTACCAAAGTTCTGGTGCTTTTGAAACAACAAAGTACAACAACTTTCAATGGTAACTCAGTAAGTTTATATAGAAAATGGTTGACTAAACGGTCACGTTGTAAGAAATAGCTATGAGATTGATATTTCATTTGGTTGTACAGTAGTCTATGGTTGATCCCTTTGGAGAGAATGTTATGACATCTATTAACTTTCATGCAAGATTTAATGTACTTCAGTGTTCATATTCTTTTGAAATATATTCCTATTGGATGGAAATTGATTATTTTTGGTATCTATAATAACAGCATTTTCTAAATAAGCATCCAGAGTCATAGTTGCTGTGATACCACAAACTTTACTAAAACTCTCTGTTCCTGAGATAAATAGTGACGAGTCTTAAGTAATGGATAGTCACTCCAATATATTACTTTTCCTGTTCCAAAACACTGGATTGAAAGTTTTTAGAAAACAAAGAACATAAGCAATAGCAATAGCAATAGCACTTACACTTATACACTACCGCATAGTGCTTTACAACACTCTCTGGGTAATTTATAGTGTCAGCATATTGCCCCCCAATAATCTGGTTCTTATTTTACTGATCTCAGAAGGATGGAAGCGTGAGTCAACTTGAGTCCTTCAGGGTTGAACTCCAGACTATGGGCAGAATTTGCCAGTAATACTGCATTCTAACCATTGCATCACAATGCTACTAATCCTGTACAAATCTGCGTCAGTATATGAATTTACTGACATGAAAAATGACATAATTCAATGACCATTCAGGATTTGATGACATCCTAGCTATTTTGAGCAGATTGAAGATTCAGATCAAAAAAAGTTTGTCCAAAGGGCTTCAATCTAGTTGGTGAATGTTAACCTGTGCCTTATGAATGCCTGATTTAATAGGGTCCTTCTTGAACAGGTTCACCCCTTTATGGTATCTCAGAAAACCCAGAGATGAAAGGAAGTTAAGCACAATATTATGGCATCTCAGAAAAAATAAGAACTTACATTTTAGAAGAGTTGAAAACTAAGCTGAAATATATATTATTCAGCCAACTTTTTTGTAATTATTTTTTCCCCAGACAGTAGACAATTTGGAGGCGTCTGTATTGTGGTTTCCTCATCTTTTCTATTATGCCCTATAGTAGGTACAAGGGAGAACTTCCACAATTGATTTATTATTAAACCTCTTGAACGTATCCGGCTAAAACCTGGCAGTATTAATATCTTCTAAAGTACTTACCAAACCTGCTTCTTTTTCATCCCTTTCTGCCAGAAGAATGTAGCATTTTTTCTGAGATGCCATAATATTGTGCTTAACTTCCTTTCATCTCTGGGTTTTCTGAGATACCATAAAGGTGTGGACCTGTTCAAGAAGGACCCTATTAAATCAGGCATTCATAAGGCACAGGTTAACATTCACCAACTAGATTTTTTTATGTGTGTAACTCAAAGAAAGAAATCTATTTGCAGATGATATACAGTACATGTTTTCCCGAAAATAACACAGGGTCTTATTTTCTTTTGATCACCGAAATAAGTGCTTGGCCTTATTCTTGGGGAGGTCTTATTATTTTTAAGGTGCAAGAGACGGCGAGTGTGGTCACCTCATGGCTGCTGCTGTGTTGCAATATGTTTGGGGGAGGGCTTATTTTCAGGGGAGGGCTTATTTTAGCATGTGTGTTCAAAAGTCAAGTTGAGCTTATTATCCAGTGAGGTCTTATTTTCAGGGAAACAGGGTAGTTTTATTGGGTTCTCTAGAATGTCAGGAGCCTTACATAATTACTTGGCAAGGTTGGCTTTCCCCAGAAAGATCTCTTCATTAGTGGTTGAATTGATTATATCAAGGTTGTGGCTTGTTGGTGATTCTTGGTGTTAGTTAAATGAGGCAGTAGAAGCAGGGTAGAAGAATTACATTTAGAATTACACAAAGCTGGACAAGTCACAGTAAAAGTGATATTTAATAATAATAATAATAATAATAATAATAATAATAATAATAATAATAGTAATAATAATAAAATTTATTTCTTAGCCGCACCCTCTCCCGAAGGACTCGGGGCAGCGTATAGTAAAAAACACATAAAATACAATATGGACAATACACACACAAAATAAACAAATACGTGTACATGGAGGAGGTAGGCAGATGAATAAAGACAATTAAAAAACACAATTTAAAATCCCCTAATAAAATTCCAAAAAACCACAAAATTAAAAAACCCGTCAGGAGCAGAACTATGGTTGAGCCAGGCCAGCTACTTGGAATAGGTGGGTCTTGAGCTTTATCCAGAAGGCGCGGAGGTCAGAGGTGGTCCTAATATCCGGGGGAAGGTCATTCCACAGGGCTGGGCCCGCTACAGAGAAGGCTCTGCTCCTAGACGCCGCCCCCCGACATTGTCTGGTGGACGGCACCTGGAGGAGTCCCTCTCTGTGCGAGCGAATTGGTCGCAGGGATGTATTTATATCCTATCCCAATGTTAAAAGTTTGGGTCGGTCCTGAAAGTATTAATATGAGGCCATCCATTGTTACCAAGAGACTAAAATTTGCCAAATTATGCAGAATTTAAAAATAAGACCAGGCTTATGACTTATCATTTGAATAATAGCTTATTGCTGGTTATATTTAAAAAATTGATAGCTGAGAAAGTAAATCAAGCTAGGAGTAATGCTAGTTTTTCCATCCCTAAATAACTCCAATGGGTAAAGAACTTAATGAAATGACAAATCTCATTGGCCACTGAATCACCATCAGATTTGCAAAATAGAAGGTTTTAATATATTTTACTTCATGTGATTAGGTTGTTCCTAAAAGCAAATCCGGATTTTGATTCACCCTTATGATTTACTGGGATGATCAGATCAAAGCTTTGCCAAATCAAATTATCTTGACACAGACCTGTATACCACCATTGCACTAGGAGCCCTGGTGGTGCAGTGGTTGAAATGCAGTATTGCAGACTAACTCTGCCCACACTCTGGAGTTCGATCCTGATGACTCAAGGTTAACTCAGCCCTCCATTCTTCTGAGGTTGGTAAAATTAGGACTGATTGGTTGCAAAATTAGGACTATGGGGAAGTATATAAGTCTAAGTGCTATTGCTATTTCTACCGTATCCCACCCTTGAGTTTATCTCCATAAAGAAAAAGGAAATTGAAGACACCTTTATTTACTTATTAATAAAGGACAGCTAGTTTGGTGTAATGCTTAAGGCATTAGGCTAGAAACTAGGAGATCATGAATTTTACTCTCTCGTTATACATAAAACTAGATGGGTGACCTTGGGCCAGGCATTTTCTCTTCCTAGGAAGCAGACAATTGCAAAGCTCTTCTGAAATCATGCCAAGAAAACTACAGGGAAATGTCCAGGCACTTGAAGAAGCCAGAACTGACTTGAAGGTATAAAAATAAATGCAATTTATCTTTAAACCAGTAGTTAACCTTTGGCTACCATTTACTATGTTTAGTGT
This sequence comes from Natrix helvetica, assembly GCF_964273705.1. Taxonomy (NCBI): domain Eukaryota; kingdom Metazoa; phylum Chordata; class Lepidosauria; order Squamata; family Natricidae; genus Natrix; species Natrix helvetica. Next base: position 96,393,078 of record NC_138548.1, on the reverse strand, counting down.
ACATCTTCCTCACCCCAAACCCCTATTTTTCAAAATAAGTCAATTTTGTTTCTGGATTTTGGTTTTCTTCCAAATAGTCTTAATTTCTATTTGAAAAGGTGCAAGTATTTAAGCTAAAGGAAGGTAGACACATTTCTTTTTGCCTTGGCAACCATCTAAGATTCTCTGTTTTACTATATTATGCTCCTCAGTTATAATTAAAATGCTTCACAAATCAGAAGGTTTTGTTTGTATTTGTCAGCGTTCGAAATATTATGCAGAATTAAATCAGAGTCCAAGGTAGAGCTATCCTTAAAGTTCCAATTTAATAAGACAGACATGTTGGCACAAACTGTGGAATCCAAAATCTAAAAGCTTCCTGGGATTCCACCCAGTTGAAAGTTCATGATCTTATGCCCACACCCATAAATCCATCACATGGTCCAATCTTCTTCGGCCACACTGGCATCTCCACCCAGCTGGTTCCGGTCAGGTACAGAGGTGCGGAGACAAAATATGACCTTGGGCTTCTAGAAAGGAATGACAACAACACATTCCCCAATTCTACTCCTTTCTATTCTCCCTCCCAACTACTACACTAATGAAATAGCATAATGAAATAATAGAGAGTGTGGCAGGCCAAAGATCCCAAAAAGGAATATGACTGCAGGCCTGACAGTATGGATATTTGAATTTATATAAGATTGCAAATCAGAATAATAATTCAAATGCAATTATTGTTTAATAATTTTGAACTGCATACTATTGTATTTTTATAGCAGCAAAATTGGTTCAGAACTTCAAATAAAACCTTTGCGGCTTAATTTACCTACATCCTTTTCACAAGTAGGAACAGTGTGGGATTCAAATAATTTAACAACCAGTTCTCTGCCCTAATGGCCCACTGGGTAGGCATGGCTTGGTGGTCATGTGACTAGGTGGCATAGCAAACTCAACATCACTCATGTTGATGGGTGCTTCGCCTTAGCAGTTGCAATGTAATAAGGGTTAACCGGAGAGGCAGTTTCTGTAAGCAGGGCAATAAAGATTAGGCTAGAAACAACACCAGAATGTTTCCTTCCTACCTTCCTTACAGGACTAGCCCTATAAAGTGAAAACAAAAAACAAAATTAGATTTCTTCCGACAAACAATTCTCCAAACTGCTTAGAAAGTTAACTACCGGTTCTCCAGAATAGGTGCAAACTGGCTGAATCCCATCACTGAGTAGGAATTTATATACAAGTCTTTATTTGTCTTGAAGGAAATCAAGTATGGCACTATGCTATTTTCACCAGCAATTATTCAAAATGCCTTCTAGCATTATCTGGCCATTGTTTGTTTTTTTAAAGAATTTTATTGGCTTTTAAACATTTATAGGGAAGGGTAGGTGGATATACAAAAAAATTTGGCAGCTACATCATGCTGAAAGTAGAAATCTCTCCAAATCTCACAACTTTTACAGAAAGAAAAACAAAAGGTAGAAGATAAGCAAAAACAGCATCTTATTATACATTGTATCAACCATATGTTCAATCATCTCTTTTACCACTTTCTAATATATCAACAATTACAATAATATTTTCAAATACATTTATTTTTGTGACCTGAGTCTTTTCAATATTGCTCCCTCCCCCCTGTCCTCTGGTGGAGCCACAGCACCTCCCTCCCTCATATCTTGTATATTATCACCTTTTTCACTACCTCTTATAGTTTCATCCTCTAGGAGGGAACTATGTTTTTTCATGGAGGCCTCTGCCTCCACAACAGAATTAATTCTAATTCTATTTCCCTCCCAGAAAACCAACATTCCTTCTGGCAATAACCATCTAAAACAAATTCCTTTATTATATAATTTCTTTGATAATGAGGAATACTTCCTCCTCTTTTCTCTTATTTTTTTTCAGAATTTGTTTAAGAATGGCAATTTCTTTATCTTTATATTTTAATGGTCCCCCCCCCTTTGGGCTCCCCAAACCTCATCCCTCGTGGTCTTCCTAAGAAATTTAACATGGACTTCCCTTGGAACATTATGTGTTCTGGCATATTCTGAATTGATTCTATAAACTAGTTCCATATCCCACCACAACTGTTCTTTATCTCTCTTAATGTATTCTGTTAAGATTGTACACCTAATATCCTTAAGGTCTTCATCTTCTGTCTCCGGTAGGTTATGGAATCTGAGAAAAAGGGACATTCTTTCAAGTTCCATCTTTACCATGAAGTTTTCCAGTTCTCTATTCCCCTTCTGAGTTGCCTTCACCTCCTCCCTCAGCCCAACCACGCCCTCCTCCAGCACAACAATTCTCTGTTTATTTTCTGTTGTTTGCTGCTGTGCATCTCTGAGCTGTTCTTTAAAGTCTGCCACCTCTTTTTTCAATTCATCTTGTCCCTTCATAAGAGCCTGGAACATTTGGGTAACAGATAAGTCCTTTGAACTCTCCCCAGTCCCTTTTTGTTGTAAGAATGATGAAATTTTTGTCTGTTGAGTCACTGGGCTGGATGTAGAAGAAGTGGGCGCCAAGGCTGACTTGCCAGGAGGTGGTGTTCTGGGCCCCATTTATTAAGTTCAGAGATGAGTATAAGTCTTATACAAAAGAAATGGTGTCTGTGGAATGCTCAGCTGGGTGATGCCGTGGAAGCAGACAAGCCCAGAAGTGAAAGTTAATCCTCAATCACAGTTCCAAGCCAAAAGAAGAAAATCAAATAAACCAAATCCAGAAAGACCACATAACAGGAGGGGCTCCAGGAGACCTTTGGGGGGTAATAATAATATAAAGCCAGAAATTTCTTCAAAGGTAGTTTCAAAAGGCTAGTTTCATTTATAAGAGTGAAGAAGAAGATGGAAGTGGGCCATCTTGGCTCCCCCTTTCACAGGGAACCAGGGAGCAAAACATTCAAAGTTTCCATAAGGCTTTTAAAACAGCTCAGGAATCACTTCTTGGAATTGTGATGTAAATCTTTCTCATAGTTAGTACAAGTGGGTAATTCAATGTTTTCCTCTCTCACTCCATTCCAAGATTGTGAGATAGTTCAAATGCCGCTTTAACCGAGGGGGGTAAAAAAAAAAAAACTCCAATCTTGCAACTTCAAATAGATTGAATCAACAACTTGCGAATAGCTGTTGCTCATCCATTAAATGGTGTTAAAAGAGATTAGGGCAAACTTCTCACCTCCAGCACTTCACTGCAACTTCTGATTGATTATTTCCTTCTGGAATCCATTCGGCAAAAACCCAGGCCGCTGACAGCTACGCCATGCGCCCCCCTTCGCTCCCTAGTTCCTGGGGCAAGACTGGAAACCTCCTGATGGCTGCCACCGCTTCTGGGGGCTCCAGCAAGCTGCCCTACAGCAAGTGGTCCCTCCAAGACCGCCTGTGCTCCCTAAAGGAGCCCACCAGAGAGACGAGCAGCGGACAGCAATGTCCGTCGCCTCCGGGAACTGGAAGTGATCTCTAGCATTATCTGGCCATTGTTGAGGTTATATAAAAATCATTTCCCAACCTATGCAACTCTCCCAATTTCTCTCTCAAGCTTCTGCTATTTTTCAGTGATTGATACTTATCCCATGGAAAGTATTTCTAACAGCAATAATGTTTCTTTGACTATAGATTCTTATCTGCTTATTTTATCCAGATAGGCAGATAAACTCTCTTATGTACCATGTACATCTAGAGTTCTTTATTCCACTTCAGTACTATTAGGCAATCTGTTAAAAATGTCAAACAAGGAACCTTTCATTTGACATTTATCTCAACAGCCATAATGTAGTTACAGATAAATGTCAGGTGAAAATATAGAACTGTATAGTTAGAGTCCCCCTCAATTAAAAAAAAGTAAATGCAAGGTTTTTCCTTTGATATTTAGGCAGTTTGAAATAGGGGTGGGTTCCTGCCAGTTCTAACCTCTTCTATAGAAGAGGTTCCACAAATTTACCGTGCCATTTAGAACCAGTTCCAGCTCTCTCCCCCTGCCCGTCCACACCATGCTTCTCCCGCCCGCCGCTCACTGATTGGCTGGCTCACCATTTGCCTCGCCCGCCTCTAAGAGTCCTATCTAAACCTTAAAGTTTTAATACCCCTGGGTTTTTTTTCTAAAGGGTTAGGGGTGCAAGGGTCTTGTAACCTGACAGCTTTAAAACTTGCACACTTCAATGCTAGAGTTCCTGAGCCAACATGACTGGAGGAGGAATTCTGGGAGTTGAAGTCCACAAGTCTTAAAGCTGTCAAGTTTGAACACCCCTGTTTTTTTTCTCTAAAGGGTTAAGGGTGCAAGGGTCTTGTAACTTGACAGGTTTAAGATTTGCGTACTTCAAATGCCAGAGTTTTTGAGCCAACATTTTGGTTGCTAAGCAAGACTGTTGTTAAATGAGTTTCACCACATTTTGCAAGTTGGTCATGCCCACCCAGTCACATGGCCAGCAAGCCACTCCCACAAAGCAGGCCACACCTACAGAAGAGGTTCTAAAAAAAATTGAAACCCACCACTGGTTTGAAAAGATGATGTCCAAGTGAGGTGCTATTCTAACAAAGGTTAATAGCTAAAGAACAAAAACATAACAACTGAAGATGACGTTGTGTGTGGGCTTGCAAGCGTTTCATAATGCATAAGTATTGTCTATATTTTCTTCCTTCCTAGAAGTGCTATCTAATAACTTTTAAAAACTGTGCCCCCACCCACCCACCAGGTGCTTGTACATGACAGCTGCTTAAAATATTTTTATTTCAATGACCTTATTGTTCCTTTAAGGAAATCTGTCAACAAAGTTCTTTTCATTTCAGTTTTCCAAGTCTCATTTTGACCTGATTTTTTTTATAAGGGGTTATATATTATATTACTTCAAAATATATTGGAAATGTGAAACAAAGAAGTGTCATTTTAACAAAATGAAATTTATTAGTGGGGAAAAGAAAAGTTTATCCTTAGGCAAGGATGATACGTGGCTCAATAGCAGTAACTGTGAGAAGGATCTAAGAGTCCTAGTGAGCAATCACTTAGATATGAGCCTGCAATGTGCTACAGCTACCCAAAAGGCCAATGCAGTCCTAGGTTGCATCAACAGGGGCTAGTATCAAGATCACATGAAGTACTACTATCACTTTATACTGCATTTGATCACACTTACATTGTAACAGGTTTTGTCACCATGATTCAAAAATACGTTGAGACTCTAGAAAGAGTGCAGAGAAGAGCAATAAAGATTATTAGGGAACTGGAAGTTAAAACACATAATAAATGGTTGCAGAAACTGAACATGTTTAGTCTTAGAATATGTTTAGCAGTGTTCCGATATCTCAGGGGTTGCCACAAAGAAGAGAGAGTCAAGCTATTCTCCAAAACACCTGAGGGTAGGACAAGAAGCAATGGGTGGAAACTAATCAAGGAGAAAAGCAACTTAGAACTGAGGAGAAATTTCCTGAACAATTAATCAGTGGAACAACTTGGCTCCAGAAGTTGTGAATGTTCCAATGCTGGAATTTATAAGAAGATATTGGATATCCATTTGTCTGAAGTGGTGTAGGGTTTCCTGCCTAAGCAGGGGGTTAGACTAGAAGACATTCAGGTTCCCTTCCAACCCTGTTATTCTATTAGTCTAGCAAGGAGAAGGAGTAGGGATTACTTGATAGTAGTTCCCAATATTTGAGAGGCTGCCACACAGCACCAAAGGGCAGGACAAGAAGTAACGGTTGTAAACTTATAAAAGAGAGATCCATCCTAGAACTAGGGAGAGATTTCCTGACAATTAGGGCAATCAATCAGTGGAATGGCATGCCTTGAGAAGTTGTGGATGCTCACTGGAGATTTAAAAAAAAAGATTGGACAGACATTTATCTGAAATGATCTCCTGCTTGAGCAGGGGGTTGAACTAAAAGAACTCAAATGTTCCTTTCAACCCTGTTATTCTATTCTATTATACATGGTGGACTAGTAAATAAGCTAGAAAATTTTGGGTTCAAATATACACATTAATGCAAAGATTAATATTCAACTGAAACCAATACTTTTTTGTTGAGATTAATGGATAGAAGAATTGGAAAGAATGTATGGTAACTGCAGCAAGATTATTATATGCACAAAGATGGAAAGACTCTAATATACCCACAATGGAAGAATCATTGGTGAAGAATTTGCTGAGATGGCAAAACTGACTTGGATGGTAAGAGAAAAGACAACAACTACATTTATTGGTGACTAGAACTCTTTATGGACTTTTGAAACAAAAAATAAAAAAAATGAATTTGTAATCTATGAGTTTGATGATTAGAAAGGATAGCATATGGAGAGAAAAGGTTCATTAAAACCTTAGGGAATAAAATATAAATGCATCTATATCTTCTGAAAGAGGTTCAGTTCATTAATACCTTGTTGTTGTATTTCTATTGTTTCTTTGTCCTTCTTCCACTTTTCTACTTATTTATTACTTTGCTTTTGCATTACTATCTCTTTCTTAGATCTATTTTTTAACCTTGTTAAAAAACCTCTTCAATAAAAAGGTATTCTATATTTTACAAATAACTTCAAGTAGATGCTCACATGCAAAATGATATTTTAAAGGTAACTACGTGGTTAAGTACCAAATACTATTGCCCCATAGGTCTGAGCAAAAGTTAACCTAAAAGGGACAACCAATGTTATGTTTTTCTTCTCCAGAAAAAAAATTCTGGATGGTTTTATTTTTAAAGGACCAATAATTCTCATAATATTATTCTTTGTAATTCTACAAAGAAAATGAGACTTTCTATTCAAAACAATAAGGCAATAATATTCTTATTTGTGAAAGTTTGCAAATTTACCAAGAGGATCAAAATATCTCAGGTGTGATCTTCTATCAGGACCATGAATTCAGTTGAATGTTGATTTTTCTAAAAACAGCCAGCATGAGTCACACATAAAAGAACTGTAGTCAGAGTTGTAAATATTTCCTTAAGAAAGAAAAGAAACAAAACTATAATGCATAAGTTATTTTATACTTCTAGGACAATGAAATTCAGAAATAACAAAATAGGTCTCTCCAACACTCCTAATAAATACATTATATAAAAATATTTTCAACTTTCTGTAGGCTTTCAGTTGTCTTGAGAATATTAAACAATGCTACAAAGTTAACTAATAGATTAGAGAATTTGGGCAATAGTAGCAATAGCTACTATTATTGGCATTACTTTCAGTTTAATCTCAATTTATTACTATTGGCACTGTTATCAACTCAGCTAATACTTTTGTCATCAGTGACAAGAATGGTAGAGGATTTGGTCTGTAAGGTGGGTAGCAAACTTTTGTTTTCTTCTACTATATGTAGACTAATGCAACATCTTGTAAAGAAAGTACATACTCTCTACAAGTATGTTGAGATGTGTGAAATGAACAAACCAAGTGTTTATAACTGTGAGGGAAATAGGGTATTGATGTTGAACTTGTAAATGTAGATGAGGAAGCATATGATGTGTGAAGCATATGGTGATACATATGTATGAAGTTTAGCTGAGCATACGCATCACAAAACAGTGATGTGTGATGAAAAGTGGATGATGAGAGAGAAGGAGGTGCAATCTATGAAATAAATAAACCAAGGCAAACAAAATCTGGGAATCTCCCTTCGTATATCTGCTAGTATTTCCCATTAAGCATATATTTATCTAATTATCACTATTTGTAAACTTCATGTCTTCCTTGGGTTTATTTGAATTGATTTTCACTGAGTATCTACTACCATCCTTATGGAAAGTGGGCATGGCTTCTATACATGAATATTACAGAAGAAAACTCATCATATTTAATAAGTTATTGTCAATAACAATAAATTGTAATTTCTTGATAACACGGGAACACAGGGAAAAATATTTCATGACCATTGTTATTCTTTGTACTATTTGTTACTTTTCAGTGCTTATAATATTGATAAGGCTTCAAAGACTCTGAAGACTTTAAAAAAATCTGTCACCAAGAATGTTAGATACTAATGTTACAAATCTTGGAATTAATTGTGTAGGGATAGAGGAAAGGTTACATAAAGACATGCGCAGCAAACTGCCATGATCTCAGTAGCTGTTTACCTCAACCTATGATCGCACCTAATTAACAGCACCAGGCAGTATTGGGAACCATCTCGTTATGTAAGGCTCTAGCCTAGCTGGGATGTTCTTAAAAGATTGACAAGGAGAATATGCCAATTACAATGCTGTTGCTATATGCTCTTTGCTTTGCTTGTAAAAACTGTATAAAAGAATAAACTCTGCAAAAGGCAGACAGACATTTTGGATGAATCCTGTGATGTCTGCTCTCTGAACTCATCATAATTGGGGTCTTCTGATATATTCCAGTAAACATGCAAATTATAAGATAAAAGAGCATATGATTCAAACCTCTTACAGGAGTAAGGTCAGGAGTATTTTATTGACTTACACTTTCCCCTGAAGCAAGTCTTTTTAGATTTTGTTTGTTTTGGTTTTGATAACAATTGTGATAAACCTCAGAGGCTGACAATTCTATTACAGTAGTCTTGAGAGACAATGCAAACTAATAATGGAATAATGGAACTGCATTGTTCTCTTAGAAAGACATGAGCAAAGTATGCATTTTATTTGGCTATGCTATCAAACACAGTCAATTCTGCAACTATCAGCATCTTCTCAATGGAGAGTGTTTAGAATATATTGCATTATCAGAACAAATGCACATGTATTCATCATATGGCAAATGGATAGCTAGCTAGCTCTCCTTTTTAAAGAGCAATAGTTAACCAAAGAATGAAAAAAAGTTTCACCCTAGCAAAATCAGATGTAAATTGGATCCTAAAACAAATACATTACATTGTTGAGATTTATATAACTTAAATATTTTCCTCTTTTTTAATAAATCCATTCTGAATAACCTTTAGGCAGATCTTGGTTTGGGGAGGAAGTATTGAGCTGTGAAGAGCTTAATACCAGTGGTCAAGAGAATAGCCATGAGTTCCTTGCCCCACTTTTATGAAGAAGTATCTCAGATACCTAAGTTCCACCTACAGTTTGAATCAGTATATATTCCTTTCAGATAATTCAAGCAATAAAGAAAGGAATAACATTTTACAGCAACATTGGTTATGATTAGCAAGTACTTCACTGTTTACACTTTAATCTTCTTTCCTTCCTTCCTTCCTTCCTTCCTTCCTTCCTTCCTTCCTTCCTTCTTTCTTTCTTTCTTTCTTTCTTTCTTTCTTTCTTTCTTACCTACCTATCTCACTGTCTTCCTGCGTCATACAGTATGGTTTGATATTAAATATAACTAAAGAGATAAATTATTCTAATTTTTCTTCATTGGTTTTGTGAAAGAAAGTGCTGATTAAGTCATATTAGCTTTACCTATTACATATACATTCGGAGTTTTGAAAACTCCCTGAATTGCCTCTTAATTCCAGACATCCGAAACTAAAACAATTTATCATTTTTTTTTACAATTTTGTTACAAAGTGTAAGGCTGCTTCTAATCACCTGAATCCAATTATACTTCTTTTGTGCTGCACAATGCATATCAGTTTCAAATAGCTACTTGCCACTATTGCTGTGAGTCTCTCTTCCCCACTTCATTTGTTATAGAAGCACATTTATTTGGACATAATTAATTGGTTGGTTTTTTTTTAAAGCAGTACTGATGCTCCTGATAAAGATGAAATACAGCAGTGTGATAAATGACATTATCTTTACTACTCTGGAGTATATAATTAAGGAAACAGCTTAACTTGTTCGGCAATTATTTGTGTAACCTACTAGTAAAACAGATAAGGTGCTATTGTGGGTCAAGAACCTATTCATTCAGAGATTATGTGGTGAGGTTGAACCATTCACCATCTTTTACGCCTTATTTGATCTTTTCCTTCCTTCCTTCCTTCCTTCCTTCCTTCCTTCCTTCCTTCCTTCCTTCCTTCCTTCCTTCCTTCCTTCCTGTATGTTAAGAGGATAAAATGAAAGGAAATATACTATATACACTGCTTTGAATTCCCACAGAAAAAGCAGGATAAAATCTAATGTAATAGCTGTAATAAAATAAAACCTTTTAAAAATTGTTTTTAATTTTCATACTGCCATTAAATCACTGACCATCTGTTCAGTTACTTGTAATGTTTTAAATCAATAAAAAACTACATTTGAATTCCAAAAATATTCATATAATTTTATCCAAAGCTATAAAGGTACCCCTCACACATATGTGCTAGTTATTCCCAACTCTAGGGAACAGTGCTCATTTCTGTTTCAAAGCCGAAGGGCCAGCGCTGTCCGAAGATATCTTTATGGTCATGTGGCTGGCATGACTAAATGCCAAAGGTGCATGGAGTGCTGTTACCTTCCCACCAAAGTGGTCCCTATTTTTCTACTTGCATTTTCACATGTTTTCAGACTGCTAGGTTGGCAGAAGCTGGGACAAGTAACAAGAGCTCACTCCATTACATGGCGCTAGGGATTCGAACTGCTGAACTACTGATTTTTCTGATCAACAAGCTCAACATCTTAGCCACTGAGCCACCAGGTTCAAAGCTATAAATGTTGCCAATTCTATATACCTTTCTGATTTAGAAATTTCTGTTTTACAAGGTATACAATTCTCAGGTATTCTGGGATTGATCAAAAGATAGTTACAGGCAAGAACCCATTTATAAATAAATTGTCCCAAAACTTTATTTGAAGTTTTAATAACCTTAATTAAAAACACCAAAACTAATTAGATTTAGTAATTTTTGCTCACTCACATGCTTGATTTCCCATTTGCCTATTGCAGTGTACTGAAAATAATTTCAAAAATGGCATGCCTGCCATACAAACCATTCCTTCTGCTATTGTGCGGATTACAAATATAATAATAGCCAAAATATCAAGTACTATATCTAGTAAGTTCAGCGAAATGATGTGTGAACCAAAAGTTCCACAATCTGGTGACTAGAATCATACTTTGGGGCGGGGGGGTTGATTGTTTTTTGCAACATTTTTAGGCTATCAAAAGAAATAGTGAGGTCTCCGTGGTAATCTAGAGCTGTCAGGGTTTTGTCATCCCAAAAATGATAATCATAGTTTATTTTTTTCTAATTCTTTTCCTACTCAACTTCTTTATTCATATGAAGCTTTCTTCAGAAGTTTGGTTATGAATTAAATGTAAAATTCAAGGTACTAGTTATTATCTTTAAAGCCCTGCATGGAACAAGGCCACTCTATCTACAGGACTGCTTCTCCCTGAGGGTATCTGCCTGCTCCATCAGGTTATACACAGTGAAGGTGCACCAGATCCCATCTCTTAAATATTGTTACCTCCAGGTCAGTGGTGGGTTTCAAAATTTTTTAGAACCTCTTCTGTAGGTGTGGCCTGCTTTGTGGGAGTGGCTTGCTGGTCATGTGACCAGTTGGGAGTGGCTTGCCAGCCATGTGACTGGGTGGGCGTGGCCAACTTGTAAAATGTAGTGAAACTGACTTAACAACGCTCTTGCTTAGCAACCAAAATGTTGGCTCAGAAACTCTGGCATTTGAAGCAGGCAAGTCTTAAAGCTGTCAAGTTACAAGATCCTTGCACCCCTAGTCCAGTGATGGCAAACCTATGCTACGCGTGCCACAAGTGGCACACGGAGCCATTTGTCAGGGCACGTGAGGCGCTGCCCTGTCAGCTGGCCAGCGTGCATGTACGCACTGGCCAGCTGATTTCACCTTTTTAAAAGCTATTTTTCGCCTTCCCCAGGCTCCAGAGGCTTTATAGGAGCCTGGGGAAGGCAAAAAGAGCCTCCCCCCCCAGAGGCTTCAGGGACCGTCCGGAGGCTTCCCTGATGCCTTCGGAGCGCTTAAAACCACCCTCCGAGCAACCCGGAAGTGACTTCTGGATTGCTCGGAGGGTTGTTTTAAGCGCTCTGAAGGCGTCAGGGAAGCCTCTAGAGCCTGGGGAGGGCGAAAAAAGCATGTAAAAATGGGGGGCACGTGTTGTGCACGCACTCGCACTGGGGGATCACGCGTTGCATTATGGGTGCGGCACGCCCGCACACGACCCCCCCGCACTCCCCCCATTTGTGGCACGCGAGCCAAAAAAGGTTCGCCATCGCTGCCCTAGCCCTTTAGAAAAAAAATCCCAGTGGTGTTCAAACTTGACAGCTTTAAGACTTGTGGACTTCAACTGCCAGAATTCCTCCTCTCACTCTTCATCTTGATGATGTGAGGACAGGGGGGGAGGGAGATGAAACCGGTTTTAAATGGTTCTGTAGATTTGTGGAACCTCTTCTATAAAAGAGGTTAGAACTGGCAGGAACCCGCCCCTGCTACAGGTTATAAAAATAATACCTTCATAACAGGAACTCAGGCCCAGTGTAGGGCATACCGTGATATGTTTTTAAATGTTTGCCTCAGCAAAAGACTATTAATGCCATGTTATGGAACACCCTCAGCCACCTCTTTAGACATTTAGACCTCTAAATGTCTAAATTTAGGCCTTTACATTTAGGCCTTTAAAAGCCTAAAGGCTTTTCCCCAAAGCATTGGGGTTGAGTGGGTTGGAGTCCAGTGATTGTTTATGCACTAGAAAGTGTTTTTAGGACTCTGGGATTGTTGATTTTGGGGGAAGGCTAGTCTTTCTTTATTGTTTCTGTAATGGTTTTATTGCTGTTGGTATGAATTGTCCAGAGTTATGGCACATAAAATGTGTGGTTATGTAAGTCTCATAAATAAATCTATTTTCATGTTCTTCCTCAATCCCTAAATGCTGATAATCACTTAAATTCAATTTATAGGCACAGGATTTTTGAACCCTATGAGAATTGTCCAGTAAATAAGGTTCTCCAAAGGTTCAGATGGTCTTTTGATTCAGTGACCTGTGATGGAATAATTCCAATGAAGCTTTGGGGATTAAATGTGATCCACATCAATGAAGTAGATCAAATCAAATGGCCTCAAAGCACTTTGAAGAGTTTTTTTAACCACTGTACAGATATAATGACTTTTTTCCTCTTTCTGCTATTATTACAAATAATATGCACTACATATTTGAAAAGACTGAGGAGGTTAAATGGTGTGAACACTGAATTTAAAGTTATCACCTCACTAAACTGTCTGCCAATCAGGGCTATTTTGGAATAGTCTAACATCATGGATTTTATTCATTTATTTTCCTCAACTTCTTTATTGCAGCCAGCCACAAGTCCTTGCTCTTTCTTCGGTTAATAGAGTACATTACTTTTATGCTGTCAACAAAACTGTGAGTTCAATTCAACTCTCTGCTCTCTGAATATACACTCAATATGTACTCTACATATATACTCAAGAGCTAGCACACAAACCTAGATCATTAGAAATAGAAATCCTGACCTTAGATTATTAAATTTCTCCTCATGAATTATTAGATGCTATGCCAACATTTCAGAATCTGTGCCTAGGTTTATTGCATTTAAGAACTGGGAAGTAGAAAAGTTACAAATAATAAGACTTGCATCTCAGCCTCTTTCTCTGCAGCTTGCTTACCTCTGTGTGATTATATCACAGGGCGGAACTCTAGCTCTGCTGCCTTGTTAACTAATGCAGAGTATTATAAGCAGACTACAATCCTGATACAGCTGGTTTCCACCCAAAGGGCTCCAATGGTGGTGATATTGCTCTGCTCAATGAGGAGAAGGCCATTCCATGGAGGATCAATTTTCCAATGGGCTATGTCACCTTCCATTTGTCTGTGTCTGCCTTGAAGTCAATGTGAACTCCTGGTGATTGCCTGGACTGCAGTTTTCTTGGGAAGATTTCAGAAGTGGTTTGCCATTGTCTCCTTCCTTGGGCTGAAAGATAATGATGATTGGTCTCAGTCACCTAGCTGGCCTTGTACCTTAAGTGGGACTAGAATTCAGCTCTCCCATTTTCTAGTCTGGTGCCTTACCCATCACACGAAAGTAGCTCTTATGCTATCCTCCTTGCTCTCCACAAATCTCAGTGATCAGATGTGAAATCACAGTACATTGCTGACAATTCTGGAAATTAAAGTCAACAAAGCTGGCAGCAAAGGAAAGTGGCAAATGCTAAAATACACATGACAGGGTGATCACACAAATGACACAAATTACATTGTTCTATCAGAGATTGGCATGCAAATATATAATTATGGCATTTGCTTGAAGATGTTACCATGTGCATCGTATTATTGTGATCTGCTTTACAGGTGGCTGGCTGGAGGGGGTCACATAAGAGAAAACTGCTTTAAAATTGTTTAAATCAATTGTTTGATTTGTTTGAGAATTAGAACACATTTGGACAGCTTACAAGTGAAGAGAAATGAAGTATTGTTCAGTAGGCAATGAATCCTACCGAAATACGGATGAATTTCTAATTATTTGCTTATAAATTTTATTTTTTAAAGGAAATTAGATTATATTGCATCTAAATCTGTCCCATGTTAAAGGAATAGAGACAAAGGTTCACTACACAATAACTAGCATGCTTAAAATCAAATGATTAAATATACTTAGGGGAAAGATAAAAAGGCAGAAAACTGAAGCGTGAAAAAAATAACAACATCGCTCCAATCCCAAAATGAATAAAAAACCCCACGAATTGTACTTTATAAAGAAAGTTGGATAATGCATCTTGAGCAAATCCAAGCTCGCAGTTGTTCATTTGGAACTGTATTAAAGTAAAAAAAAATTATTTACTAAAGAGATAGAGGAAGTTCGGCAGAATTCGCTAGCGGATGTTCGGTAGAGTGATTCTCAATTCTGAATCACTCAGGAGGATGCAAAAGCATTTCTGTGTATCTATTTGCGATCTTGCTGATGAACATGTCATTGACAAAATAAAATTTTGGGTGTGAGTGCACTTGACAGCAAAAAGAAAGTATTTTATTCTGAGTTCTTCAGACCCAAAAGGAACTACAGGAACTGAATCTAACTCTTAGCCTCTTGACATTTTTGCTGAAACTTCTTTAGGCCCTATACTTTCTCTTTTGTTTTTCCATTGTGATTGTTGCAGCCTGCATAAGCCAGGACTTCATGTATTCTTAGGACTCCTACAGACTGTTTATCTGGTGGGGTAGTTTCTTTCTATGGAAGATTGCTGAAGTACAAATAAAACTTTCTTGAATCATTTAGTAGTCAGGAAGTAGTATGGGTTTATTTTTAACACCATCATTCTGTTTTTAGTGAGAACACTTCGTGCATTTAGTGTTGAATTTATTTAAGGTAAGTATAGCTATTAATAATATTATTCATTCTCTCAGGGCACAATTATCTAACCAAGCACACATACTTAGCGCTCATGCTGAGACAGTGCTGGCATTGTGAAGGATTATCCCAAAGAGATGCTGGGTGTATTTTTTTCCGTTGTGTTTTGTTTCAATATTGCTAACTGCTACACTAAAAATATATATTACAACAAGATGACTTTCCCCACCAGTTATCTCCTATCTTCCCTTTTCCTTTCTTTTTCCCCAAGGTCATTTCTGATCTTGGCACATTTTCTTCTAGCACAAGGTATTACTGTTGAGACAGCCAAAGCAACATTTCTACTCTATCCAAAACAATTATTATTAAATGGTCACATAGGGGACTAGAGGTGAGATAAGTGTTGCAGCTTCCTTTTTGTGTCCTCTTTAACACAGTTCATTGTAGTGAGCCATTAGGAAGAACAATAGTGAACCACTGGGCATCAGATTGTGCACTGGGATCTTATATACTTGCCTCCCCAAATGACTTCACCTAATTTCTTTTATATACCACAGTTTTCCTGGGAGAAACATTCCCTATTTCCTCAAATCTAATAGATCTAACAGCAGGTTTTATAACTGCTTCTTACCAAAATTCTGAGTAATATACATCATTAATAAGAGAATAACCCTGACTATATTAAATGTGAGTACAGAGATTATATAAAGCTAATAGGCTGAGAATTATCTTGTCAACATCATTCAGTATACTCCTTGCTAAAGGCCCATGATTTTAATTCACAAATCCATTTATTACACTTGTACATAATGTTCTAGGGCCGTGATGGCAAACCTATGGCACCTGTGCCAGAGGTGGCACACAGAGCCCTCTCTATGGGCATGCATGCCGTAGCCAGCTGCTATTCCAAATTCTGGTACACATGTGTGACGGACCAGCTGTCCAGCACGCATGGGCATGATGGAACCCGGAAGAACAACTGGCCGCTGCGTGCATACACATCGGCCAGCTGCTCTCTTCCGGGTTCCAGCGGTTCGGTGCTCCAGTGCTCTGGCGTTCTGGTGCTCCGGTGCTCCAGTGCTCCAGTGCACACATGGGCACATGCACTCCAGTTTTGGCACTCAGTTCCAAAAAGGTTAACTATCACTGTTCTAGGGGGAAAACTGTCTCTTTGTAGATATGCATATATTTATGTAAATATACACATTTATTAAAAATTAAATTTCCAAAGTAATCTCAAGCTTTTCCCCTTTTTTAAAAAAAGAAAGAAAGTTTCCAAATAAGTATTAAGTGTGATTTTCACCTGAAAAATGTTATGTGTGAATATTGTGTGTGTGTGTGTTAGCTTCTATAAACAACATTCAAAAGAATGCAAAATCTTGTGAACAGTTAAATTTCTCCATAGATCAGCATGAGATATATTTCTGATTTCAAATTTGATACTGCCTGTATTTCATGAATAGAGAAAATTATTCAGGAATTCTTACATATTTGTAATTGTACTCGTAGAACTGAAAGCAAGTTTTGGCCCTTTCTGTAGAAACTTATTTTGAGATGAAATTCCATGTCCAAATCCTTACAATCTGTGCTCACAACTCATTATCTCTCACTATACTTTGCCAAATTGTCAATTATAATTGCTCTTTCAAGAAGGAAATTGTAGAACACATTGACACAGATACAATTATTCAAATGCCTAGTATATTACCACTGATTTTAGGCATGAGAAAAAAATAATTGTGTGAAGATAATCAGTTTGAGAACTTTATCTTAAGCATCTATGAGATGAAGTTGTGGGGATAACATAGTTATGCGATGAAGTATGTCTATATGTATAAAATCACTGCGTAGAAAGTTCTGTGCAATGGTTCCTACTGAAATGAGACTTGTAAAGATTTTCATGTTTTTCTTTAAAATTACAGTGCAAATTGTTTGAGCAAATAATAGTTAACAATCATGGGCAAAAATAGTTCCAATCAAAAGTCCTTCATCCAACGAGTAATAAATAAATCCTTTACTCCCCTTTATGCATCAAGATCAAGCGGTCATTTAGATCCTTCAGATATAGAGATTTCTATTTTCTGTAGGAAAGAGGAAAATAGTAACACCTGGCAACTTGAGATTTGAAGACTGAATTCAAGGGTTGCAGAACTTCAAAGCAACTTATACAGAAAAAATGGAAAAATACATTGCCTTACAATTGTCTTTTAGACGACTTTATACAGGTCTAAGCACCATTAAATTAAATGGAATTTATTTCTAAACCAGTCACTCCTGAGATTGTATTGTGTAGAATAATTATCTCAAAATGGAACCTAAGGGTTAATCTGGAGGTTGGGAACTATGGCCCTTTATGACTTGTGGACTTCAACTTCCAGAATTCTTGAAATCAGAGTTGATATCCACAAGTCATAAATCAGAGTTAATATCCACAAGACATGGTTCTTCAGCCCTGGGTTAATCATATTTTTCTGAAGAATTTCTTACGAACAGCATTAAAATAAACTGGTCTTAGAATTGCACGTCATCATATGTATTATGTTAAACTTCTCACAATGGGCTCTTTAGCTTACCATTTCTTTAGCATCATTTACTAGTTAGTGGCGAGTAACTTTGGTAGAAAAGGAAAAAAAGTATAGATTTTTACTGTTTATTACTGTTAAGCATTTCTTCATTACATAATTTTAATGTATTTCTTTTATGCTTGTTTTCACATGACTTTAGTGATGGAAGCAACTGAATGCTGCCTAACTTTCTTTTCTCACAGTAGAATTTTAGGAACTATTTTGGGTTGCTGCAAAATAGCCTAGACTGTGGCAAAATGATCTTTTGGAATTTATGTACAGTACACGGTTTGCGTCTGGATACCCTAAAATATTAGGATGCTCATAAAGTTGAAAAAGTGGTTCAGGATAACTGTTTAAATTCTGAGTTCAGGGACTTCTAAATTCAGGTGAACCTTGCATCTAGAATATTACAAGCCATATACTAGCAGAAGAAAAACAAGTTTTACTTATAAATGTGGCAATATTAAATAACATCTGAATAGCTCAAAAGACATTGGAAACTTAGCAAAGTATTAGGACACTGAAAATCAGAGATTATAGAATAAATCAGCAAATATTTTTCCCAGATTGTTACAGATGTAACTGTTGTCAGCAGCTGAAAAATTATATTTCTTTGATCTTCCAGCATTTAGTTTATAAATGGTTTTGAACTAATTTTGACTATAAAGTACCAGCATTTGCTGAGTTTTCCTCAGGAGAAAAAAATGATGATGATGATAAAGATGATGTTGACAACGACGACAATATTTGTATCTCATCTTTACTTTATACAACTCAAGGCAGCATACATAATACTCTCATGTCTTATTTTTCCCATGCTGTAAGTGGAATTGAGCTAAGAGAAAGAGATGGCCAATTTACATGCCAACAGGAAGACTAAAACTGTCCCAGTTTCTAAGTCAGCATTTTAATGATCACACATAATTTAACAGCCATAAATACAGTAGAGGTAAAACCTGAAGATGCATGACCCTTTGTAGATTACCATATAACATAAGCTTTTCAAGTGGCTGACCATTTCTGCTGGAAAGAGAAAAATTACTACAGATGTAAGCATGCACTTTTGCTACTACTTTCCCGCCATTTTGCGACATATTGGAAAAAGAATAATATGTCAATCTTAGAAAATTTAAAATCTGTGTGTGTGTGAAGAAAGCACTAAAAAAACTTTCTCTCAAACCCCCAAAAAACACTCCCAGCTAGTTCTATGTGATATATTTCCCACTTTGTACCATAACCCTTCCTACTTCAACTATCAATTTCTATTCCTAAACAGCAAAGAAGAACAATTGCTGATAAACTGTCAAAAACAAAAATTGTGATCTTTGGTAAAAACCCAGAATTAATACTTGGTCTTCTTCTTCTTGTGTCATCATCGGACATTGGCAATCATGTTGGCGATTCTATTTTTATCAGCAACTGCATGAAAAAGTGCTGGTGAGTTTTGTCCAAACCAGTCCCTTAGATTTTGAAATAGTTGGTCTATTAATGGGGAAAAAATAGAACAACTCAGATATTTTAAATATTTGGAAATCTCCTTCAAGCATCTGGGGATTGAGATGCACATTTGGTTTACGTATCACCCAGCAGAGTACTTTGACTATTTTGTCTTTTTATTTCTCTAAAGGTAGTCATTAGAAGAGACAAAAAAATAATGGCACAGCTATTGTATGGTGCACAATTAGGACTTCGCTATGATTTAGCTGCAGCAGAGAGGGAACAGAGTTTTTAAGTACAATTATGTAAGTCCCTCAATGTATGTCCAATACAACTTTAAGATTAGAACTGGGAATTAGAAGAGGAGAGCCCTGAATCTGGATCATTATTTTTAATTACTGTCTGAAATTATGGTTTATCCCAACAGGGCTAATTTCTCTAATAATCAAAGATAGTTGCTTTCCTTTCCTTTCCTTTCCTTTCCTTTCCTTTCCTTTCCTTTCCTTTCCTTTCCTTTCCTTTCCTTTCCTTTCCTTCCCTTCCCTTCCCTTCCCTTCCCTTCCCTTCCCTTCCCTTCCCTTCCCTTCCCTTTCCTTCCCTTCCCTTCCCTTCCCTTCCCTGTCCTGTCCTGTCCTGTCCTTATTTTGCTTTTTGGAGCTTCCCTTACTGTTGCATCTATAAATTGTGAAGGATCTTGAATCTATAGGTTATTTAGGATAAAACTACTTACTCCTTACGTCATTTTTTTGGGGGGGGGGAGTGAAAACTGCATTACAGAATCCCTAAGAGAGTAGGCTAACTTATGGGGCATGGGGGCAATTATAAGAGAAATGTCCTTGGGGATGCCCCCCCCCCCCTTGTATTAGGATCCTGATATAGAAAGCTACAATTTCAAAAGATGAAATAACGTGAAGCTATATCAATTCCTTGGTTAATTGGCTTAGTTTAAAACAGTTATTCCAGATACACAGGCAAATTTAATGAGAAACAGCAGTTTTTTTAAGCAGGCAAAAGGGGGAGTTAAACAGAAAGAGAAGATAGCTTAAAGTTAACTAATTAATTAATTATTCCCACAATGTACATGCAGTTCAATTCTAAACGAACTCTAACAATACTAAAAAACCCATAATGAATCTTATTCCAGTGTCCACAATAAACATTCTTGCCCATTGACATGGCAAAGAAACAGTCATAAAGGCAGCCATTGCCTATTGTAAGAAGATGACTACTCTTTCATTGAAGTCCAAAGTCTAGGATGTCTTTCAAATATAGTTTATCTACTGTAAAAGGCTGTGAAGCTTTGAAACACACACTCATGCACAAACACACACACACAATCTAACCTTTTGTGCTTTCATTTTAAGGAAGATTCAATATTTCTGTCAATTTTCATGGTAGTGGTATATATATTCACTGTAACAATGTGCTTTGGCAAGGCTTAATGGAGAGAAAGATTACTTATTACATTGAATAGTTTTATTACAGCAATTTTAAATTACCTTTGATAGATTTTTTTCATGCTTGACTTGAACCCTAATAAACATAATGATTTGATATCCTTACGTTAAAGAGACATATAATATTCTTAGAATGATAACATGTAGCATGAAAGAACTTTTGAACTGCAAAAGAACAATTATTCCTGATATAGTATAGCTGTTCAAGCTTTCTGCTATGTTAGGCATTCAGAATTTATTTTGCTTGGAGCCCAAGAGAAACTGTGAAATTCAGTACATTTTTAACAATATAAGTATATACAGTGTATATGTATATTATAAAACAAGGTTCCAGGTAGCTATGCCTGCTCAGTTCTAATTAGCTGAAATAATTCACAACTATAGTATAATCTATTTCTTTCAGTAATAACTAACTTTAAGAATCTTCCTCATGTTAAAATTTCCAATTTCTGACCATGTTATAACAAGTGGTACTTTGTACCACCAAGTTTTATGCTTCTCCCCAACCTCCCTCCATTGTCTTCCATTCTCAGTCCTCCTCTTTGCCTCCTAAAGTCTTATCATAACAAAGTCACCAGGAACCTCTTTGCCCCTTAAGCCTTCCTAAATAGGAAAATTGATCTTATTTCTTTATTTTTTAAAAAACAAGATGAAGTTTTTGCCCAGAGCACTTCAGACAGGCTTGATGCTCTAAGGCAGGGATGTCAAATTCAATTTCATTGAGGGCTGCATCAGGTTGTGTCTGACCTCAGGGGGCTGGGGGAGCATGACCAGGTAGGCATGGCCAAGTACGTGTGGCCAACTCAATGTCATCCATGTCTGGGACACCTATGGTGGCTCAGGAGACCCTCGTGGGCTCCCTTTTCAGCTGTGACAACCTCCTGCTGCCCTTTGCCAGCAAAAACAGGCAGAGCACTGGAAACAGTGAAAGATCAGCCCACTGTACCTCTGCCAGTGAAAACGGAGCTTGGGAGGGCTGCGTGCAGCCCCTGGGGCTCATTTTCAGCTGTGATAACCTCCTGTTGCCCTTTGCCAACAGAAATTGACTCCATTTTCAGTTGGCAGAATGCTGAGATCGTAGCCAAAAATGGAGCTCAAGGGAGCCACATGCACCCTCCAAGTTTCATTTTTGCTGGCAGATGGCTGCAGAAGGTTGTCCCACCCGAAAACATAGCCCAGGGGAGCCATACGCTGCCACCGAGCTCCATTTTTGCTGGCAGAGGGCTGCAAGAGGCTGTCACAGCTGAAAACGGAGCCCCAGGGGCTCCCGAGCTCCATTTTCACTGGCAGAGGCAGAGGCATTGGCAGAGGCACCAATCCTTCACTGTTTCCTGGGTGGCCCATGGATTAAGCCCCCATTGACCAGATCCAGCTCATAGGCCTTGAGTTTGACATCCCTGCTCTAAGAGACATTTTAAGGTTCCAAAGGGATGCTGACAATAGACAGCCCTCACACATTTTTGTATGAAGTTACCTATTGATCTAATTTCCCAAGATACACATGGAGAGAAGAAGGAAGAAGAAGGATGGAGTGTCATACACTGAAAGATAGGTAGTGGCAGAATGTG
This sequence comes from Natrix helvetica, assembly GCF_964273705.1. Lineage (NCBI taxonomy): Eukaryota > Metazoa > Chordata > Lepidosauria > Squamata > Natricidae > Natrix > Natrix helvetica. The sequence continues at coordinate 96,370,934 of NC_138548.1, read as the reverse complement.
AGAGGGAATTCTGCAGGGATGCAAATCTTGCCCACCTTTGAATCTCAGTTTACATCTTCCTCTAGGTCGAAGGTCATTCAGGCATTCAGCCAAACACAAAATGTACAAGTTGGATAAAGAATGAGGGGCATGCATAAGAATACTCGTCCTCTTGTTTCTTTTAAATGTTAGGAATGTTAGTGTGCCATATTTTCTGTATCCCCAACTGCAAATTCATGTTTTGAACTTTATAGCCTCATAACAGATAATTTGAATTACTAATTACTTAATTACTTTCTGTTTCTCAGTAGGATAGGCAATGGTTTCTGCTGTTAGATCATGGTGAAAGAAAGCAAGATTTTATACACACTCACAGGTTTCCAGAATGAATTAATAGGAAAGCCTCATTCAGGCTTTATCTAAAATGGAGTAGTTGCTTTATAGGTACTCTAGAAAAGTTCAGCCTCTCTGACTCACTCAAATGACATTGGCTTCCCAATGTTATTCACACCATACACATACAGTTGTAAGTAGTGGCTGTATATGTTGGAGATATAGAAGGGTCAAACTAATTAGTCAACAAACTTGACATTATGCCCTCATCATGATGTAAGGCCATCTCCTTTTTTATATGCATTGTGACATCACATGCACATCCAAAAGAGGCAGAAGTTGCAATACAAAGCCGCTTTCACCATTTTGACAAAAGTAGTTGGAACTGCAGATGTGCAGTACTATATTCATGTTAACTTCTGTGTCAACCAGACAGTACATGGAAGTGAATATTGCTTCTGTTCTGCAAACATTTACTCTGAATGCATGAATTACACGGTGTTTTTAGAGCAACATTTGCAGGGAACAGGGAATAACCACAATACTCATACAAACACGCTATCTGAATGGGCAGAAAAGATAATCCCCAACCTCCATCTCTTCTCATTGTAAAAAGGACATGACTCTAGGGTGAACTATTCACAGATATTGATCAAGTTGTTCAATGTAAATATAATCGACAGGTTTTTATTAAACTGGCATGAAGCGTACAGCCTCCAGTTCTTCATCAATACAAATGTTTTACTTAGTTCCCACCTACCAAGACTCAACTGCACCCCTCAACTGAACAGAGGTGACTTGGTTCCTCGTGTCCATAGCCAATATTGATAATGCCTTATTATAATATCTTAACAAAAATGTCTGCTTTCATATTGCCTTATTTGTCCAAATTAATATGAGGTCTCCAGATTTTTTTTCCTTGTCAACTAATATCCCTGGTCTGATTTTGTTACTTTTCCTTTTGTCCCAAACCCTCTCCATGCCATCTGAACAGTCCCTGTGTCATCAAGTTCTTGGAGTTCATGCAGCCAGACCTTTCTCTTCCTCATTAACAGATGGAACTGCTGAGAGAAGCTCTTCAGAACAAGCTGCTTAGCAATTTCCTTGAATCCGCCACATTAAATGCTTCAAGGGTGAAGTGGCATATTTTTGCATGTTCATGATGTCAGTGGCGGCTTCAATCTGCCATCCCATTTCCTTCTTTTTCTATTTGTTTCCTTTTGCTCTTTCCTTCTCTGTTTTTTTTATCTTGGATGAACTACTTGCTATTTTATGTTAGGCCAATCCTGGTGTAGAGACCATCTGGGTATAAGAATATCTGATTTGAATTTATTGTAATTCTTCTGGAAACAAATGAACCCCTTAGTAAAAATTACAGCAGATAGTGGAAGGAAGGGAGAGAGGGAGGGAGGGAGGGAGGAGCAACTATGTATGCATTTATTTCTTGTTTTATGAATTTTCTGTAATATAAATATGAAAGTCTAAATAGCAAAATACAAGCTCCAGTTTCTTACTAAAAGCAGAGTTAAGGAAGCAGCAATAACAAGTGCCACAAAAGTCGATAAGGCATATTTATTAAAGTTGGCTTCCAGAGTTGTCCTGAGGTGCTCAAGGAGAAAGACCTAAGATAAATTCAGAGTAAGACAGAGAGGGGAGAGTTTCTTGGTCTGCAGTTGAGCAGGACCTTCAGGTACCAGTGACAATGATATTATTCTGTGCCAATCAGACTATTGCTGATGTACACCATTTGAAAAGTGAGGGGGGCAGATTATGGAAATCTAATTTGCTGGCATCTAAATTCATGTTGGGTGAACAATAAAGGTGTTGGACCATTAGTAAACCTAATCTCTTTTCTGTCCACCACCCCCCTCTCTCTTTCATTAGCTTCATACTCTGAAAGGAAACACCATATTAGGTCTGCTGTTTGTTCCTTATACTTAGAGAAATATTTTATTTCAAAAAAAGTAAGTAATGCAATAGCTATGAAGGTGACTGTGGAAACAGAAGGATAGGGTTGACAGAAACCTGTTGTGGCCCAGCCGGTGCCGGTGCCGCTGCCACCAGACTCCGACAGCGAGGTGTCCTCTGAGTCGGCTCAAGAGGAGGTGGGGGACCCTGGACAGGGTTCCGACGCTGAGCAGGGCGCAGAGAGGCTGGTTGGCCACCAGGGGGCGCCTGAGGCATGGAGCAGTGGTGAAAGCCAAAGGAAGGGGGCTCCTGATGTCATGCCTTGGAGCAGTGGAGAGGAGTCACAGGACAGTGAGTCAGACAGCAGTGAGCTATTAGATGCTCGTTACCGACGTGCTACCCGGCGTAAGGAGCAATTGAGCAATTACCGGAGGTAATGGCTCTCAGCTGCTGATCATTAGACTCCTCTCCAGACTATAAAGGGACTGCTTGTGGACACACCCTTTGCAGGAATCAACTGATCATTGGAGTTGGAGAAGCTCAGATCTGTGTCGTACTTTGGCAGGCTGGATTGCTGCTAAAGGTTTTACCTGGATTACTGTCAATCTGTTCCCTGGACCTTGGCTGCTAAAGTGATTATCTGGAACTTGGTAGCTGGATTGCTGCCAAGGGGTGTCGCTGTAGCTGGATTGCTGCCCAGAGTGCTATCTTGACCTTGGCAGGCTGGATTGCTGCCAAGGTGGAACCTGTATGTCAATAAACATCTTTGAAGAGACTTTGTGTCGGAGTGTCTTGGTATACAAGAGGAGGGGGTCAGAACAGATTGATTCCTGCCCCAAACAAAACTCCATTAAGTTGCAATGGAGCAACTACAAGCTGAGATGGCCCAGTTGGCTCAACTGATTGCTTTGCTGGCTGGTCAGGTCTCTCAGCTCCAGGGGCTTGCAAACCCCCTCCAGCCAAGGAGGAAATGTCCAGTGGCTACACCAGACAAGTTTGATGGCAAACAAGCAATGTTTGCAGCGTTCCTGGGCCAATGCCAGCTGTTTATCAGCTTGAGAGCGGAGGACTTTCCCACTGACCGGACGAAGGTGGGATTTATCATCAGCTTGCTCTCAGGCACAGCAGCGAGGTGGGCCACTCCATTGCTCTCCCAACCGAGCCCCCTGCTGGACGATTTTCAGGGTTTTTGTAACCATCTCCGGCTGATGTTTGAAGATCCCATTAAGGGGGAAACAGCCACCAGACTCCTGAAAGAGTTGCACCAGGGGCGTGGTTCTTTGCAGGATTATGTCAGCGAATTCCGGCTGCTTAGTCAGGACTCTGCTTGGAATGAGCCAGCCCTTATGGACACTTTCCAGGACGGCCTATCAGATGGCCTGCAGGACGAGCTTGTGAGGGTGGACAGGCCTCCAACGTTCGACGCGTTGGTTCATTTGTGCCTCCGGATAGACGCCCGGCTGCAGAGGCGGAGGCCTCGCCACGTGTCCCAGGAGACCAGTAGGGTGCCGGTCCCTCACGAGACTGCAGTTGCACGGGAGGAGCCCATGGAGTTGGGTGCCGCCAAACCCCGCTTGTTGCGCACGGAGATGGACAGACGGCGTGCAGGGGGGTTGTGTTTCTACTGTGGGGATTTTGGACACTTGGCTTTGGTTTGCCCCAAAAAGGGTAGGGGGGCTGTGCGGACTGCGGCCTCCCCTCAGCAACGTGTCGGGAAACGGGCGGGGCCCAATCTGAGGGAGACTTCGGGTCGGGCACAGGCCGGAACAGAGGCGGAGGGGCCTCCACGACATCTGATTCTTGCAGCGCACATTCTCTTGTCGGGTAGTCCGCAGGGAATTCCAGCCCATGCCTTGGTCGATTCCGGGGCTACCACGAATTTTATGGATGCAGCGTTTGTCACGAAATATCACGTCCCTCTGTGCCCGGTAGACCCTCCGATGCGAGTGGAGACCATTGACGGCCGGGTGCTTCTGTCTGGACCCATCAAGAACGCCACGCAGCCTTTGTGCCTGATCCTCGGGGAGCATGAGGAGGCCATTCAATTTTACGTGGCTTCGGGTCTGCATTTCCCCGTGGTGTTGGGCTTGGCTTGGCTGCGGGCGCACGATCCCCAGATCTACTGGTCGCAGAACCGCATCTCGTTCCCGTCCTTGCAATGCGTGGACCATACCCGTCATGTTTGCGCGGCTCAGGTGCCCAGTTCGGCCGAGGTGACAGTGCCGCCGGATTTAGCGGAGTTCGCGGACGTGTTTAGCGAGCAGGAGGCGGATCAACTGCCACCGCACCGGCCTTACGACTGTCCCATTGACCTGGTACCTGATGCGAAACTCCCGACGGGCCGCCTATACTCCATGTCTGAACCGGAGTTGGCCGCATTGCGGGACTTCCTTGACAAGAACCTGGCCCGGGGTTTTATCCGGCCTTCGTCTTCGCCCTTGTCTGCCCCGGTTTTGTTCGTCAAAAAGAAGACCGGGGATCTAAGACTTTGTTGCGATTACCGGCGCTTGAACGCCATCACGATCCGTAATCGCTACCCGTTGCCTCTGATTCCCGAGTTGTTGGAGCGGCTCCGGGAGGCCGTGGTGTTTACAAAACTGGACTTACGTGGAGCTTACAATCTGGTTCGAGTCAGGGCGGGGGACGAATGGAAGACAGCTTTTGGCACCCGATATGGACATTTTGAGTATACGGTCATGCCGTTCGGGTTGACCAATGCCCCAGCTGTCTTCCAACATTTTATGAACGATATCTTTCGGGACCTTTTGGATCAGTTTGTCGTCATCTACCTGGACGACATCTTGATCTACTCTACATCTCGGAAGGATCACCAACAGCACTTGCGTCAGGTCTTGCAGCGCCTTCGAAAGCATCGCTTGTTTGCCAAGCTGGAGAAGTGTCAGTTCTGGCAGACCACCATCGAGTTCCTGGGGCACCGTATATCCCCTGAAGAAATTGCGATGGAGCCAGGCAAGGTGGAGGCATTACGAAGTTGGCAATCTCCTCGACGGATGAAAGACGTTCAGAGACTCCTCGGGTTTGCCAACTACTACCGGTCCTTCATCCCCGGCTTTGCTTTCTTGACCGCGCCCCTCACTCGGCTCCTGCAAAAGAAAGTGCCGTTTCACTGGGGGTCCACGGAACAACAAGCGTTCGTGGCCTTGAAGCGCGCTTTTACAAAGGAGCCGATCTTGAAACACCCTGATCCCCATCGCCCCTTTGTAGTCGAGGCGGATGCGTCCGACATCGCGGTGGGGGCGGTGTTATTGCAGGCTCACGCCCCTGATGGCACCCTTTTCCCTTGCGCCTATTACTCTCGGAAACTCAATCCTTCCGAGCGCAATTATACCATCTGGGAGAAGGAGTTGCTGGCTATCAAGGCGGCGTTCGAAGCCTGGCGACATCACCTGGAGGGGGCCAGGCATCAGGTCGAAGTCCGGACAGACCATCGGAATCTGGAGTTTTTGACAACAGCCCGGAAGCTCAATCAGCGCCAGATCCGGTGGTCTCTGTTTTTTGCCCGGTTCCACTTCAAGGTCACGTATATCCCCAGTGCCTTGAACCAGAGGGCGGATGCCCTATCTAGAAAGCCGGAGTACTCAGACCCTGCTGACTCACTGCCCCCCCGGACGGTCCTACCCGTCGAGTCCTTCGCTGCAATCCAGGAACCCGTGGATTTACGGTCGTTGATACGGAATGCGCAGCGAAACGACGAGTGGGTAGAACAACGGCGGGCAGAGGTAGGGCCGACATCCCCGTGGACCTTTGACGAGGACCTTTTGAGGTATCGGGATCGGCTCTACGTGCCTGCAGGACCGCTCCGTGGATTGGTTCTCTCCCAATGTCATGACACTCCGGCAGCGGGACACTTTGGCCTGTTCAAAACTTTGCACCTGGTTTCCCGTACGTTTTGGTGGCCTCGCCTGCGACACGACGTGCAGACGTACGTCACGTCATGTGTGCAGTGTCGACAGGCCAAATCAGCGACGGGAGCTCCTCCAGGCTTGCTACAGCCATTGCCGACCCCGGACAGACCCTGGGGAGCCGTGTCCATGGACTTCTTGACGGAACTGCCTCCGTCGTCCGGTTTCACTACGGTCCTAGTGGTGGTGGACATGCTCACCAAGATGGCGCATTTCATCCCCTGCCGGAGATTGCCGACAGCCCGCGCCACCGCCCGCATGTTCATCCAGCACGTGTTCCGGCTGCACGGCCTACCTGACCGGGTCGTCTCCGATCGTGGTACACAATTCACGGCCCAGTTCTGGAAAGGGCTGATGGCCGCTCTTGACGTTCAAGTTTGTCTGTCCTCGGCGCACCATCCCGAAACCGATGGAGGGACGGAGAAGGTGATTGGGATTCTGGAACAATATCTGCGCTGCTTCGTGAACCAGCAGCAGAACAATTGGGCGGAGTACCTCGCCGTGGCGGAGTTTGCGTTCAACAACTCGCAGCACTCCTCCACACGGATGACGCCTTTCATGGCGAACGTCGGGTACCACCCACGTTTTTTCCCTCTCACCCCCATGGACTCTCCGGTCCCCGCAGCGCAGGATTTCCTCTCTGAGCTTCAGGCGTTTCACCAGATGGTGCGCCGCTACTTGAATCAGGCGAAGGAGGATTACAAGAGGGTGGCGGACAGGTCTCGCCGTGCGGTGCCGGAATTGGCCGTGGGTGATCGCGTGTGGTTGTCCACGCGGCATCTTCCGTCCCACCGGCCTACGAGGAAGTTGGACCACCGGTATCTGGGGCCGTTCCCTGTGGAGGCCGTTATCAATCCAGTGGCCTATCGTCTGACCCTCCCGCGCTCGATGCGAGTACACCCGGTGTTCCATCGCTCGCTCCTGATCCCTGAGCGGTCGGATTGTCCTCTCCGACATCCCTCTTCGCCCCTGCCGTCGTCGCCTGAGGTGCATGCACGGCCATTGCACAGAGTGACCCGGATCCGTGACTCGAGATGGCTCAAGGGTCGGTTCCAGTATTTGGTCGACTGGGCGGACGAGGACTCGGACGGTGGGACCTGGACCGATGCGACGGCTGTGCATGCTCCAGCTTTGGTGCGGGCCTATCATGGACGTTTTCCCTCCCGACCGCATCCCGAGCGTCAGGCCCGGGGGAAGGGCCCTGCGGTGAGGGATAGTGTTGTGGCCCAGCCGGTGCCGGTGCCGCTGCCACCAGACTCCGACAGCGAGGTGTCCTCTGAGTCGGCTCAAGAGGAGGTGGGGGACCCTGGACAGGGTTCCGACGCTGAGCAGGGCGCAGAGAGGCTGGTTGGCCACCAGGGGGCGCCTGAGGCATGGAGCAGTGGTGAAAGCCAAAGGAAGGGGGCTCCTGATGTCATGCCTTGGAGCAGTGGAGAGGAGTCACAGGACAGTGAGTCAGACAGCAGTGAGCTATTAGATGCTCGTTACCGACGTGCTACCCGGCGTAAGGAGCAATTGAGCAATTACCGGAGGTAATGGCTCTCAGCTGCTGATCATTAGACTCCTCTCCAGACTATAAAGGGACTGCTTGTGGACACACCCTTTGCAGGAATCAACTGATCATTGGAGTTGGAGAAGCTCAGATCTGTGTCGTACTTTGGCAGGCTGGATTGCTGCTAAAGGTTTTACCTGGATTACTGTCAATCTGTTCCCTGGACCTTGGCTGCTAAAGTGATTATCTGGAACTTGGTAGCTGGATTGCTGCCAAGGGGTGTCGCTGTAGCTGGATTGCTGCCCAGAGTGCTATCTTGACCTTGGCAGGCTGGATTGCTGCCAAGGTGGAACCTGTATGTCAATAAACATCTTTGAAGAGACTTTGTGTCGGAGTGTCTTGGTATACAAGAGGAGGGGGTCAGAACAGAAACCATACAAAAATACATTGGTAAGCTGTCAGGAAAGCCTGGGAAAACCAAGGGAAATCATCAAAACCATAAAAAAAAATGTTAGAATATTTTGGACATGTGATGTGACACCCATAAAAATATGGCATACTTCACCTAAACCTCCAAGGAAAGATTGAAGGCAAACAAGGTCCAGGCAGAAGAAGAACATCATGGCTTCAAAATCCAAGGGACTGGTTTGGACAAAACTCAGAAGCACTTTTTCAGCAGCTGTTGATAAAAATAGGATCGCCAACATGATTGCCAATGTCCGATGACATATATGGAAGAAGAAGAAGAAGAAGAAGAAGAAGAAGAAGAAGAAGAAGAAGAAGAAGAAGAAGAAGAAGAAGAAGAAGAGGAGGAGGAGGAGGAGGAGGAGGAGGAGGAGGAGGAGGAGGAGGAGGAGGAGGAGGAGGAGGAGGAGGAGGAGGAGGAGGAGGAGGTTGTCATAGAATAAGTAGAGAGGTGGGCCATGCAAGTGAGTGAGGAGAAGTAAAGGAATAGCCAGAGGAAGGAAAGCAATATTGTTGCCAATGGGTTAAAAAAAACCACAAGTGTTATGAAGTGGGGTTGGGAATGAACAGGCAAGCAAAGCAGGAGCAGGGACTTGAGGAAGATGGCAGAAGGCTTATGGCATGCAACAGCTGGATGACTTATTCTCACCATAAATGTAAGGGATAGGCCTTATAATGCAATATTTGAGGACCATGTGATCTTTTTGAATTTTTCTTCTCTGAGATCAGACAGTGAAAATCTCCTTTGGAAGGCTTGCCTTCAAAGGCTTTTATTTTGCCTTGTGAGAATAGGTGCAGCCTTGCAATTTATGGAATGCTTTGGCACCACAGACATCAATGGTATGTCAACTCCCTAGCCAGCCATGCAGTTGTAAAAAGAAATATATTCCTTGGTAGGGAAGAAGGAGGAACAGAGAAGGACTTTTCCTTCTGTTCTGCTTAGATGAATATGTTTTCTTTGATGTCTTCATCACTGAAAGTCCATGCTAGAAGGTCTAAGATGACTCTGTTGCACTATTGTTCAGCATCCCTTGTGTACCAATAGAAAACTGTCTATCAGAGGAAGTCTTTGGGGCAGCTAAAACCAACTTCCTTCTATCTATTGGAATCTGTGATAAGTTAATATTTGTCCATGGTTTGACACTGCCAACTTGCTAGGAATGAAAAATAATGACTCCTGTGCCTGGCGTCAGGGAAAAGAAGCAGCTTGTGCTATTTTGTGTCTCACAAAGCATGAATGTTTTACATCATCATTTAGTCAACAGGGTTGATATTCTTCTGGAAATGTCATATGGGCTGTTCAGTATATTTTAAAAAAATATAACAGAAGAGAGCAATGCATATTAAGCTGTGCACGCATCTTTGGTCACTATAGTCTACATGGGTTTTGCTCTCATGGTTACCAGGATATCATTGCAGTCCCCCAGGATGGCTTAAGGCTCCATAGCTCATTTTGTACGTCAATTACAAATGCTTTCTGATATGCTTCAGAAAGAGAGAGGGAGCGAGGGGAGTGAGAGAGAGAGGGGGAGAGGGAGAGACAGAGACACACACATAGAGGAGCAACATTCTATATTTGTGTTCCCTTTTGAATGTATATCTTAGCAACATTCCTAATAAAATATCTGCTGGCAATATGAAGCCTTGTTTACAGATGCCCAGAGAAAAATACTTTTTTCTGATTAAACTGGATGGATAATTATCCACAACTAGTGAATTGGATGTTTATTACTTAGTAAGTAAAACAGGTGGGAATATTTATGTAGAACAGAAATGTAATTGTTACTGGTGCCAGAATAAACAGGTGCACATTTTTACTGACAAAACAAACAAAACTAAACAAACAAATAGTTGATAAGTGTATTTTTTTAAAAAAAAATACCTTACAGCTTTGGCAAAGGAAGTCAAAACATTTTATTTTTATTTTTTATTAGAGAAGCAGTTTGTAGTGATAGGTAGATACTCTTTATCTTAAGAATATAACACCAAGCAAAAACAATATCTTATCAATTCATGGAAGGAAAAAAAGACTCTAATTTCTGTTCATTTCCTCATCCTGTCTTCTGTTCCTTTTTCTTTCAATCTGATGTTTCAAAATTAATGCACATTTAATATTACCTAAATTTACTTAACAAAGACCTGTACTTCTTTCTATTAATGGATTTTGTTGATGGCTATCAACTATCACTACAAAATAATTCTGTCTCTCCACAAGATGATGCCACCCTCCTACAGATATATATATATATATATATTATATTGAAAAAAAATTCATTCAGGAAAAGAAAATAACCTGCACACCGAGCACAGTTTTCAAGAAAAAAAAGCCACCTCCCTTTAGACATGATTGAAGCTAGATTCATAATATGATTTTGAAGTGATAACCTAAGTAGTTTGAATATTTCTAACATTTGTTTATACTTCAATGTGGCTTTATTTTAGCTTTATTTTATCATTTTTGTATTTTCATTGTTTTCATTTTTCAAATGTTGTTAATCTGATTGAGCATTCTATTGATAGAAAGAGTTAGGTTTAAGGATGTAAGTCAGCAGTGCGTTTCACTTATTTTTACCACTGGTTCACCCCACATGCAAACTTCTGCACACTAACCTGGCCTCAAAAATGTGGGTAAAGAGGACGGCATAGTGCTGGGATGTGGGGGAGGCACCCACGATCTCCACTATTGGTTCACCTGAACCGGTCTGAACCTGCTGAATACCACCTCTGATCTAAGTATGGACTTGCCTTAGGCCAGCATTTTATTTTTCGGATTGGCCAACCTCAAGTATTGGGGTTGCTCACAAGCAGGAAGTCAAGACATGCCTCTCTCCTACATTTGTTCCTTTGCATGTGGTGTTTTTATACTGGATGTTGCATGTTGTGTAAAAACTTAAGAGCCATGCATTTAAAGCCATTCAAATTCAGAGAAGCCATGATGGCGCAGTGATTAGAATGCAGTAATGCAGGCTAATTCTGCCCACTGCCAGCAGTTCAATCCTGACTGGCTCAAGATTGACTCGGTCTTCCATCCTTCTGAGGTTGGTAAAATGAGGACCAAGATTGTTGGGGGCAATAGGCTGACTCTGTAAACTGCTTACAGAGGGCTGTAAAATATTGTGAAGCCGTATGTTAGTTAGGTAAGCTCCATGTTAGGAGAGCAAGTGTACAGGGAAGCATAATGAGATTGGTGTGGACGAACACACACAAACCAACATACAGGGACACCAAATAGTAAAAGTAATAGTATTTTACTTATGTGGAAAATAGAGGTATTCAGAATTCATCAAACAGCCCAAATCATACATGGTTCAGTCAGTCAGTTATCCATCGAACACAGTCCAGTATCATATAATCAGTTCAGCACATAGAGTCGCTAACAGTAGCAAAAACACAGTAACTCACAATACAGTAACCACTGATCAGCATCTAACAAACAGAGAGCTAACAGCCATTCTGGCTCCATCTTATGGCTGCTTGAGGTAACAGCAACCAATCACATTACAGCAGTACTTAAAGCTACAGTACTACCATCATGGTTTATATATTGCTGACCCAACTGTTAGCTTACATTCCTAACATTCTCCCCTTTGGGTAAGCAATATATATAACCTTACAGTCTGAGTCCATATTCATCACAACAATGTTTATGTTTTACAGTACCTTGAGCTTTGGTAAAATGATCTGCTATGTTTTCTTCAGACATAAAATACTCTAGTATAATCATTTTACTACTAACACTTTGCCGTACATTCAAATATCTTAAGTCAGTATGCTTTGTCCTTGTCTTTACAGCAAGATTTGATGCCATCTGGATCGCTGCTTGGTTGTCTTCATATACAGCAATAGGTTCCCATACATCAATTCCCATATCCAGTACGAGTTGCTTGTAACACAACAAATCAGTACATAACAGAGATAAACATGAAAATTCAGCCTCCATTGTTGATAAACTTAAATGTTTTTGACGAATAGACCGCCATCCAATTAACACTTTTTCTAAGGATATCGTGATACCTGATGTAGATTTACGTGTAGACATGTCTGTAGCAAAACTTGCATCAGCGTATGCAGTTAATCTCAGTTCATCCTTAGGCTCTAAATATAAGGCATATTATATTGTCTGTTTAAGATGTCTCAATACATGTTTAACAGCTTGCCAGTGTCTTTCAGTAGGTTCAACATTAAATCTGGCTAATTGATTAACACTATATGCTATATCTGGCCTTGAGCAATTGCTAAGATAAGTTAAACTACCAATTTGGGATTGATAAATACCTTTATCAAATACAGGGCTTTTCACATCATCATGGCTAAATTCTTGACTCATCAGAGTTTTATCCGGTTTACACAGTTCCATTTTAAAAGTCCTGAGTAACTGATTGATCTTCTCAGTTTGTGATATTTTATATCTTCCCCTAGTTTTATCTTTCTTTAAACCAAGATATTGCTTAATTTCACCAAGGTGTTTTATTTTAAACCGCGTTTTTAATAGTGTAATAATCTCATAGCCTTTTGCTCTGTTTTGGTAATTAATGCTAAGTCATTGGTAAACAATAGCAACAATGAAATCATACCATCACTTTCTTCCTTAAATAAACAAGGATCAGCCATTCCAGCTTTAAAACCTATCCTTGCTAATTCCTTCACTATGCATTGATTCCATTCATAGCCTGATTGCTTTAAACCATAAAGACTCTTTTTTAATTTCCAGCAATCAGTGTTCCTATCAGTGTTTAACCCTAAAGGTTTCTTTAAATATATAGTATGTTGCAATGGTGCATGGAGATATGCCGCCTCGACATCTAAATGATTCACTACATGTCCATGCTTAGCTGCCCAAACTAATGATGCACGTAATGTTGTAGCTTTTAAACTAGGTGCAAATACCTCATCATAGTCATTGGCTGACTGGTCAAAACCTTGTGCTACTAATCTGGCTTTATGGCTAACAGTCCCACTTGTTTTAATCTTGTAAATCCATTTACATCCTACAGCATGTTTACCTGGGGGTAACCTTACATTCTCATATACCTCCAAATCTTGTAAGGATTTCAGTTCCCTGTTCATTGCTGTTTTCCAAACTATTTGCTCCACCTTAGGATACATGGATAGTTCGTGATACGTAGCAGGAACTTTATCTACTTGACATGCTATACAAGCTTGCTATCTGTCAGGTGGTCTTGTTACAGGGGTAGAATGCCTAGGCAACTCAGGGCTCACCAGTGGATTCTCCTGTTGCGTCTGCTCTCCTTCTTCTAACTCCTCCTGACTTTGCACTTCCTCTTTAATTGTTATAGCTGGTCTTTCTATTTCACCACTAGGGAATACCTGGGTGTCAATAACTACATCATTGTTATATTCCAATTTATCCCACCCAACGGATTCAATAAATCAAGCACTAGTGCTACAGTATACTTTAGTGGTGCCTTTTCCCCAAAATCTAAATGATCTATGATTGGCCTCGTAACCTACAAAAAATAACTTATGAGCTCTATGTTGTCCCTTCAGTCTTACTTGTGAAGGAATATGCACCTATGCCGGAGCTCCAAATGTGTGAAGATAGCTTAAATCAGGTTTTCTGCCATGCCAACGAGTGAATGGCAATTCACCAGTTGTTGTATTTACCACATTATTTAAAACATGGCTACTACACATCATAGCTTCACCCCACAGTCTTTCAGGCAATCCTGAATCAACTAACATAGTTCGAGCCATGGCTTGTAATGTTTCCCCCCTTCATTCTATAAACGAGTTATGTTGTGGCCTATAAAGAGCAGAATGTTTATGCTCAATACCAGCTGATCTCAACATTGTTTGAAATTTATTGTTTGTAAACTCCGTTATCGGTTACAACAGTAATCACCTTAGATTTCATTTTTCTTTCAGCAAATCTTAGTCAATTAAAGAAACGTTGAAACGTTTCTGTCTTGTCCTTCAGTAAATAGCAGAAACTGTATCTTGAATAATGATCCATGATACTCAAAACATAACAGGCACCTCCCAAACTGCCTTTTTTAAAAAGAATTTCATTATTTTTTAAACATTTATAGGAAAGGGTAGGTGGATATACAAAAAGTTTTGGCAGCTACATCGTGCTGAAGGTAGAAATCTCTCCAAATCACACAACTTTTACAGAGAAAAAAAAACAAAAGATAAAAGATAAGCAGAAACAGCATCTTGTTATACATTGTATCAACCATATGTTCAATCATCTCTGTTGCCACTTTCTAATATATCAACAATTACAATGATATTTCAAATATATTTATTTTTGTGACCTGAGTCTTTTCAATATTGCTCCCTCCCCCCTGTCCTCTGGCAGAGCCACAGCCCCTCCCTCATATCTTGTATATTGTTACCTTTTTCACTACCTCTTATGATTTCGTCCTCTAGGAACATACCATGTTTTTTCATGAAGGCCTCTGCCTCCACAACTGTATTGATTCTAATTCTGTTTCCCTCCCAGAAGATCAACATTCCTTCTGGCAATAACCATCTAAACCAAACTCCTTTGTTATATAATTTCTTTGATAAGGAGGAATCCTCTTATCTCTTATTTTTTTCGGAATTTGTTTAAGAATGGCAATTTCTTTATCTTTATATTTTAGTGGTCCCCCCCCTTTGGGCCCCCAAAACCTCATCCCTCATGGTCTTCCTGAGAAATTTAACATGTACTTCCCTTGGAACATTATGTGTTCAGGCATATTCTGAATTGATCCTGTAAACCAGGTCCATATCCCACCACAACTGTTCTTTATCTCTCTTAATATATTCTGCTAAGATTGTACACATAGTATCCTTAAGATCTTCATCTTCTGTCTCCAGTAGGTTATGGAATCTGAGAAAAAGGGACATTCTTTCAAGTTCCATCTTTACCATGAAATTTTCCAATTCTCTATTCCCCTTCTGAGTTGCCTTCACCTCCTCCCTCAGCCCAACTACACCCTCCTCCAGCACACCAATTCTCTGTTTATTTTCTGTTGTTTGCTGCTGTACATCTCTGAGCTGTTCTTTAAAGTCTGACGCCTCTTTTTTCAATTCATTTTGTCCCTTCATAAGAGCCTGGAACAGGGGGGTAACAGATAAGTCCTTTGAACTCTTTCCAGTCCCTTTTTGTTGTAAAAATGATGAAATTTTTGTCTGTTGAGTCATTGGGCTGGATGTGGAGGAAGTGGGCGCCGAGGCTGCCTTGCCAGGAGGTGGTTTTCTGGGCCCCATTTGTTAAGTTCAGAGATGAGTGTAAGTCTTATACAAAAGAAATGGCATCTGTGGAATGCGCAGCTGGGTGGTGCCGTGGAAGCAGACAAGCCCAGAAGTGAAAGTTAATCCTCAATCACAGTTCCAAGCCAAAAGAAGAAAATCAAATAAGCCAAATCCAGAAAGACCACATAACAGGAGGGGCTCCAGGAGACCTTTTGGGGGTAATAATAATAGAAACCCAGACATTTCTTCAAAGGTAGTTTCAAAAGGCTAGTTTCATTTATAAGAGCAAAGAAGAAGACGGAAGTGGGCCATCTTGGCTCCCCCTTTCACAGGGAACCAGGGAGCAAATCATCCAAAGTTTCGATAAACCTTTTAAAACAACTCAGGAATTACCTCTTGCAATTGTGATGTAAATCTTTCTCACATAGTTAGTACAAGTGAGTAATTCAACGTTTCACTCTCTCTCTCTCCATTCCGAGATCGAGAGATAGTCCAAATGCCGCTTTACCCGAGTGGGGTGAAAAAAAAACCCTCCAATCCTGCAACTTCAAATAGATTGAATCCACAACTTGCAAAAAGCTGTTGCTCATCAATTAAATCGTGTTAAAAGAGATTAGATCAAACTTCTCACCTCCAGCACTTCTACTGCAACTTCTAATTGATTAT
Source organism: Natrix helvetica (assembly GCF_964273705.1). Classification (NCBI taxonomy): domain Eukaryota; kingdom Metazoa; phylum Chordata; class Lepidosauria; order Squamata; family Natricidae; genus Natrix; species Natrix helvetica. The sequence goes on along the minus strand of NC_138548.1, from coordinate 96,354,965 downwards.
TTCCTTCTGGAATCCATTCAGCAAAGGAACACAGCTGTGCTATGCACCCCCCACACTCCCTGGCTCCTGAGGTGAAGCTGGAAACCCCCCCCCCCCCATGGCTGCCGCCGATTCTGGGGGTTCCAGCAAGCCGCCCTACGGCAGGTGGTCACTCCAAGACCGGCTGTGCTCCTAAAAGGAGCCCACTGAGGAAACGATCAGTGGACGGCAGCGTCCATCGCCTTGGGGGACCGGAAGTAATCTCCCAAACTGGGTTTTATAGGTCCAATTAGATCAGCAAAAACAACTTCAAGAGGTTCCTTAGTTTTAAAACTATTTCGTCTGTTTGCTGGAGTAAACTTGCTTTTCTCCTCACTACACACATTACAATTTAAATATTTACTGCAAGGTTTTAACTTTATTCCTTCTGACAATTTAACAGTTTGTTGCAGCATCTTGAAATTAATGTGCCCCATATGCCTGTGTAGTAAATGTATGCATTCATCATGTGGTTTCACATTATCATACACTGAGTTAGCTGTATGGGCATCAGATATAACATATAAACCATTTGTTAATTTGGCAGTAACCCTATTACCTTCTTTGTCAGTGATACAGTTATCTCCCCTAAAGGTTATTACATAGCCAATGTTAACTAGAGCCCTTACTGATAATAAATTAAATTTCAGTTTAGGTATATACAACATTGATAAATGCTCATTTACAAATGAACACTTTGCCATACCTTCACCAGATGCTTTCACCTTCCATCCATTTGCCAAATATAAATGTTGCTTGCTGGCGGACAGTTTTACAAAACAATTTCTATTTCTAGTAATGCATTGTGATGCTCCACTATCAACAATCCATGAATCATGGCTTATTGGTGCATTTCTAGAGATAGTCAAAGTAGACATATTTAAGTAGCCAGTAGCATTTTTCTTAGCTTTTCTAGTATTCTGTCGTTTTGCATTTTTACAGAATCTAGCTATATGCCCCTTAGCCCCACAAGAAAAACATTTTCTAACAATATAGGCAGTTGAAGGTGACTCCTAATGTTGTGGTGGTTTCTCTCTCAGTTGTTCTCTTTCCAACCTTCTTCTCGACTCTTCCAACAGGCGTGCAGTTATGTCAGTCGATGTTAGTTCATTTCGTATTAGGACCTCAAGGGAAGATACAAAATCATCATAACTCTCATCCAGTGAGGACAGAATGATGTAGACTTGATGTAACTCTGAGAAAATAAATTCTTTTTCATGTAGCTCTTGGAAAACTCCTTTCATAAAGTTTAAGTGAGCTAACATATCTCCACCCTTCAGAAGACGTGCCCTAAACAGTTTGCGGGTAAGACGTATATGTGCACCTACAGTGTCATGTACATACATCTTCTTCAAATTCTCCCAACATCTTGCTGTGGAATTCTCTCCATGAATATGAACTAATTGTTGGTCAGTCAGTGTTAGACCAATTATACACAATGCTCATTGGTTGCATCATTGAAACTCTGCTATCTTCTTGGCATCATCCTCGTCATCTGGATCCCAAGAAGTTACGTCTGGTGGATTCTGTACAGCATCCCATAATCCTTCTTTATGCAGGAGTAGACTGCACTTCATAGACCAGGAAACATAATTTGTCCTGTCCAACCAGGTTATTAGTGATAGACTTGCTGATGGGGCGTGTGCCATCTTCTCCATGATAGTAACAATTACAAACTAAACAGCTGTCTGTATACGGTATTACGTGTCAACACCAACTCTCCTTTAGCTACGTCTGATATACTCTGGGCCCATAACCAGTGTTAGGTAAGTAATCTCCCCATTAGTAGAGCGAGTGTGCAGGGAAGTGTAATGAGATTGGTGTGGATGAACATGCACAAACCAGCATACAGGGACACCGAATAGTAAAAGTAATAGTATTTTACTTATGTGGAAAATAGAGGTATTCAGAGTTCATCAAACAGTCCAAGTCATACACGGTTCAGTCAGTCAGTTATCCATTGAACACAGTCCAGTATCATATAATCAGTTCAGCACACAGAGTTGCTAACAGTAGCAAAAACACAGTAACTCATGATACAGTATCAAGCAGTAACCACCAATCAGCATCTAACAAACAGAGAGCTAACAGCCATTCTAGCTCCATCTTATGGCTGCTTGAGGTAACAGCAACCAATCACATTACAGCAGTACTTAAAGCTACAGTACTACCATCATGGTTTATATATTGCAAACCCAACTATTAGCTTACATTCCCAACATATAAGTCTAAGTACTATTGCTATATTGCTGTTTCAAATTAGTGGCCGTCACCATCAATTGTAGCTATGAATTCCACAGGTTAATTATGTGGTGACTGAAGATGTAATTTAGAAATTTTGTCCCAGTTGCAAATTTTTGGAATGACCTCTAGTTCTTCTATTTTGACTGGTGAGAAAAAATATCCATGTTTTCTATGTGATAACATATAATTCATTCTAGCCAACCTCATTCACCTTTTTTCATGAGCAACAGACCCATTAGTGTTTTCATAAAGCATGTGTCCTAGGTTCCCTATCATTTAGGGTTTTCCCCTTAGCCGTATTATATTTCTTTTCAAGTGAAGCAAACAGAACCATACAACTATTCTAGTTGTGGACATGGCATAGATGTGCATAATGGCATTATAATTGGCAGTTTTATTTTCAGCCTTTTTGCTAATGATCCTTCGTATTTACCTTTTTCAAAGCTACTGCACATTAGGACGACATCTTGGATGAGCTAATCAATACCATCCCCATGACTTCCCTGTTATGAGTTATAAATATCTCATATACCTTAGACTGAGCAACATATAAGTGAAAAGAAATCTGGGCTGGTGGTTGTTTTGATATTTATGTCATTTTTCACTTACTTAAATTGATCTGTGTTTGCCATCTGATTGATCATTTACCCAATTTTTTTTAAAAAAACTATATCCTGTGGATTTGGCCAGCTCACTGCTTAACTTGAAGTCACGATTATTAATAAAGCAGTACACATTTCACTGCATGTGGAGATCACATATTATAAACCTTCCAGCATCTATGATGCAGCTGACACCTGTAGGTGTGCAGTGATGCCATGGAATAAATCTGATACATTAGGAAGTACAAAGGAAGAACAAAGTTCAACATACAGGTTTGGGTTTTTTTTTTGGCTGAGCAAGTATTTGAGCCTCTCTTCTATCCTGAGTTATTTTGATCTTGATGGTTCTGACCTAGACTTTGACATCATACTTTCCTGATCACTTGCAATATAGTTTACCAACATCCTGACCCCAAACTCCAACCAGTTAAGTTTTTAAAGCAGCGTTATAGGATGATGCCTTCGAAAAGCCCAGTGTTGAAACATTTTTTTTCAAAGGTTTCTAAATATATTTCATCCTGTTCACTGCTTCCTGGTAGTCTAAGGCAATAATCAATCTTCTCCCCTTCTTTTTCTTTAAGCTTAACCTAACAATTTTGATGCATGTTAGTGGGCAAGTAGCATTTGTTTGTCAATCTTACTTTCAAGGAAGAAAATATGGAGAAATGTATCAAAGGCTCTACAATAAAATTAATACCTAACTGGAAAGGGCTATGATATAATGGAAAACAAGAGTCATGATTCTGATATTCCTAATTCTAATTCTTAAACCTGGATGGTTGCTGAATGGCAGAAAAGAGATACATAGACTGAGGATTGTAGATTTTTTTTTGCAGCACAAATATGCTCACCCAATCTATACACTCTAAGTCAGGGGTGTCAAACTCAATTTGAGGGCAATCATCAGCATTATGATTGCCCTTAAAGGGCCAGGTGGGTGTGGCTAGGTAGGCATGTCTGAGTGGTCACATGACTGGGTGGATGTGGCCAACCTGAAGTCGCTCACGTCAAAGGTTGCCTGTGGTGAGCCAGACAAGGCTGGGAGAGGAGATCCAGAGGTCTCCAGGAGATACCAGGGTGAGCACCAAAGCCTTGTCCATCAGAGAAGCCTTGCTTTCTGGGGAGTTGCGCAGGTGAGTAGCAAGGCCAGCTTCTGGCATTGCAGGTGGGGTACCTGGGGGGGGGGCACGAGAAGCAAGGCAAGAGAAGGGAGGTGGCATGCAGCTTGGGGCAGCCCCAGCATTTCCATCTTGCCTGACATCTAAAAGGCAATTTAGATGCTCCCAAGCCCATGCCTCCTCCATTTGCCTGCCATGCCTACCCCCAGCCTCCCTGAATTTGCAGAAGCGATGCCAACATTGCTGCTCACTGGCACGACTCTCCCAGCCTCCCTGCATTTGCAAAAGCCACCCCCAATTGCCTGATCCTGCCTACCAGACACCGAACAGGCATTTGGCTTGCTGCCTCATGCCACCCTGCACCTGATCCTGCCTGCCTGACAATTGGAACTCGAGGGCCTCTGTGTCCTTGTCCACGAATATATCATGCTGCCCCTGTTCTGCCTCTGTTTCTGATGCTGGAGGGAGATGTGGGGCATCGGTGCTTATGCATGGCTGGAGAGGGTGCCTTGGAGGATTTAATGCTGCTGGGGTGTGGTTCTGGGGAAGCTGAACTGCCCTTTCAGTTTTAGTCTGCAGTCCAGGAAGAGAGGCAGTGGGACGAGATCAAAATTGGAAGCCCCCACTCCAGAAGCCAGAAATAGATCATTTCTGAACTTCCAGTTGGCCAGTTGGACCCATTTTTCTGCCCTCTCCAGGCTCAGGCGGCTTTCCTGAAGCCTGGGGAGGGTGAAAATGGCCTCCCCTGGCCCTCTGGAAGGCCAAAAATCAGCTGGCTGGTGCGCACACTGGAGCTGACGGCTCATGTGTCGGCAGATATACTGTAGCTCCGTGTGCCACAGGTGGCACATGTGCCATACATTTGCCATCATGGGGCTAGGGATTAAACTAAAACTGGGAAGCATTTTGAAGTGACAGAAGAATCTCCATCAAACTTTCATTTAGAAGAAAAACAAGCTTTCCCTAAGTATTATGTACAATTAATTTTCTGTGCAGTTAATACAAGAGATCGAACTAGATGGCCTTCAAGATCCCTTCAAACTCTATGATTCTATGATTTCTATATCTTGGGGCCCCAGTGGAACCAGCAGCTCTATCTTCTGGTAGAGTGAGGTAGCTCCCCAGATGCTGAAGAAGGAAGTCTAGCAGATCAATAGTAGGCCAAGCTTGATTGCTACAGGACCCCATTCTATCTATCTTTATACTTGCCTTCCTTGTTTCCCAGTGTCAACATTTTGTTGGGATCTTCAGAGTGAAGATTGTGATTGGCTCCCTATACTACTGAAGTATCTACCTGTTATCCATAATATCTCGCTGCAAGGACTTCTTCAGAACTCAGCCTCAGCATAGGATGAGTTGAGCAGTTAGAACAGCCAGCCTGTTGGAGGGAAGAAGTGAATTTACTTTGAAGAACTATTGTGCTTGTAAGTCATGTACTTGAAGAGGAGTTTCATATGCCCTATTCCTAGCTTATATTTGTTTCCCAGAAATGCTGTTACAAAACCAATGCATGTTGTTTTGTTTTTCCCTGTTATTTTCAAATGCTATTGTAAATGGTTTGTATTATTTATAAAGGTACTCCTCAACTTATAAGCGTTCATTTAACAACCATTCAATGGTACAACAGTGTGGGAAAAAGCGGTTTATGACAGATCCTCACACTTGTGACCCTCACAGTGCCCTCATAACTCAGATACTTGGCAACTGACATGTATTTATGAGGGCTGCAGTATCTTGGAGTCACATGATTGCCATTCTGAGGATACGTCCAACAAACCAAAGTCAAAGGGGGGGGGGACACCTGGGTTTGCCTAACAACCACGTGATTTGCTTAACAACTACAGCAAAAAGGTCATACAATTAGAGACCACTCCTTTAGCGATGGAAATTCCAGGTTCTATGTGATCTTAAGCTGAGGACTATCTGTACTACATGTTTCTGCTGTCTTCTGCAGGACTTTATTTCCATTTTTCATCATAGAGTTTTCATACATCAAGCTAAAATTGCAAAAGTACATTTAGCAGATTTCAACAGGTTCTGGAAGCAGAAACAGGGGAAGTAATTATTCTGAAGCCTCCAGGATTGTTTCTATAGCATTCTTAGCAAATGGGGGTGCTTAAGAATATTGAATAATTAGTATGAAGGGCTGGTATAAATCCCTAAACTTATTCCTTTCTCTGGACTCCAATATGCTCCAGTTATATTTTGGGATCTACTCCAATGCTCAATGCAAACAACAGTGGTCCAATCTTCAGCAATTTTGTGTGAGGATTATTTGTTTATCACTTTCCCAGATCAATCATTCATCAGAGATGCACAATTGTAAAGATAAATGCTACAGGAACATAACTTCATGGTGACTCATGCTGCAACTTTCTGCAAGACAAATGTTTGCTGTGACTCATGCCACAACTTTTGGTGAGATCCGAGCATCTCAATTACCAAGCAAAGGAAACAAATGATATTAGCTTGTTTTAAAATCCTGCCATCCTGAGTAATACCAAAAGCTAAAAGAAAGGAAAGCAGCACCGAGCTTTAATTGTTGGAGGATAGGCAAGACATGTCAAATAGCTATTACTTCCCCAGGATGCTAGAGCTAACGCTTGGATCATGGTCCATAGAGACTTCTACAAAGTCAATTGGCAAAGCAATGGTAAAGAGAAAAAAATGGTTTTTGTGTTTCTCCATTCCAAATTATCCTCAATTTCAGAGAGAGAAAAATCAGTGCAATGAAATTATCATAATAGCATTTCTATTGCATATTTACTACTGTCTAAGCATTCTCAAGTGGTCTGCAGCCATTCTGGTGTTGGATGTCATAACTAGACCAGAAGGAAAATTTTCAGGAAGAGCTCTCTTAAGGAAGGGAAGATGCAAAACAAGGGAAAAAATTGAAGCCATGAAACAACAACAGCAGCAGCAGCAGCAAAATAAAAGAATGTAAGCAAGAATGAGGTGCAGAAACATGAAGCCTCTTTCTCAGGGTGAGAAAACTTTCATGAAAAATGGGCTAACACTTATTATTAGTTTTTCACAATGAAATAAGAGATGGTTTGGGAAAGGATATCAGCTGGCAAGAAAAAGTGCAAGGTGTTCATGGTTCCTAAATGTATTATTCATACCACAACAGGACCAAGTAGCTCTTGTCACCAAATGTTTCCTGTTTTGAAAGCTCTGGACCACAGTTGTGTAAAGTCTAGCTAAAACTGCCTTGGAGAAATATCCAGAAATGGCATTTGATCAAAATCCAGACGATCAGCAGAACCCATGGAAGAATCAAAAGTGACAAAGCTGCTCTCCTTTGAACACGTGTGATATTAATGCATGCAGAAACAAGACATAGCTTCAGTTACACAACTAGGGCTCCATCTTCTCTCTTTGGGCACTGCTAGCTAAACTGCTAATTGCTGTTAAAGACCCATCCTAACACGTCTCATAGGATCATAAACCATGGAGTGATTATTACAGATTTTGGAAAAGATCTTGGATTCTTTCCCGCCAAAGTTTATTTATTTGAAATTATATTTCCTATACCTTAACCACTCATCTCCGTCAGAGAGGGGCTCTGGGCAGTGTAAAATCCAATCCAATGTTAATCCTTTTTTTTTTTTTTGCGAGCTTGGTTTATTATCCTGGTATCAGCAATTATGAGACATAAATGGAACTAAAACAGAATGATTTTTATGATATCACACAGTGCAATGCAAGCTAAGGGCAACCCTGATATATTATCACTTTTCTAAGACAACTACTTCCATAGTCTCCTGTTGCAATCCAAACACAAATGGACCAGATTCAGCAAGGGGAAAAAATTAAATCTAGCCTAGATCTTACCAGCCCAGGAAGTTACTGGTTTTTATTTTGTTCTCAGAGCTATATTATTATTTAGTATAGGCTTACCCTCATTTTTACCATTTGTTGTAAAAATGGGCAGTTATTAAACAAATAAATAAACATACATTAAAATGTTTATAAATAAAAATGTAGATTGAATCATTTTGGTGACTGTTTTTTTTTAAAAAAAACCAAATTGTTCTTGTTGGAGTAACCCTGATTCAAAACATCTGTGAAATTATTAGACAGTTTTAATCCATCATCAAGGTCACCTACACCTGACATTTCTAAAAAAAACCTCATTTATTGATTGTGTTGCCATAGTGACCCCATATATTTAAAATCTCACCTGTGATTACCATGCTTCCATTCTTGTTTTTCTTCTTTTCAATTTTCCACAGGTAATAAATGGCCATGTGCATTACCTTCCTTTTTTTATTATTTTGAAAGGTTTGAAAGGCAATGAATAGAAGAGAAGAGAATACTTCAATCTCTATTTTCCTCTTTGTCATGTACCTACAGTAAGATAAGTATTTTGCAAAATTATAAAAAGGCCAGGTTCTGGTCTTTCAGAAGCTCATTATTTGGATTCTGTAGGGAGAAATAAAAAAAATAAAAGATGGAAATATATATTAAAAACCAACATTTTAAGAAATCCTACTATCGTCCATTGGTGACCTTTAAGGGACTTAGTAACTCACAAGTGGAAAAGCTTTTTGTATATGTCAATGTGCATTATTGCGAAAACAAGTCACAGGCACACAGGGTTTTAAGATGCATCATTCTCTTTCATTCAGACTTGGTCCTTGCAGTATCAATAATTCAAGTCTGTAAATGCTTAGTTATTAGACGTCTGATTTGGTATGCAAAGCAAGGAACCTCTATAACTATACAGCCCTCCTTCAGAATTTGGTTTTGCATAATTAATATTGTGCAAGGGACCATTTTGTTTTCTAGCACCATTTTGTTACCATGACAATGGTTGTTGTTTAGAAACCAAAACCATAAATGTATTATTGAACACAGAAACATTGGAAAACTACACTCAAAGTTTTTTTAAAAAAAATCAAAAAGAAAGGCCATGCTGGTCATTTCATAAACAATTTTTTAGTTATGAAATCCACAGGATCATCTGAGATGTGAATGAATATGAAAATGCATCAAGCGTGACTCATTTATTAAACTCTCATGAAGAACTTTCTTTCTAAAGGAACACACAATGTGTCTATTAAGTGTTTGATACATAGGATCATGGGGTTTTTGCCCCTTTCTTTTAATGTCATTTATGCATTGAAAGGAGCTGTGCCATTTGACTAAAATTATAGGTGAATGTTTGAAAGGGGTTTTTTCCCCCAGTGTCGTTGATCTCAATAGAAAAAAGACACCAAGTAGGCAATACACTTTTTAAAACTAAAAATAGCTATATTGGCTACAGAATAAAGAATATTAAGATGTTCCATGTAGAATAAAAGACATAGCTGATGCTAAAACTGATATATTATATAGCTTTCTCTCTTCACTGTTCTATCCACATAAAACTTAAGCATGTTACCTATCTTCAATATCACTGAGGTAATGAGATTGCAGTATAAAATTATCTGAATTTCCCCAACTTCACTTTGCTGAATCCTGCAATTTTATAGATCTTGATAAACTGTATTTCCCAGCATTCTTAAACAGTGTACATATTTCTAAATTTAGCAATGTATGCTCAACCACAGGCTAAAGCAGCGGTTGGGCAGATCTGGAAGAGAGGATTTTCCTTAATGAAGATGACATTTGGATATAACTGTTTTCCTAAAGTAAACTGTGGTCTTTCCTATTGGCCAAATGGCTGTTTAGTGGACTGAAGGAATGCAGTTGTGGTGAAAATTCTTGACCAAAATATTTACCACCCACAAGCCACTGTGCATTGTGGCATTTCGTGGAGAGGTTGGCAGTGGATTAGCATATTCTTATCTATAACCCTCTCTACATGCATTATACTCTCACCTCACCCCAGGGTAGCCAATGTACCTTCATGAAATTTATATTTCCTAAAGCTCATCATACAAGTGAGTTGGATTGTGCAATGTTTACATGTAAAAGGTAGTCTATGACAATCACCAAATTCCTATGCCATCTTTCCATGAGTCTTTTGGCATGTTGGAAAAATATACTTGTCCCTGGCATGACAGCCCAAATTAGAATTTATTTATTTTTATCTATGTCACATGATCACTGAATGAATGTCTCATGTTCCATTTATCACTAAAAACAATTTCTCATAAGTTAGAAATAACTGAACTCCTTCCTCAAATCAATATAATCACCAAAATGTTAAATAAACTATAAAACTCTGAAGCTTGAGTTAAGACCAGATCAGATCACAAAGATACCAAGGTAATAATTTAACTAAAAACATAGCTGAACAGGTCCCTTCAGCCGGTGCCAGAAGCTTAAAAGCGTAAAAGGCTAGGTGTCAATCATAAGTGAACAAATAGAGAATTCCCAATGTGGCTTGCTTATATCAAGAATAGTGTCCCTTGGGTCTTCTCATAGTAAATTCCCTGTAGATGAAGAAAGCTAAAACAAGTATTATGAATATATCTTAGCGGACAGAGAGGTACATAAGGGAGCAGGTGGTCTGTCAAATATCCAGGTCCTCAACTTGCGTGACATTACAAATGCCTTAAACCTGGCCCTGTAGCAACTGCCCTGTAAGATCATTTACAGTACATGCATGAGTCACATGCTTAAGCTTCATTCCATTTTAATTGTGAGTAGACACACTAGACTGTGTACCCTCCACCCCAGTACATATGCCCAGTCTTACTATAATATTACACTTTTGACTGATGTTCTATAAAATGTAAAACTGACTATTAGCCAGGTCGGCACTATTTTATCTCCAGAAACAGACATAACATTCTTGAATACTTGTTAATGAGGAAGTGGCTCCTGTGTTTCGTTTGAAGATTTCCCTATGGAACTCAGCTTGGTTACTGGGGAAATAAGAAGCTGGATTAAGCAGGCCTTTGAACATATCATGACTTCCTCGGATATGTTCAAATTAAAAGAATGGGGGGGGGAGACCCAACAGTATACCAGCTGTCCTGTGAAGAAAGGGTAACAGATGACAAAATCAAAACTTCTCAGCTTCCATTTTGGCTCACTGTTCTCAGAAAGGAAGAGATGCATTCCAATTCTGTTGAAAGAGCAGGATTCTTATTTACGTCTCAGGGCAAAATAAAGAGACAAAAATTCTTGACCTTGAATTAACTCAAAATTTCAGAGCCAGATGGACTGCATCTTTAATATTGGGGATATTAGTTATCTGTTACCTTTGAGAAGTTCAGAGTATAGATGAAGTTTTAAATGAGTAGAAGGGAAATGTTGATATAGCAGGACTCTGGAGATAATGTGCTTGGGATATGACCTAAGAAATCTGACTCCAAGATTTTTCTTTTGCCCCATGTCTCTGCTTCTATCAAAATGCCTATCTTCTGACCTTTGCTTTTTCATTGACCTTATTTTTGGGAAACTGGCCTCATCATCATGTCTCCTGCCTTCCATCCTGAAATTCACAAACATTAGCAGATGAGAGCCCGGTAGGGGAAAAAAAGCTTGGGTTTACTCTCTATTGTTGTGGCCCTCCAGCAGCCAGCGGAGCTGGTGGCAGAATCAGACAGCGAGAAGCTTGTGGAGGAACATGGGCCAATCCTGTAGTCTGGGGGGAAGGCTCTGATGAGTGCTCTGCATTGGAGGCAGAGATGGGGCCAGGGCCATCTGACAGTTATCAGCTGCCTTCAGAGTCAGACATCAGTGGGGCAGAAGAACAGCTGGAGCCTGTTTCCAGTGTGTGCATGCACAGAGCTGCCAGGAGAAGGGAACAGCTAAAGAACAAGGGTCAACTCAAGGGTAAAACCATAGGTGGACGGTGAATGGTCCCTCCCATAGGGAATAAAGAGGAGTGAAAGGGGAGTGGAGTTTTCAGGAGACAATTAGTTCAATTCATTAGGGTGAAGAACCGTTCCTGACTTCTTGCCAAGTGCTGTCTGCTACAGAGTGGCTTTTGGAAGGTATTGGCCTGGCAGCTCTCCAAACCTGATAAAGGTCTGTAGTTGTGAGATATCTTGAAAGACTGTTGGCCGGGACTTTGCTGTAGAGGAATTCACTTTAAAAACTAAATAAAAGGGGTTTTATCAGGAGTTGGCTTCGTGCTTTTGGGAAGCCTAGGTCAGAACATCTATATAAGATAGTTGATTACTAGCTACATATAGCCACAAAAGGATGAAATGTGATTTGCTTGTTTATGCTTGCATCATGATATTGTCCAAAATATGCAAGAGATGGAGTAGCACTAAGAGCTGTCTTGCTTTAAAATAGGTTAAGTTTCCATTTTATTGTTAGCTGAAGGATTTTCCCTGGAAATTTGAAATATTCTGCTGACATATATTATCTCTATTTAATGTGAATTATTTTACAGGAAAGTATTTTCTCACTTCCAATAATTGATTCTGCCACAGATGATGAAATGTTAAAGTTTGGCATGATTTTCCATTTCTACAATTATATTATATGAATCCTCAGCATCTTAATACATGGAAGATAATTTCTAAGGAAAAGCAGGCAGGTCTCCATTATTCCCTCATAAAATTTAGACTGACTGGCTTAACATTATGTTTGAGCTTTATTAATTAGAACAAATAATAGATTAGTAAGTTTTATGATTCTGACAATGGTGATTATACAGTTTTATGCAACTTAACTAATTATTTTTAGTACAATGACATCTGTTCCTCTTTTTGACTACAGCTTTTGGTAAAATAATCTTCTTTCACAGTAAGATAAACCAGTTGTTATATTTGGTTAGAATTTGAATTATTTCAAGATCATTTTCAAGATAGACTTTTATTGTCTGTTGTTCCATTTATTCCAGCAATTAGCTATGTTTGTAATTGATGCCTCAGGTTCATTGACAGTTAATAAGTGAGAAATAAGGAACAATAATGAACTTCTTAAAATGGGAAGTGCCAAAAATGACCTATAAAGCTACCATAGTAATCATTATGGAAGAAAGGAATTAGTACAATGGCTCTGATGCCATCCTAACTTCAATATTAAATGACTTGAAAATAATTAGCTTAAAACATATGGAAACCTAACTATTTTCTATGTTTGATACTAATTTACATTTAAAGTTTTCCTCTACGTGTTTTTGACAAATGTATAAGCATAGAAATCAATCAATGAATCAATCAGGCCATCAAATATGTATATAATGAAAATAAATTGTAGCCCATAGTACAATATTTATTTATGTATTTATTATTTATTTATTTTATTTATTTTTATTTATTTTCATATAGTAACTTGTCTCACCCTTTAATATAAAAAAATAAATGGTAAAGTACCTTGCATTTAAGTCCAAAGTCTCCTGGACCTTTCTAAACTTGGGAAATGAAACAAACTTATCTCATGCATCCTATTCCAGCTGTTTTTATACTACTTTTGTGATTGTACCAGGATGATAGACCAGAATTCTTTCTGTAGGCTAATTAGTAAAATAAGGAAGGGGGAATTGAGTTTAAGTTTAATTAAGGTTAACATCAAGCTATGACTTGAAATTTTATGAAGTCTGGGAGTCTTTTAAAATAGATGCTTATAAAAATCGACATGGCATCTTTAGTTGTTGAGTCATTAGTCAACTCTCCTTTTTTGATACAACTTGATGATTCCAAGGTTATGAAGCATGTGAAACAGCCACAAAAGAAGCAAATTTCACATTAACTTAGGAATTTCAAGTGGGTCCTTTTTGCCTCTTTTCAATTATGTTCTAAATTTAGCCTAGCTCCAATGAAATATGTCACCTCTAAGATCTGATATCAACCCAAAGTGTTTTGCAGTTTTATTGTTCACCATATTGTTAGGTATCACTAATAATAGCAATTAGTTTAAAGTAAACACTGTGAATAGTTCCACATTTCTCCAGTGAATATGCATGTGAACAACTTGGACATAAAGTTGAATCTATTGTCTTCTTTTTCATCATTAAATAAGGTAAGAGATTAACTCTCATTTATATTCTTTATTTATTTATCAAATTTATATAGCTGCCCATCCCATCAGAAGTGACTCTGGGCATCATACAACAGTCATGTATTTTTATGATGTTAAATTACATCATTAAAGAAATAAAAATAGGAACAATAATTATTTTACAATTAAAATATTTTAAAAATAAAATATGATTTAAAAAATAAAATATGATTTAAAAAATAAAATATGATTTAAAAAATAAAATATGATTTAAAAAATAAAATATGATTTAAAAAACAAAATATTATTTAAAAAATTAAAATATTATTTAAAATTAAAATATTATTTAAAATTAAAATATTATTTAAAAATTAAAATATTATTTAAAAATTAAAATGCACAAACCACAAAGAGAATGCAGAACTAGTGCTTCAGGAACATTAACAGAGATGGAGCTAACCTACCTTCAAGGATGGGGGAATATTCCATAAGCAAGGACCACTATATTCTGTTCATTCCTTCTGTGGATTCTATTTACATTTACCTAGAATTTTGCTTCCTCATACCAACAAGCACATAAGCACATGCAATTCTAGCAATTTAAACATTACCCCTTTTCTGATTCAGGGTTGTTATGTGAATGTTTTTAAGCTATTTCTCTTTTGTCCTGTCAGTCATGTTTTTCAGAGGTCTTGTTTCTCAATCAGAAGAAAAATTTGGTTACATTCATCTGTTCTTGTTGTGCTTTTTGAGTGTTTTTTTTTAATTGAAAAAGGAGCTAGATTGAAATATGTATGAAAGATGATTTTTTTTTCCTAGGGTGAGCCATTTCTTGGAGTAGACATTTTGACAAGGTCCTGTATAATAGCAGACTCACTACTGTTACACCCCCTAACTACCGTTTTAGAATTCTATTTTCCCTAAACACAAACAAGAATAATGTTAATTTGGCTTTCTGCAATATTGTTCTTTATAACACGGATTCATTCCAGAATGGGTAGCATTGCTTGTAGAGATCATTGAAGCAGAACCTCAAAACTAACCACGAAAATACAAACCTCTAGATATCCTCCTTATATCCTGTCATTTGCATTTATATAGCTTTACAAATACATCAGAGAAAAATGATGCCTTAAGAACATTTTAAGAACCTATTAAACTATTAATGATGCAATAATACAATAGCAGAGTTGGAAGGGACCTTGGAGGTCTTCTAGTCCAACCCCCTGCCTAGGCAGGAAACCCTATACCGTTTCAGACAAATGGCTATCCAACATCTTCTTAAAGACTTCCAGTGTTGGGGCATTCACAACTTCTGGAGGCAAGCTGTTCCACTGATTAATTGTTCTAATAGTTTTTTTCTTTCTCTCTATTATGGGATTACTATTATTGGGTTTAGTAAATCTGTGCTTTAGGAAGTTGACACAAACCCCTTCCCCAAATTAATATTGCATTGATGTGTATAGTTGGAAAAAAAATAGGTGATAATTAGCTCACAAGAAGTTGCACAATCATCTTCAGGTCTGCTGCCATGAGTAATACAAAGTGTTTCTTTAGATCTAAATGGTTTCTAAAATATGAGTCATGTTATTGCCTTTCAAATAAAAATTCATAATTTCACATTTCTCATCTTTGTAGATGCTTGTCCCCCTCAAAAAAAATCTTTCTAAATTTCTCTATATAATTTCAGGCCAATATTTCAGAATTAAAAACAGGAATATTTTTGAGGATGCACCGCGGGGAGGGGGAGGGGGGGCTACAAGAGAAATCTGCTCCTGTCAACATTACAGTCCAGACAAAAATGACTCAGTTAGAAAGTATCAGCTAACAATTCCTGCAACCCAAAGTTTTAGATTAAAAATTGTGTCATCGATGCCTGTATTACACATTTATAAATTACACATATGACTGTATAAAACAAAGTCATTTACAGACCTCTTGAAATATTGGAATTCAACTCTTAAAATACCCAGGCAGCATTGACAAGGAGTTACAGGATATATTTGCAGTCCAAAACATGTAGAAGACTTCACACTGAGGAACATGGATTAACTGGCATCTGAGTCTCATGTATCAAGCTAAGGAACTATAAATCAATGACTAGTCCAAAGTCAATCCATGATTCCTTAAAATAGTAGTCTTAAACATAGAGTTAAAGAAAGATAATGAACATCTTGTCTGAGAAAATTAATAATGGTTTCTCTTAACATGCAAAAGTTGTAGCTTTCCCCCAACACACATTTTGGATTAAAAACTGAGTTTACAATAAGGAAATTGCTCCATTCAAAGTTCAATTGATTTAATCCCTCCTTTTATCTAGGAACAAAAGACATTCAGCATTGATCTCCTTCTTACAATCTTATCTCTGCAGTGACAACCCGCTAAAATAGGTCAGTCTGAGTTTCCATGGCTGAGGCTAGACCGACCCAGGATCTCCACAGTTTTAGCCTAATTCCACCCTGCACCACACTCACTTTTAGAGACATTTTAGTCTCTTCACACCAAGTTGGGACCAAAATGGGTCAGTGTTATTTTTAAAACTTTTCTAATGCTATTTACAATCCTTTTTCCCCAAATTGATTGATCTAAGGAATGTTCATGCTTATGGTGTTTGTGTATGTGTTCTATTTTGCTAAATGCCAATTAATCTTATGTAGCTGGAAGGTAAATGCTCCTGTTATTGTTCTTTCCTATAGGACTTGGTTTATTCTTGCCATTGGTATGCAGATCTTAAAGTGCTATCTTCTTTGCCTGATCATGCTTAAAATGAGACCATTTTCACTTCAGTTCATCTCCTGGTGTTTTTACAGACCTGCTCATATAATTAGTAATGTAGAGGCTTTTTTGGGGGGTATGCTTTTTGAACTGTCTGGTTTAGCCTATAGAATAGTATTTCTTGGTATTTCTCCAAATTAAGTACTAACCAAATTTGATGTTGCTAACCCTGTTGTGTTCAGCCAAAATTGTCAAAGTGAAAGGACCTCAGAATTAAATTTCTTTGCCAGAAATATTGCACTTTCAACCAATCATATTACTCTTTTCTTTACTAATTTTTACATAAGTAAAATCAAAGCAATATAAATAAGAATAATAAATTCAAAATAGCATAAAGCTGCAAGGATGGCAATGCTTAAAACAATAGTCAATTACATTAGATAACACAAACAAAAACCACTCAAACCTGGAGTACAAGAGTTTTGTAGTGTTATTGACTAGGCCTACAGCTGTTTATAAATAAAATAAATAATAAAATCAAGTCCAATAGAGTTTTCTGGGTTGCACCATTTTAGGATCAACAGGAAAATGTTCATTCCTTCTGCCCTACGTATTTACAAAGCCAAAACGCTGGCCCAAACGCTTTACGGCATTCCCATATGGATATGGGGCTTCAAGGATAGCATTGAAAGAACCCAGGCTGCTTTCCTTAGAAAACTTCTGGGTCTTCCCCCTTGTGTTGGTTTTGCCCCGATATACCTGGAACTGGGCATTTGATCAGTGAAATGTATGGCCTGGATAAACACCTTTAAATGGTGGTTTCGGGTGCTCTTTCTGGCAGTTCCTGGCAGCTACCTCCCCCTGGTGTTCATGGACTCCCATATTTCTCACTGGGAGAAAGAGCTGCTGAAGAAACTTCATCTGCTAGGTTTCACGGAGGATGCCTTGGGAAACTACGACCTCAAGGATGTCCAATTTAGGATAGTCCAACGGCTTGTGGACATTGATTTACAATATCTACGAGCCAGAGCCAATAAAACTTGCTCTCCCCTGACTCTCAACCAAGTTAATAACTATGGATTGAGGATGGCTTCCTATTTTTATACCCTAACCATTCCCAAGTATAGAAGAGCTTTTTCCCTAGCTCGCTTCAATGTCTTGCCCTCAGCTCTTCTGGATGGTCGTTTCAAGAGGCTCCTGATTAATGAGCGGCTGTGCCCTTGTGACAGAGCCGAGGTTGAGACAGCAGAGCATGTCCTTCTATTTTGCCCTATGTATAGCGCGGACAGATCTAGGTTACTGTCTCTTCCTGAAATCGTCCCTTCTGGACCTGATGGCTGTGATTTGTTTGTGCATTGCCTTGGGGATGTCTCCTCGTACATCACCTCTCAGGTTTCCAGGTTTTTCTTGAGAACTGTGATCATTAGAGGAGAGAGCTGTAACCTCCCTTAGTTGGGCTTTTGGTGACTGGCTGCTGTGTCTCTTTTGCAGTGGTCGTGTTTTGGTCTGTGACTGTAAATAAAGTATTTTTATTATTATAACAGGAAAATGTATATTCTCCCCAATTCTTTCTTTTTAAAATCTCCACAGCAACACAAATAATAAAGGAAAGAATGCAGCCAACATTTTTCTTTTTAAAGCAAGATGTTCTTTTTTCATTGTGGAATTCCCTACTGCAAATGGCTTCTCATCTGTCACTCATTGTGGTCTGAAAGTTTCGCCACACATGTTTTGAAAACATTAAAATCTTACAAAACCTTACCCTGTTCTTTGTAGATGCCCTTACATAAGACTTTTCTTCTAATCTAGAAGACTTTTCTTCTAAGGGTAGAACAAGAAGCAATGGGTGAAAACTAATCAAGGAGAGAAGCAACTTAGAACTGAGGAGAAACTTCCTGACAGTTAGAACAATTAATCAGTGGAACAGCTTGCCTCCAGAAGTTGTGAATGCCCCAACACTGGAAGTCTTTAAGAAGATATTGAATAGCCATTTGTCTGAAACGGTATAGGGTTTCCTGCCTAGGCAGGGGGTTGGACTAGAAGACCTCCAAGGTCCCTTCCAACTCTACTATTGTATTATTGTATTGTATTAATCCAACTGTAGGCTTCTTCATTTTCTAGATATAGTTTGTTTGTTTGTTTTTTGCAAAAAAAAAAGAGGACAATCTTTCTCTCTCTTTCTGTCTTCCCTGACGTGTAGAGGTAGCTATTCTTCTGAGTTTAGCAAGATGATTCAGAAGATAGACAGCTGTTGAACGGGCATCCCGTTCCTGAAGAAATTTCCTCCAGAGGCTTTTTCATGTTACTTGGCAGTAAATGTCATAGATGATTTGATGCACAATTATCTCTATTTGTCTGCTGCAAAGGCATTGCTTAGGATATGTACTGTTTTAAACTTTGGGGAGCTAAAGGAATCTCAATGGGAGATTACTCAGTTGTGATTTACATTCATCATTGGCAAAACCAATATTTGGATTACATCAATAAACTTTCCCTGTCTTGACCCCACCACTGCCTGAATCAAGAATGCTTTTATATTGAACACAGCCAAGGTAAAGCCATTAAGACCAAGACTTAATAGCTGAAAAATGGGCTTCTAAATATGTATCAATCCTTCTCTTAAAAGTAAGATACAACCAATTTATTCCACAACCAGAAGGAAACAGTAATAACTAGATAGACTGAAAAGTTTCTATTTGTAGTACTTTTGCAGAATAGGAAGGACAAAAGAAGAGAGAGAGAAAGAGACTACTAAGACAGAAAATATGTGTCTAAAAGTTTCTATCCAGTTATGTTAAAGGATAAAAGAGGTACTAAGACACATTATTGAAAATCATAGTAATTAAGCGATAGAAAACAATCCATATAATGAGCAATGTCTCTTAAAAAGCTCAAAGATAGCAAAAAAGGAAAACTAATGAATAAATGTGTAATAGAACAGACTTCTTCAGTCAAGTCCTCCCTTAGATATATTGGGCCACATCTTTCATTGCAACCATCCTCTCATAATTACTGGCTAGAAAAAATGGGACAATGCAAATCAATAAGAAAGCCAGTTTGTTGTGGGGGTTATGTCAGCAGGCTAGTTCCAAGCCATGAAGGATTTTAAAGTGACAACAAATGCCTTGAGAAGTGCATTGGCAACTAAAGCAGCTCATGGATGTAATCAGCTGTAATAAGGGGGGGGGGAGAAGATAAATAAAAAATATATTGCATTGTCTCAAAGCCCTTTATTAAATCAAAAAAGTATTATAATTGATGTCAATGATAAATGTGACTTGTAAGTCATGTTAATTGACCAGCCTTGCTGTTTGTTATCCAATTGAAAATATGAAGGTCATCAACATTAACATTCAGAATGTTAGTTCTGAAAGGATAACAAGTTCTCCTTGCTCTAATATTTTGATTTGCTTGTCAAACCTATTATGGATCTTGCAAACTCAACAGGCAAATGCTGGTGATGTGGTATTTGGAGTCTTTAAATTGTTATTTTTTTAAAAGCATTGTATTCATTAATCTATTATGCCTAGTTTACTAAGCAGCATCTTCTTCTTCCTTTTCTATGCTTAAGTATCTAAACACTGCATTTTCTGAAGACTATTCAAGCAGATGACACAGAGCTATACTTTAGCTAAAAAGCAATTAATTTAAACTTTCCTCAAATTGCTAAGAATCTTCAAAACTCAATCAGGGCAGAAAACAATTTCACTCCTCAAGTTTGGATACTAGGCAAGGAATTCAGGTTTCTCAGACTGACAGGCATTTTTACAATTCCAGGCCTAATACTGTCATTTTTTACAGTTCATTTCAACACGAGTGTCTTCCTTAATCAATAAGATAAACTGGTTTATTAAAGTGTCCTCACACTGCATGCCTTGACATTTCTATAGCAGGGAATGAGTCTGTGATGTGAATGATTTTCTGTCTTTCCTTGGATTTGATTTAGTAGAATTTAGCAGAATTTCAAAGTATGTCATGGTGGCATTTGTTTTGGGATATCTGATTGCTGTGACATAATGACCAAAGTGTTCAACTATTGGGAAACAACCATGTTTATCTGATAGATTTTTATCCTTGGGCATTTGTGACAGGTAAAGGTGGGGGAGGGCAAATGGCAACATGTACATTGCAACTTTTCAAAGCACCCTATATGTACTCATATGCAATATTGCAATGCAAGGGCAAAAGGAAGAGCTCCTATTATCACATTATAAAAAGGTCATCATTTTGGCATCCTCATGATCTGAAACATACATTTCTATTTATATCCCTTCTTGTCTCCAGAAGCTCAAGTTAACTTTTATGGGGATTTTCCTTTGTTTTACCCTCCCAATAAGACACGCTGGTCTAAAAATAACTAGTCCAATTTCACCTAAGAATGAGAATTGATTTGAATTCAGGTCTTCTTAGTCCAATATTTAAACCACTGCAGTTTATTTTACAACCTACTTCACAAGTTTGTTATTAGGATGAAGTTGCCCTAAGTTCTTGGAGCAAAGAGGGCATATTAATGTATAAAAACAGATGGGAATTGCCTTAATGAGAGAGATTGTCTGCATCCTAATTAGTTTGCAGCAAGGATGGAATGTTCAAATCTCATAAGGACGTGGATGGTTATTTCTTGAATTAAAAAGATCAACATTCCACTTCAGTCTCATAATTGCTATTGTACATACAAAGGAATTTTCTACAAGACAAATTTATTCTTCATTCTGAACATACGGAGAGATCAATCTTGGATATGCCTAACAGTTAATGATTTACAGTTGGATTTTCAAACTTTGCCAAGAATTTAACCTTTGGAGCAGTGGTGGGATTCAAATTTTTTACTACCTGTTCTGTGGGCATGGCTTGGTGGGTTTGGCTTGGTGGATGTGGCAGGGGAAGGATACTGTAAAATTTCCATTCCCACCCCACTCCAGGGAAGGTTACTGTAAAATCCGCATTTCCTCCCAATCAGATGGGGACTCGGGAGGCAAAGAATAGATGGAGACAAGGACAGGCAGAGGTAATATTAATCGGTTCTCCGAACTACTCAAAATGTCTGCTAACGGTTCTCCAGAATTGGTCAGAACCTGCTGAATACCACCTCTGCTTTGGAGCATTTTGAGAATGTAGATAGCATTTGACTGGGTTACAATCACAAGTACAGAAACATTGTTGTATCTTTGCACCAGAACAAGTTTGCTATTATTCTTCAGTTCCTACAATACGTTTCTTTACTGGTCAAGCTAGAAAGCCATATGCTTTTGCCAAATGCGGTACAGTTTTGTCTTTGAACTGGCATACAAGCATTAACAAATTATTTGAACCATTGAGGTTTTTTTTTAATTTTAGGCTCACATGAATCAACATTAAAGGAGCACAGGCGGTCTTGTAGGGACCACCTGCCGTAGGACATCTTGCTGGAACCCCCGGATCGGTGGCAGTCATGGGGGGGGGGGGGTTCCAGCTTCGCCTCAGGATCCAGGGAGCGTGGGGGGTGCATAGCAGCACCTTCGCTGAATGGATTCCGGAAGGAAGTAACTAATTAGAAGTAGCAGCTGAAGTACTGGAGGTGAGAAGTTTGCCCCAATCTCCCTAACCCCTTTTAATTGATGAGCAGCAGCCTTTTGTAAATTGTGGATTCAATCTATTTGAAGTTGGAAGATTGGAGAGGGTTTTTTTTCACCCCTCTCAGGCAAAGGGGCATTTGGATTATCTCTCAATCTCGGAATGGAGAGAGAGAGAAAAAAAAGTTGAATTAGTCACTTGTACTAACTATGTGAAAAGATTTATATTACAATTGCAAGAGGTGATTGCTGAGTTGTTTTTAAAACTTTATGGAAATTTTTGATGTTCTGCTCCCTGGTTCCCTGTGAAAGGGAGAGCTAAGATGGCCTGTTTCCATCTTCTTCGCACTTATAAATGAAGTCTGCCCTTTGAAACTACCTTTGAAGAAAGTCTGGCTTTATATTACTATAGGACTCCTGGAGCTTCTCCTGTTATGTGGTCTTTCTGGATTTGGATTATTTGATTTTTTTTCTTGTGACTTCTTGGCTTGGAACTGTGACTGAGGATTAACTTGCCACACTTGTATTTTGATTTAATTGTACATCGCCCCGAGTCCCTTTGTGGAGAGGGGGCAACTGATCAATCGAAACAAATAAATAAATAAATAAACTTTCACTTTTGGATTTGCCTGTCTTCTCGGACTTGCTCGGCTGCATGCTTCACAGACGCCATTTCTTTTGCAAAAGATTTACAGTCATCTCTGAACTCAGACAAATGGGGCCCAGAAAACCACCTTCAGGCAAGGCAGTTTCGGCACCTACATCTTCTACATCCATTCCAACGACTCAACAGACAAAAAAATCATCATTCTCACAACAAGAAGGGACTGGAGAGAGTTCAAAAGACGTATCTGTTATACAAATGTTCCATGCTCTTATTCAGGGAGAAAATGAGTTGAAAAAAGAGGTGGCTGATTTTAGAGAACAGCTCAAAGCTGTACAGCAGCAAACAACAGAAAATAAACAAAGAATTGGGGTGCTGGAGGAGGGTGCGGCCGGGCTGGGGGAGGAGGTTAAGGCAGTCCAGAAGGGGAATATAGAATTGGAAACTTTTATGGTAAAGATAGAACTTGAAAGAATGTCCTTCTTTCTCAGATTCCAGAACCTACCGGAGATAGAAGATGAAGATCTTAAGGATATCATGAGTACAATCTTAGCAGAATATATTAAGAGGGATAAAGAACAGTTGTGGTGGGATATGGATCTGGTTTAAAGGATTAACTCAGCATATGCCAGAACACATAATGTTCCAAGGGAAGTACATGTTAAATTTCTTAGGAAGACCATGAGGGATGAGGTGCTAGGGCCCCAAAGGGGGGGACCATTAAAATATAAAGTCAAAGAAATTACCATTCCTAAGCAAATTCCGAAAAAAATAAGAGATAAGAGGAGGAAGTATTCCTCCTTATCAAAGAAATTGTATAATAAAGGAGTTTGATTTAGATGGTTATTGCCAGAAAGAATGTTGATCTTCTGGGAGGGAAACAGAATTAGAATTAGTACAGTTGTGGAGGCTGAGGCCTTCATTAAAAAACATAGCGCCCTCCTAGAGGACGAAAATATAAGAGGTAGTGAAAAAGGTGACAATATACAAGACATGAAGGAGGGAGGGGCCGCTGCTCTGCCTGGGGACAGGGGGCGGGAACAATATTGGAAAGACTCAGGTCACAAAAATAAATGTATTTGAAATATCATTGTAATTGTTGATACATTGGAAAGTGGCAAAAGAGATGATTGAACACATGGTTGATAGAATGTATAATAAGATGCTGTTTCTGCGTATCTTTTATCTTTTGTTTTTTCTTTTCTGTAAAAGTTGTGAGAATTGGAGAGATTTGTACCTCTAGCACGATGGAGTTGTCAAAAAATTTTGTATATCCACTTATCCTTTCCCATAAATTTTTAAAAATCAATAAAATTCTTTAAAAATAAAATAAAAAAATCATAATAATGAGGAATAGGTTCATATCTGAATCCTAGCATGACTAGAATCTTTCACAAATTCCCCAACTATACTTTATCTATAAACTTCTCAGTAAATTAAATCTGCAAGTCTGAGGATTCTCAGTTCATACAAATGATGTTGAGACACAGTTGGCATCACCCTTCCTCATTAATAATGCTTGCTAAGTTTGTTCATCTTTTGCCAGAGATACAATATTAGGGATGCGGTGGCTCAGTGGCTAAGATGCTGAGCTTGTCAATCA
Source organism: Natrix helvetica (assembly GCF_964273705.1). Taxonomy (NCBI): domain Eukaryota; kingdom Metazoa; phylum Chordata; class Lepidosauria; order Squamata; family Natricidae; genus Natrix; species Natrix helvetica. Next base: position 96,330,654 of record NC_138548.1, on the reverse strand, counting down.
GAAAGGTCAGCAGTATGGCGATTCAAATCCCTAGCGCTGCATAATGGAGTGAGCTCCCGTTACTTGTCCCAGTTTCTGCCAACCTAGCAGTTCAAAAGCACATAAAAAATGCAAGTAGAAAAATAGGGACCACTTTGGTGGGAAAGTAATAGCGTTCTGTGTGCCTTCGGCGTTTAGTATGCTGGCCACATGACCACGGAGATGTCTTCGGACAGCGCTAGCTCTTCGGCTCTGAAACAGAGATGAGCACCTCCCCCTAGAGTCAGGAACGACTAGCACATATGTGCGTGGGGAACCTTTACCTTTACAGTATTCCTATCTATTTATGTTTCAGGCTGTATGTACTGTATATCTAGGAGTAAGCCTCAATGAGCACAATAAAGTTATCTTCTAAATAGGATGCTGTTAGCCTGGTATTATGTTGACTGTGAAATTTCAGATATTCCTTTTCTCATTCAGCTGTGAAGTTGATCCACTGTTTTCTACCACAAGTAGTTCAAATAAGATGTCCACTCCTAAAAGGAGTTTCCAAAATATAATTTGTGTCATATCTACACAAAATCTCCTTTTCAAAATTACCTGTGAAGACACTATAGTTTAATACTACAGAGAAAGGGAGAAACATCCCCAGAAATAGCATTACACTGGTTGTTGTGGTTGTTGTGGTTGTTGTTGTTTTTTGTCCAATTCCATACAAAGTGGGTAGAGAACTTCCTACTGAACAAGTTCTGGGTTTTTACCTTAGCTGTAGGTTGGAAGTAGAAAAGAAGTAAATAACACCCTGAATGGAAAAAAAGCTCTGGAAGCCTCATTAAATCCTTAACTGCTGTAGGCTTTTTTTTCCCTGTCACCTGCCACCCACTGATGACCTATGAATCACCAACAATTTCAGCTTCATCTTAAACCTTTATTACATTATTTTAAACCCTAAAGCCCCTTGTGATAAGAAAAACAATAGATCAGATAAGATTATACTTTCTAAAATGATAAGCAAACTTTGAGAAATAAAATACATGAATTATCTCAGAGTTCACATATATAGTTCATGTTTATGTGTATGTGTGTATATGGAGAGGAACAGAAGAAAATGCCCACCTTCATACTCCAGAATATTTTGTCTGCAAAACCAGTGACAGTGTTTCTGTCACTCATACTAACTGTGGTCATGTTGCATATAACCAACTATGGTGGGGTGACTTTGGGCCAATCACTCTCTCTCAGTCCAACCCACCTCGCAGCATTGTTGTTTTGGTGAAATAGGAGAGGAAGGCAGAGGGAGTATTCAAATGATTCTGACAAGTTCTGGAGAACCAGTAGCAGAAAGTTTGAGTAGTTCAGAGAATCGGTAAATACCACCTCTGACTGGCCCCACCCCCATCTAGTTTCTGCCTCCTGAGTCACAGCTGATCAGGAGAGAATGGAGATTTTACAGTATACTTCCCCTGCCACGCCCACCAAGCCACGCCCACAGAATCAGTAGTAAAAATTTAGAGAGAAAGGGATATATTGGATATGTTGATTGTCTTGAATTATCGGAAAAAGTAATAACGTTGAAAAGTGAATGAAGGAATGAATGATGAATGAACAAACAAATTAAAATGAATATATTCTTAAGAGTTCCCAGATAGAACAGTAATGAGACTTAGACTAAGATAAGACCAAATAATCTTTCCTGTTTTAAGTTACTAGCCTTTTTTCCTTCTCTTTTCAACACTGATCTCTTGATGTGCTTTAAAAGTTAATTTTTGTCCATCATCTTATATCTCTGGCTTAATGAATTTAGTGAGTTTCCTGAGCTTCTTCTATGTGAACTAAATTATTGTCCCTTTATATCTGTTCAAACAACATTTTGTCATAATAGTTCAAACAACATGTCATTTCACATCACATATTTTCACATGTGAAGGAAAACATCACATCTTTTAACCCTTACAGTGATGGATCTTCAGAAATAGAAAGAAGTCAGATAGTGACTCATTGACTTTAATCCTCTCAATCTAAAATGTCTATCTACCCTTTCCACCAAGCACATTATCTATGGATTCTGCTAGAACTATGCATTCCATATTCCAAGATATCTCAGTGATTACTCAAAAGAGCTGCTTGATGATATCTCTAAACCCCGCAGGACTCAACACAATGATGATGTCAACTCTGAATCGATCCTGACTTAAGCCATCTTTTGCTGCTTCATAGTTGCCACACACTCTAAGGGTGGGGGAAAGAGATAGATTTTCTGCAGACACAACAACGAACCTTCCCATGGGAACCAAGGTCATTCCAACAGGTGGCAGTTGAAGAAGGATGGGTGTAACTGAGGAACCTGCCAACTGCTTTAATTGGACAATGTGATCTGAGACAATTGGGGAGGGAAACAGTTACTCTTTTAATTATGCTATTAGTGTGGGAAACTTCAGGATTGGCTTTCACTAGCCATGCCGATATAATGTATCCAATAAACATATTCTTTGAAGAGCTTGCCTGCCTCAAAGTTCTGATTTCTTTGGATGCATGACTCGGAATGCTGATAGATTATCTATAGTCAACTGATATGGACTTGTAGATTTAAACTTCTTCACTGAATGAATGGAAGCCCCTAAGCATGATCTGAATTTTCTTCATATGCCTTTACTATTTAAAATTTAAAAAGAAATACTACATCATATGATTTGATCATTTGAATTAATGCCACACATTTATGGCTTACATATTTGTGTAAAACATATAGAATCTTATTTATATACTTCAATAGTTTTCGATTTGGAAATGCATAGTCATTCCTACTGGGTTTTCTATGATATATAAATTATTCTTGTCATGTGTAGCAACACAAAAAGACAATATATAGCTCAGTTTTGAGAAGATACATAGATAGATAGATAGATAGATAGATAGATAGATAGATAGATAGATAGACAGACAAACAGACGAGAGAAAGGGAGGGAGGGGTAGAGAGAAACCATTAGGAAGAGGTGCTTTTTAAAACATGGAGTTATAATATAGGGTAGTTTTACACTGTAAAATTTCCAGTATTTTTCCTATTTGTTTCATGGTTTGATTTTATATAATGATGAGTCACATTCTATGACAAATGAATTCCTGCCAGCTTTGCCTGTAGTTCCATTTTCACTTTAAATGGATCAACATGAATGTGAAAAAAATATTGAATTATTTGCAAGAACTCAGTGTTGGTAGACCTCCAGCATCAGTAGGTCCATATTCTAATTGCACCAGAGAAGAAAATATGGACATGTTAGTAGAAATGGCTTATATTAGTTTTGAAGTGTTTGAGAAAAACAGATATTTGGGAGTTTTTAAGGGTGAAATCAAGGAGCAACACCTTTATTGTCAGAGAACACATAAACAGTTAAACTTAATTAAAAGATAATGAATAAAGTGATGATTTCTATTTAATAAGCAATCCAGGAACTATTATACTGCTGACATTAATTGTAGCAAATTACTCTCTAATTTTAGGTTAGAAATAAATGATCTTCATGTGTTTTCTCGGAATTTGGATGTACCAAAATGGGTAAACAGATGAAGCTTCCCTTGTTGGCTCCATCTCTTTGTAACCTTCCCCTCTTAGATCTTGTTGTATGTGGAATAACATACAATGGATTTAGATGAGGGAATAAATGGGGAACTCATCACATTTGCAGATGACACCAAGCTGGCAGGAATAGCCAATGCTCCAGAAGACAGGCTTAAGATACAGAAGGATCTTGACAAACTTGAACATTGGGCACTATCTAATAAAATGAAATTCAATGGTGAAAAGAGTAAGGTTCTACATTTAGGCAACAAAAACGGAATGCACAGGTACAGTATAGGTGGTACCGTGCTCAATAGTAGTAACTGTGAGAGGGATCTTGGAGTTCTAGTGGACAGCCATTTAAATATGAGCCAGCAGTGTGCAGCAGCTGCCAAAAAAGCCAACACAGTTCTAGGCTGCATCAACAGAGGGATAGAATCAAGATCACGTGAAGTGTTAATACCACTTTATAATGCCTTGGTAAGGCCACACTTGGAATACTGCATTCAGTTCTGGTCGCCACGATGTAAAAAAGATGTGGAGACTCTAGAAAGAGTGCAGAGAAGAGCAACAAAGATGATTAGGGGACTGGAGACTAAAACATATGAAGAACGGTTGCAGGAACTAGGTATGTCTAGCTTAAGAGAAAGAAGGACTAGGGGAGACATGATAGCAGTGTTCCAATATCTCAAGGGTTGCCACAAAGAAGAGGGAATCAAACTATTCTCCAAGGCACCTGAGGGTAGAACAAGAAGCAATGGGTGGAAACTAATCAAGGAGAGAAGCAACTTAGAACTGAGGAGAAACTTCCTGACAGTTAGAACAATTAATCAGTGGAACAGCTTGCCTCCAGAAGTTGTGAATGCCCCAACACTGGAAGTCTTTAAGAAGATGTTGGATAGCCATCTGTCTGAAATGGTATAGGGTTTCCTGCCTAGGCAGGGGGTTGGACTAGAAGACCTCCAAGGTCCCTTCCAACTCTACTATTCTATTGTATTGTATAACATGATCAGAAATAAATTTCTCAGGGCTTATGGGTGAGCTGGATATCCGTAAAAGAGTGGAGACCAAATTGCAGCAGAGATCAGTGTCCAGATGTCAAATTCTGTTTGGCAGAGTCTTTCTGGATAAGGAGAGTTTGTAAGATCATCTATTTGCATTCCAAACAGCTGCTCCTCATTAGGAAATCACAGAAATCATGTTTTTATGGTCAATTTGTGAGTTGAGTGGCTGGAAATTTCGAGGGCTTAAATTGTGTTCATGACTGTAATGTGAGCTTGTAATTAACATATGGTTTGCAAAAGCCTCACTTTCTTAATCACTATTAAATGTATTGAATGTAAAAATTTTAGGTTAAAGAGAAATGTTCAGATCGGCATGATAAAAAAGTCTTATTTAATGGAAGTCTTTTCTTTATAAGGAGAACTAATCTGGATCAAAGAAAACAAAAAAAATGTTTTAATTTTTTTTAAACTACTAGCAAAAAAAAAACCTAAAAAAATGATTGGATGTAAGAAAGTTTAAATGGATAAAGGGGACAGTAATTTTGAAAAATAAATTTTTGGTGAAAGGTGTTTTTGAAAATATTGGAACTTAATAGACAAAATGGACGTTCATGGGAATGTTGTTTGTTTAATATTAGAGAATGCAGACAATAGGTGGATTTTACAAATTGTCTATATGGAGTATCAAATGAGACTAAAATATTAAGGATATAGAAAGGCAAAACAGAAAAAAAGTGGGGAAGCCTGCTTTATAGTTTTCCCCTGTAACTTTCATACTTTTACTTTTGGATTACAATGTTAGCATAGCAACAGCCAGAAAATTGGCAATAGCAGATAATGGGAGGAGAGGATCAATAAAGAAACTTACAGAAAGGGGATCACCCAAGGATGTTCCTACAATCAGAACTTATGCTGATTAATAAACATTGTAAATATGTTGGAAGGAAGCTTGCACAGAGTTAAAATTGCGATATGGATATTGTTATGAAACTTACAGATGAACTAATGAACTTTTCTTATGAAAATTGGTGTCCAGTGGGAGATTGGAATTGATTGGAGTAGCTTTCTCACAAGAAGATAGAACTGAAGGAAAATATTATAAGTACATAGGGTAAATTATCAAAAGTTTTCTTTGATTTGATGGATAATTTAGAACCTGTTGACATACGGAGACATAAAAATGCCAGTTCAAAAGAGCACATTTATTTCTCTGAAAGATGTAAATCTTTTTCAAATACAAATATGATCTGGTTCTCAAACAATTTGTTGAAGAATAGATATGATCTGGATCTCGAACAATCACAAACAATAAAACAAAAACACTATTAGAGAATTGTATTAAATGGTTAAGATTGATTTATACCCCACAGGAAGCATAAATAATTGTTAATGGAGAACTAACAAAATCCTGTGATGTACAAAACAAGCACATGACAAGGATACAGTGACGTGCAGTGAGGTTTATGGCTGGTGAGGCTGGTGACATCATCAGGAAGGCGGGGAATTCTTAACAAGGCGCCGGCCACGACTCAGATTCCAGGGTCCTTTCGCAAGCGAGCTGGCAGGGAAACGGTAGCCGACGGTCCAAAAAGTCTGTCGCACTTTCTGCTTTCGCGAGCAACTTCCCGTAAACCTGCCGTTGCTCAGTGCGAGGAAGGGAGCAGCTCGCGCATGCACATTCGCTCTGGAACATGAGCTCCGGCGTCAGAACCCGACAGAAGGCGGGGAATGGGACCACGTGTGCAGGAAGGAGGCTGAGGCTAGAAGAGCCTCCTGCATCTCCCTCTGTCCTGCACACATGGTCCCATTCCCCGCCTTCCTGAGTCAACATGAAGGGGACTGCGGCTCGCGCAGTCCCATTCCCCGAGGCTCCTCAGCGCCTTTTCCCTTTTTTTCATGATGAGAGCGGTGAGGCTCTGCCTCCCTTGCCTCCCCTGACCGCACGTCCCTGCAGGGATATCCATTGTCTCCACTCCTGTTCATTGTAGTATTTGAAATATTGAACAGAGGTGCAAGACAAGATGAGAAAATTGTGGGAGTAACTTAAAGGCAATATTTATTGCTCATTTGAGAGGTTATATTAAAAGGAATAGAAACATTAATAAGAAGAGTAAAATAATTTGGCATGGTAGCAAGTTTTAAGACGAATAATCAAAAGATGCAGTTGTTAATAAAAATATGAAAAAGAGGATCAAATAGAGAAAATGGTGAAAAAAGTGAAATATTTGGGTGTCATTACTTACTCTATATGAATTGTATGTTATCTCAAAGCAATTATGCTAAGATATGGAATGAAATTAAAAAGAGCAAGATGAGATGAAAGAAACTATAATTGTCACGGGGAGAATTTATGTGAGAAAAATAAATGTTCTGCCTAGAAAGTTTCTTTTGTTTCAAATAACACCTGTTCTGGCAACTATTTTGCCATTTAAACATTAGTATATCAATACATCACAGATCATCTTAATTACTTGCCTTTATAACATAATCACCCAAATCTCCTAATGAACTTTCTTATTTTCACACTTTGATTGATTTCCCTACTGTTCAATATTCTCTTCTAGACAGATTTTTTTTTAAAAAAATAAGATTTCTTCACTAAGCATAACTAGACAGGCCAATGTGCATATACACATTAATATTTTGTCAGTGACCTCTTTTTAGTTGTACCTTTCATAGTAATAAAAAAAAACAGTGGAGAGCGGAAGGAATTAGAACATAAATTGTCAAAGTTTATCTGAGAATTATTGTGGTGGAAAATTAAAAGATGCAAAGCCTTTTTTTTCCTGTTTCTAAGAAGAAAAGAAATCCCTCATCACTTTTTAGAACACAGAACATTGAATAACATGTTTGGAAAGGACCTTGGAGGACTTCTAGTCCAACCCTCTGATCATTCCGGACAAAAGGCTGACCGATCTCTTCTTGAAAACCTCTAGTGATGGAGCACCAACAATTCTGGAGGCAAGTGTTCTCACTATCAGGAAATTTCTATTTAATTCTACATTGGATCTCTCTTTAATTATCTTCTATCCATTACTTCTTATCCTGTCCTCATGTGCTTTGGCGAATAGGTTGGCCCCTTCTTCTTTGTAACAAGCCCCTAAAATACTGGAGGACAATTGTTATGTCACTCCCATTCCTCCTCTTAAATAGGCTAGCCATATCTAGTTTCCTTAATCATTCATCGTATGGTTTAGTCTCCAGACTCCTTATCATTATTGTTGCTCTTCTCTGCTTTCTTTTTCTTTATCCATAAAAAAATCCCAGACATATAGACAAGTTAGTTGCAATACGTAACTGAACCGAGGTGGCGCAGTGGTTAGAGTGCAGTACTGCAGGCTAGTTCAGCTGACTGCTAACTGCAGTTTGGCAGTTCAAATCTCACCAGTTCAAGGTTGACTCAGCGTTCCATCCTTCCGAGGTCGGTAAAATGAGGACCCAGACTGTTGGGGGCAATATGCTGACTCTGTAAACTGCTTAGAGAGAGCTGTAAAAGCACTATGAAGCGGTCTAAGTGCTATTGCTATTGCAATTGCAATTGGTAAGGCACTGGATTAGAAACTAGGAGATGGTGAATTTTACCCTCCCTTAGGCATGAAAACCAGCTGAGTAACTTTGGTCCAGTCAGTATGTCTCTCTCTCTCTCCGCCCAACCTATCTCATAGAACTGTTGTGGGTGGGAAAAGGAGAGATGACCATTTTGAGTTGTCCAAAATAAAAATGGGATGAAAGATCTAATCACACGTACATTTCAATCTGATTGCAACATTAATTCCAGTTCTGACAAGAATGGCTGGTAGTTTAGTTATATTCCAGTTCTGAATAAGTGATCATAACTCAGGGAATTAAAGTTCACAATGTCTAAATAGTTTTCAAAGTGGTTTTTTTTTGGGGGGGGGGAAGGATTTTTGTACATTAGATGTCAACATGAAATATCTTTCCTATTATTGATATCACAAAAATAATTCTACCTCCAATTGAACATTGAGCCCTATATAAAATAGCAAGCAATTTTCTCATATTGGAAAGAAAATGTATTTGAGAGGAATTGAATTTATACAAGAATTTGGTGAGTTTTAATCTTAGTCCAGAAATAGGCAACCAATAGGTAAAAAAAATTGAAGGATTGTGGTTTTACTTTTGCCTCTTTTTTAAAAAAGATTTTTGTCACTACCTATATCAGTGATGGCGAACCTATGGCACGCGTGCCAAAAGTGGCATACGGAGCCATTTGTCAGGGCACGCGAGGCGCTGCCCTGTCAGCTGGCCAGCACGCATGCGTGCACTGGCCAGCTGAGTTCACCTTTTTAAAAGCTATTTTTTGCCTTCCCCAGGCTCCAGAGGCTTTATAGGAGTCTCGGGAGGTCGAAAAGAGCCTCCCCTCCCCGGAGGTTTCAGGGACCGTCCGGAGGCTTCCCTGAAGCCTTCGGACGCTTAAAACCACCCTCCAAGCAAACCGGAGGTGACTTCTGGGTTGCTCAGAGGGTCATTTTAAGCGTTCCGAAGGCTTCAGGGATCGTCCAGAAGCTTCCCTGATGCCTTCGAAGCACTTAAAATGACCCTCCAAGCAAACCGGAAGCGACTTCTGGGTTGCTCGGAGGGTGGTTTTAAGCGTTCTGAAGGCTTCAGGGAAGCCTCTGGATGGTCCCTGAAGCCTGCGGAGGTCTCTATAAAGCCTCTGGAGCCTGGGGAGGGCGAAAAAAGCATGTAAAAATGGGAGGGGTCGCGCATTGTGCGTGCATGCGCACTGGGGGGGTTGGGCATTGCATTATGGGTGCGGCACACCCGCACACAACCCCCCTGCACTCCCCCCACTTGCAGCACGCGAGCCAAAAAAGATTCGCCATCGCTGACCTATATCATATCATTTTCAGGTGTTAAATATTGCTAAAAACTGGCCTTTTCTATGCTCTTTGATTCTATCCATCTTTTTTCTTTTGATATTGTTAGGTGATTGTAACAAATGGTTACATAAATTTCCTTGAGCTCACCTTGAACATCTTGTTTACATTTTGCATTCTGCCACCCACATTGTTTATTTGCATGCAGAAATGATTCAATCGTGTTTCTTCACTTTTGATTCCTCCCAACTGACTATGCTTTTTTTTTCTTTTCACATTCTGTTTAAGGGTCTCCCACTTGGCTTCAATTACCTTCATGCTCTACTTCCTGCTTATCTGTGTCTTCATCATTCATTCTTCTGTTTTGTTGTTGTTGTTTGTGACTTGTAGAGCTTATCTGCATTGCCCAGTTATCCCATCATGATTTTTACTGTGCTTCTGTGATACTGGGCCAGCACCCACTTTTGGAGGGCAAAAATAGTGTGGCTCTTGAATAATAGTTTACTCACTGTCAAAACGTCCTCCGGGTATGCTTTCTGCTGAAATACTTTTTTTAATGTTATGTCATATTGAGTACTTCTGTCTCTTTCGGTTCTTTCAATCTACCCTCAGCTGCTCACTGGCTATTTTATACAATACAATACAATACAATAGTAGAGTTGGAAAGGACCTTGGAGGTCTTCTAGTCCAACCCCCTGCCTAGGCAGGAAACCCTATACCGTTTCAGACAAATAGCTATACAACATCTTCTTGAAGACTTCCAGTGTTGGGGCATTCACAACTTCTGGAGGCAAGCTGTTCCACTGATTAATTGTTCTAACTGTCAGGAAATTTCTCCTCAGTTCTAAGTTTCTTCTCTCCTTGATTAGTTTCCACCCATTGCTTCTTGTTCTACCCTCAGGTGCCTTGGAGAATAGTTTGACTCCCTCTTCTTTGTGGCAACCCCCCAGATATTGGAACAATGCTATCATGTCTCCCCTAGTCCTTCTTTCTCTTAAGCTAAACATTCACAGTTCCTGCAACCGTTCTTCATATGTTTTAGTCTCCAGTCCCCTAATCATCTTTGTTGCTATTCTCTGCACTCTTTCTAGAGTCTCCACATCTTTTTTACATCGTGGCGACCAGAACTGAATGCAGTATTCCAAGTGTGGCCTTACCAAGGCATTATAAAGTGGTATTAACACTTCACGTGATCTTGATTCTATCCCTCTGTTGATGCAGCCTAGAACTGGGTTGGCTTTTTTGGCAGCTGCTGCACACTGCTGGCTCAAATTTAAATGGTTGTCCACTTGGATTCCAAGATCCCTTTCACAGTTACTACTATTGAGCAAGGTACCACCTATACTGTACCTGTGCATTTCGTTTTTGTTGCCTAAATGTAGAACCTTACTCTTTTCACCATTGAATTTCATTTTATTAGATAGTGCCCAATGTTCAAGTTTGTCAAGATCCTTCTGTATCTTAAGCCTATCTTCTGGAGTTTTGGCTATTCCAGAGATTTTGCAGAGATAAGAATTCCCCCTCAACTGAGTCATATTTGCCGTAATCAAAACTACCTTTACCGGGAATGACAACAACATAGTTATAATACCTGCCTAGCAAAATATGGTCACTACTTTGAAATTTGACATAAATATTATTGTTACTGATATTGATAGTTCCTGAGTTTGCAATAGCAATAGCACTTAGGCTTATATACAGGGGTGGATTCCTACCAGTTTAACAACCAGTTCGCTGAGCATGCATGGAATGCCAGTTGATAGGCAGTTGATAGAAGATGCTATAGAACCGTGATGGCAAACCAATGACACATGTGCCACAGGTGGCACGAGGAGCCATTTGTTACGGCACGCAAGGCGTTGCTCTGGCAGCTCCTCCGCGCACTTCCGGATTGCCTGTAGGGCTGTTTTTCGCCCTCCGGAGGCTTTATGGAAGCCTCCTGAAGGTTCCGGAGGGTGAAAAACAGCCTAGGGGTAAACCAGAAGACATCCAAACATCCGGTTTGCCTCTAGTGCTGTTTTTCACCCTCTGGAGCCTTCAGGAGGCTTCCCCGAAGCCTCCAGAGGGCCTCTGGGGGGACAGGGAAGCCGTTTCAGCCCTCCCCAGGCTCCTAGAAGTCCTCTGGAGCCTGGGGAGGATGGAAAATGAGTCCATCACGTGTGAAAAGCACAGGGAGGGTCACACACATAGTATTATGGGTGTGGACATGCCCGCGCACGACTCCCCTGTGCTTCCCCTGCTTTTGGCACGCAAATAAAAAAAGGTTAGCCATTACTGCTATAGAAGATGCTTTTCTACAATAGCACCTGAATATGCATTGATTAAATGGGCATATCATGCCCAGCTAGCGTGTACTGAACCATGGTTCACTAAAGAAGCCAGAGTGGCTTGGTTCACAGATAGCATTAAATAAAAACTAATTTATCAAGCATGATATGCTATAGGCATTAATGCTACACAGCTGAAACAAATTTATTTTCGCTGAATTTTGTTGAAGGAAAAGAAACACTATACAGCTCAGACAATGAATAATTTGGGTGCCGATCAGAAAATCTGGTAAATGCTTCACTCACATCACAAACACATTCTTGGGTGCCGAATAAACACAGCCATGGCAATTTCCCCTTCCACACCATTTGTGTGTGTGTGTGAACATGCACAGTTTGTCTTGCTTCTGATCACTACCAAATCAGGTGCCGACCTAAATCCTGGAACAGATTACAGTCAGCACCCGAGGTCCCACTGTACTGACCTAGCACTGAATTCTGTATGAATTCTTCTGAGTGACAAAACTAAACATCAACCCAACAACTGCAATCCTATATCCATTGCTATATGAGCAGAAGCATGGTTTATACTTTTAACCCTCAAAGGAGTCCATGATTATAATTCTCTTAATTTCTGAATATAAAATGCCAATAGAGTCCTGTGCTAATTTGATTTTTTTTAGTGTATCATTCCCATAATTATGTCTACAATAATTATGAGAAAGAATACATACATACATACATACATACATACATACATACATACATACATACATACATGTTTATTTTTGACATTTAATTAAAGATACCTCAGCTCAACAATTTGTAGAATTTACTTAATCTCCTGAAGTTCCATGAGCTAAAAAGATGATTCATTTTAAGCATCACCCTTTTGCCTTTAATGAATGTTCCTGTCTATTCAGACAAAAAGAAATCAAAAGAATTCTGAAAACTTTCAACGTTTATATTTAGGTTAGGGAGCACAGAGCATGTTTTGTTTTTCCCAAGATGACACTATTTTCAAAAAAACATTTCCTAAAATGATTTGTCCTTTCCCATTCCTGTACTTGGATTTTACATTTTACTCTATTATTGTAAATGTCTAGAGAAGAGCCAGTCTTTGCATTCTTGCTGGTTCTTTCCCTGAAAGCTTGTTCTCAAGTCTGTTCCAGGGGATGTGGCTGCAAGGATGAGAAGGGAGAATTTTAACTTCCTTTTCTGCCAGCATGATAAAGTGTTTGCTATTGATTTCATAAGGGAGGGAGAGAGGGAGGGAGGGAGGGAGCTCCCCATCATATTCCAAGCATTGTTTACAAAATACAATAGGTGGGTTAGAGGATGGGAATGGGACAACTTGCCACAGTCAACTTGCTTCAGCCAACTCAGCATGGCCAACTCACCCCAGCCAATTCACCACAGGACAACTTGCTGAGGGGCAATTTAACAATTCTATTTAATTATTTAAAATAAATAAAAATTATTTCATTCACATTCCATTCTGTCCCTCCTTTTGCATCTTTTTTTTTAAATTATTCTATTCCACCGTTTCTTTGGTCCCGCAGTGAGTTCTCCTGTGGAGAAATGGTCATGGGAAGTTGTCCTACAGTCAGTTGGTCATGGCAAGTTTGTTGTTCCGAGTTAGTCGTGATGAGTTGGCTGTGGGGAATTGTCATAGACTCTACAGGACACAGTGGACTGAAACAGATAAATTGCTATTCTATAATATGTGTGTTAGGCATGGAACCCTTGGCTTGGCTTGGCAATGTATATAAGCTATGATTACTTTACTGTTACTTTAAATGATTCGGAGATGTAATTGGTTTGTTACCTCAAGCAGCTAAAAGAGGGAGCCAGAATGGCTGTTAGTTCTCTCTCTGTTTTGTTAGAAGCTGATCAGGTGTATACTGAGGTATTGTGGTTTGCTACTATTTAGCTGTTTTGTGTGTTAAACTGAGAATATTGATAACTGAATTACTGAACTGTGTATGACTTGGACTGATAACCGGACTCTGAATGCTTCTATATTTCTACATAGTAAACTACTATATTTTTATACTATTCAGTGTCTCTGTATGCTGGTTTGTGCATGTTATTCCATATCACTCTCATTAGGCTTCTCTGCATACTCGATCTCCTAACGGGGAGCTTAATTGCTTAACACTGTGCATAAAGGTAACTGCTTCTTATTCAGTTCAGGTCTTATTCTCAGAGCTGGTCTATGGCTCTTGAATGAGCCAAGATCCAAGAGGTTTTTTCTGAAAAATGATAAGGATCAAAAAGCAACATAGAAGGAACACATGGGAACAAAGGAACTGCCATAAATACTGTGATAGGAAGCCTTATAACTCTTCTAACAAGGGGAGGGGGCTATCATTTAGCCCTGGAGGAATCAGTTAAGAAGATTTGGTACTAAGATGAACTTCACACAACACTCAAAGCCACAATATAGTTACTCTACTTTTGGTTCAGTATGAAAACTGTGGCTTGCAGTGTTATGCAAGCCCAGTCAATAAACCATTATTAAGCAATCCAGGGCATTGTTTGTGGATCAAGAAAGTCAGAAAGATGACAACAATTGCACAGTTGAAGCCCCACTACTATGTGAGTCATACATATTAAAAAAGAGTAAGGCCTTAACCATACAGTTGAAACTGCCCTTTGAATTTTTTGACCCAGAATCCATCTAATTTTTCTTGTTATTGGAAGATTGACTATAAAGAGTACAATATCATAAAATTATAATTTGGTGCCATTATTTATTTTCCCTTATAAGAAAAGAGAGAGCAAACTACTTGTGTTTGGTGTGCTCAAATATATAAGCAACATATATGTTCATGTTTCCTATGCACCTGTCATTATTCATATACAATTTGGTGCTCATTTGTCTGTACTGGACAAACTTCATATTAGGTGAATGTACATGAGCTGCAAAATATGAATGACCACTAGATGGCAACAAATGGATGCAGAAAAAAATAACTCTTTCCTGCCATCTAATCACTGTCCAGATTTTTTTATAATCCAGATATTGTAATCTTTTATGCATGCTCATTCAATATTATGGGTCTTTTTATGTTTCATATGTCATTTCCACATAGACAAATAAATCATTGGTTTACTACAGATTCTTACAATTCACATGACTTGACTAAGATTGCATTAATTTGAAGCAGACTCTAGAAGTTTAAAGTGGCCTGAACTAACACTTTTGCAACATTTTCACAGTTGCTGTTGCTGCTATTTGTATCAGTAACAAAAGCCAGACTCGGGTCAATTATCTGACTTTATTCACTGTAAGCTGTTTATCTTCTTGCCTACAAGATAGGGATTTTAATTGTCATTATTTCTTCCATGAAAATCCATTTAGTTTTGACAATGTATTTCTTGGCTGTTACATTTTGACTTTACCTTTTGATCTAATTGTTGCTATAAAACAATTAAGAAAGTATTGAATAACAGACCTCTAGCTACTGCAGGAAGTTAGCACCCACTCCTCTCCTAGGAAAATGAGATATTTTAGGAAATATTAAAAGGACAGACTACTTCCTCTAAAAGCAAGGCAGAAACTAACCCCCCACCACCACTTTGTAAATGGGCCATTAAGGCTTCAACCAGTCAATTCTACATAACAAATATCTACCCCTTTCAACTCTAGGATGATGGGATTAAGACATAGCCCTCAGAATATGATAGGATTAGCCCTCTACCCGTCTAGCAACAGAAGTCACCATATAGCACTTGGGGAGATTACATCACCCAGCAAGATTCAGCCAGGCCTGGACACAGCCAGGCCTGCCTGAATCTTGCTGGGTGATGTAATCCGGGGGAAGTTTTACCTATAAAGTTAGCTAAGACTTCCCCCTGGAAGAAACTCTAAGGTGGGGGCCAGAGAGGACATAAAACCCAGGGACTCTCAGCATCTCTCCCCTTTTTCTTCAAGATCTTCAAGGCGTGTGATCACCATTTTGCCCAGGATCCCAAGCCATGTGGTCCTGTCCACCATTAAAGCCATCTTTCCAAGCAGCCTCCGTGTTTCCAGTGTCTTTCGGTTTCGGTTGGAACCGAACCAGTGGTGGGTTTCAAAAAATTTTAGAACCTCTTCGGTAGGTATGGCCTGCTTTGTGGGAGTGGCTTGTCGGCCATGTGACCAGGTAGGAGTGGCTTTGCAGTCATGTGACTGGGTGGGCATGGCGGACTTGTAAAATGTGGTGAAACTCACTTAACAACATTCTTGCTTAGCAACCAAAATGTTGGCTCAGAAACTCTGGCATTTGAAGCACGCAAGTCTTAAAGCTGTCAAGTTACAAGACCCTTGCACCCCTAACCCTTTAGAAAAAGAACCCCAGGGATATTCAAACTTGACAGCTTTAAGACTTTAAGGTTTAGATAGGACTCTTAGAGGCGGGCGGGGCGATTGGTGAGCGACCCAATCAGTGAGCCGTGGGCGGGGCAAGCCTGGTGCGGATGGGTGGGGGGAGGGAGCTGGAACCGGTTCTAAATGGCACAGTATATTTGTGGAACCTCTTCTATAGAAGAGGTTAGAACTGGCAGGAACCCACCCCTGAACCGAACCCAGATGGACATTTTTTCCAACACCTACTGTGGTCCTGAATGCTGAGTTAGCCAGGCCTCAGGACCTAATCAAAGCATATATTATGATCTTAAATAGTGTAGCATATTTTTATTTCTTCATCAATTAAATATTGCATGATTTTCTTTCTTCACTATAGTGATATTTATGTTTATGTCAACATTAGTAAATTCTGAAAATTTTCAAGGTTTTATAAGATTGATAGATTCAAGTATGCAAGGTAATTTATATATAAACCAATGAAGTTCTGTTCCATTTTTCAAACTCTTTAAATCCCTACTTTGACTTATGATTATAAAATCAATATTTCACTCATTTACTTATTTCACTTGATGCAAACAAAAATGTTCCTTTTATATAGTACATGTCTCTATGATGCAGATATGACAGAAAATTCAGTTTGCATCACCTAATTTGTAGTTGGAAGCAATGCCGTATATACCACATCTGAAGGGCTTTAAGATCTTGTCTCATAAAGAAAGGTTTGGTCTTTACTAGACAAACAAATTGTGATGTGGCTTTTAAACAATGCATTTACATCAGTCTTATTTTAAAATGTAACAGTTTGTCTGTGTATCCCACTGCGCAATTGCAAAGCATATTTTTCCACTTTTCGAACTTGTAGGAAAAGGGTCATTTTTGCAATAGAAATGCATTAATTTAAATGGATGAACAACTTTATTAGGAAACTTGCAAATAATTTTAGCTGTGAGGATTGTATATATGAGGTATACACAAAGACTCGATTTGGAATAGATGTCATTTATATCACACTTCAACTTTTTTTTTTTTTTTGCTTACTTAAAAATAATTAGGCTACCTTGTCTAAAGGAAAATTACTAATTGGACATATCACAAAGTGGAAAATCTTCACTAATGGTAGTTAAAGTGACAATTCCAAATAGGTAGCTTTAGATAATTTTCAAAGGACAACTTGCAGATTAATTATTTTTTATATTCTCTTTGTTGAATTTTTTAAAAACAATTCATGGGGAACTTAATAAATGTCACTCCATTAATAATCAAAAGTTTCAGGACCATTGTAAGCACCAAACCCTGCAAGAAAAAAGACTAACAAGTCATCCCAGGACAAAGCACCAAACCAACTACAAAAGAAAGTCTTTTTTTTTAACTGATGTATAGAAGGCATATACAATTAACATTGTGATCTGAACATCAACAAATGTGGTAGACATTTTTAAACATTTATTTAAATAGGAATACATTTATTTTAAAAAAATTAGAACATTGAATGCAGTTTTCAATCTGTTTTAAATTACTGTATGGTTCATTGTATTAGTGCAATCTCCTTGCATGGATAGATTATAAAGTATGGGTTACCACTGACCACATGTAAATCCAGTAAAGTATGTTTTATGACTGATCACTGCTATCTAGGGATTATTTAATACACCATTGTTGGGAAAATCATTATTTAGAGCAACTATAACTTCTACACTAAACCAACATGTCAACTTTTAGGCATTTTCAGAATGCAAAATTTTCAGTCTTAAACTCCTTTTCTAATCCTTAGTTTGTACCATGCCTCAATTTCTGTTTCAAGGTCTAGAGTTTAGCAATTCAGACTATACATCCAGAACATTAAAAACATTTTTATTTAAGTATATAATTTTAATTATAACAATATTATCCTTTTCAGCAAACTTGTATAAACTACCATATGTATTAAACATGTTTAAACTAGGTATTTTCCTATTGTTTATAAAACACCTTCAGAAGTTATTTGTGATATTAAAATCACCAACTTTTTATTACTCCAGAATTGCTCTTCTATGATGTTCATCTCTGAAAAACCATTTTTGTAAATCAGTCTGTAAATCAGGCCCAGTGGGTTTTCTTCCTGGTCAGTCTCCTGAATCAGTGTAGGAATGCCTATCTCTAGAAATTCTTCAATGTCTTTTTGACGGAACAAAAATAACAAAGAGCCTATTGACATCTTCAGACTAACAGATTTATTAAACTTAAGCTCTCGTGGCTTAAAATCTATTTCATCAGATGTATAGTACATCATTTTTCGCTGAGATGAACTAAGTTGTTCTTCAAAACCCATACATGCACAGATTTTGAAATATCTTGTGTGCCAAGGCTGCCATAGTATATTTTATTAGGTCTTAAAACTGTTAATGTAAAGCTATGAAAAAATGGTATTCAATATGAATAGATACATTTTATCACTCCCTAGAGGACTCATTCATATATCTTGAAAATGCCAGCCCTTAAATTCTCAAACTAACTATTCCCCTTAAAGCAAACTGCAGCAAAGTTTTTACATTAGAATTAAACATACTCCATGGTCAAGATTTAGTTCACGATTCGTTATCGTCACATCATATTATATTGTGTTGTATTATAGGTAGATAGATAATAAGAATTTGCATCATTAGGAAAAAAAGACTAAGTCATTATAAAAAGCTTTTAAAGATGCAGGAACAAACTGTTCGTATGGTGCCTCTTCCATAGTCTTAGTAAAAGTGGAAGAAGAGACAAACTTGTGGCAGATCAAATAAGAGAAACCCAAACGTACTTTTTACCAAAGTGTGCTATGAGTATAAAGTTTAAAAGGTGTAAATGAGGGTTTGCCACCAGAGAATCTTGAAACAGATATGGAATTAAAATCCAGCCATTAAACAAAAATACCCTGCATTTAATTAGTATAAATAGCCACAGTTCTTTATAGAGTCATGCCACTGAGGTTACGTATAGGTTAAAAAAAGATTCCTTGTCATGGATGAGTAAAATGAGAGAAAAGGTGCATCCTAAGAATTTGGTCACAGACTATAATTCTCCAAGATTGCCAAGTTCCTGATCAGATGGGAGTAATAGACATTTTTATTCATTCACATCTAACATCCGTTGCTTCTGAGTGTTATAATGCAAGAAACTTCCAGTCTTGTCCATTAGACGACTATGAAAGAAGGACGGCCAAGCTGTATAACTGGATTATTAAAGGGTACTGCCTTTTTTACCCCTGATATGCTTCACCCTTTGGAGCAAGGCCTTTGGGCATGATGGCATCAACTTTGCTTTTTAGAAGCAGAGGACCACAACATCAAGGCAACTTTAAACAAATGCTAGGCTTGAAATTTGTTCAAGCAAGGAAACCTTTAGTACCATCCTATTTCATAAAGAGAAAGACATTGGATGGAGGGGTTAAAGCCCCTAAGCTAGAAACTAGGAGACACAAGTTTTAGTCTTGCTTTAGATACAAAGATAGCTGTCTAATCACACTCTCTCAGCCGTAGGAAAAAGGCAAACCGCTTCTGAAGGTCTTGTCAAAAAAATATCAGAGACATGCAGTTGTCAGAATCAACATTGACTTGAAGGCACAAAAATAAATAAATGAAACAAAGAGATAATGACCAGAAAGGGCTGGCAGGAGAATAGGATTTAAGGAGCTTTGAAGAGAGGAGTTATGGCTTAAGATCTTTATATTAATGTTACAGGGGAAAGTAGCAGAATGCTTTTTCATTAAAAAATAAGGATGACAGTTATGCATAGAAACAGCAGTCCAAAGAAGAAGCAAAGAAATGGCAAGAAGCAGAAATGAATTGAACTTGCAACAGGACACACATATTGCAAAGTGTTTAATTTGGGAAAAATATTAACACTTATGAAAACTAATAGAAGTTCCAAGTGCTATTCATCAACTATGTTATAAACTGCTACTTAGAATTAGCTTTATTTTCCTGTGATTTAGGCAGTATGAATATTTTCAGTAGCTAGTATAGCCAGATTATAGCCACTGGCTCATGGTTCCAGGTGGTGACAATCGGTTTGGAAGAAAATCTCCCCTTCTCTTAAGAAATGGACAACCAATACTCTCATCTTGCTTCATCACCGCTGGTGACTGTGAACAAGCTTTAATAATATCCATGATGGTATTTAGCCAGTTCTGTTAGACACATGTCATAGGGAAAACAAAGTATTAAACATTAATTTTCTGTGGACAAATCATGGGGCATGATAACAAAGCCAACAGAGTCGAGGGTGAAAATATATTTGTAGTTAGGGATGTATCTGGGAGGGAATCAATTAATCAATCAGAGAGATAGCATATCCCCCCTCCCATCTCTCTACCTATCATCTCTCTCTCCCCACCCCTTTCCCTCCCTCCCTCTCTCCCTTTCCCTCTCACTCTCCCCTTCTATATACAGTATACATTTGAAATAGGTCCTTAAATAATACTTGATTGTTGGTCATTTGAGAGAGGAGTTGGAAGAGACACACCTATTTTGATATATTCAAAGCACGTTATGTAATAAGTGCAATATTAAATCAGAGTCTTCTGAGAGACGCATCTGAAGCTTGAATGATGCTTTTTACTTGAATCATGCATGTGCACGTTTTTGCCCCAACCAGTGTTTATGCAGTTTTAATTACCTTTCCAAGTAACAGTAGTAAATCCTAGTGGATATGTCTGGTCAATAGGACCGAATCTTCTTTTCCATATATTTCCTTTACCAGTGTCTGTATACCATACTTCTACTTTCGAAATTCTGTGTCTGCTGAATACTAGTGACAGCTGGGTTTTCAATCTTTTTATTCTCCAAACTGTCCATATCTACTAATCACAATGTAAATTGAATATGACAAGTACCTCCAACTCTCTGGACCACCACAATTTCTTTTCACCCCACCAGATATCATACTGTACAGGTGACTGAAAAGAATAATATGTTTTGATATTACCTTTGTAGCCTTCAACCCTTAGGGTAAAATTAGGATTAACCACCTTTAAAAATAGTTTAGCTGCCTACTTTACTTTACTTTTACTTTTATTTAGATTTTTATACCGCCCCCTCTCCCCAAAGGGACTCGGAGCGGTGTACAGTCAAATAAAAACACATCAATAAATAGAAAATACAAACACAAAGAGGAGGCAATAAGAAACTGTACATATCTGAAGTAAAGTAGTTAAAAGCAATATTTAAATACCCTAAAAATACCCAATTAAAATATCTGCCAGGAGGTAGAGTAAAACTATAAATGGGCCAGGCCGGCTAAACGGAACAGGTGAGTCTTCAGTTTTTGTCGAAAGGAGCGGAAGTCGGTGGTGGTTCTGATATCGGGGGGGAGGTCATTCCAGAGGGTTGGGCCCATCACAGAGAAGGCTCTACTCCTAGGCGCCGCCCGTTGGCATTGCTTAGTGGACGGCACCCGGAGGAGTCCTTCCCTGTGAGAGCGATAGTTCCCCTACAACTATCTTCATATTTCTTTATCCCAAATAGATTTATTGCCTGAGTTTTGAAAACACAATGGGTTTCTCTACTTTTCTGATGACTGCTGAGGGGGAGGGAGAAAGCATGAAAGGAGTTAGAATAATACTATTGTGAGCATAACTCACAAAATGATCCCAGTTTAAGAAGAAAGGGAACACATTAGCATGAACAAAAAAGACTTCTTTAGTGAACTTTAGCTGCCTCTATCAGCTACAGTAATCTCTTCCTCATTTTGAAAATGTTTTAATCATTTAGCATCTATGATATGCATGTTGATACCACTGTTAGTAGAACTAGAGTAGCAGTACCTTGCATGTCAAAATTGCTAAATTCAGTCATAGACTCCTCCAGATTTTACCTGGAAAATACCAAACTGATTTTTTTTGGGATGACAAGGTTTTTTTATAGAAGCAATATAAAAATCAAGATTTTTTTAATCTACTGGTTATATTTAAATGGGTTATGTAGTTGTTCAGTCATTAAGCTGAGTCCAACTCTTCGTGATCCCATTGACCATAGCATGCCAGCCTCCCGGGCCTCCACTGTCTCCCACAGTTTGCCCAAATTTCATGTTCATTACATCAATGACACTATCTAATCATCTCATCCTCTGCCATCCCCTTCAACTTTTGCATTCAATCTTTCCCAACATCAGAGTCTTTTCCAATGAGTCCCCTCTTGTCATTTGGTGACCAAAGTGTTTGGGCTTCAGCTTCAATATCTGTCCTTCTAAGGATAACTGTGTTGTTGTTGTTGTTGTTATTGTTGGTGGCAAAGTCATGTCCAACCCATCGTGACCCCATGGACAACGTTCCTCCAGACCTTCCTGTATAACTGTGTTATAATTTCATATAATTGGTACATCAGCCTATGGCTCTGTACAGTGTTTAGACTCCTGTTAACTGTCTGGACCAGCTCCTGCAGTTTTCTTCGCAAGGTTTTTCAAAAGTAGCTTGCCATGGCCTCCTTCCTAGGGCTGAGATACACTGACTGGCCTAAATCATCAGATCGCTTTATGCCTAAGGCAGAATTCATGGTCTCCTTGTTTCAAGCCTGATGCCTTTAACACTACACAAAACCAGCACACTCTAGAAGAGACAATTATTTTAGATTTTGGACATCTTAAAAGCTGGGAGCAGACTATTTTTTTTTCTCGAGAGCTGCAGGTGTCATTGATATGATAAAGGAGAATGAAGGGCTGAGATCTTGAAGAAGGTTTTTTTTTTTTACGGTGTTGGGAATGATTAAAAAATAAAACAAAATGTGTAAATCCCATAAAGTCTTAACACTCTGTTATTTCTACTTTCAGGAGAGAAGGAGCAACAGGACCTTAGAAAAACAAGAGTTGAAGGTTTGGCAGCAATGTATAAGGACTTAGCCATGTTTACAAACCACATAAGTCTCTTTGATGATGATGATGTCACAGGACTTTGCCTCTTTGGAGTGAAATATTTCCAATTTTTTCCTCATATATCTTTATTATAAGTCTAGGTTGATTTTTGTTCCTATTTTAAAATGCGGATTTTTATCAGATCTTTAAATTCTGATATTCTCACCTAGTTGAGAGCAAGTCCAGTCCATATAGTGCATTTAGCTCTACCTTGAGACAATGACAGGAAAATGGTGCACATGTCACTTATTATGGCTTTAGGGTATTCAGCTGTCTCTGGAGGTTTAACCACTAGCACCTACATTTATTTTTTATGAATTATGTTAGTGAATTTAATATTTCCTAGTGTAGAAAATATGTGTCTCATAGAGACATAATACTGTTTAAAAATGGGACAAGCAGAATAAAACCGAAGTTCTGCTTCAACTTTAAATTTTAATTGTAGACCAATAGCTTTCCATAACTTCTGGCTTCTTTTTCATTCAACTGCTTGTCTTCCTTGCTGCAATATTGGATGAATGTTGATGTAGCTCATCTCTTGGACAATGTCATTTTACACTGAAAGCAGATATCTGACTTCACTGACTTCTTTCTTTAATACCATGTAGCTGCCATTCATGAACTTGGCGTGAGTTCAGATTATTGGCTAATTGCACAATGAAAAATGATTTGTACCGTAATTATAGTGATGGCATATTATGCATGGAAAGTTCCCAAGTTCCTTGATTAGTAAAGTTATGCTAAACAAGCAGAAGCTCAAGGTGACCCTGCATTTATGACAATCCCTACAAAAGCGAAATAGATAGAAGCATGTTGCCAACTGTAGCCCAGCTTGCCCACCTTTTCAAATGTACAGTTGCCAATTCCAGTCCCTCATCCTTAATAAATGGCTAAATGTGGCACATGTTACTAGTTGTACCTGCCAGAAACAATATTTCAAAATCAGTGGAGCCATGAAAATTAAATTAAAAATTACTAAGTCAAATGGATTGTTTCCATAAGATGGTAGCTATTTGCAATATTAATTGTATCTTAATTTCATAAAGCAATTATTCTGTGTCTCACATGCCGATGACTTCTATATATAGAAATTAATTTTGTATCTGGTACAAAAGGAAGGAAGGTACTTCCTTCCACCCAGACACACACACAAAAAAGGGGGGACAGGTTAAAGATGGGGGAAGGAATGGAGTAGTAGCATTGGGAAATGAAGGAATAAGATATGTGAGAACAAAGCTAGCTACAAAACAGGATAGAAGTAACTGCTCATGAAGGTAAATTCACCAAGAAACTACCCCTGATAAGCATTAGCCAACCTTTGAAGAAAATTTTAGAAGTGTTCCTGTTTGTAGCAGCAATGTCAGTAAATATTTGCCTCCATTGCTCATGCCTTTGCTTTGGACATCTCCAATTCTGATCAGGAAAGTCACAGTTCTAAGTCCAAAGGCTAGATGAATTTGAAGGAACAGTATAGGTCAGAGGGTGTGTTGTGACCTGTCAGCCTCCAGCCCCTCCAGCAGCCAAATCAGTTGAGGAGGCGCAGTGGGAGTTGGGGCCAGCATCAAGGCAATCTGAGAGTTCTGAGGGGGAAGAGGGAATGGAATTATCAGAGAGAGAGAGAGACAGAGGCAGAGCCTAGACTGTCCATCAGCCCCCAGATGCAGAGTCAACAGCCCCCAGGTCTGGAGGTGGCTGATGAGGAATAAGAGGAACAACTGGGTCCCATGCCTGATGTGTGGATGGGTACAAGGCAGAGGAGAAGAGAGCACCGGGAATCTGTGGGGCAGTCCTCAGGACAGAAGAGCCACCGCTGCTAGCTAAGCCTCACCCTACCTCTGGAGATAAAAGGCAGGGGGGTGGAGATGAATAGGTGTGGCAGACAGCTATTCGGCTTCCTTCCGTCAGCCACTGATAGTCCAATCCTGTCTGGAACTGTATTGGAATTCTTTTTTGGAATCTGCAGTGCGGAGAGTCAAATGTGCCTTCAGGGCATGTGTGTGTCCACTGCTGGAAAAAGAGTGTGTGCAATTTCCAGGACTTCTGTTATGAGTGTGGATGAGAGAGAGAGAGAGAGACATCTGGTGGGTTAGAGTAATTTTAGGGGGAAAGAGAGCAAGCTTCGATTTCCACAGGCATTTAGAGACTTCGTTAGCCTGCTGTGTGTGTCAGAGACACACACACAGAGAGAGAGAGAGACAGACAGACAGACAGAGAGACAGACAGACAGACAGACAGACAGACAGACTCTTTGCTGGGGTTGCTGGTGCTCCTAAATAAAGGAGCATTAGCAAAAATAACAGTGTGCTGTTATTTTGGGAGCCAGGTCAGAACAGGGTGGTGGCCTTTACTCCACTTAAGGATCGTTCCTTAGCTTAGAGAGAGCAAAACAGGCTATAGTATAGTAACTAAATTCTATTCTCCAGCAAAATAAGATGATAAAGGGTCTCAAAGGAACAGCCTTTAGTCCTCACTTCCATCCTCTGCTGCCAGAGAGTACCATCTCACTCAGCCTAATGGAAAAGTCAATCCTGAAAGATAAAGTAAAAGACCATGCCGCATGTAGCACATTCATTTTAGAATTATGAAAACCATTGTTTTTAAAACATAATATGCTTCAATCCATAATAATCCATGCTCAAACAAAAGGTACACACACGTAATTGAATGTAGCTTTACTTCTGCTTGCTTCTTTTTATATCAATTGTCTTCTTCACAAAGAAGTCCATTGCCATAGTGATTTCAAGGCTTTAAAGATTGCATGCTACATATGAAAGACAACTGCATATTTTGACGTAAATATACAAGGCTTGCTGCCTTCTTGTGGAATGGATCAACTCAATCATGAACCCATTTATAGCAAGGAAGTTGACCAGTTGAGGATTAATTGATTTAGGCAACTGAAGGATAAAAATGTAGTGATATGAGATGCCAACATTTATTTCTCAATACTTCACACCTCATTTTTAAAGTACAGTAGTTAACAACTGATACTAGAGGACCAATAGCTATCTTGTATCTGTAATTTTGAAACCTATCACAACATAGAACCAGACATTCCACAGCCCGAACAGTCTGCATTTTTCAAAGCAACGTGTAACTGAGGGAAATCTTAAAATAGACAGATGTGGAAATTTCCCTTGCAGCAAACCAAGTATGCTTATACTTTCACTTCACTTAATCTAATATTAGTATATGCAGGAATATATACAATAATTAAAAGAAAGATGTGAATCACAACTGACTAGTTCAATTATGCATCTAATTTTTACGTAGACATGATTACTTTCAGCTAATTTTTACTAACTTTTACTGAGCCATGGTGGCACATTAGTTAGAATGCAATATTGCAGGCTAATGCCAGGAGTTTGATCCCCACCAGTTCAAGGTTGTCTCAGCCTTCCATCCTTCAGAAATCAATAAAATGAGGACCCAGATTATTGGGAGCAATATAGATGAATTCTGTGTCCCGTGTAAAGAGATGTAAGGAGCTGAGCACATTTAACTTTAAGAGAAGATGAGGGAGGGAGGATATGATATCTCTATTCAAACCCCTCAAAGAATATATTCCCTTCATTCTAGATTGATAGACACAGAACATTTATAGAGGGGAAGACTCTCACTGAACATTAGAGCAAGGAATCTAACTCTAGTAGTGGAACCTACTGTATTACTCAGAGAGATGGTAAGTTCTCTTTCATCAGATTTGTTAAAACAGATGCTGAGTAGGCCAATCACATGGTTTCTTCAATGTGGATTCCTGCAATGAACAAGGGATTTCATTTGTGGTTGGTTCAAAAGGTTAAAATTTAAAATGCTGCATTGTAAGTGGGAAATAAGGCAGTTGCTTTATGTTGTGAAATTATTTCAGCCTATTTATTACAAGTCCAATTTGGAAAGCAATGTAGAAATCTTTAAAATGAATCTATTAAAAATGAAGGAACTGTTAAATTAGATGATAGATAGATAGATAGATAGATAGATAGATAGATAGATAGATAGACAGACAGACAGACAGACAGACAGACAGACAGACAGACAGACAGACAGATGAGAGATGAAAGGGGTGAAGGATGGATGGATGGATAAAGATGATGATGATGAATATAGATAGTTGAACATAGATAGATGAACATAGACAGACAGACAGAGCTTTACTACTATACTGCTTTACTTCTTTTTCCATCTAGGGATCCCCTGTTTCTGCTAAAGGACTTATTGGAGTGTTGCGGTATAGCTTTACTTAATGTGGAAATATCTGAAACATTTCTATATTTTTTTAAAGGCCTCATGATACTTGATACTATCTTCTAGTGTATTTATATTATATTTAAGCCAAATCTTTATTAGCTATGCTTTATATATTTTACTGAAACAATACAATATATCATTGAATAAATGGAGTTATACATTTGTCTTTCCAATGCTTCTATACCAGACTTTTAGTCAAAATAAAGGCACAATGTGCATTTGTATTGTCTGGTTGTCAAATTTCTTGTACTAGGCATGTGATTGAAAAGAATATTATTCTCTGAAAAAAATTGCTTTTGACACACTGTCATATTTGTATAACCCGCTATTTTCTTCCCAAACTTAGTAAGTATAAGTTACTCGCAGAAATACTGCTTTTAAAAAAGCATTACCTTATGAGACCTCGAACAAAATGCTGTTTCTGACTGTTCTTTTCTATACAAACATAGTGGAATCTAATAAGTTCTAATATTATTTGTTGTTTAAGTCACAATCCTAAATCCATTCATACTCTTGCTATAAAATTTAAGACACTCTCCCATTATCTAGACAGTATAAGAACCTCTAATATTTATTCAATTTGTTTCTTAATATCCACGTATCAAATTGATTCATTGATAAGAAATAGTTATAAACACTAACTCAAGGTTCTCTTTAGTTTAGTTTAGTTTAGAAATAAATTATTCTAATATCTCAGGTGCCTTAGTAATTGAAATTGCTGTTGATTCAAACAATATTGTTAACAAATACCATAATAATACATCTTGCCATTGGGTTACATCTGATAGATGATATTTAACTCTTATCCCATAATTTTCTAAAGGGTATAAATGATTCCACCGATACTAAATATATCTAGTATGTTCAGATCTTGTCCATCCATTCAAAGGTGTTTATATGCATATTCCAAAGTTGCCCAAATCAGAAAGTTAACACCAATTGTTGGCTTCCACTACTTAATATTGACAATATGTAAAAATGATGATAGCTCCAGAATTGGAAAACCAATTATTCCTTCATTAATTGGTAATGGCATTTTCTTTAAAGATATTCTTAGAATCAAAATATCCCACAGAATTTTTCTAAACAAAAATATTTTCTGAAATCATTTTCCAGATATATAGACTGGAATTCCTTTCAGAATATGAATTAAATTGGGAATAATATTCATTTTTCTTCCTTCCTTTCTTCCTTGTGTTTTCTTCCATTTTAATGCATGTGTGTCCATGTTGAGTTATATTTTGCACTTTAGTTGATATAAAATCGAATATGCCATATGGAACAGGCAATGTTCTAGATGTTCACTTCCAGCAGAAAAGCAATTAAATGTATTAATGTAGTATTAGCTGAAGATACGCCTCTCACATAATTATTGCGGAAGAAGAGGCCCATTTTTCCAATTTGCATTTGAATTAATGAGGAGGAATAAAAGCACAATAATTAATGAATTGTTCTGCTTAAACCAGAGTTATCTGGAATGGTGCCATTTTTCCCCTGTTGAGAAAGACAAAGTTAAAGTCATTTTCAGTCATGGCATGGATACTTAGCTTTCAGGTTTCTTTACTTCTTCTTTGGTGAAACATAATATTGGGGCCAGAGTATGTACCAAGAGCAGATATAACTGACGGAAATAACCAATTCCAGGGGAAGAAATAAATCCAAATGTTCTTCAACAAATTAAATATTGTATGTAGGCCAGTGATCAATTGCTAATAAGCTGCAAGTGGATTTCTTTAAAGAAAGTCTACTACACAGCTTCTTGGACAGTAGCGATGGCCCAATCCATGCCTTGGGATATTTTGGCTAGCCTAATTGGTTGATGATTCATGCTTCCTTTTGTCCTTCCAATGTTCCTGTAAATACGATAATGACAAGGGAAAACAATGTTTGTTTGAACTTTGTACTGTGAATGTGTGTGTCAATACCCAGAAGACAGACAAGAACAAATAGAACGGCATTGCACTTAGATTAGGAAGTTTAATTATAGGAGGACATTTCTATCTTTTATCACACTCAAGCCATATATCTATCTCAATCTTCTCATTTTGAGGTCTGGTAACTTGCCTTGTTTAGCTTTGCGTAATCCATCAATGATACAGAATAAACCAAAGTTTAAAAAAATGCCAATCAGAAAGAGAAATATATTTTTAAAATGCATATACGTCATTCAGTTACATCATGGATATCAAACTGGATTGCATCACATGTCATCACATGATGTATCATGGTGGTTTTTTGCCTTTGCGGAGCCCGGCTGCAAGTTTGACAAGCCTGAGTTACATCACCAGACATTACAGCATGATAAAGAAGTAGAGAATAAAAGAAGCAAAGCCAAAACTCTGCAGAGGAAATTTGCTTGGTCATTGTGGTGAAATTAGTATTAGTTAAATCTACTCTTCAAACCTCAGAGTCTCTATGTTGCAATGGAGTCACCTTAATGTAATTGCCTTTGGAGGCAAAGGAAAGAAAAATCAAGAGGTTAAAGACTGATTTATTGTTGTTGGGGAAGTGTGGACATTTGATTTTAAAAAATGCTAACTCCCCAACCTTTCCCAATATCATAGAGTCAAAATAGTTTTTGATTTCTGGTGGCAAACTTTATTTCTTCCAAATGCAAGATTAGGTAATATTTTAAATCTATTTTTTTAAAAATGTACTTATGCCTATATAACTTAACTTTCTTAAAGTACTGTAGATATCTCCTTTCTGGTTGGTGGGATTCATCTGGGAAGCTTCTACTATATTACTGAGGAATCTCTTTACAATCAACAGATGCATTTTTTAAATAGAGAAAATCTTTACTTCACTAAAGTCTCCTCCAGAGTGATTCAGAGCCACTATTAAGAAGTTGTTTGTATGGCTCTGCAACTACCTACTGATCTAACTAATAGTAACATTGGTTCAGTCCAACCTACAGTTTTCTGTCTTGTCAACATCATTAGTTACTTTATTATATACTTTATGTTGGTGAAACATCCTTATAAAGTGAGACACAATACTGAAATCAGTCTTTAACCTCTTGATTTTTCTTTCCTTTGCCTCCAAAGGCAATTACATTAATTAGCAATTATGCTAACTTCCAATTAGCAATTTGAAGTCTCTCTAACTGCATCCTCTCACACTTTTAGTAATTAATTCATTCACCACATCATAATCAGTTGATAAACAAACAAAATTGCTCTATAATTTTCTTTGCTCTACATATTGGAAAGAAAAGGAAAACTACTAGCAAAAGTTATCATAAATTCCATGCCATTAATTATTTGCCAATTGCTGATTATTGTGCAACATAGCTAATCATTTTGTCCATTTAAGAAGGTGACTAAGATGGATTTCTGAGGTTAAGAGGACTGTTAACTTTTAAAGGGAAATAAGTGTCAATTTAAAAAAACCCAAGATTAATTCTAAAAGCATAGTAGAGAAAAGAAAATGAAGCTAACAGTTATAACCACCATCATATTCAGGGTTTTGGACCAGTGGTGGTTTTCAATTTATTTTACTTCTGGTTTGTTCATGCATGCATGTGCACTTGTGCAATGCTTTGTGCAATGGAGAAACTTCTGTGCATGTGCAGAAGCGCCGGGGATGGTAGGCGGAGCCTGCCTCCGCCGCCACTACCGGTTTGCCCGATCTGGGGCAAATCGACAGAAACCCACCTCTGTTTTGGACTGAATTTCACAGCCAGCATGAAACCTATGCTCAGATATGACCTTATGCAACCCAAGACAGCTTTTTAAGAATTATCATTCACCCAATTCGTAGATTTTTTCCCTTGCTCTGTCCAACTAAATGATACCTAACTGATCTTAAAATGTAATACAGAATTGGACTGGATTGGGTTTTGATGAGACACTTCTAGGAAATCCAAGACCTTTATTTTATATGGGGAAATTGGAGGGGGGTGGAAACTTAAGAGAAAGCAATGGCAAACCACTTCCATGGTATTATTGATTTGGACAAAAATGTGAAACATATTTATGTAGGCAAATTGATGCTTTCCCATCAGAACATCTGTCTGAAAGTTATTTTGACCAAATTAAATCTGGTGGTATGCAAATCCCAATCTAAACTTCCATTTTCAGATCTTTGATTGAAACAGCAACTTTGCTGCATTGTAATCCCTGCAAATTATATGTCGTTATTTTAAAACTAAAAAGGAATATTTGCAACTCTTAAATCAAGGTACGGTTTACAATTTACTTCAAACCTGGTAGAAAAAGAAGTTAAATAAAAGATTTCTCTATTTCCTTGAAAGTAAGGAGAAATATTAGTTTAATAAATTTGGTCTACCAAGTTTTATTTCCAAGAATACTTCAGAGGCCAATATTTCTGCATCCAGTGGAAAATAAAGGTCCAACTTTGGAAGAGTAACACCAAGGACAGAGGATTTTTATTCTTATTTTGGAGAAGGGGAGGAAATTTTGGATTCTTGATGTTGGAATATCTGAAATTAGGAAGAAAGATGTATGGGGGAGGGGATGCGGTTCATCCTAAAACCTCCCAAATCTCTGGTATGCCTCCAAACTGAAAAAAATAATAGAATTGTTTTAAATATTTTAAATGTTAAATATTTAGCATTTCTCATAATCGAAGAAAAAAATTGAAATAAAACATTGGACTTGAATGAGGAGGTGTAAATGTTTCTACACTATCATTTCTAGTTTTGCCTCCAGCAATGCTGATGGATATCACAAAGCCTTCATATTTTGAAAGGATCTACAGTAGGAGGTGGGATTAATTCTGAATCCCCTGCACTTAATGCTTTGTAGGAGAATGACAGAAATCAACCATCAGTTTCAGTGGGATTGAGGTGATCTATGCATATATAAGCTTGCAAAAATGTTTTTATAGTACCATTTTTTACTTTTCGTCATTAAATCATATAAAGGGCCACGATGGCCAGAGATTAAAGACCTGAACTTGTCAACTGCAAAGCTGACACCTTGGGTTTGAGACCAAAGGGTTGTGTGGAGGGGGTGAACTCTTGCCCATCTAGCAATGCAAAAGCATACAAATGCAAGATAATACTAATTAAGCATAATTTTGAAGAACAACCTCTCCCTGTGTTTGGAGAAAAAAGTGTTCAATTCTCAGTATATACTACCTGCTGTAACATATGCCAGTCAAAATGGACACTAACCTCACCATCAATACAAAAGCTATGAGTGGTGCAAAGAGCCATGGAAAGGTACATGCTTGGCAACACAAGACAAGACCAAAAATATCTGACACAAAAGAGTCAAAAGAGTAAAAGAATTGAAATGGAAATGGGCTATTCACATAGCAAGAAAAACTGATGGCAAGTGAACTAAGGCAGTTATAGAAGAGATTCCACTTGATAAAAAGCATCCACAAAAGAGTCTTAAAATAAGATGGAGTAATGATATCAGCAAGTATTATGGGCACAACTATCAAAGAAGAGCTCAAGACCCATTGGTGGGTTGCTCCCGGTTCAGCCCGATTCGACTGATCCAGTAGTACTGGTGGCAGAGGCCCCGCCCAACCACCCGGATGCTTTTGCACATGCGCAGAAGCTTCTGAGCATGCGGTAAAGCATTGCATGCAAGCGCATGCAGGAACACCCCTGAACTGGTAGTAAAAATGTTTGGAACCCACCACTGTCAAGACCATATTGATTGGAAGCATACAGAAGAGGCCTTCATTCTGTGGTGGAGAGACAATGGCTAGAATGATGAAATAGCCAACATTTCATTGGGAAGGTAACAGCATTCTGTGTGACTCAGGGTATAGCCATGCTGACCATATGACCAATGAAATTGTCTTCGGTAAACAATGGGTCCCTCAGCTAAGAAAGGAGATGAGTACACTCCTTAGAGTCAGACATGAATGGACAGGGGAAACCTTTATCTTTACTTTTATCATTACCAGAAAATAAACATCTAATCCCAAATCTCATAGCATCCTGTAAACTCGTATATTTGAACATTAGAAATCTCTTCCTTTAAAAAAAAACCACCCAAAACACTAGGATTAGAAAAGGTTTCAGAATTTGTGGGCTTTCTTCTATTATGCATTTACATCTTGGTGATGGACCTTCTCAGACATACCACACTGGTATTAATTTTCTGTGCTGTGGGTTAGAATGTCAGTGTACATTAGCACCTGATCTATCAAGGGAATGCTGAGATCTCACTGGAAGCATTAGTCACTAAGCCTTGGGAATGGCCTTGCATGTTTCCATTGCTGGCTCAAAAGTCTGAGGCTTACATGCTTTGGTTTCTAATGAACATGCACTAGAACAAATTCATTCTCAGTAACAGAAAGATCACAATTTTTCCCCACTTCCCTGAGTCACTTGGTGGCCTCTGCATCCAGTCTGTACCTTTGTACTTTCTCTTACATTAAGCTAAGATGCAAGGAGCATTCCTCTCCATCAAACAGATGTACACCTCCTCAGGGCATACTTCTGGTAAGTCATTTCTTATAGAACGTAGGTGGCTTTTACTCAAGATATATTAATTATTTAGCAACTGACAATAATTAAAGTGAAGTTCTACACAAGGTTAATGCAATGAATCATGATTTCCTTGAGATAGCTTTGGATATTTCCTTGGAGCTTTTCACACCTGCCTAAACAGATGTATTTTGTTCTTATTTACTCTTACCTTATTTCAAGCAGGCCTCCATAATCTTGTTCAAAATGTCTCCCTGCCTACTAATTCTAGCGATATACTTGATGTACTTGTATTTTGACTTACTAGTGGAGGCAAAGAGTTGATTTCAAGAAAAAATGCTTTTGGAACAACTACAACACAAACACATTACTTATTACTATATATATCTGATTCTGATTCTATATATATAACCGTTAGTTTTTCTTTCTGCCGTTCCTTCAATGCCATTTTGTCATCATTACTCCATTTGTTAGGATTATTCATGGGGAAAATCTCAGTCCATTAGGATTCTTAGAATGAATGACAAGGGATCAAAATTAAAAATGTGCATTGACATAGTTTTGGTTCTGATGATTTAGAGCAGGGGTGGGTTCCTGCCAGTTCTAACCTTTTCTATAGAAGAGGTTCCACAAATCTAGAGTGCTGTTTAGAACCGGTTCCAGCCTCCTCCCCCCACCCGTCCGCACATCATCAAGATGAAGAGCGAGAGGAGGAATTCTGGGAGTTGAAGTCCACAAGTCTTAAAGCTGTCAAGTTTGAACACTCCTGGGGTTTTTTTCCTAAAGGGTTAGGGGTGCAAAGGTCTTGTAACTTGACAGCTTTAAGACTTGCATGCTTCAAATGCCAGAGTTTCTGAACCAACATTGTGGTTGTTAAGCAAGAACGTTGTTAAGTGAGTTTCACCATATTTTACAAGTTGGTCACACCCACCCAGTGACATGGCTGGCAAGCCACTCCCACACAGTCACATGGCCAGCAAGCCTCTCCCACACAGTCACATGGCTGGCAAGCCACTCCCACAAAGCAGGCCACACCTACAGAAGAGGTTATAAAAAACTTTGAAACCCACCATTGATTTAGAGCTTTGGAAAACAGTTGGATTTGATGGATCAGATTAGATAGTCCTGTCATATATGTTTCCAGATATGTATGGGAAGCAAATTGAGCACCTTACCCAAAAGTCAGTAGTGATGCTGGCCTCTTTCCATCATATTAAGTCTTGGCTTCTTCCTGTTATACAGGCAAGGTTTTGTACAAATGTTTGACATGTAACTTTCTGGAAACAGAATGATTTAATTGAACCCAAAAGCTGGCAAACATGAACACTGTCCTCCCATCTACCTTGCTTTCCTATTTCTTTTGTGTTTTGGATCTATTGCTTGAAATAAAATCCAGCAGCAGCAGAGTAGTTGGAAGGCACCTTGGAGGTCTTCTAGTCCAACGCCCTAGTCAAGCAGGACACCCTATACCATTTCAAGCAAATGGATGTCCAATGTCTTCTTAAAAGCTTCCAGAGATGAAGCAATCCAGTTGCCTGAATTTTGAGATTACTATTTCCTTCTGCCTTTGATTAAAGTCTTGGTTTCATAAAGAAAAAAAATACCCTATCTATTTTTCTAGGACATTATCCCTCTCTTCTTTGCAACCCAAGTTAATATGGTGGGATTTCCATGCACATTTAAAATGTGATTATGAAAAATATAATGGAAAACACTGCAATTACTAGGCATGGAGAGTGTTGGAGATTTTTTTATTTTTTGACTGAGTGATTGTTTTCATCATGTCAAGTGGCCTGAGAACCTGAGAAATGTCTTATATTTTAAATGTATTCTATCCATGACATCCTAAAAATAAATTGTGTGAAAATAGCGTGTAGTGTGGTCAAACACCTTCCTGTACATAAAAATCTGTTCTTTACAGTGGTGTCAGAGTTCGTGATTTAATAAAAGATTCATGAGACGCCCAGGTCTCATTTTTAAGTCTATGGATTGCCATATCTTGCCTCTAGAACTACCCTGGAAGAGAAAATAATGTCATCACAGTCATTCAATATTCAGATGAAATGTTCAGAATGGGAAAAAGGCAAAGAATCAACCTGCATAAATGATAGGGTCATAGTAGTAGCTGATCCTAGATAGTATTTTTTGTTGTATTAATCTTTCTTTCAAGTTGAACTAATATATTTGTGGCTCTGTAACAGCTCTGTTGGGTTTGACTATTTGTAATCCATCAGTGATTAGACTTAGTTCTGGAGGATTTATAGCAACACACAGCAGAGTACCTGTTTTGCCATTATCTATTTGAAGCTGTTGGCAGTTTAATGCTCAGGAAACACTAGACATAAAAATAGATGCCCTAACTATCCTTTTAAAATGGATATTTATATTCTTCTCTTTCTTTTCACCCCTGGCCTCTACATCTCCTCTACCATTCCTCTGTGATAATGTGTTGTTGTGACAGAGCCACATGGTAAGCCTACAAATTACCATCTTTTAAAATATACTAAAATCTATACTTGTTTAGCTTCATAATTTTGTGTCATAGCTCTAATACTAGATAATACTGCAATAAATATCTCCTGCAATCTGAACAATGCTGATGATATGAAACTTCTAGGATACTTGCATTACCACAATATGCTTCTGATGCAAGTGGTTCTAGGGGATTTTTAAATTATTTTTCTGCAATATGGCAGAATATTTGGGAGTGGAGAGATAAAGTGCTACTGTAGTATAATGTACAATTCCTCATATAGGGTGAGGAACAGCCAAGTTGGGGTAGTGGTTAAGGCATCAGGCTGGAAACCTGAATTTTTTTTATTTTAGTCCCACTTTAGTTTCAAGTTTCAAAGCCTTTATTGTCATTGTACATCATGTATACAACGAAATTGGTTTAGCCTTTACTGGTGCAGTCCATACAAGAATACAAGACAACATGAATAATATAAAGAATAATCCTTGTACAAGTAGTTAGGAAAAAAACCTAATCATACGTTTCCACATGTATGTCATATTCTGTGCAACATATATATTACTCTGCTGTATGATCTTATATCGCGGTATATACATATTACTTTAGAGCTGTGGTGGCACAGTGGTTAGAATGCAGTGTTGCAGGGTAACTCTGCTCACATTGCCAGGAGTTCAATTTCCTCAATCCTGACTGGTTCAAGGTTGACTCAGCCTTCCATCCTTCTGAAGTCAGTAAAATGAGGACCCAGATTGTTGGGAGCAATATGCTGACTCTGTAAACCACCTAGAGTGGGCTGAAAAGAACTATGAAGTGGTATATAAGTCTAAGCGCTATTGCTATTAGGCACAAAGCTAACCAGGTGACCATGGGCCAGTCCAAGGTCTCTCTCAGCCCTAGGGAAGATGAATGACAAACCACTTCTGAAAAAAAAACTTCCCAAGAAATCTGCAGAGAGTCAAGCAATCACCAGGAATCAATGATTCAAATATATGATGAACTCAGTTTGGATATCTGTATCTTTCATTTTTGGATATTTGGTGTGGGGGGGAAACACCTTGGGCAGCCTGAGAACCAGTATTTTATAGTGATTAAAGTGTTGGAGTAAGAATAGGGAGAGTCTATCCTTGGCCATTGGAACTTTTTTATTACCTTGAGCCAAGAACTCTTTCTTAGCCCTATCTACCTCATAAGAACAAAACACAAGAGAAAAATAGCAATTTTGAAATGTGAAGTAGACTATAGAGTAGTCTATATGTTGAGTAAGGCTCTGTTTTGCTTTTAGAATTTTGAGAAACCAGATTATTCTTTGTCAATATGTATACAGAGCTGATTTATTGTTTGAGAGAAACAGCAGCAATTCTACACATAGCCATTGACCCTCCATTAATGAGCATGTGGTTGGGTCATATAAAGGTTCATATACTTAATTGGTATGGAACATTTCACCACATTATATTGTTGTCTTTCCACTAATTAGATCTGCCTCAGTCCTTACCATCGGCTGAGTCTCCATTGCCTTTGT
This sequence comes from Natrix helvetica, assembly GCF_964273705.1. Lineage (NCBI taxonomy): Eukaryota > Metazoa > Chordata > Lepidosauria > Squamata > Natricidae > Natrix > Natrix helvetica. The sequence goes on along the minus strand of NC_138548.1, from coordinate 96,293,128 downwards.
CAGTTTCATCCTGCTTATCATGAGGTAAATAATATCCTTTCTTTTTGGCCAGAAAAGATTAAGAAGGCTTTGTTTGGGCACAAGAATTTATGCCAGAGGTGGCTCAGGAATTCTGGGAGTTGAAGTCCATAAATCATAAAGGGACCATGGTTCCCCATAACTGCTCTAGGCCTTGACATCATTATGTAAATTGGTGGCTGGGACTGATCCATGTCACATTTGCAAGGTCATAACATATAAAAGTAAAAATACAAAAGTACAAAATAGACCACAACCTACTTCTTCATAAGCTAGAAAAAAGTGGGATAGACAGCTTCACCACCAGATGGATTTGCAACTGGCTGACAAACCATACTCAACGAGTAGTCCTTAATGGATCTAAGTCTACATGGAGATAAGTAAGCAGTGGGGTACCACAAGGTTCTGTCTTAGGCCCAGTACTCTTCAATATCTTCATAAACGACTTAGATGAGGGAATAGAAGGGCAACTTACCAAATTTGCAGCTGATACTAAGCTGGCAGGAATTTCTAACACCCTAGAAGATAGGCCCAAAATCCAGAAGCATCTTGACAGACCTGAACACTGGGCCCTATCTAACAAAATGAAATTCAATGTAGAGAAGAGTAAACTCCTACACTTAAGTAAGAAAAACCAAAAATACACATATAAACTGTGTGAAACTAAGTTTAATAGCAGTGACTGTGAGAGGGATCTTGGAGTCTTAGTGGACAACCAGCTAAATATGAGCTAGCGGTGTGCAGTGGCAGCCAAAAAAGCCAATGCAATCCTAAACTGCATTAACAGATGTATACATTCAAGATCAAGTGAGGTACTAACACCACTCTATAAAGCCCTAGTAAGACCATACCCAGTTTTGGTCACCACACTATAAAAAAGATGACGAGACTTTAGAAAAAGTGCAGAGGAGAGCAACCAGGATGATTAGGGAACTAGAGACTAAAACATATGAAGAACGGTTACAGGAACTAGGCATGGCAAGTCTAGTGAAGAGAAGGAACAGGGGAGACATGATAGCAGTGTTCCAATATTTGAGGGGTTGCCCCAGAGCCCTCCTCTCTGTGGCAACCCTGTGGCCAAGCTATTTTCTGAAGCACCTGAAGGCCAGATAAGGAATAATGGATAGAAACTGACCAAGGAGAGATTCAACCTAGAAATAAGGAGGAACTTTCAGACAGTGAGAACAATCAACCAATGGAAAAGCTTGCCCTCAGAAGTTGTGAGAGCTTCATCACTTGAGACTTTCAAGAAGAGATTGGACTGCCATTCGTCAGAAATGGTGTAAGGTTTCCTGCTTGAGCAGGGGATTGGACTAGATGACCTATAAGATCCCTTCCAACTTTGTCAATCTGTTATCTGTTAAAATAAAGGTACAGTTTGTGCCCAATTATATCTATCGTTGTTAGATATTTCTCTTCACTCAACATGCATTTATCCTTAGATGCACAGCAGTGAAGGATGCATCAAAATCTTATATAGATATGCATATATCCCTGGTGCATTTTTACCATGCCACTTTACCTTATCCTACATTCAGAGTGGAACCAAAGAAAGACAGAAACTTGTCCATTGTCTAACTTTGCTTTCCAGAACTCCTAATAGAGTTATGTATTTATATAGATACTGTGTTTTTTCTGAGAGACAGAGATATTGGGCAATGCTGATCTATACTATGGTCACTAATACCTGAAACCCAGCACTGCTGAATATGCCCATTATTACTTGTACTGCCACATTCTGGACCAGTTGAAGCTTCTGAATGGTCTTTAAGGGCAGCTCGATGTAGATCACATTGCAGTAGTCAAGACATCAGATGGCTAGGGCATGAGTAACTCTCTAAAGGGGTCTCAGTTTAAGAAATGGCACAACTGGAATTCCTGGCCAAAGCTGCCATCTACTTCTCAAGTAGGAGCTGTGACTACAGGAAGACCTCCAGATTGCAAACCAAACTTGAAAGTGGAAAGAAAACACCTATTATTGTTGTTGTGTTACTTGTTTGTTTAGCTACCTTGTTTTGCTTTCTCTATAAACTGAAGGACTCTAATCATCAGTTTTTGACTTAATCAATGATTTAAACAAACCATTGTTTTGGAGTATAACTGGCCAATGTATTTCATAGGAAATTAGGTTTCATTTTCCATTTTTTTTTCATGGCAATCTAATTGAAGATATGCTGTGTATAATGATTTAGGCACTAGAGAAAGATTCTCTTCCTCCCCCACTCTCTTACAAAATTGTAGAAGAAAATGCTAAATCGATCTGATTAAGATTTAGGTAGTTTCTTTATTGGAAATGAAGATGAATGGATCTTAGAAATGGTCAGACCAAAAAAACCAATTTCACATTCAAAAATAAATGTGTGAGAAAATATTTTTCACTATTTGCAAAGAGCTGACATTTGCATTTCCAGTGCATTAGTTTGCATTGTGAAGTAATTATAGAAGATGGCAACGCGAATACCTAAAATGTAACAACATTCAAAAATAGACATAGGTGTCATCCAAGTTTCCTAATAAAAATTATTCACATTCTTAAGGTTTTTTTGGGAAGTCTGTCAGAGATGCATTAGGCTATACTAGATAATTTATTGCTTGTTTCCTGTTGTAGCCAAAATATAGTACAATATTATGGTAACTGGGAGCAGTTCTTTGAGACATCTAAATCAAATATTTACATTTTTCTCATGAGATATTTCCTGGCTTCAGTGAGTCTTCGCAAATAAACTATGACGAGTATGTTTCCTTATCTTCAGGAAAATACTTTAACACGATTTCTTGGCATAAAGGCAAGGATTCGAAGTTACATCTCTGTTTCTGGAATGTAGTAGCTTAATCAGATCTTTTGCCTGTTCTAAAGGAGATCAGTCTGGTAGGAAATTATTTGCAAAGAGGTCTAAATATGGTCCCAAAAACTGACCGGACGTTTTAAACAACACCAAATGTTCTAGAAAGTCACTAAAAGTAGCATTTCATTACCATATGGTAATTGCTTAAAATATAAGAATAAAAGAAGGTGTTACATAAATGCCTCCAGGGTGGCTTCATCTTCTGTAGACACCAGTCCTAAACAGTGGAATACATGAATTTGGTACAGCAATTAACCTTTCACCCAGTGTATTTTAAACACTTGATATTACACAATTTCTTCACAAAATTCATTTCCTAAGATTAGGAAGGTTTTGGATTCCCCTCCCCCCCCTCAGATTACTTTGTTCTGGTACTGATAAACTTCAACTTGTGCATAAAAACATGACATAATTGTATGCTTCTGACAAAGATCTAGCTTCTAACAAACCTAAAACTTACAAAGAACATTCTGTCACATTTCTCCTGTATTTTTCTAAGGGTTTACTCTTTAAAAGATTTAATTGGCCCTTCCATAGGGCTGTTATAAAGAAAATGAGAATAAACTTTGATTGTTTGTTTTCTGAGCAGCTTCAAAGATTAACCTATAGAAGAAGTACGTATACAAGATGATGTGCACCAAATTATATATAAAGTTTTTATGAATGCTTAATAGAAACCTAATTCCTCTGTGCCCTTGAAATAGAATATTCACTGAATTATATAAAGCAAAGATATTGGGAGTGAGCTGAAAAATTGGTAAAATACTAGCCTCTTAATAAAATAACTGCAACAGGATATCAGAGCAAAATGTTAATTGTTTGGACTCAATAAATCACATTTTATGTAATTGCATAATATAGGCGCCTTACAATTGAAAATGAATTAATCAAATATTATGTAATATACTTGTTTCTACAATCATGCATCAAGCTGCCTCCTTTGCATTTATCTTTTGCAAAACAATGACAACTAAATCTATGAAAACAGTAACAGTATCAGACTTTTTTCAGTTGGATCCATTTCTCAGAAACTGCCTGAACAAGACTCTGTAGTTTTCTTGGCAGGGTTTCTCAGAAGCAATTTGCCATTGCCACCTTCTTTCTAGGGCTGACAGGAAGTGATTGGCTCAAGGTCACACACTGGCTTCATGCCTAAAGCAGGACTAGAACTCACAGCATCCAGTTTCTAGTCTGATGCCTTAATCACTGCACCAAAGTGGTTCTCAGAATAAGATTTTCCCCCAGTACTATTGATGATCTGCACTATTTTGGGATAGTATTAAATTTCCTTCTACAGGGCTATCAAACTCATCCAAATTCTGTCAAATAATGCAATGGTAATAATATCAATGGGAATTGCAGATTTTGCAGGAGGAAAATTCATTAATGAACCTACTTTTCACTGAGCAGTGTTTACAAAAGTTGCATGTTTTGTACAAGAATCGTTTGGAAAGAAAACTGTCAGGAAAAACAGACATAGGAATTCTAGATCTGCAATCCTTTTAATTTTCTATGTCTTTTTGGACAAAAGTAGATACATTTGCAGATAAAAGTATCATATAAGGCTCAACTGTCCCATCAAAAAGCAATATGATTGGAGAATCTTTGGTGAATCATTCTTCATTCCCCTTTCTTCCAGTTCAGAATGTTTCAGAGCTTTAGAATGTGAATGAAAAGAATATTAGAAAAATACAACAAAAGCTACTTTAGATTTGTATTAGAGAACACTAAAAAATAGCAAACTGAAATGGCATTTGATTCCAGTAATAAGATTCTCATCGAGAGAAAGCATTGGTATTTCTGAAGTGTTAATGGCCAAAGTGGTATCTTTTTCTAACTCTAGGCGACCAGTCAAGTATATTGGAGAAAAGGGCAGATTGGGCAGAAAGCAGAAAGAGAAAGAGGGGGGTGGTTAATGGCTCATTTCTACAGCAACAAAGGGCTCCCAATGGGGAGAAAAGTTACAAATTGATAAACTGACCACAATTCTTTTGCCATGCTTCAAAAATGAGGCCATCCAAAGTGCTGTCCTCATACAAGGGTAGGGACAGTAATTTTTGTTGCCACTGTGAAAGAAGATTAAGTGGTTCATCTGCTTTCTCTGCTGCTTGAACCTCTAGCCAGCTGCCCACTACAAAGCAATTTTCTACTTTTTTCCTCTCTTTGGGATGGGAGGGAAAACCTTTATTTCACTTTGTCTTACTGTTGTCTTCTCTTTTCTAGTATCTCCATCTTCTCTATAGAAGGAAAAGGGATACTGTATGTCTGCAAACATCAGGGCAAGATGGGTTATGAAAGCTACCAATATTATTATTAAATTCATGAAATATCTTCCACAAAGTTCGTGTTCCTAGACACCTAAAAGTAGACACCTTGCTAAAAAAAAATCAGGATAATAGCAATAGTACTTAGGGTTATTATTGTTTTTTACAGCCCTCTCTAAGCAGTTTACAGAGACAACATATTGCCCCCAACAATCTAGGTGCTCATTTTACAAACGTCGGAAGGATGGAAGGCTGAGTCAACCTTGAGCCTGGTGAGATTTGATCTGCCAAACTGGAGGTAGTCAGCAGAAGTAGTCTGCAGTACTGCTTTCTAACCACTGCGCCACTGTGGCTCCTAACATGAATAACTATGTAAGTGGGTAGAAATCTCCTGAGAAATCTTATTTTTTTGTTTTTAAAAAAGGCATTCTTTTCTTTTGAAATTTAGTGGCAGCTATAATTAATTTGTTTAATGATATGTTCTCATTTTCAAAACCATAGTTTAGCATACATGTGTTTGGTGCATGTTTTTTAATCCAGAAGGGGTTTTTATCTTTAAAATTTAGAAGCCTTCTTCCAAAGAGAATAACCACTTTGATATCAATATGAAAAGGCATTTCCATATCCAAAGACAACTGCTATAAATAGAGCAGCAAGGATATCAGCTCAATGGAGGCAACTACACTCCATTATAAACTTCACTTAAGAAATGTACTAGCACACTTAATAATTGATAGATATGATTAAAGTCCATTTGATGCTGGTAGGATTCCTCCAGCCTTTATTAATATTACGGGAACATTTAAAAACAAAATCAGAAATGATCTCCGGTAACTCTAATGAATGGGTTTTCCTAGCTTTTACTGAAAATGGGTGTTAGATTTCAGGACACGCAGCCAAAAAGAGTTGTAAAATCTCAGAGTTAAAAGGGATCTTGGGAATCATTTAATCTAACCCATGTCCAATGCAGTAATCCAGTATTACAGCATATTCACCAGTTAGTTACCTAGCCTCTTTTTAAAATTTCTAGTTAAGTTTAGGCAATCAATTCCATAGTGTTATATGTGCTCATCATTAGGAAGTTTTTTATCTAATCTAAATATATGGTTGACTGTGCAATGGCCCATAATAACCAAAATGATCTTAATATCACTGGTCTGTGAACTGCAGCAATTTGGATTACATGTCTAATATAATAATAATAATAAAAACTCCACCGTTGCCAGTCCCAAGCCTGGATGAGAAAGGAGGAGGGTTGGGGTCAGGTTGACAACCTGGTCCCATAAAAACTCGCCAACCCATACAATATGGTGAAAGAAACAACTAAAAATTCTATACTGCATCGGTCGTCGTGCGGGTTAAAAAGGGCTGCGGTGGATGTTGACATCCCTGGGCATCCGTCGACAAGTGGGCTACAAGTGGAGCAGCCATCAAAACGACAAAAATATAGTGCAGCTGAAAATCGTGCCATAATGGCCTGTTATTACAACTCAGAGCCAAAAAAAAAGAGGCTACTTAAAGCAAATGTATGATTTATGAAAAAAAACAATATCCAGATTTAAATGTTAGTGAAGAACGACTAGCAGATCAAAGGCGATTTATTATACGGAATAAAATGTTTAGCGAAGTTGAACTTGAGGAAATTCAGGCAAATTGCAAAACAAAAAAACAACATCACAAGACGAATTAACTGATACTCAAGACACAACTAAAGAAAATGTAGTAGAACTCCCAGAGGAAGTTGTCGGAGAGGAAATAACAACACTACCACCAGAACCAGTTACCATTGAACCAACTGATGAACCAACTCAAAAACAAAAAGAACTGAAGGACAAGATCATGGAGCATTTTCTAGCTAGCGAGGAAAGACAACGTTTACCATTATTAAAAACTGTCCCTAAGAAAATTTTGGGTCCTATCATGAAAATGATTAATGCAGTGCTTTCAACAATTGAATCGGGATCCATCTTGGAAACGAATCAGTTAATGTACAGTGCAGGTGTAAAAGTCACTAATGAACTAGACATTAAAATCAAAGCACCTAAGCACACAATGGAAAAAGCATCAAAGCCAAAGTGGAAAATCCGATTAGAACAAAAAGTCAAAAAATTAAGGGCAGATGCTAGCAACTTAAAGAACATGCATGAGCAACGGCTTAAAAACAGCAAAATCATAGATCAGCTAATCAGAAGATATAGATTGGATACAAGAAACATCATTGAAGCTGTAGAGATTGTAAAACAGCAGATAACAGCAACAGCTAGAAAAATTGAGACATATGAGGCACGAATCATCCAATACAAACAAAATCAACAATTTCGATCAGACCAACGGCGTTTTAATCAAAGTCTTAATGTGAATGGTGACACCAAAAGTGAAAAACCAAAAAAGCAGGCCACAGATGAATTCTGGAAAGGATTGTGGGAAAATGCAAAGGACTACAATAAGGAAGCAAAGTGGATACATGACTTTGAGAAAAGCATTGGCAACAAACAAATGCAAGTATTAGAAATAACAACTGAGATTGTCAAAAATCGAGTAAAAAAAGTAAAGAATTGGACATCACCTGGAAATGACCAACTACATGGTTTCTGGCTCAAATATCTGACCAGTTTACATGCAATATTGGCCAGGCAACTGAATGAAATTTTACAAAATGGTCAAATTGATGAATGGTTGACAACTGGAAAAACATACTTGATTCAGAAAGATGCAACTAAAGGAACATTACCTGAAAACTACAGACCAATAACATGCTTGCCAACAACCTTCAAATTACGCACCGGCATTGTTGCAGATAATATTATGGATTATTTGGAAACAAACAACATCTTACCAGTAGAGCAAAAAGACAATAAAAGAAGGAGCAGCGGCACAAAAGATCAGCTCCTGATTGATAAAATGATATTAGAAAATTGTAAGAAAAGAAAAACAAACTTGACTATGATCTGGATTGATTATAAAAAGGCATTCAACTCATTGCCACATTGTTGGATCATTAAATGCTTAGAAACAACTGGCATTAGCAAAAATATTACATCCTTCACTGAAAAGGCGATGAAACAATGGAGAACTGAGTTGGCAGTAGGGAATGAGAACTATGGAATGGTTAATATCAAGTGAGGAATTTTCCAGGGTGATTCACTTTCACCTCTTCTCTTCAACATCGCGATGATCCCGCTATCGGTAATCTTAAAAAAAATGAAATTAGGTTACCAAACAGCCAAAGAAGCTGAAAAAAGTTTGCATTTATTATATAAGGATGATTTGAAACTCTATGGTAAGTCAGAAATAGAAATCCAATCACTGACAAACACAGTCCGAGTATTCAGCACCGATATTTCAATGCAGTTTGGCATGGAAAAATGCGCCGCTGTATCCATAAAAGGGGCATAATCACTGTGTGTGAAGGAATTGAAATGCCCAATGGCCAACTAATTAAATGCAACGAAAATGAAGCCTACAAATACTTAGGCATTCTGCAGTTGGATAACATCAAACATGGAGAAGGAGAGAGTACACCAGCAGAGTTAGGAAAATTTTGAAATCTAAATTAAATGGGGGAAATACAATCAAGGCCATAAATACCTGGGCAATACCAGTTATAAGATACACAGCTGGTATAGTTAACTGGACACAAGCTGATTTGGACATTTTGGACCGAAAAACCAGGAAACTAATGACAATGCACTACAGTTTACATCCACGTGGTGACACTGATAGACTATACCTGCCCCGAAAATCAGGTGGCAGAGGATTATTACAAGTGAAGCAAATAGTTGAAGAAGAAAAACATGCACTAGCTGATTATTTAAAAGAAAGTCAAGAAGATCTATTAATCGAAGTAAAGAACAAAAATCTACTGAAGGCCCAACAGACGAAACAAGAATACAGAAAAGATGTGATAAAATCAAGAATGGAGAGTTGGCAGAACAAAGCCTTACATGGTCAATTTCTGGAAAAAATAAAAGATAAAGTGGACAGTGAAAAAACTTGGTTATGGTTAACAACAGGTACATTAAAGAAAGAAACAGAGTCACTAATCCTGGCTGCGCAAGAACAAGCTATCCGCACAAATGCCATTAAGGCCAAAATCGAAAAATCCTCTGATGATGCCAAATCCAGACTCTGCAAAGAAGTTGATGAAACTGTTGACCACATACTCAGCTGCTGTAAAAAAATCGTGCAGACTGATTATAAATTACGGCACAATTCAGTAGCACAAATGATCCACTGGAATTTGTGCAAAAATTATAATATTAAAACAACAACAAACTGGTGGGAACATAAGCCTGAAAAAGTCACCGAAAATCAGATGGTCAAGATCCTGTGGGATTTTCGTATACAAACAGACAAAATACTAGCGCATAACACACCAGACATCACACTGGTTGAGAAAAAGAAGGTTACAATCATAGACATCGCAATACCAGGTGATAGCAGGGTTGAGGAGAAGGAACATGAAAAAGTCGCGAAATACCAGGACTTAAAAATTGAAATCCAACGATTATGGCACAAACCAGCAGTGGTAATTCCAGTGGTAATCGGCACACTGGGTGCTATTCCAAAAGCACTGGAATTACATTTAAAACAGTAAAAAATTGACAAAATCACCATCAGTCAAATGCAGAAAGCTGCACTGCTTGGATCTGCACGTATATTACGAAAATACATTACGACGTCCTAGGCCCCTGGGTGGGGCCCGACTAGTAATCAATGCCAAATCCGGCGAATCAACTGGCCGCTGTGGTACAATCGAATAATAATAATAGGAACAGCTTATATCCTCCTATGTTACCTTAACAGTTCCTAGGTCCTTGGTTAGGACTAGAACTGTTGAGCTACCAACCAGCCCAAAAGGCTGTGAATCTCACCAAAGATGATGATGATGATTATTATTATTATTATTATTATTATTATTATTATTATTATTATTATTGATAATGATAATGATAATGATAACAATAGCACTGTAACTTAAATATTTGGGGACCCACATAAGAGCTAAACTTTATCTAGGATGCTGGCAGCAACCCATATTAACCATTAACACCAGTCAATGGCATTTGTGACACATCTTTAAATGTTCACTTGACTGAGTTTGACTGAGTTTCATGTTTAATGAATAAAATAAATAGTAATAATCTAAGATATTAAATCCTTAACTTTCTAAAGTATTTTTCCAGGGAAAATCTTAACTAAATCAAAATGATAATGAATCCCTTTATTTCTTCACAACAATGTTTCCATCTCTAAAGATTTTAATTATCTTTCAATCAACAGTTCTATAATCAGTACTATGGACTGTCCTTTGAAACCAATCCATTGATGATTGCAAACAACTGTGAAGGAGTTCATCCTCCTCCAAGTTCTTGGTCTTAGCATTCACTCCATCTTGCCTCTGTCATATTCATTTTTTTTCATGTGTCTCCAGGACCTGGAGGAAGAGAAGAGAATGGTCCAGCAAACCCTTTATTCTTCATTCCATAATTCCTTTGTGATAGCAGCATTTGCTCAATACTTGCCCATACTTTTTTTTTAGATAACAGATTGTTTGTTTAGTCTCTGTGGAGTCTTGCCAGGTGAACATGGCAATTACTATATATTGGGTTATATTTCAATTTCACTGGTAACTCTCTTCATTGATGTGTGAATTCTCTGTTAAAAATATACTTTATATTTCTAAAAACACAGAATGTTTGGATTGGACTTCACTGGGATATTGCTATCCAAAAGGGCTGGTGCATAATGACTTCACTTTGATTTGCTTTCTCCAATTTGTAAAGGAATTTTATCAGGATGAACTATATTGTTCTAAAGTTAGAATCAAATCAAGATGTGGTATATCACCCAACCGTCAACATTCACTAGAAATGTTTTTCCCATTTCTATTTGGATATAGCAGAGATTGAATCTGAGACTCTTAATATATATCATTTATATGTTATCACTTCAGTGGAACCTTCTCATAGGACATATTGACATCATCTACCTTCTTATTTGGTAGGTTGTCTTTCTTATTCTTACATATTTACCTTCTCTCCATACTTTCCTAATCTTCTCAAAATAGGGGCAGTATAAAAGAGGAACAATAGCAGACAGAGCTAAGTCCAAAGGCCACTTTGAAACTGTTTACATTCTAAAGTGTTCCTACAGTAGGAAGTTACCTAAGTTACAGGGAGTTTTGTTCCATTTAGTTTTGTTTTGGAACTTTTAGCAGAAGGCTGCCACTAGTAAAATAAATAAAAAGGCAGATGATAGATAGACATGTCTGTGATCAGAGCCTCATTCCAGCTGCAGGTTTTATTTCTCCTGACTCATTTACAAGGTGGGAAAAAGTGTAATCCCCAGAATTCTCATTTACCATGTAATACACAAACATGCTCAAAAATCTCCATCAATAATACAGACAGAATGGAGTTAGATAACCCAGCTTTTGCAAGTTATTTTAGCTGTTGTTGTGTCTTCATTCCAGGACTAAGAGTAGAAGAAATTGTAAAATAAAGCCCCTGGGCCTTTTCTAAATTTTGCAATGTTCTTGGAGATAGTCTTTCTCTGGAAATGCTGCAGAAAGAGCATGATCCATTTTACACTGAAATCTTAAAATCTTCAGTAATTCAAATTCCATCCATCTCCTAACAATATGGCCAACCAGTCAAAAATTATAAATTCATGACTTCCTGGTATCTCAATTATTTGGTTACAAATATTGGTATAGATAAAATGTCCTTGGAATCATCTATTTAGATCGTGGGTGTCAAACTCAAGCATGTCACGTGACGTATTGTGACATATTATGATGGTTTTTTGCCTTTGTGGAGCTGGGGTGGGTATTGCCTGCATGTGACGCATCCGGCCTGTGGGCCGTCAGTTTGACAAGCCCGACTTAGATCATCAAGATCTGATTGCTTCCCAAGGACTATGCGGATTTCTGTCAGCTCCTGAAACATTCCTAGACAGCAGTAAAAATGACTAAAAAATAAGCCGCCATTGGCAGCGGTGACCAGGGAACCACTTCGGGAGTGTCACCAGCCTGCCATCCCTACTGGTTTGGCGACCCAGTCCCAATTTCTACTACTGGTTCACCCGAACCGGTGTGATACGGTAGCAATCCATCTATGAGTAAAGGTATAGATTGCTTATAAAAAGGTTAACAGGAGAATAAGAAGTCTCATGATTAAGGCTAGTGAGTATCCCTGCCCTGTTCTCCTTGATGAAAACAAATTATGCCTGTTGAATATTTCATAGTCTTTGTTTCTCAAGTACAGACAAATAAACTCTGACGTTGCACTTTTATCTAACAGTCTTTTAGCATTAATTCTACCACCCAACCGATCATTTAAATTTGTTATTTCTGCAGTTTTGGTGTTTTGAGATTATTAGTGTTCACATATTTTAGCTGCTGTTTTCATTTTTTTAAAAAAAAATGACTTTAAAATCTTAGTAACCAGCCTTTTCAAAAATTAGTTTTGAATTAATACAAACTATCTGTCTGTCTATTTCTATGGTATCCCTATGAGGAAAGAACAATCTTCATAGGTCATAATAAAGTTCATATTTCTATTTCAGAGATAGTGATATCTTCATTATGACCTATGAAAACTGACAGTTTGTGTGTATATATCTCATCTGTCTATATCTATATTGTCATCTCATCTATCTATATTATCTCTATCATCTCTATCTCTATCATTTCTATCTCTAGCTCTCTACCTCATCTATCTATCTATATCTATCTATATCTATATCTATTATCATCTATCTATATATATAATCTATATCTGTCTATGTCTATATTTATCATCACCCTTCTCCATCTATTTTGTAATAAAGATAGTTGATAGATAAATATAGAGATAATACATGGTATTTATAATATCATGATATTTTTTTAGGATCTATGAAAACTATTCTTCCCTCATAGTATTATAGTTAATGTGATTTCCAACTACAAAACACATTCAAACTGCTTTGCATCTCTTGAAACTTAAAACACATATTTAAAAGAAGGGAAAACCAAAGTCCCTGAAAAGAAAATTAGAGCTCTGAGAGAGAAAGAATCCCATAATGCTTCTGTGTGGAACTTAAGAGTGTCTCTTCTTATCATTACTTCATTCCCTAGGGCTGTCATGCTCTTATAACATCAAAGTTTAGCTCTTATGTGGGTCCCCAAATATTTAAGTTACAGTGCTATTGTCAGCGTTCCAAATATCATCCAAAATTAAATCAGAGCCCAAGGCAAAGCATTGCTCTAAGTTCCAATTTATTAAGAGAGACATGTTGGTACATCTGTGGAAAACCCGAATATGAAAACTTGGGTTTTCCACACAGTTGAAAGTTCATGATCTTGCCCCCACACCCACAAGTCCATTACATGATCCAATCTTCCACTGCCATGCTGGCATTTCCACCCATCTAGTTCCGGTCAGGTGCAGAGACAAAGAATGACCTTGGGCTTCTAGAAAGGAATGTTAATTTTTGACAACAGCATTCTACTCCTTGCTATTCCTCCTCCTAATTTCCCACTAATGAAACAGCATAGTAAAATAAGAGAGAGTGTGGCTGGCCCAAGATCCTAAAAGGAATGTGACTGGAGGCCTGACAGGTATTGCATATAACACATACAAAAATTGCTCACCACTTGACAAGAAGGTTGTGGTATTTTCAACCTGCTCAGCAAGTGGCAGGGAGTTCAGCAACAGCACTATAACCTAAATATTTGGGGGCCTATTTCAGCAAAACTTCTCTTGCTATTCTTTTTCTAAACATTTAAATCAACAGTTCATCCATCTCTCTGTATTGTTTCTTACATCCCAGCTATCATTACTGACTCAACACCCCACCTGTGGAAGCTGTAACACATGCCGGCGAACCCTTTAATCTTACACTCAGGGTACTATTAATTGTTGATAGATTACCTCTTTACTTGGAGATTAAAAGCCATGGCAAGGCATCCTTGAAACAAAGTAGGGTCTTTGAAAGAATAATGATTCAAAGAAAAGCAGCAGGAGACCCAGTTGGGCCATTTGTAAATGACGGAGTGACTCTCAGCATCTTGAATCGAAAATAAATTGCATGTTAGGGTGAGGGGAAATCTCAGTTTAGTAGCACAACTTGTCATCTTCAAATATTTTGTCGTTGTATATTGGAAATATTTACCCCACGCTGCTGCATTTGCCATATATCAAAGAGAGCATTAAACATAATTCTACTTTACAGATAGTCTTTGACTTACAAACATAATTTGAACCAGAATTTCTGTTGCTAAGCAAGGCATTGATTAAGTGAATCATTTTTTGACATGGTTATTAAGTAAAACATGTGGTTGTTAAACAAACCTGGCCTCCCCCCTTGACTTTGCTTGCCAGAAACTGGCTGAGAAGATTGCAAATGGTGATTATGTGACCCTGGAATGCTGCAACAATAGAAATACATGCTGTTGCCAACAGCCCAAATTTTGGTCATGTGATTATGGGCATTTTGCAACCGTGATGTAAGAATCTATTATAAGTCACTTTTTTTCTGTGCTGCTGTAACTTTGAATGATCACTAAAGAAATGGTTATAAAACAAGGACTATACGTAAAACTGTTCAGGGTCTTCTGTCAATCAATGACTCAATCATGATGAACTAGATGGGTTTATGGTATAGGAGTCAGAAAATGTTTAATGTTCTCTTTTACTCTGATATAAGGCAAATATGGGCAACATATTGCTAGGTTCACTGAAAGATGGGTTTATGATATAGGAGTCCGAAAACAAGGAACTATTAAGTTATTCAAGTGGTTATCTTGTAATTCAACAACCAAAGGAGCACAATCAATCTGTTGCTATACCTTATGAATCTTGAATGTTATGCTGTCTCTGCTGTTTCTGCCTGTAGTTTTCAAGAAGGCAATGGGGTGTGTTTGTGTGTGTGTGTGTGTGTGTGTCTGTGTGTGTGCGCGCGTATGTTTGTGTCAGTGGTAGGATTCAAAAGTTTTTACTACTGGTTTGTGGGCATGGCTTGGTGGGCGTGGCATGGTTTGGTGGGCGTGGCTTGGTGGGCATGGCAGGGGAAGGATACTGTAAAATCTCCATTCCCTCCCCACTCCAGGGGAAGGTTACTGCAAAATCCCCATTTCTTCCGATCAGCTGGGACTTGGGAGGCAGAGAATAGATGGGGGCAGGGCCAGTCAGAGGTGATATTTACCAGTTCTCCAAACTACTCAAAATTTATGCTACTGATTCTCCAGAACTGGTCAGAACCTGCTGAATACCACCTCTGGTTTGTGTGTTCAAATCCTGGAACTGTGTTGAGGAGAGTTCCAGTTGAGGTTATAGAGACTTTATCTCCAGTCTTTCATCTGAAAATGAAGTTTGTCTTCTCATTTGGAAAAGTTTCATTTTCTTTTCATTTTCAGGATGCAATTTGTGTTATTTTGTTAAAAGCCTCATTATCTTCCTGATAGCCTTATGAACCAGAGCTGTACAAATGTACTTACAATTTGATGTGGCAGGTCTGAATTATATTTGTATTGTTTATATTATTATGCATTTTATCATGTTTTAAACTCATGAATTTGAGAGGGACAGATGTAAGAAATGATTGATTGATTGATTGATTGATTGATTGATTGATTGAATGAATGAATGAATGAATGAATGAATATCTTATACCTGAAATGCTGATGTAAAAACAGGGACCCAGTCAAAGAAAAGGAAACAAATATATCCAGTTTCCAGCATTTTTCATTCTCTGACTACTTCTATCTGCCTGTTTACACATTTGATCAGTCACAGGGATACAGCTTTAAAACTTATTTCATAAAAGAAAAAGAAAGATGGCAATGATCCATATATTACTACAATGCTTCAGAAAATGATGCCAGGGTTTCTGCATTGAAAAAAAAACCCTGTAAACATTCTTGTGTATAAGAGAAATCACCATCAAGATTATTCTGAGTTTTATTTGCTTTGGAAGGAAACATATATATTTTCCCTTTAACTATTGTCAACTCTTTTTCTAAACTACAATGGATAGGATATGATGGACGGTAAGCATGTTAACTAAAGATCTAACATTACACTTATAATTTTTGTGATATTTATAAATTCTGTTCCAGGCAGAAGAATGAGATCTCAGAACCGTTCTCAAGAATCAGACTTTCCTTTCTACAGCCTATCTTGTTTTCCTTTTTAAATTATATAATACAAATTAATAATGTAATACTGTAGCTTTTTCTGAGGTCTCTTTGCACTAATAATATCTCTAAAACCTGTTTTAATTATACCTTCCCATATTTTTATTATTATTATATACTTTATTCATTAAACATGAAACTCAGCCAACTGAACATTCAAAAATATATTACAAATACCAGTGACTGGTGGTTCTTCTTCTTCTTCTTCTTCTTCTTCTTCTTCTTCTTCTTCTTCTTCTTCTTCTTCTTCTTCTTCTTCTTCTTCTTCTTCTTCTTATTATTATTATTATTATTATTATTATTATTATTATTATTATTATTATTATTATTGCATCAACAGAATTGTATCACAGCGGCCAGTTGTTTCGCCGGATTTGGCATTGATTACTAGTCGGGCCCCACCCAGGGGCCTAGGACGTCGTAACGTATTTTCGTAATATACGTGCAGATCCAAGCAGTGCAGCTTTTTGCATTTGACTGATGGTGATTTTGTCAAGTTTTAACTGTTTTAAATGTAATTCCAGTGCTTTTGGAATAGCACCCAGTGTGCCGATTACCACTGGAATTACCACTGCTGGTTTGTGCCATAATCGTTGGATTTCAATTTTTAAGTCCTGGTATTTCGTGACTTTTTCATGTTCCTTCTCCTCACCTGGTATTGCGATGTCTATGATTGTAACCTTCTTTTTCTCAACCAGTGTGATGTCTGGTGTATTATGCGCCAGTATTTTATCCGTTTGTATGCGAAAATCCCACAAGATCTTGACCATCTGACCCTCGACGACTTTTTCAGGCTTATGTTCCCACCAGTTTGTTGCTGTTTTAATGTTATAATTTTTGCACAAATTCCAGTGGATCATTTGTGCCACTGAATTGTGCCGCATTTTATAGTCAGTCTGCGCGATTTTTTTACAGCAGCTGAGTATGTGGTCAACAGTTTCATCAGCCTCTTTGCAAAGTCTACATTTGGCATCATCAGAGGATTTTTTGATTTTGGTCTTAATGGCATTTGTGCGGATAGCTTGTTCTTGCGCAGCCAGGATTAGTGACTCTGTTTCTTTCTTTAATGTACCTGCTGTTAACCATAACCAAGTTTTTTCACTGTCCACTTTATCTTTTATTTTTTCCAGAAATTGGCCATGCAATGCTTTGTTCTGCCAACTCTCCATTCTTAATGTCATCACATCTTTTTTGTATTCTTGTTTCGTCTGTTGGGCCTTCAATAGATTTTTGTTCTTTACTTCGATTAATAGATGTTCTTGACTTTCTTTTAAATAATCAGCCAGTGCATGTTTTTCTTCTTCAACTATTTGCTTCACTTGTAATAATCCTCTGCCACCTGATTTTTGGGGCAGGTATAATCTATCAGTGTCACCGCGTGGATGTAAACTGTAGTGCATTGTCATTAGTTTCCTGGTTTTTCGGTCCAAAATGTCCAAATCAGCTTGTGTCCAGTTAACTATACCAGCTGTGTATCTTATAACTGGTATTGCCCAAGTATTTATGATCTTTATTGTATTTCCACCATTTAATTTAGATTTCAAAATTTTCCTAACTCTGTTGGTGTACTCTCTCCTGACAATAGTTTTTACTTCTCCATGTTTCATGTTATCCAACTGCAGAATGCCTAAGCATTTGTAGGTTTCATTTTCGTTGCATTTAATTAGTTGGCCATTGGGCATTACAATTCCCTCACACGCAGTGATTTTGCCCCTTTTTATGGATACAGTGGCGCATTTTTCCATGCCAAACTGCATTGAAATATCGGTGCTTAATACTTGGACTGTGTTTGTCAGTGATTGGATTTCTAGTTCTGACTTACCATAGTGTTTCAAATCATCCTTATATAATAAATGCGAAATTCTTTCAGCTTCTTTGGCTCTTTGGTAGCCTAATTTCATTTTTTTTAAGATTACCGATAGCGGGATCATCGCAATGATGAAGAGAAGAGGTGAAAGTGAATCACCCTGGAAAATTCCTCGCTTGATATTGACCATTCCGTAGTTCTCATTCCCTACTGCCAACTCAGTTCTCCATTGTTTCATCGCCTTTTCAGTGAAGGATGTAATATTTTTGCTAATGCCAGTTGTTTCTAAGCATTTTATGATCCAACTATGTGGTAATGAATCGAAGGCCTTTTTATAATCAATCCAGACCATATTCAAGTTTGTTTTTCTTTTCTTACAATTTTCTAATATCATTTTATAAATCAGGAGCTGATGTCACTAGCCAGAAAATGCTCCATGATCTTGTCCTTCAGTTCTTTTTGTTTTTGAGTTGGTTCATCAGTTGGTTCAATGGTAACTGGTTCTGGTCGTAGTGTTGTTATTTCTTCTCTGACATCTTCCTCTGGGAGTTCTACTACTATTTCTTTAGTTCTTGAGTTCTATGTCTTGAGTATCAGTTAATTCGTCTTGTGATGTTTTTTTTTTTTTCAATTTGCCTGAATTTCCTCAAGTTCAACTTCGCTAAACACTTTATTCCAAATAATAAATCACCTTTGATCTGCTAGTCGTTGTTAACATTTAACTAACATTTAAATCTGGATATTGTTGTTTCCATAAATCATACATTCGCTTTAAGTAGCCTCTTTTTTTGGCTCTGAGTTGTAAAAACAGGCCATTGTGGCACGATTTTCAGCTACACTATATTTTGGTCATTTTGTTGGCTGGTCCACTTGTAGCCCACTTGTCGATGGATGCCCCGGGACATCAACATCCGCTGCGGCCCTTGTTAACCCGCACGACGACCGATGCGGTATAGAATTTTTATTCGTTTCTTTCACCATGTTGTATGAGTTGGCGAGTTTTTTTTATGGGGCCAGGTTGCCAACCTGACCCCAACCCTCCTCCTTTCTCATCCAGGCTTCGGACCGGCAACGGCAGAATTATTATTATTATTATTATTATTATTATTATTATTATTATTATTATTATTATTAATAATAATAATAATAATAATAATAATAATAATAATAATAATAATAATAATAATAATAATAATAATAATGTTACTAGCTCTAAGGTGGGAGTAGAAACTAAATGGAAGGGACAAACTGCTCTGTCTAGCTCTCTACATTTACACTACTGTCAAAATCAAACTTGCTTGTTTACTACATTCCATCACACCTGTTATTATATAATGCAAGATCAAATTGTGCAACAAAAACTAGTTTAAGCCTCAAAACATTTAGTGTTCATAGTCAAGGCAATGTTTCAAAATTTTCAATATTAGCCTTGAAGCTATCACTTGCTCTATAATGCTTTTTAATTAATTCCTTTTTTTAGGAAAGGAAAAAACCCAGCAGAAAACTGCACTTTAAAAATTAAAACTGAAAACAATATGAAAGACATATAGAGAACACAAGAAATAGAATAAAAAGTGAGAGTGTGAAAGGAATGATGGGAACATTGGAAGGAAACATATAAAGCTCTAGTTTTTAATTCAACTTTTCACCAGTTTTGAATGTCACCCTGGTAGGGTTAATGTCTGAAAGTAAAGAGAGACCTATAATTGCGCTCTGCAACCTGGATATTCATGTAGTAGTGGTAAGAGGAGACTAGAATGTATCTGTAGTGAGCACTGGAAAAACAAGTGCAGCATCCTTTCTATATGTCACAAGGGCATAGCTGGTCAAAGTAGAAAGAAAAGAGGACATGACACTCCCAAATTAAAGGCCCTTCTGTACTTAGGGATCTGATAGATATGCTATTGAGGACGCAGAGTACCTGACAGATTCATTGGCAAGAAAGTCTGGTTACGTCCAAATTGTGCTCTAAATTTGTTATGTATTGTTTAATAAATGCTTTGACCAGATCATACCTCATATTGAGTAGAAGATCTGGAGAGAACCCCAGTGAAAGAAAAGCCTAATTGAAAAAAATGGAATTTGTTCTGTAGGGAGAACGAGGCAGACAGGAACTGAGGCAAGGCAGGTTGAAGCTAACACAACTTTATTAACAGTATTATCTGGCAAAATATAAGGCAAACCTCGACCTGGCAAACAGAGACATTTGACAGCTGACAGCCCTTTTTATACTAGAGTTGTCAGATGCTGAACCAATAGAATGGCTGCATTCTCCCGCCAGCTGGCTGCTCGCGTCTAAACCAATCAGGAACCAGCAATGATAGTCAATGGTGTCATAGCCTCAAGGATTTAATACCCCTCTCCTCCCAGTTAGCACATGTGTAGTCAGCCAAATACGCCGGCTGGCATCAGCTCCGCCCAGATCGCCTTAGTTCAGGGGCGGTGGCCAAAGGAGGAGCTGCTGGTGGAGAGTTCTGTGGAACACCAGGAGACTGCACAACTGAGTCAGTGGGAAACTTGACCACCATGGGACTGACCGGATTCTCAGGTAAGCTGGTGACAAGAACACATTGGTGGGGGGTGTTGCTTGTGGCTCTGTCTGTGCTAGAGCAGCCTCTGTCGATATTAGTTCCCTGGGATAGGATTAGGCCTGCACCGGGTGTTGGTCTGAGGACTCTGGCGATCCCCCACCAGAAGACCCTAGAGGAGTTTATGGTCGGTCACTAAGTGAAAAAAACGACCATAAATGTAATCGTGAAATCTCTTTACCCCTGCTACAGCAGCTAGGGTCTTCTTATCCAGCTGACTGTAATTTCTTTCAGCTGCTGAGAGCATGCGCAAATAATAGGCAATTGAGGCTTTCGAGCCATTAGTAGGATGTGACTCAGAATGGCCACAATGCAATAAGGTGATGCATTGCACGCCAAAGTTAATGGGAGGCGATCACTGTATTGCATTAATAAAGATTTCGATGTAGGGACATCCTTAACTGCCCTAAAGGCTTGGGCTTCCTTAGACCCCCAATGCCAGGGCATCTTGGAGTCTGCCAAAGGTGCCTTATGGGGTAAAAAAAAATGGAGTAAAAATTAAGCAGCCCCAGAAAGGCTTGCAGTTCAGTCTTAGAGGAGGGCGTGGGGGCTTTCTTAATTGCCTCTACCTTGGACGGAGTAGGGTGGATGCCTTTGGAATCAACTAGATACCCCAAAAATTCTATACTGGGGACCCCTATCATACACTTTTCTTGTTTGAGTTTCAGCCCCACTTGGCGGAAACGGGTCAGGACTGCTTTTAATTTATCGACAAGCTCAGCTTGATCCAAAGCAGATATAAGCACATCGTCGAAATAGGGTACCACCCCTGACAGCCCCTGGAGCATCCGCTCCATTAGACTCTGGAAAATACCCGGGGCTACACTGACCCCAAATTGCAAGTGTTTACATTTGAAAGCTCCCTGGTGTGTTACAATGGTTTGAGCCATGGCAGTGGCTTCGTCCACCGGGAGCTGCTGGTACACTTGTGCCAAGTGTTTGCAACCCTTTACTAATGGTGCATTTAAAATCCCCACAAATTCTAATACTACCATCCTGCTTAATAGGTGTTACTATGGGGGTCTCCCAGGGGGAGTGGTCTACTGCTTCGAACACTCCTTGTGCTATTAATTTGTCTAGTTCTAAATCTACTTTGGGCCGAAGAGCAAAAGGCACTCTCCTGGGTTTTAGACGTATTGGCGCCACCTGGGGGTCCAAGTTAAAAGAAATGAGGGTCTCATTATATTTACCAAGCTTGTTGTCAAATACATCCATGAACTCGCTGGCCAGCGCAGTGAAGGAATCTGGAACAACAGAGTGGATGCCAGAGACATTGAGCCCAATGCAGAGAACCAGTCAAGCCCCAGGAGGCTGGGCAGATGGCCATCTACAATGATGAGGGGAAGAGGCCCCTGGAAGTTATTGCTGGCTATGGTGAATGTGCCACAACCTAGGTATATCTTATGGGTAGGCTTAGTCAGGGACTCATGGCTCATAACCCAATCAGCTATCACCTGTGATGGCAAAGCAGTCTTCACGGTGTTTGGGAAGTCTTTTTACGAATTGTCTAGACAAGGCATGCTCCGGAGTTGGGTCAGCGATTGGCATGGCTGCTCTGCAGACCTTGGCTAAATGTCCTTTCCTGTCACACCGATGGCATATTGTGGCTTTGAACCTGCAGACTGACCTTGCATGGTTCCTGCCACAATTCATTTCTGCGGTGGATTTGTCCGACATTTCATATGCCGTGGCTTCATCCATGGCTGCCTGAAGGCTCAGCTCTTTTCGTGCCAGCAAGCATCGCTGAAGTCTGAGGTCTTTGATACCAGAGACCAGCTGTTCTAACAGGGCATCATCCAGCACAGGAAAGGCACAGTGCAGGACCGCTGTTCTGCAGAAAGCCATGTAATCACTCACAGATTCCCCTTCTTTCTGGGTCCTCTGCCTAAACACATAACGTCTGGTTATGCGCGAGGGAGTTGGAGAGTAATGATTTTTAAGTTTCTCCAAAAGAGTCTCCCAAGGCATCGAATGGACTGATTGAGGGGCTGCTAAAGCCCTGGCTGTTCCAAACATCTCATGGACAAATGCTCTGAGAAAATATCCTCTTTTACAGCCACTGGACAAACCGGTGAAGTCGTTTGCCTCTGGGAAGTACTCGAACTGCTCGAGGTAGGCGTCCCATGTTTCAGTGACCGGGCTGAATGCCGTGAATGCCAGTAGATTAGCCATCCTTAGAAGGATGGAACTTGAGGAATTAGCCTTGGAGCGACTTCTCAAGCCTGTGACTTGAGGCAGCTCTTATTAGTGACTTCTCTTTTCCTTTACCTCAGTCCTAATCCCATCCTCATCGCCAGTCTTCTGTAGGGAGAATGAGGCAAACAGGAACTGAGGCAGGTTGAAGGCAGGTTGAAGGCAGGTTGAAGCTAAAACAACCTTTATTAACAGTATAACACGGCAAAATGTAAGGCAAACCTTGACCAGGCAAACAGCATTTGACAGCTGACAGCCCTTTTTATACTAGAGTTGTCAGATGCTGAACCAATAGAGTGGCTGCATTCTACTACCAGCTGGCTGCTCGTGTCTCAACCAATCTGGGGCCGGCAATGATAGTTAATGGCGTCGTAGCCTCGAGGACTTAACAGAATTCATCTTTTTTTCTTCTTCTCCTCTGTTTCCTCTTTTTCCTGTGCTTTCAGCTTGGAACCAAAGGAGATCAGTTGTGAAACTCCATGAAATTCAGAAATAATATTTCAATGGTTCAATTGCAGAATTCTTGCAAATTAATTCATTTGTTTAGCTCTTTCCTAAATAAAAAAATCCAGACTGGGTTTAAGAGCAGCCACTATCATTAGAAAAGCAAATTCAGATAAATGTACTTAACATAAATTAGCAGTAATTTCATTAGCAGGAAAATATTAGAGATTGGTACTAAAGTTGAATGTTTCACTAATGAGGAATAATTATTGTTATGGCAGGCATAAAGAATCATCCAATCTGGAACTGGTTTGAAAGGAATGGATGTCCCAATTCAAACCATATTATATTTTTGAAGTTGAATATATCCATTCCGCAAAGTTTTGAAGAAGACGTACATACAAGTCTGTGGCAATAGTCTATTGTTTTTAAGAAGCTGCCTGTCTATTGTTTCTAAAAATAATTAGTTGTCACAGTAAGATGGTTATATGTGTCTCTTTGAGAATCAGCCAAAGAATAAAATAAAGCTATGTCATTAATTTGTTCTATCCCCTCCTGAACTCAATCCAGGAACCATAAAATTATTTGCAAGTTTCTCCCAAATCCTTGAATTGAGCTGTTTTGTTTGCTAAGTTGCTCCTGCTGCCAAGCTTCCCAGCAGGACTCAACAGGAAATCTCAACTCTCCAGACACTTAACTCCTTGATATGACTTCGCAGAAGACTCTCAGACATGACTTGGCTAAATTGGAATCATTATTACAGACAAGTATGAAACCACACACATACTGTAATTCATTGCCCATCACAGTGTAAAGAAGTCAGAACATCTCCCTCCCTCCCTCCCTCCCTCCCTCCTCCCTCCCTCTCTTCTTTCCTTCTTTCCTTCCTTCCTTCTTTGAAACATCCACAATCCTAATCTGCAATTCATCTTTCAAATAAAAAGAGTCTTCTTCCTCTCAGGCAGGTTGTTCATCTGTTTTGAATTTCTTTTGTTTGTTTGCTGTTCTTCCGAGTGTCTTCTTTCTGCTATTTCCCTGTTGGAATTATGCTCCACTTCTGCAGAACAACCATTCTGTCTTCTGCACAGTTGTGCCATTGATTTGGACTCATCTCCTACTGATTGCATCAATATGTTCTTGCTGCCTGACCTGTAATTATCAATAGCTCTTTAGCTCTTTCAAGAAAGTTCTAATAATCTCTTTAATTTCTGAAAGACGTTTATGCATCTGAAAAGGAGTTGAAGAAACACGTCTTCTCTCTCAACCTTTTCAATTTGTCGTCATGGGACTTGATTTTCAGGCTGTTTATCTGGAAAACTCTGCAATTTGTCAATGTTCGTCTTAAAATACTGTTCTAACCTTAGTTTGTGACAGATTAAGATCTTTTAACTAGAGTTTATATTTATATCTCTTAATTTCAGTATTTTTTTATGTTTACATTATTAAATTTCAACTTATTTGGTTATTCCCCCCTTTTGGGAGTTGTATGCATTAACCATCTATTTCAGGTTTTATCTGCTGCACCCTCTTGTGCAAATAATTTATAAAATCAGAAAATCCCACAGGTCTTAGATGTTTAGTATGTTTTAATGTGCTTAATCAAACAATTAAAAAACTATGTTGCAGTATCCAAGGGGGCACGCTGACTCAGCCATTAAAGATACAATACAATACAATACAATACAATACAATACAATACAATACAATACAATACAATAGTAGAGTTGGAAGGGACTTTGGAGTCTTCTAGTCCAACCCCCTGCCTTGGCAGGAAACCCTATACCGTTTCAGACAAATGGCTATACAACATCTTCTTAAAGACTTCCAGTGTTGGGGCATTCACAACTTCTGGAGGCAAGCTGTTCCACTGATTAATTGTTCTAACTGTCAGGAAATTTCTCCTCAGTTCTAAGTTGCTTCTCTCCTTGATTAGTTTCCACCCATTGCTTCTTTTTCTACCCTCAGGTGCCTTGGTGAATATCTTGACTCCCTCTTCTTTGTGGCAACCCCTGAGATATTGGAACACTGCTATCATGTCTCCCCTAGTCCTTCTTTCTCTTAAGCTAGACATACCCAGTTCCTGCAACCGTTCTTCATATGTTTTAGCCTCCAGTCCCCTAATCATCTTTGTTGCTCTTCTCTGCACTCTTTCTAGAGTCTCCACATCTTTTTTACATCGTGGTGACCAGAACTGAATGCAGTATTCCAAGTGTGGCCTTACCAAGGCATTATAAAGTGGTATTAACACTTCACGTGATCTTGATTCTATCCCTCTGTTGATGCAGCCTTTTTGGCAGCTGCTGCACACTGCTGGCTCATATTTAAATGGTTGTCCACTAGGACTCCAAGATCCCTTTCACAGTTACTACTACTGAGCAAGGTATCATCTATACTGTACCTGTGCATTCTGTTTTTCTTGCCTAAATGTAGAACCTTACTCTTTTCACCATTGAATTTCATTTTATTAGATAGTGCCCAATGTTCAAGTTTGTCAAGATCCTTCTGTATCTTAAGCCTATCTTCTGGAGTGTTGGCTATTCCTGCCAGCTTGGTGTCATCTGAAAATTTGATGAGTTCCCCATTTATTCCCTCATCCAAATCATTGATGAAGATGTTGAAGAGTACTGGGCCTAAAACAGAGCGTTGGGGTACTCCACTGCATACTTCCCTCCATGTAGATGCAGTTCCATTGAGGACTATACGTTGAGTGCGGTTGGTCAGCCAGTTACGAATCCATCTGGTGGTGATGCTGTCTAACCCACATTTTTCTACTTTATCTAGTAGTAGGTTATGTTCTACTTTATCAAAAGCCTTACTGAAGTCCAAGTAAACTATATCAATGGCATTCCTCTGGTCCACTAATTTTGTCACATTATCAAAGAATGCAATAAGATTAGTCTGGCATGATCTGTTTTTGACAAATCCATGTTGGCTTTTGGATATTACTTTGTTTGCTTCTAGGTGTTCACAAATTCGTTGCTTGATTATTTTTTCCAGAATCTTTCCTGGCATTGAGGTCAGGCTGATAGGTCTGTAGTTTCCTGGATCTATTTTTTCCCTTTTTTGAAGATGGGAACCACATCAGCTCTTTTCCAGTCCTCTGGTAGTTCCCCGGTGTTCCAGGATCTCTGAAAGATATAATTCAGTGGTTCTGAGATCTCGTCTGCTAGTTCCTTCAGAACCCTGGGGTGTAATCCATCCGGTCCTGGTGATTTGAACTTGTCTAGGGTAGACAGGTGCTCACTTACCATTTTCTTCCCTATTTCAATTTGTGTTCCTAATCTGATTTTTGTGGTGCTGCTTTTGATAGGTTGGACTGTTTTATCCCTTTGTGTAAAGACAGATGCAAAACATGAGTTAAATAGTTCTGCTTTCTCCCTGTTGCTTGTCACCTTCTTGCCACTTTCTCCTAGCAATGGACCAATTGTTTCCTTAACCTTTTTCTTGTTTTTAACATGTTGGAAGAAGCTTTTTTTGTTAATTTTTACTTTTGGGGCAAGCCTTTCTTCATTGTGAGCCTTAGCTTTCCTCACTTCATCTTTACATGCTCGGGCTATTTGCTGATATTCTGCCTTAGTTATGTCCCCCTCCTTTCACTTTTTATACTTACCTTTTTTGTCTTTCAGTTTGTCAGATAGTTCTTTATGCTGAACTTGTCATTAGGAAAGCTGACAGTTTGGGTTTAAGAGCACAGTGTTTATTTGCCCAGCTCCTGATCACCTAACAATTCAAAATATTCAAATGCAAGTAGATTAATAGGTACCATTTTGGTGGGAAAGTAACACTGTTCCATTCACCTCAGTGTATCGTTATGCTGGCCACATGATTACTTAAGTGTCTTCAAATAATGCTGGCTCCCTTGGCTAAGAAAGAGAGATGAACACTATGCCCTAGAGTCAGATACAACTGGGCAGGGGAAACCTTTATCTTTAGTATCCAAAATACTTTACCAACTTGTTAACAAGCTTTTAAAAGAAAATACTGTAGAATCTACTGTTGAATAAAGAGTACTCCCACGGAAGGGGGAAAAGAAGCAGTTCCAAGTATGTCAGACCATATTTTTAATAACTTCTGTTATTTTTTAATAATCAATGTATTATTTTCATATGCTTACAAGTAGATTTGTAGATCCATCATCTTTCCTTTAGATTATGTCTTAAATAAATATGATTCCAATTAATTAATTCTAATTAAATTGGTATAATTCTCATCATTTAGTGGTTGTAAAAGTGTTTTTTCAGAAAACAATAAGATACTTATTTTGCCCAGATGATTAATCTCTGGGTTTTAATTCTCAAACCTGTCACACTAGGGGGGAAATATAATATTAAAAGAAGCTCACATGAGAAGAAATGTGTGTATTCATAGTAAGATACATTTACCAACTATTTTTTTTAAATAGCCTTAATAATCTTAAATGCAAAATGAAACAATAATCCATATACATTTCATTGTCACCCATACAAAATTAAATAAAAAAAGTAATAAATATGTACTGATGTATCACCTTCGAATCAGGCCATATGTATTCATAGAATGTGTTCCAAAGTATATAAAGATGAGAATTCTACTAATTATTTTCTATGAAACTCAGAGGGACTGATCTGGTTTCAGATTAAGTTAGAAGTCCCATTGATTCTGGAATTAGATTCTGTTTTATTTCTGTGGAGCCTCATCCAGTGATCCAGAAAAAGTCAGAAGTAAATTACTAACATTGATTCAAAAACTGATTTATAGTACAAACTTAAACTCTGGAGGAGTGCTTCAATTCTATTGTCCAATGCCACACAATAGGGAAAAGGATATTTGTTTCCTGCTGCTGTTCTTCCCATTGTTTGCCATGCTGGTAAACATACTTAGCGGATTTTTTTTTCGGAGTCAGAAGTGCAATGGTCAGCGTCCTCCTGTAGTGGCAATGCAAAAGTCCATTATTATTCCAAGGAATTCAGTGACATATTTTTCTTTTTCCTTCATATGTAGAAGGTTTGGAGCTCATTATGAACTAACCTTCTTGTTTTTTCACTCTTTTTTACTGACTGAAGGAGAAAGGCATAGGGGAATCTTTCCATAGCTGCCTACTATGAAAAGCTCAGATTTCAATTCCAGAGTCATGTCCTACCTAGTTAAGGTCAGGTCTTGCAGTCTCATGACCAAAGCGGGGTCATGAAATCATGATGTCAAGCCATTGTTGTTTGTTGGGAGTTTTCACACACTGAATGCTGTGGAAATTGGCTGCCTTTAGAGTACCTTGGCTGTCATTATTAAGGAGCTCCTGGAAGCTTTAAGAGATTTGAGTAACATCTTACTTGCTATGTAAACTTTTTTATGTTATGCTTTTAAATCTATTTGCTTGAGTTTAATAATTAAGCTTAAAATCCCTTTAGTCACTAGTGTTGACTGACGAGCAAATACTGAAGCACATAACAACCAAAATGTCACTAGATGCAAAATCACGAAATTGCATCTCACTTTGGCCATGTCATGTGGGGGAATTCACTGGAGAAAGCAATTATATTTGGAAAAGTTAGCAGAAAGAACAGGCCATCAAAGAACACGATGGCTGACACAAGTCAGAGCATAGAAAAACTCAAAGAACTGGTGCAAGATCAGAAGATGTGGAGAGTTAGGCTCAATTGAATGGATAACACCATTATCATTATTCATCGTTGTGCTTATTGTCTCTGGAGTCAAAAGATACAATTGCCTGAGCATCTGATCACCCTATCAGTCCCCCAGCACTTCACAAAACACCTCCCACTGACCTTTTTGTTGATTCTACCATGTCTTCTCTTGGAGACTTCCAAAATAAAATCTTTTCTGACTTCCAAATGAGGCAGATGTGATATCCGACCTATCAGTTGTAAACATGAATCAAGCCACTTCATGGCTATTGTAGAACATACAGAAGTAGAGTGTATGGAAATAGCTATTTTATGAGCAAGGTTCTCTATACATATAGTATAGACAGCAATGTATACTATAAAGAAGGAAATATTAAAACAGAAGGAGAATCTGCTGAGTGAGCCACAGACAGCTGTGAAATCATGAAATCAGTGAAAGACCAGAGACTTCTGAACCAATTATTTTAGAGCCTGCACATAATAAACCAATGGTTCTGGACCTGGAGATCCATATTATAGGTATTATATACAAGGGACATAATTCATTCTAATTATCATGTAGCAAATGTTGTATTCCTTATTTATGTCCAGTTTGTACTGCATAAGGTCTTCTTAGATCCCATTATGGGAACAAATGCTTTTGTTCTTGTTATTTTATTAATAAAGACAGGCTAAATGTGCACTCAACTATCCAAACTTTATTTCCAATAAGTGTTCAACATGTCACACAATGCATTTTTTGTGGTTTAGCATAAAAGCCTCTTCTTCTTTTCCTTTATCCCCCTTACCAGGATTTGTCTATAATGATCTTTCTTCTGAATGTTAACCAAAAACACATAAATATTATGTGGCAGCTGTTTACACAGATGTTTCTGTGCTATTCGTTCCCCTCTTGGTTCTTCTTAAATTGTATCATTTTCCAGCAAATGCTTAATTCAGTGTTTTTTCTGGAAACATTGATTCCTTTCAATAGCATTATATCACAATAAAAATCCAGTAATATTCTGTCGGAATTCCAAATAGAATTGGAGTCTAATAAAATATATTTCATGCAATGAATGTTGATTCTTAATACTCCTACTTTTTTAAAAAAAAGCATTTAACTATAGTGTTGAATTAGATAAGATTCAATTAAATCTTTTTTTAAAAAAAGGAATCATATTCAATTCCATTTTAATTTAAATCTCAACTGGCAATAAAAGTTATTGTTTACAGGTCAAGGATGAATCTAGCCAGGAATTACATAGTGCTTAAAAGTGCTAAAAAGGAAAGTATGAGCATAAACAGAGACACATTTCTAATGAAGAGATAGCTTGATGAGCCAAATTGGTCTACAGCTCAACCCAGCAGGTTACTTCCTTCCATTTTAGTTCAAGGCATGGATGGAAGAACAATTTGATTTTTTTGTATCAGAACTGATTTTTCAGTGGTCCAGATTAAGATACTTTAAAGAAGAATCTCAAAGGTGCTTTTTTTCAAAAGGCAAATGGACTGGGGTTTTTTCCATAGGGAAGAAAAAGAAGATGCTTCTTCCTCAATTAAAAAGCAATCCCCTTGCCTTTTGAAAAGGCACCTTTGAGACAAATATGACCTGGGTGACTGAGAATCTCCACAAACTTTAAAGAAGACCTGACCTACTTTTCATATTCCTAGTAAACTAGCCTATTTATACTTGATGTTACAATGAATATTAGCCTGTGCTTTGGCACCAGATTATGTCCTTTGTTCAATTAGTCCTTCATGCAAATAGGAACTCTGGTTAGAAGATCAAAATTTTAAGTTGTAACTGGAACTCAACGCAGCAGATGGTTAGAGAGACATACTGACTCTTTATTCATGTTCAATTATGACATTTTTGTGTGGTTATTACATTCATGTTTATGCGTGCATGTGCCCTCAAGTGAGTTATGACAAGTCCCTGAAGTTTTATTGGCAAACTTTTCAGAATTGGTTTGATCTTGCGTTCTTTTTAGGGTTAAGAGAAAAGGACAGGTCCAAGGTCAGTTGGCTTAGTGCCTAAGTCAGGAGTAGAAGTCACAGTCTCCAGTTATTTGCAAATACATTAATCATGATAGATTTCTTCCTTAATGGAGCAATTCTTGTTGGGTCTTTAATCTATTTCCTAAATCTGAAAATACCATATTGACACATGCAATTAAATCCTCTCACTGTAGTTTTTAAAAATACTTGACAATGATATTAATGGTGAGATTGACATTTATCCTTGCTTTTAAAAGATTCGATATTTTAATCAATATTATAATTTGTGCTTCAGATTCTTCTTTTGTTTCCTTGTGCATAAATACTATTAAGTTATTTACTAAGACTCCTTTTATAAGTGATGTTTCACTACTTTGACAACTTATCCATTCTGTTATCCATAACATGCTCCATAATACAGTCTAAGATTAGGAAATTTTAGCCTACTACTTCATTCTGAATCTGCAAGATTTAAATCATATTCTTGCTTTTTATTCTATCCATCTAAAGTAAATCTATTAATTCTTCTTTCCAGTGCTGCCAATTTTTGTTTAAAATTGGAATTGCTGCCATTTGGTATAAGAAATTCATCTTGGGTAATATATTCATTATTATTGTCTCAAGAAGTCCCTGCCAAGAAAGTTTTAAACATTTCCTCCTTTCAAGGTCTTGTTTTATTTCCTTCCATAAATAGTTGTAATTGTTTTGAAATATATATTTTATTGCATCCTGATAAACGCAATCCTATATATTTGACTTCTATTATCTCACAGCCAGTCTGTTTTTTTTCTTTTTTTTTAACCACAAAGTCTTTTTCTTTTGGAATTTGTATTTTCATTGTTATTTTAGTTTTATTTGTATTGATTTTGTATCAGTGAGGTTGCTAAAATGTTTGATTGTTTTGAAATATCATAAGGAAAGTTGTGGTTGCATAATTGTTATATTGCCCTATCTGAAGAAGTATATGCTTCAATATTCAATATCTGCTTCAATGATTATAAGAAAGGCTTTTGGTTTTGTTAATCATGTCAAGTTGTAGAATGTACTTAGAAAAATTGGGAACTTCTAACATCTCATTGTCCTCGTGATACACTGAGGCATACAGGAAATGAGAATATAGAGAGAACATGGCAAAATAAACTGGATCCAGGTTGGCAAAGGCGTTATGAAACACAGCTGTATATTCTCCCCTTATTTATTTAACCCTATAAGCTAAATACATTTTAAGGAAAGCTGGATTGGAAAAAGATAGGCATGTTTTTAAAACTGGAGGAAAATTATTCAATAACCTGCGCTATGTTAATGACAATGCTCTAATAATTGAAAATGCAAAATATCTTCAATAAAGGTAAAATGAACAAAATGGGACTAAAATTAAATACAAAGAAGGCCAAATTAAACAACAAACCTTAGAACTGATAATGAAGATATCAAAGTGGTAAATGTGCTGAAGACAAGCCATGAAGGCCTTGGAAATCATATTCAGAAACCATGAATATCTTCTATAACTACAAAGATCAAAAGAGTGCATAATGCATAGTTCCATAGTATGATACTCTATGGCAAGGGTTTCAAACTCGCGGCCCACAGGCTGGATATGTCACGTGCTTGCCCCACCCCATCCGGTTTAGTGAAGGGGGGAAAAGTTCCGATACATCATATGACAACGCCGTGATGACATGAGTTTGACACCCCTGCTCTGGAATGAAGGTGAAACAAAATAGGACAAGTATTGAAACAAAATAGGATGAGTATTGATGCTTTGAAGTCCAGTGTTGGACAAGACTACAACACTACCACAAGCAACCAAGAAAACAACAAATGGATCATTAAACAAATCAATCCAGAATTTTCACGTAAGGCACAAATGACCAGACTTAAATTATGTAAATTATATAAACACCTAGCTTTCTAAACAAGGGAGTAATGCTTGGAAAGGAGGAAGGAAAGAGAAGAAGAGGATGACCAGAAACAAGGTGGATGAACAGATATGGGCACTGTTAGAGCACCTGAAAGACCAAGTTAGGGACTGATCATTATGGAGAAAATCTACGTAGTCACTTAGTCAGAACCAGCTTGATGACACATAATCACATAATCAATCAATATTATCTGCATAGAAGTTAATCTTGTTCTGCTTCTTGAATTACTTATTATTTTTTATATCTTGCCTGCCAGGACTTCAAAAAGCTATTGCAAATAATGAAGGAGAAAGAGCACACCTGCTTTGTACATTTACATATTGAGAATTCTGAAGAGCTTCCATTCACTATGATCTTTTCTGTTTTCCATTGGTATATGGTCTCCATACAAGTTTTGAATTCTTTTTGGGTATTCTTTTTATCTACAACCTCTAATAGAAAAGTCAATCCCAAGTTTTTGAAGGCTTTTTCAACATCTAAAAATATTATTGCTGCTATTGTTTTCTTCTTATTTCCTAATGCATTTTATTTATCATTTCCTTTTTGGATCTAACCAGTCTGTATGTATTTCAAATATTCATTTCTCACACACTTGTCTAATATAGTGAATATCTTATACAGATAGTTGTTCACTTACAACCACAATTGCTTGAATTTCCATTGCTAAGAAGGAGATTTTTAAGTGGGTTGCACTTGATTTTATGACTTTTTTGCCATGGTTACTAAGAGAATCACTAGAAACATCACAATTACATAGCAGTTGTCAAGCCCCCAAATTTTGAACACATTACAATGGAGATTCTGTAACAATTATAAGTGCAAAGATCATTTGTAAGTTACTTTTTTCAGTGTGACCACCAAAAGAATGGTTGAAGGTCAAGGACTACCCATAATCAACATTCAATAAAGAAATTCAGATTTTTTTTATATTATTCTGTGCCATCAGCAGGAATATGTAAACATATATACCGTACTGTACATACCATTCTGCCAGATACAGTGATGTAAGAACACAAGTGAAGAATGTATTTGAATGAAAGGTAGATGAATTATTTAACTAGTGATAAAAATATATCAAACACTTTCCTTCATGTGTAAGAGGTGAGTCACCTGACACTGCCCCACATTCTTGTTGCAAAACAGAATTGAAAGACCCACGAGGCAAATACACACACACACACACACACACACACACACACACACACAAGACCAGCATACCTACACCCGTGAACATCTACGAAAACAAATATACATACATACATACATACATACATACATACATTGGACAAACTAATAGGAGAATAAATGCATGCATAACAGAACACAAGAACGCAGTCAGAAGAAAAGAAAAAAACTTCCTCTCTTTTCCAGCATTTTAAAGCAACAGGACATGAAATTGATTTTGAAGGAACCAAATTAATCTCCAAAACAGAACACTTCAACAAGAGAATAATTATGGAAGCCATCGAAATAGAGAAACACCCCCACAACATGAATAAACATGACAATACCTCCCACCTACCAGACATCTGGAAACCAGCCCTAGTCAACAAACGAACCTCACCCACCACCCAGGTCATTACAACACAAAAGAACAACGGACACAAAGCCAGCACCTCAGCCACACAGGATGATACGAAACAGCTGACCAATCTACAAACATCAACTCCATCTACCAATCAGGATGCAACTACACAGCCAATCAACCCACTTACAGCAACAAAGCCAGCACTCCACACACACACACACCAAGATTTATAGAAAGATGATAACTCCGACCACGCCTTACTCGCACAAGCAGAAGCTGAAAACACCAGCCTGAAGATGGAGAGTGGGAACTCGCCGAAATGTTGCCAAGACAATCTCAATCTTACATGGGAAAAGACCCGAATACAACAAGACCAGCATACCCACACCCATGAAAATCTACGAATATATATAAAGAATGAGTATTGTTAGAGAAACCTATGCCATTTCAGTTTGGTCTAGTGGTTAAGATCAGTGGTAGGTTTCCATTTTTTTTACTACCAGTTTGCTCGTGCGCATGTGCGCTTGCGCACAACGGTTCTGCGCATGCACAGAAGCATCTGGGTGGGTGGGCGGAGCCTCACACCACCTCCAGTACTGGTTCACCCGATCCGGGCACAACTGAGAGCAATCCACCTCTGGTTAAGGTGCTAAATTAGAAACCAGGAAACTGTGAGTTCTAATCTCACCTTAGACATAAAAATCAGCTGGGTGACTCTAGGTCGTCACTCTCACTTAGTCTAAGACATCTCACAGGTTTTTTGTTGTGGGAAAAATAGGAGGAAGAAGAAGTATTAGGTATGTTCACTGCCTTGAGTTTTTTATAAAAAATATAAAGCCAGGATACAAAAAAGGAAAAAAAAATCACATTCTCATTTACCTTTAACTAGAAATGGCTACCTGACTGAAAAATAATTGCAACCTTGGGACCAGAATTGCTTCCCAGAAGCAGAGACGTGAATTTTACAGAACCTCTGGAAGGGCCAATTGCCTCACAGCAACAGAGCTCGGTGTGATTTTGCTGCTTTTCTCTTTGTTCAGTGAAAAATGAGCAAATACCAGTTATGGTAAATAGCTTTGCAATTCCAAAAATGTTCGTGTGTTTTTGCTTTCAGAGAAAGTGCTAGACTTAGACCCCAATAAACTGCTTTGTTTAGTCTTGTGATAGCCTATGTTTGTCCTTTCTCTGTGGAAAATATCCCTGCACCGAAATAAATCATAAAACCAACATAGGTGCTGCCAAATAAATAGTACTTGAATATGGAAAGCTGTTGGAATTATTTGGGAGATGTCCACAAAGGAGAGAAGGGAAAAAAGATCAAACATGGAAAATTTGATAGGTTTGTTCCGGCCAAACTTTTGAGTAGAAGATAAATGCAATGTTGTCACCAGTTTTAAACGGATGATTTTAAAAAGGGGAGGAAATTATTTGAAATGATGTTGTGCAGAACATGCAGAGGATTTAATAGGACTAGCATGAAATGTCGATGAAGACCAAGTCTGTCACCATGCAACTCTGTGACATATGGTCAATAGGTTGTTGGTAAATATTTAATCACCAGAAACGTCTCTGATGCAAAATCTCTCATATTACATAGATGCAAAGGTATTGCAACAAAGTGTGTGCCCTTTTCAGACAATGGTGCTGTATTACAGACTACCTACCTCTACAGTCTACAATTAAAATTCAGTCTGTTATTATCCGGCAATATCACTCATCCAAAGAGGTGTTCAGCATCTTCTCTTCAGTTAAACCTGTCTGCTGTGGTTCAAATGTGTCTGTATTTGTATATTTATAATCTTCCTTCCACACATGCACAAACTCTGGTGTTCAAGGAGCAAAAATACCATTACTATTTATTATTTTTATGAAAAAAAATCATCTACATTCTTTGGGCTGCAGATGTTTTAATAAAGAAAAAAATCCAGATGTATGAATCATCCTCTTCTTCTACTTTGATGCCTCTTTTAAAGGTAAAATACATGGTGCGGAAATCATCGAACAAAATTTGTGTCTTGTAAACCAAAGTGGAACACACATAAGACTGGGCTTATTCTGAGCCAGGTTCGGGATCCGAATCTGCCTCTAAAATCAAGATAAAAAGTTTTCCCAAGGAAGAAAATAAAAAGATGATATCTGAACAATGGCATTCAGTTTAGTCACAAATCCAAATATTTCAAGGTTTTGAAGGCTATTCCAGCACCCATCGTTAGTCTAAGATGCTTGGAAATCAAGACAAAAGGCAAAATTGCACCATTCCTCTATTTTATACCAGAGGAACCTTAATATTGGCAGGAGGTTAGCATTCACCTGAATTTCACCTAAAGAAGTAACTACTTTGCCTAATGGTAGGGTTAGATTTGCATTTTTAAAAAAAAGCTTTCTATGCATGTGATGAATGGATTCATAGGGCATTTCCACACTCATCGACATTTATGTCATACACTGAGGTGATATGTCACCTATCCAGTGGTGGGATTCAGCCGGTTTGGGCGAACCGGTTGTTAAATTACCCACCCAACTCACTGTCAAAGTGGGTCCTGGGCGCTACACTACAATGAAGAACCATGCAATGGAATGGCCGTTGTGAGGCAAGGAGAAGGCTGTTTTCCCTTCTCCTTCCCTCATGTTGGCCACTCCATTGTCCATTTCTCCATTGAAGCACGGCACCCAGGATCCACTTTGAATGTGAGGGTGATCTGGCTGCAACATCTGTCACCCCATTGATCACCAGGGTTTGACTGATCTGGCTGATCTGGCTGGCTACATGGGTGTTCCCTTCCTCCCTCACTGCTCCATGTGCATCCCTCCCGAAGCTGCGTGCTTGGTGGAAGAGGATGACCATCCCAGATAGAAGGAGTGTACCAATCTTTGGTCAAGGGGGGAGGTAATAATTTTCCTGGCCAAACTAACTCTGCAATCTCCCCTACACCGGGCCCAGCTTCAATCATGCTGCCAACTTAATTCCTCTCCCTCTCTCACTTTTGCCCACAGACTGACCAACACCCCATCCATGGGAAGGGAGGAATCCCTTTCTCCACTTCCCCCAATTATTCACCTTCCCATGTGAGCTCTTGGAAGCATCAACTCCTTGTCTCTATGCTAAACTCTTCCCTCCTCATTCCTTGGAAACCTCACCTCTTAAAGGAGCCATCCAGAAGGCTGAAACAGCCGCTAGACCAACGTGCAGACAAGCACCACCAGAAACAGCCTTTTGGCAAAGGATGGAAATATACCAACCGATTCGCCCATGGTCAGGTTGGCCATTGTGGGAGGCTCGGCCCACATGAGCAGTGGAGCTGGAGGCAGGGATGGGTCACATCTCCCATGACAGCCAACCTGACCCTGGGAGAACCGGTTGTTAAATTATTTGAATTCCGCCACTGTATCCTCATTACTAATATTTTGGGACAAAGATGTTTGGACATCTCTAGAAGATACTATAAATTGCTGGAGTAGAAATTATTTTAGTGTTCATACATTTATTTGAAGAAAATAACTTTATAGCTGTGAGATTAACCAAGCAATAACTTTCTAAGCCGAAGGAAGAAGTTTTAAGTAGGCTTCAAGAAAGCCGTGTGAAATTGATACCTTCTTAGTACTTTAATTTCTTTTAGATACTAATGGATGTGGAGAATCAAATGGAAAATTTACAGTAGTATCTAATGAAGAATGGATATTCTAGACTGAACACCACTTCTTAAAATTAAGTGTCATTACCAGGAGTTTGTTAGTTCTATAATTTACTTCTTGTCTTTTTGAATTTTATCTCTTAGCTGGTATTGTCTTTCTGCTGGTTTAAAATATATTGTATGTAGAGTATATTAACACCAACAATCATTCTATAAATTGTCTTTAAATAGTTGGACAATGTTGATTTGAGATAAATTTGGTACATGTTACATCATATACAATTAATTCCTAAATTTCAACGTCAAAATATTTGAGGAAGATGATATTAACTGGAAATGGATAAAATGACCGCATATAGAAAAGGATGCTGACAAGACAAATGGAACCGCAGTGATTGAATGAACTTGGCATATCTCCAATGCTAGATGTTCAGACTAATAACAGGTGCCGACTATTATATACTGCCTTGAATTTCTGTAGGCATTGATTGGCTATTATTGGACTAGGTGGAGCTCTTGGACAAAAATATGCAATACAATCTTTCCAATTTGGAAATGCAGTTGCTGAAAGCACTGTACAAATAGAATTCCATGCTCTGCTATCTTGAAATATTGAGACTCAGATCTCCTCTATTCAAAACCACCAGCTCAAAGTTAAAGAAAATATCCATAGATAGGTCTTTATACATCACATTCTGAATTTTATCACAATACAGTGGAATATTTTGTCTCCTGAAAATGTGTATTTTACTATACTATATATTCAAAGCTTTCTTATTAAAAAAGAAAGTCTGACAAAGTGTTTGCATTGACTGTTAGTTTTAGATCATCAGTACCACATTAGTCATAGCCAACATTTCAACCGTGATGAGTGAAAACATATGGAGCATACAGGGAAAAAAAAGGGTTTTCATTTCAGTTAGAAATAATGGTTTGAACATGTGGTATTTAAATTTGTTTAATGCCTTCCAGTGTACTGTGTGTAACAACGCAATTTGTCTTCAGCATCATCAGGAAATCTTGTCATAAGAATCATCAAGAAAACATGAAAAACACATCACAGCATCTGTCAAAGCACAGAACTACGTGCAAAAATAATTCAAGCTGTTAGTTGCTGAAATTGCAGACAAACTCCAGAGGGTGGCACAACATAATAAATCAACCATCGATCATCCCAATTCAAAAGAGTCTTTTACCTTAAGCGGTATGCATTTAGAGAATTCCATTCTAATATCAAGTATTAAAAACTGAATATATGAAGTTAGTATTATGCTCCTACTCTGTCTCTCTTTGTATTGGATCTAAATCTGATCACTTTTTCAATAAACATATGAAATCAGTGTCATTATGTGATCACTTTTTCAATAAACATATGAAATCAGTGTCATTATGGTTAATCTGAATAGAACTAACTTTTGTTCAGATGATTTAAGTAAGTCAATTCTAAATATGTGTTTGTCTGGATTCAAAAAATATGTGTTCCCTCACTTTTCAATAAAATAGGTCATTAATTTATAAATCGTGAATAGTTACTATAAGAACTTTGTAAAATTATTACTCTAACATAATAAGGGGGTCATTTATAATAAATATGCCAATTGAAGAATTTTAAA
Organism: Natrix helvetica; assembly: GCF_964273705.1. Classification (NCBI taxonomy): domain Eukaryota; kingdom Metazoa; phylum Chordata; class Lepidosauria; order Squamata; family Natricidae; genus Natrix; species Natrix helvetica. Next base: position 96,253,490 of record NC_138548.1, on the reverse strand, counting down.
TGACATAAGTTTTAACAAAAGTAAGAAGAAACAAGTCTCATTTTGTTTGATATTGGCTAGATTGTGGCTTAAACATTATAATATATACACTTAAAATGATAAGAAGCAAAGAAAAATCAAGAATATAAATGTAAGTGCTGACAATGTGGAATAGCTGAACATTATGAAAATTCTATAAAGAACTTATTTTTGTTTAACTTACCAAGGCCAGCCAGGAAGATATAGAGAAAAGAGCATCACTGACTTATTAGTCATACTTTCAAGATTCATTTTACTCCTATGACAGTGAATCTGATATAGTGTCAGATTAGGGCAGAGTTTACATTTCCTTTCAGCCATGAACCAGACACTAAATTATTCCACCTAATCTATTTTACACAGGACCTTTGAAGAATGAAAATAATAAATAAGTAAGTATAATAATTATGCCATAGGGAAGGTTTGCAGATCAGTGTTATTACACCAAGTTCATTTCCCAATATCTCTAGGGATAACTCAAAAGATTATTGTCTGAAACTGTCTTCAATATCTTGTCTTCGGCATGGATAATATAAAGCCTAGTTGAATGTTTCCCAAAACCAGAAACATCCAGATATATGAAGTTCAACTCCCAAAATTCCACAGCCAGCAAGGCCACTGCTGAGAATTCTGTGAGTTCAAGTCTATCCATCTGGAAAGTTCCAAGACTGAGCCAACTTCATATGACATCTGTTCATTCCTGTTATGAAATTTCAGGAAAATAGTCCAGACTGGTATTAAAGAAAAACCGGGGATTCAGCAAACAATGAAGGAAGAATGGGAATATGGAAAATGAACTGGATTTTTTTGTAGTACACTATTTCTTCCTATGTCACTCTTTAAGCTGTAAAATACTTTTTCATGAATGAGTGCAAATATGTGTGTCCCGGGATAATGTTGCAGGATCCAATCTGGGTTGGTCACCTGAACCACAAGTTTAGTCTTTTGAGCTTTCAGATAAGTACTGGAGCCCATCCTCAGAAATGGAGCATATGTGTTTCAGGAAACTTCTCCTTCACCAGAATGTGTGCTTTGGGCTATTTTATGCATAGAATTTATGTAGTGCTTAGTTGTGTACTTCTTTTTAGTTGTTGCTTGGGGTGTCGATGGCCTGTTAAGCACAAATTCCGGTGAGAGAAATGTTCCTTGAGGACTAAATCTCTGATTCCAGTGACTGACTCAGACTGGGTCCTGCAAAATATTTTTTAGCTTTCTATGGAAGGAATTGTGGTCTTTTAATCAACAAAGTGGCATTGGAAACTGTAGGGGGAAAATAAGAATTGGGGGGGGGGGAACTTGCCTTGGTAGTTGTGTAACAATAATTTTGCAGCATATTTTGAAAAGTTTATTGGCAGTGGCTTGTTTGGTGGCTGACAATCTTCCAAAGTGAAAAGGAAACATATATTTCAGTTGCACAAAACAAGCAGATGTTTCCAATATATTGTGCTAAGTATTGCAAAAATATATTGAGATGAACCACTACTGAGTTGTCTCTAAGTCAGCAATAGCGTTTATTGATAACTTCAAATAAATAATCAACCTTGGTCTCACATTTAAACAAGTGAGGAGTATTGTTTTAATTTCTTGATATAACTATACAATTTGGCAACTAAAATAAAAAAAAATTATTTTATCATTTGACTATGCCAGTCACGGGACTATACGGTATGTATCTGCAACATCTTAAGACAGATTTAATGTTATACAATTTCCCCATTGGTTTTAGTTCACACACAGGATAATAGGTTTTGTGTTTCTGCAATAAACACTAAATGATTTTTTTCATTTTTAAAAAGAAAAGGATCAGTGGAAGATTCAAAAATGCGTTTTAATCCTATTTTTCACATGATAGCATATTTTGTCAATGTTTGGAATTAGATTTCTTGAAGAAAATCTGGAAATTGCCATTAACATTCAGATTATTTTGATATAAAGTTTTGTATCCACTTTCACAAATATATAAATTAAGTGGTAGCATGACCCTCAGTTAGGGTCATGAAGAGTCACACACACACACACACACACACACACACACACACAGAGAGCAACTAAACAACAACAACAAATGATCTTCCATAACTTTTCAGGCTCAAGCTCAACCTCTCCAAGACAGAGTGGCTGTGGCTTCCGGCTTCCCGGTTCAACCAGTATATTCCATCTCTGGTCATCGGGGACGAGCAATTAGCCCCGGTGGAACGGGCGCGCAATTTGGGCATCCTCCTAGATGCCCGGCTGGCTATGGATGACCATGTGGCAGCCGTGGCGAGGGGGGCGTTCCATCAGGTTCGCCTGGTGCGCCAATTGCGACCCCTTTTGGACCGGGATGCCCTGCGCACAGTCACACACGCGCTGGTGACGTCCCGCCTGGACTACTGCAATGCTCTCTACATGGGGCTCCTCTTGAGGTGCGCCCGGAGATTGCAGTTGGTCCAGAATGCAGCCGCGCGGGCAATTATGGGGAGAACGAGGTTCTCCCATATAACACCTCTCCTGCGCGAGCTGCACTGGCTTCCTGTGGCCTACCGGGTGCGCTTCAAGGTGTTAGTTACCATCTTTAAAGCGCTCCATGGCACAGGGCCTAGCTACCTGCGGGATCACGTTCTGCCCCACACATCCCTGCGACCTATTCGCTCGCACAGGGAGGGACTTCTCCGGGTGCCGTCCTCCAGAGAGTGTCAGAGGGCGGCGCCCAGGAGTAGGGCCTTCTCTGTGATGGGCCCTACCCTTTGGAATGACCTCCCCCCCAGACATTAGGACAACGACTGACCTCCGCTCCTTCCGCACGAAACTTAAGACCCACCTGTTCCGACTAGCCGGCCTGGCTTAATTTAGAGCTTCTCCACCTCTTGGGCATTTTTAATTTTAATTTTTATCTTTAACTATCATTGGGGTTTTTAATTGTTTTAAATTATTGTAATTTATTTATTTATTGTTCCACCTCCTCCATATTGTATCGTTGTAACCGCTGCTGGTGTACGTCGCCCCGAGTCCCTTGGGGGAGACGGGGTGACTAAGAAGTCAAAATAATAAATAATAAATAAATAAATAATAACTTTTCAGCAAAAACCTCTCATTTTCAATGAAGTTTAATCTAAAACGTTTTCCAGTGAACTTTCTTTTAATTGATTCAGTGTGACACCTAAGAAAAGACCTGCCAATACTTCTTCTTTATTTGAAGATAGGATACTTATCTGGCTAGTGAAACTGAACAGAACAAAAACCTATTAAAATTTGTTATCTTGGATTTTGATCCGAAAGAAAACATTAGAGTAGTCAGAGTGGCAGCACTGTAATCTTTACACTGTCTCATTTGTACATTCACCTAGGGTAATTAGTTATTTTCCATTCTTTCCTGTGATTTAATGCATGCCTATTGCATACTTGTCATAGGTGTACCAAAAGAGAATAAATTTCTTCACTAAGAAATATATTAAAGTAATAATTTAAAAATGAACATTTGTAACCATTTATACATTTGGGGGAGAATGGGGAGAGGAGGATTAATAGTTTTTTTTTAAAACCATTTTTCTGAAAACAAATTTCTTCTGGTCAACCCATCACTTTCTTCTGCTATACCTCCCCCTCTCACTGTTCATAATTATGGGAAATAGGTTTGCCAGTCCATTGATGTAACATGAGTTTTTCTTTCTCAACACAACTGCAGTACAATAAAACCACTTCATTTTCACTCTAAACCTAAACTCCCATTTCATCAGAGCCCTCTAAAATCGAGATGCATTTCACAGTTCTTCATTTGTAAGACTTTTAGCTACACATATGTATATTAGACCTAAGAGCAGTGAGAGAATGGTCTAGAGCAATACAATACAATACAATACAATAGTAGAGTTGGAAGGGACCTTGGAGGCCTTCTAGTCCAACCCCCTGCCTAGGCAGGAAACCCTATACCATTTCAGACAAATAGCTATCCAACATCTTCTTAAAGACTTCCAGTGTTGGGGCATTCACAACTTCTGGAGGCAAGCTGTTCCATTGATTAATTGTTCTAACTGTCAGGAAGTTTCTCCTCAGTTCTAAGTTGCAGTGTTCCTCAAGCTTGGGAAATGTGGACTTCAACTCCCAGAATTCCCCAGACAACATATTTTAAAGTTGCCAAGGTTGAGAAACAGTCTCCAGGTGTTACTGCAGTTGAATTGCTTTCATTCTCAAACACCTCAATTGCTTAGTGACAGTCATTGGATTTTGTAGGTGAGAGAGGTATAGTAATACAGACTGCTAATAAAGGTGATTGCTTGACCTGCTTTCCTGACATTTCTGGCAAATTTTCAGGCAGATAGAATTGGTGCCTCTGCCTTTTTTTAAATGTTGTCTAAATATAATATATAGAAGAGCCTAGAAAAATCATTTGCTCCCCTGAGATCTAGAAAACAAAGTAGCAGAGAGGGAAAGCTTTTTTGCAGCGCCTTTGTATTTTTGTTTTGGGTATCCTGATATAACTACAGATGGTCATTTCATATTTTTTTCTCTTTCAGCACAACTTGGTAAAACTGGAGAAGTTAACTCCCTGTATTAAGACTTCATGCATTAACTATGTTAATAGTATGTGGACATACAAGGCAGCTTAGTCCACAGCAGGAATGTGGGCATGGCAAACATCTCTGAATGGATCCACCTTGGTTTTGTGGACTGTAAAGGAGATGAGGCAGAAATATACTTTTAGGCTTGCAAGAAGAATAAACCAACTGCAATGCAACTTTATAGTATACTAGAATTATTTCATGTGGGTGTGTTTTCTGTCTGGACTACTTTAGTAGGCTCACATTTAGGGAGAGAAAGAAAGTTGTCCATTGCAACTAATCCCACATTCCAGTTATTATAACAACAATTGGTAAATATATGAGGATTTGAGTTGGGGAGAGAAGGGAAATGGTTGAGATATCACCAGAAGTGAAAATCTCTTTCTGTAGAAAGGGAAAAAAGATTCTTAATGGCTCACTAAAAGCTTTTCTGTGAGTTACCAAAAAGAAAAAAGAAAGAAACTAAAATACCCACCACCAACTTGAGTAATAAATAGTTCATCTTATTTTCTTTATGTCTTCACCTTTAGTCCTACAGTGTTGTTGTTGCCATAGGATCTTCTTTTCTGTAACTTCAATATACACTTTACTTTTTAGATAAATGCTTAATGTTTTCACTCAAAAAATTACAGACACTTTAAAATGATAATACCTGACAGTAAATACATAAGAATCATTTCAAGAGGAGTAACTGGCTGATAATGAATAGTCTCAGAAGGATTAGCTTCAAAGTAAGTGTATAGATTGCATAAACGAATCGGCTTTAATATATCCCTTTTGACCACATTTCGAATAGAAAAGGGCAGAAATATACAGTCTGCAGTATAGTCATTCAATTAGTTGTGACATCAAATACCAGTAATCATAATGAAGTTGAAAAATAAATCAAAGGTGCTAAATTGATATAAATAAAAAAAACAAATGAAAATGATTTGACAAGAATTAAATAAAGTTTTCTTCCTTCTGAAGAAATGCAAACAGTATGGTAGGTAAAACTACTTTTATTACCCATTTCTTTTGTGAAAACATGCTGTATGCTTATCTATTGAAGGGCTCAATAGATAGATAAAAATGCCAAATCCAGCATAAACATCTGGCTGACAGTGTAACCAATCATAGTAGTGAGATGGAAGATACAAATTTCCTTTTTGGAGGGTCTGACCCTAGTTTTCTACATCATGTTGGCACAATTTACATATGGTAAATTGACACAAACTGTACACTCATTTCTAGAATCATGGCTCAGATAAAGTAGCCATGCTTTCTTTCATTTCCTAGATCAGTCTTGTCATGTAATTCTGATTTTAAAATATTGCCTTCCACAGTACCACTAACATGCAAAAACATATCTCTAGATCTCACAAGGTGCTTGACCAGAGGGATTTCCAATCTGAATAAGACAACACTGAAAATAAATAGCTTCCAGATTTCAAAGCAGCCATGATTGGTAATAGAGCATATCACGATTCTTGGTCACTGGGGCTTTGCATACCAAAAGAATTACCAGATTATATATTACTAATTTCATTGCATCCTTATATCCTGAATATTTCCCCTCTACAGTCATTTGAGAATAAAATTCCAAAGCTTTGTCCACTTTTCTACATGTAACTCCAATAGAACTGACTGATATTTATGTTTTAGAAGAATCTATAAAGTTCATTGTTATCATCATTACCATCATCTTCTTCTAAGCATTATTTCAACAGGCACAAAATCTTCTTTTTGGATAAATGAATGCCATTTTACCTGATCAAACATAGCATCTGAGTCATGTCTGCATTTTGTGACCTGACAAACTAGTCGTTACCTTGGCCTGATGTTGGTTTGGTCTGAGTTCATCTAAGGACTCCCCTGACAGGCAGGCAATATCCAGCAGCAGCACCAGGAGCATCACTTATAAAGCTTATTGTAATGTATCTATGGAGATTCTCAGTCATACAGGTCATGGTTGTCTCAAAGATGCTTTTTCAAGATGCAACCGGACGTTCTGGTTTTTCTTTGATGATGTTTCACTTCTCATCCAAGAAGCTTCTTCAGCTCTGACTGGTGGGGAATGGAAGGAATCAGAGCTGAACAAGCTTCTTGGATGAGAACCGAAACATCTTCAAAGAAAAACAAAGTTAAGTTGCCGCTTGAAAAGAACCTTATTACTGCTACTATATGACTAAAGGGAAAGGGAAAGGTTCTCCTCGCACATATGTGCTAGTCGTTCCCAACTCTAGGGGGTGGTGCTCATCTCCATTTCTAAGCCATTTCAAAGCCATTTCAAAGAGCCAGCGCTGTCTGAAGATGTCTCTGTGGTCATGTGGCCGGCATGACTAAATGCTGAAGGCGCACGGAACTCTGTTACCTTCCCACCAAAGTTGTCCCTATTTTTCTACTTGCATTTTTACATGCTTTCGAACTGCTAGGTTGGCAGAAGCTGGGACAAGTAATGGGAGCTCACTCCATAACGCGCAAGCTAGGGATTCAAACCGCCAAACTGTTGACCTTTCTGATCAACAAGCTCAGCGTCTTAGCCACTGAGCCACTGCATCCCATACTATTACCAATGATAATAATGTCCTCTTTCTTATTGCTTTCTTAATTTTAGAATAGCTGCAAAGCCAACTTTGGATTTTTGTTTTGTTTTGTTTTGTTTTTTGTGTGGGCTTGTATGTCAATGTGTGTGGGTTTGTAAAGGTGGTTCTCAATTTTGTGACAATTTTTGCCACTGAGATATTTTCAAAATGAGAAAGAAAATATGAAGATGTATGTGAATAAAATAAGTTAATGGAGAGCAGATGCGTCTTATCAAAATACTTTTGTATCATTTTTAAAAATATCAGATAAGTCTTGAAATAACTTCAGTGCTTCATTGTTTTATCTTTTTAAATTTTAGTGAGTAGATTAGAAATGGCAAGTCAGCATTTTTACAAATTACATGCACACACACATCCACACATACACATGGAAGTTAAATTCTGTGCCTAAAACATTATTCTATTCTGCCAAAACCTGCATCAAGTTATGTTGTAAATCACATTATGCAGAAAACATAAATGAGTTTGGATTGAAAAATTCAAGACTTTTGGATATCAAGCAATGAATACCAGAAGAAGCTTCCTTCAATAGTCTGATTTTAAGAGGTTTGTTACAATGATATCTGGAACAATGAAATACATCCTTATTAAAAGACTTATAAAGATAAAAGCATTATCAAATGTTGTGCATGGAGTTTTCAACTGGATTTAACATCAAACAGTGATGAAAGATTAAAGCAAGATTCTATTTAGCATTATTTTTTCTTTAAATGAACCATCAATTTGCATTTAAATATCTTCTATTTCAATTTAAGATTAACATGAAGGAAAATTGTCAGAGTTTTTCTGACAATAATCCTATTACTCATCAAAATCTTAATTCAAATATTAGCATGCCAGTATTTCTCAATCTATATGTAGATAGTAGAAACATCATAATTAGATTATTACAAGAATTAAAAAAAAACAAGGTATAATTATTCCACTTGATTCTTTAATCGTTTAATTACGAGTATTAGAAGCACATATAGAATTGATCTCTGGCATAGCTACAGAATAGTGGCTATTGATACAGTGTAAGCCAAAAATGAATTTAATTTCTTTCACAGAACTGTGTATGTAGAAATCCTATTGTTCTGGCTTCAACAGTATTGTTAACTGAAGTCACATATTTCCCATGTTTTTAAGAAAATGTTAAATGTATATGATGAAACTTATTTTAATACCTGCTTTTTCCTGCAGTTTATGTGCAACTGTATTTTTAATGTTTTATGTTGTATTTCATTATGAAAACCACCACTGAAATGGGGGAGGTTTTGCACAAAAGGGGCTAGGTATGTTTGTGAGTATTTCTATATCCAGAAAACCGACTTATATGGGCAGAGGATTATGTGGTTGCGTTCCCTTTTTGTTGTATAATTATCTTTGCTCTACAAAATGAAACTACAAAGGAGGGGAAAATTACAAACTGCCACTAAAGAAATTGTTATTAATATACCTACCACCAATTCTAGCCATTATATCACAGCAGAGTTTCTGCTACATTAATACTATATAAGGTGGTCACTCATCATACAAAGTCTGACCATTCACTTATGGGCTGGATTTTCAAATAAATTACAAGACTGATTTTGAGAAGTTGGAATAATCCAGATTTTTCAGAAGGACCTATTTATGGTTCAAATAATTATTAAACAATAAGCTTCAGATTACAATGTTTGTTGCTTTCATTTTTTAAAAAAAATATTTAACATTGTTGTGAAGTTTGCTGACATTAACACATAACAGTTCAGAAACTGGTAGAAACCTTTTCAGACTAACAAATTTTATTAAGCATATGCCTGCTAATAACATTTGTTATTTGGAAAAGGTGGTACCAGAGTTATCCTCATTATTTTATTTTATTTTTATTTTAGTACATGTGGCTAATCAGATTCTTCAGTCTTCAGACTAGTGGAAACTTAATAATTTAAGTACTAACCAAGGTTGTAAGAATTATTAAATTAGCATCTAAGAATATAGACAATTCTAAGCAGGATGGTTTTTTGTAAAATTACAGTGTTCAGGTATGTTAAATTCAATATTTCCGGATACCAAGGAAATCACGTTTGGTATAGCACACATTTATGTTTCAACCTGCCAGTCCCCGTATTTCTTAATTTTTTCCAATTATTTTTCCTCAATCCTAACATCACATGGAATAACAATTTCAATGAACCAGGCTTTCTTCTTTTCAATAACTCTTATATAAGGCATGTTAAGAACAGGTTGCCTGTCTGTTGTCCCTGTGCACAGTCACTCACATCCTCATCTTTCTCGCCTGGACTACTGTAATGCTCTCTACATGGAGCTGCCCTTGAAGAGCACCCGGAGGCTTCAGCTGGTTCAGAATGCGGCTGCGTGGGTTGTCAGGGGGGTACCTAGGTGCTCCCATGTTACACCCCTTTTAGGCGGCCTGCACTCGTTGCTGGTTGTTTTCCAGGTGTGGTTCAAGGTGTTAATTATGATCTTTAAAGTGCTCCATGGCTTAGGCCCAGGGTACTTGCGAGACCTACTGCCAGCGGTAGCCTCCCACTACCCAATACGATCCCTCAGAGTTAGCCTCCTCAGGGTGCCGTCAGCCAGGCAGTGTCGGCTGACGACCATCGGGGGAGTGCCTTCTCTGTGGGAGCGCCTTCCCTTTGAATGAGCTGCCCCCAGAGCTTCGCATAATTCCCGACCTCCGGTCCTTCCGGTGCGCCCTAAAAAGTTCGCTTTTCCAGCAAGCTGGCCTGTTCTGAATAAAATAAATTATTAATTTTAATTGTTAATTTAAATTTAATTTCTAAATCTCATTATAAATGTCTATTGGGTTGTTTGGATATTCTACTTCATCTTTCTTTTAACCTTTGTAATATATGTTTTTATGTTGTACGCCATCTTGAGTCCTTTGGGAGAAGGGCAGCATATAAGTCCAATAAACCTAAAACCATAAGATCTTAATCCGCTCCCTTTCCAAAACCACCTCAACCTGATGGCCCCAGTAATTTTTACATTTGAATCTAAACCTCTAGGAAAATTTCCAATGAATAATTTTGGCAACTTGGTCAACTTTTCATAATATGCAAGGAATTCAGCTGAAAGCATTCATTGAGCACTCTGCACTTGAACATGATCCTGTCAAACACTTGGGCATTGTATGTGTCCCTCTGGATAAAGAAAGCAGTTTAGGTTAAAAGTCTGTTGACTGATTTGTTGAAAGAAACGGATCTCTTCCCTGACAAGATAACCCACTTGACTATGTTATAATGGAAGAGCCTTGTGTTGTTTGGGGGGGGGAGTGTGTCTCCAGCAGCACATTTGGCACTCAGCACAATTGCCGAGAAGTGGAAAGGAAAGACAGTGAAGAAACAGAATCAATGTATCATTATTATCTGAGGCATGCACTGTTTGTAGGAGTGATGAGGTAAGATGGGAGAACTTAAAAATAAATGCCACCATTGTTTTCAAGATAGGAAAACTTTATTGAAGTTGAACATCAATTCTAATTCTTGTTTCTTAAGCAGAACTATCCTTGAGACCCGTTCCTTCTAACCACGGAATATCTGAAATTCTGGAGCAAGAGGCATTCTGAAGAAGGGATAGGGAGGATAACATCTTCTGGTTTCCAATTTCTCAAATTTAGCCAGTTTCTAATTTTCCACAACTTTTTATTTGGAAAAGTTCATTTGATCATTGTCCTTGCCATAAGATCGTAGAGAAAATAAAAAGTCTTCTTTTAGAATGTCCCAGAGTTTAGAACACAAGACACAAGTAAGCAGGTAACAAAAAATAATTTTAAGACTTCCTGAAAATATCATAACTACTTCTACATTGTTAAATGGATTTTTTTTCCTTTATGTTTTTCCTTCCTTGCCTGATGATTGGCAAAGTTGTATTATTATCCTGTGAGTCATTCTTCCTACAAAATGTCTCTCTGGGAAGGACTTGTTAATTAAACTTTCTCTCACCCACAAGTGTTGGCAAAAGGCTTGTATCCCCTTCTTTGAAGAGACCTCTGTATGTAAGCTCCTTTTATTAGCATGGTGGGAAGAGAAGGAACTTTGTATCTTTGACTGTGTATGTCTATTGTTTATTTCAATCAAGCTGGTGAGTAAGATTGGTGATTTAAATAGTTTCAAACTATGAAGACTCTATTACCCCAAGCTAATTCTTTATTGGTATTTTGGCCAATTAAACTGAAAAATGCCTTTTTGACTTTGGGAAGTGGGGGCGGGGAGACTTCTATAGGTCAGTTTCTATAAGTTATTTCCTTTTTTGAAACAAATATATATATATATATATATATATATATATATATATATATATATATATATATATATATATATATATATATATATATATATATATATATATCACAGGTTAAGAAAACAGTCCTCAGAAACAGATATAATGCTGCATAATTCCACAGTCATATTAGCTGTCATACTCTTTAATTGCAATGATAGGTCCTTGCATATTGTGATCTTTGATAGATGACATTGACCAATCCAAATCTGTTATAAGTATAAAGACTGCGTGGCCAGATCACAGGCTGAGTTGAGTCTTGAATATGAGTTTTGGACCCTCTGAAATCACAGGCTGAGTTTAACCCTGATGAGTCTCCTTGTCACAACAGCATGAATGTGCAAGCTTGGATATGATGCCAATATTGGAAACAGGCCTCCACATGAATAAAATAAAAGCTTCATTGGTTCTTCCTTTGAGCCTTAAACAGAGACAGCATAGTCTCATTTCAGAAATGCTAATAAACTCTATTTTGTTAAGAGAGGATGCTGTTCACAATTACTCTAATGGCTCTCTATCATCTCTTCATCAGGATGTTTCATTGAGAAAAGCAGTGTTCTTTTTGCTGTGACATTTCTCTTGGGGTCAATATGATAAAGGAACAGGCAACCTAGGACCACAGCGATTGTCTGTTTGTTTCCTGAAGAGCTACAGATGAAAAGTTTATTACTTTTCCACATGGCAGAAACAAAGTTTTCAAATAAATAGCTCTTAGTCTATCACTGGAGAGCACTTAATACCAGATTGTAACCCACAAGGATATGCAGCAAAAATTGCATTCAGTCAGTGGAAACACAAAATACAATGTCTATGGTGATTCTCAGTCATCCAGGTCATGGTTGTCCCAAAGACGCTTTTTTAAGAGGCAACTGGACTTTCTGTTTTTTCTTTGAATATGTTTCACTTCTCACCCAAGGAGCTTTCTCAGCTCACTGGATGCTGGAGAGCTGAAGAAGCTTTTTGGATGAGAAGCAAAATGTCTTCAAACAAAAACCAGAAAGTCCAGTTGCCTCTTGAAAAAAACACCTTTTGGACAAAACATAATTTTTTTTTTATTTTTTATCATTCATCAGAAAAGAAGCTATAATGTTGCTGCTAATTGAGTTCCTTAAAATTATGGTCTTCTATTTGTAACCAACATCATGACTGAACTGGTGTTCCCTTGTAATAGAAGACAGATTAGACACATACAACACAAAAGTCAAATTCTGTATTTGTTAACTTTTTGACATTCTATGCACTCTGATATTCCCAATTCTAATGGAGTTGTTCCAAGGCTGCATATTTAAGGCCTAAAATCATGATGGCAAACCTATGGCATGTGTGCCAGAGGTGGCACGCAGTGCCCTCTCCGACGGCACGTGAGCCATCGCCCCAGTTCAGTTCTGCCATCCATGGAGGCATGCTTCCCATCAGCCAGCTGATCTTCGGGTCTATACTACACATGGGCAGGAGAAGGGCACATGCCGGGGAGCTGTGCATGCATGCGCAGGGGTGGGGTGCATGTGGAGTGCATGCATAGGGGCACCTGCGGGGAGGATCGCACGCATGCACAGGGCCAAGTACATTGCATTTTGGTGGTTCAGGCGCATGCGTGCTTTGGGCACTCAGTCCCGAACGGGTTCATCATCACTGGCCTAGAACATATATACAGGGCTATTTTGGGGGGGGGGTGGAATCTTTAAATACACGTACATACAAACCAACATACCTAGGAAATGGGGAAGGAGGAGAACATGTGAAGGCTAACTATTATGTTAGTGATTTTTTTAAAAAATGTATTTTCTTAACTACCATGATACCTAATTTGAACAGAAAAGGAGCACATCAGTCAAACTAACAAATATGCAATTGAAATAAATATCCACTGAAAAATAATCCTCCTCTCCTTGTTGCATAAAATATATCTAAAATGAAGAATGCATAAAATGATTTTATGTTTATAGTAATTGTACCCTCAACAGTGTAACTAAGGATGTAAAAAAAAAGGCAGATTTGAAGTAGCAATGATTCACAAAGCACTGAAGACACTAAAACAGTTTTTGATCTGAGTCATGGGGAGCTCAGTGTACTAGAGCATTTACCTAAGGGCAACTGTATAATCTTTAAATCTGATTAAACTAATTTGGAAGCAGTTTTGAAGCCTGGCACAGATGTGGCCCTCCAAAATAATATGGGTGCTATATTTGCATCACACAATTAGATCTTTAAATATTGATTCCTTTCACAAACACGAAAAGATACTATTTAGATTGTACCATAAATTGGAAGGGGTGATATTTACTTTTAAACAGCAAAAATTAGGACATTTTTTTAAAAAAAGTTAAAACTAGATGTGATTTGCTTGCAAGAAATGCATGTAAGAAATATATATATGATAGTAGTGAGCTCCCTCCCATATTTGGGCATACCAGGGGTTGTAACACAAATACATACCTATTTCCCTGGCTTAGCTGATAAAGGAGGAGAGCCTCTGGCTTAGTGGCAATTACATCGGCCTAATATGCAATACAGCCCTGGTTCGAATCCCAGTAAGGGTATGGCTAGCTGATGAGAGCTGAATAGCTTGAAATGGATCCATACTAGTCTCCCTTTATTTATTTATCAGCACAAATACAACACACACACACACACACATACACACACAACTGTAAACTGTATCTAAAACTTACATTGACTGATCATATGACAGATATCCTGAGGTGAACGTTAAGCTACAGGGGACTAAGTCTTTATTATTGAGAATTTGAGCCTCAAATGAAGATAAAAGCATTTTATAAAAGAACTATAAATAAACTAATGGCTTCTCATATGAAAATTGATGTCTTCTGGAAGATTGGAAAGGATGCTTCTCCCATTCCACCACACCATACAAAAAAATAGAACCTCTGAGAAAAATATTAAAATACACAAGTCAAACTACCAAAGGTTTTCTTCAATTTAATAGACATTTTGGAGCCTGTTGACAGTGACTCAAAAATATACTTATTTTTCTGAAAGACATAGTTCAATATATTTATTTATTACATTTTTATCCTGCCTTTATTACTTTATAATTAAGACAAAGAACATACTTAATACTTTTTTCTTTTTCTTATTTTTCCCACAATAATAACCCTATGAGGTGGGTTGGGCTGAGTGATTGACCCAAGATCACCCATCCACAGCCTAAGATGATACTAGAACAAGGGTTTTAAACTGGTGGCCCAAGGGCCAGTTGTGTTATATGCAGGCCACGCTCACCCAAGCACAGTGAAGGGAAAAAAACCATTGCGATATGTCACGAGTTTAACACACATGTTCTAGAACTATCAGTCTTTTGGTTTCTGGGTCAACACTTTAAATACTACTAAAGTATTCTTTTTCAAGATTATGATTTGGAACTCTAGGACTTTGCCTTTTGAAAACTTTGTCCTCATGCAATTTTGATGTCATCAAACTACTGCTATTCCCAATCCCATTTTACCCATGGATTAAGAATAATTAGCCAGAGTTGTATAGATGTCCCTGGATGTGGACCTGATGATATTCAAGAAAATGTCTGAAATTCCTGGCTTATAATTTGCTATGTAGAAATTTGTATTTTGTTTCTTGGACTTCATATGTTGTTGGTTTATTCCATATACAGTAGATGTGGCAACAACAGAGTAATTAAGACTGCATAATTTGGAAGTCAAATGGCCAATAAATAGTATAAAAAGTATTCTTTTTCTTAGAGAAAAATATAAGAAATTTGTTTAATGAAAGGAACACCTTGTAGAACCAAAGTTTTGATAGCTCTTAACAATTTGTTCTGTAAATGTTTCTACAGTAAAAGTTCCTTGGCTTGGATACATCACCAATGTAGAATGAAGAATTATATTTGTTCAATTGAGGAACAAGTGACTTTTGTTACTAATAGAAAAGAAATGGAAAGGTGATGTTAAAAAGTTTTTAAAAAACAGGTCTTGGCTCCACCAAATTTGTAAAGTGGTCTTTAAAATGCTGCAGGAAACCTGGTTCTGCTTAAAACTGGTTGAAGTTATATCTTACCTCACAGATGGTTACATCTCCTTCACAACCATTTGTCTGGTGGCTATTCTTTACACAGTCTAGTGGCCAGACTTTTGTACTCAAGAGTGAAATAATTCCACATAGCTTTGTCATTACTAAGAGATCTACCAAAGACATGCTTTACAATTCCTACTAATTTTCCATTTCCATCCTATTTTATTTTTTATTACCGGTATTATTTTCCAGAAGTTGAAACTGCAAGCCAATTTTGTTTCCAAACCGCTTCTTAGTTCTAAAACTGAAAGTTGAGCACTCGTGGATATTTATGGATTGTATCTGTCATCTTGGTTTTCAGAGAGCAGAGAGAATTTGGAAGTTAATTTCTATATTTCCCTACAAAGGCAATTCGTATTCCTCTAAATACATTTTACCCCATTGCATCCATGCATATATACACCTCAAAAGGATTTGTTTTCCTTCTTAGGCTAATGTTTTCATTTTCTATATTTTTTCTCAAAATATCCACAAACATATGTATCCCACCTGCTCATTTGTCCAACTCATCTCCCACCTCATGCTCATGCACAGCTTAAACTTGCAATACCTCCCACTCAGTCACAGAACAGCTACTCTCTGCAAACCAAACAGGCCAAAGCAATGACCCAGAATAAAATACAACCTCCCACCCCCCCCCCCAAAAAAAACACATTCAATATTTTAGATGCATATAGAACAGATCCGTGGTGTTATTCAGCCGGTTCAGACCAGTTCAAGTGAACCAGTAGTGGTGACCTGTGGGTGGGCCTGTCCACCTGCCCCCGGCTCTATTCCACCCTATTTAGCCACATTTTCAAGGGCTCATGCATGCGTGCAAGCTTCATACATAAGCAAGGCACATGAGCGGAAGGCACATGAGCTCACAGTTTCGGTGTGCGGCAAACCAGTAGTAAAAATATGTGAAAACCACTTCTGGAACAGATGCTTGACATTTTCCATATTTTTGTTTGAATGCTTGGTTCTTCAATACTCTTCTTAGCATCATCATAGATTGTCATTTTGAACCGAAACAAATTCCAGCACAGATTCTTTGAAGAGCCAAAGCATTTCACTTCCAGTATATCCTAACTTCACACACTAGAGAAAAGAAGGTGTTCAATCTCCTTTAAGAATGTGAAGGTAAATCAGCTCTATTTTGTTCTTTGAATAAGGTGTTTATCCAAAGAAGAAGAAAGAAAGAAGAAAGGACTTCCTTATTTCTTTCTTTCATAATGCGAATGTCCCACCTACTCCTAATGACATTCAAAGAAGTGCTGGAGGAGGAGGAGCAACAGTTCTAAAGCCATGATGGTTCTGAAAACAGGGACCTGGCTTAATTGCACCCTCCTTCCTAATTAAGACACCAAAAAGTTCACATAAGTTCAATGCAAATCAGCAAATGTGGCCACTTTGCAGATATTTCTTTCTCCTACATTTTAAAATCTGTATCCCAAAAAATGGAAAAATGTATTCTCCTCCTTCTCTTCTCTCCACCTCAAACGTGCACCTACTTTATATAAACCTGGCTGTGAATGTAATGGAATCTGTTTAAATAATTGGAATAGCCTGTAGGCTTATACAAATCATTACCTCCCCTTTTCTCTATGAAATGTGAAGAACCCTTGCTGTTAGCTATAGATATTGCAAAAAAAAAAAAGTTATCTAGAGCTAACTATAACTGATGCTCCATTAGCATTTCCTGAATCAACTCACAAACTGAAAATCAATTATTCCATGACATTTAGATTTCCTGAATTGTACAAAATAATTGTCTATTTTTTAAAAAAGTAGTGCTAGTACTTGTGATTGCAAATGTTAAGAATAAGAAAACTGTATTAAAAGAAAATGGACACTATCAATCCCTAGGTTTTTGTCACCTCATAGTGGGCTATGATTAAAACACTGTAATAACATTATGATAAATTATACAATAGTTAATATAATATATATATTCATTAAAAGGTGGATGGAAAGGAAGGAAAAAAGAAAGAAAAAAGGATATAGCATTATAGGTGAGAATTTAGTAAAAAAATCTTATGGAAATTGTTTGCAAAAATATTACATATTCAAGTGTGTGCTCTAAATGAACTCTGCATGAAAATGCACACATATTTTCATTTTTTCATTATTGGTTGCCTTTAAACTACTACGATTTAATGTCATTTGCTTATTTAGTATCTTATGACTATCACTGAGTTTGTATCTTATTATTTATTATAATTGTATTTTATGATTATGGTCATAATTCACCACTTGTTGCTTGTATATACACTGAGACCTTATGCACCTGAGACAAATTATTGTGTCCAATCACACTTGGCCAATAAAAGAATTCTATACCATTCTATTTTATTCTGTTCTGTTCTAGTCAAGTGAAGTCTAGTCTAGTCTAGTCTAGTCTGGTTTAGTCTTATCTAGTCTAGTCTATTAATTTAAACTATAAATAAAATTTATGAACTAATTCCAAAATGGAAAAAAAATTACTTCAGTCTAGAAAAGGAGAAATCGAACAATTAAATTTGTTCATATCTATTCTTAACATATTCATTGTTTTATTTAAATAATCTGTGGGACAAAATAATATCATAATAAATGTTTTATTTTTGAACAATAATTAATTAAGTATGAGTTGTACCACAAAACTATTTCTTGTTCCTACTAAAAATTTGATGTTTGTAACAGCTCACCTATTAAGATCTGATCTTTTCCCAGCAAGAAAACAAAGAGCTAAAGGGAAAACCCTTACTAAAAAAAATAGTATATAATACATAAAACGTTGGGATAACACTGGGAGCATTATTCAGCCAATCACAAATATGGTCAGTCACATGTGACGAGAATGGGAAGTATACTCCAATACTCCTTCATTCATCCAAAATACACAAAAGCTATTCATTAAAAATATGCATATGTATTATTTCTATTACATGTTAAATAATTTTTGTTATAGTTTTTTTAATACAGAATGAAAACTAAGAAGAACTAGTATTTAAAATGGAAAAAGAGGAAGAATGAAAGAAAGAAGAAAAGAACAAAGACGAAAGTACAAAGATCAAAGGAAATAAAAGAATTATAAAGAAGTGATTTCTCATATTCTTTTATAGTAGTTAAAAGTATAAAGTAATAAAGTAATCTTTTTCTCTATGGTTACAGCTTTATTTAGATTTTTTAAATCTAAATTTTCTTAGATTTTTTAAAAATAATCTATTAGCTTTATTCTAATACTCAAAATCATATATCATAATATCATTTTTTCTGTTTCCCGCAAAAAGTCAATAAGAGCTTTGGACAATGTCTTATCTCTAATTAAAACAGCCAAATTGGCCCCTTAGCAAAATTTCACTACCCATTCTCAATTCAGTTAAAACCAAATCTTTCCATCTTTTTTAATAAAAGTTTTTATTTTATTTTTAATTTTCAAAACAAACATAATACATAAAATCTTCCTTCTTTACATACTGTAGAAAGTGTATCAGTTGATTACAAAGGACTTTCGTGCATCTCTTCCACAGTCATCAAGCATAATTCATATTAACTCAAGTATTTTATCTCAGATATTTATACATGTTACCGTCATCATACCTCCATTTTCATTTGACTATAATTGTTTAAACGTCCCTCATCATAAAATATACCAAGATTTAATACATAACCACATACTGGCATTTCATTTACTATTTCTAATATCTTCCAATAACACTGAATCCTTATGTCCTATTCTAGCTAAACATCCATAATATTTAATAACAAAGTTTTCTAATCCTTCTGTCCAAATCACTGTTTACAATTTACTGTACATTCAATTTCCTTATGTTGTACCCATACCTGTATCATAACATTTTCCCCCTAATAATCAAGACTTAACTGTATCTAACTTAGTTCTTTTTTATTAACCTTTATATATAATCCAAAATGATTTCTAATGTTCCTTTCATGGGTATCATTCAATATTCATATCCAATTATTACTTATCATAACACTACACCTTGTATACATTATTATCAATATCAATTATTTATTTATCTGTATCTATTATCACTAAATTTCACTAAGTTTAGCTAGTTTTAAATTATTCTCTTCCATCTGTCAACCTGTATCTTTCCAGTAGCAAAACAGTCTCATATCTTCTGCCATTTGTGGTGTCAGTCCTCTAATTATCTCCTTAATCAACTTTGTATGGACTCCTCTTAGCAACTCTTTGCTTATACAATCTCTCATGTAATTTCGATGCCCTTCTTCTGTTTCCTTAATCAGTTATCTTTGATTGTCGGTAGTGTTATCAATGATATTGCTAATAAAATTTCTCTCTTTAAATCCATAAATTCTTTTGTTTTCTCTTCTTCTGTATCTTGCAATCTGGGGTAGATTTCCCCTCCATTTAATTCCTCTTTCAGTATTCCACTCTTTCCCTTTTCAGAAACAAATCAATCACCATAAATATCAGCAATTTTAATTTCTTTATATTCATTTTCCTCTTTGGTTTTTAGGATTTTAATCGCCACTTTTTCCATTTGATTAGCATCTTCAACTTCTTCATCATATTTTGCTGTTAGGTGCACTAAAACTTCCAACTTCTTCTCTATGCTCTCACGTGTATCTGATAATTTCTGTATTTCTGAGAATATCTTTTGCAGAATTAAAACTTCTTTCTGCTGTTGAAATTGTACCATTATCTCCAGCTAACAAAATCTGCTGCTCTAGCTTAGAAGGTTTTAACAGGATTAAGCATCACAATAACTTTTCACCTTTCTCTGGTTAAAAATATACTTCAAGGAAACATCTGTGTGTTTTCCTTCTTATCACTCTCTATAAACAAGCTGTGAGACCTTGAAGTGCCAAGCCAGGATAATCAGTGAAAAAAGTGTTTCGTTTCCAATACACAAACCTCCAGCGTCCAAGTAGCAGTGTTACAATGTTAATTTCTTTGATTCTTTTTGTATCTTTTTTTATTTCAAGTTTTTAAAAAGTCTGATTCTTACATGAGTTAGAAAAACACCCACAGTAATGAAAGAGGAGAATTTTAGTCCATAGATTACAGAGAATAGTAAAAGAAAAAAAAATAGAAGGAAACTTAATCCATTCATTTTAAAAGGCTTACATAAATTCCATCCGTGAAGATAGCATTTAAAAAGTAAGATAACACACTGTCCAAAACCAGTCCAAATTTAATTCTGCCGCTTATTTCTTCTGTTCTCCAATTTAAGTTAATTTTAAGTTTTTTTATAGTCAGTCACTTTTAAAACAATAAAAATTCCTCACTAGCTGGAAACACTTTTTCTTTCCATATCCTTCCGTTTTGGAGCCGCCCCGACTTAATCAGCCAAATGGCTGGATTTTTTGTTACCAGCTTGAAGAACTTCTCTTGGATCAATTAGCGACTTTGCGATGTCCCTGAGATCAATAAGATGTATTCTTCCTGTTCACCATCTCTGCGGGACAGTTTAGGTCCACCATCTCTGCGGGATGGTTTTGGACCACCCAGTGGCAAAAGTGTCGACTGCGTTCTCAGAGCATTGAGATCGCACATCGTGTTGTTGCGACTTTGGCTCCTTCCTCCAAATCTTTCTATCTTTGTGCATATAATATTTTTATCTCATCATATATAAAAATAAAGTTTCATAATTTTTTTCTGGCTTTTATCCATCAGTCCCAAAAGAAACGTCTCTGAATTCAATTGCGTTGTTTTAAACACTTTTGTATTATTGTATTTAATTGAGTCTAAAATTGTCTGGCATTTTTACATGTCCAACAAGCACAGTATTATTTCTATACATGAGATCTGACTTTTGTATTCAACATCACATCTTTTCCATAATTTATTGACCAAAAAAAATGGTATCTGAAATTGGTTTCATGCCATAGATTTGTATCATGTTAGAACAGGGGAGTATGATCAAACTTGGAATGACTTGATAGAAATTAGATGTGAGAGCTTCGTTTTCTTTCTTTCTTTCTTTTTTTAAAAAAGAAAGCAGAACTATTAAAAGTTGGACTGCAAAATTGGAAGTTTCTGATATAATTTTCCCATTGAAATAATCCCACTCTTCTTTAGGTGGTCTCACATCACACCTGAGAAAGTCATTAGGAAATCAGCTGTTAAATAAGAGGTAGCTCCATTTCTAGAATAGGAATGGTGATTAATATCCTGGATTTTGGTTAGCTGATTGGTTGTATTTTTGGTTGGTTGAACTATGGGTTATCTGTGTCTTAAACTCAATGCATCTGTGTTACTGTCTGTGTGCATGGACATATCATAGCTTAGGTTCACGTCATCTACTCCACAGCTGCTTCTACTTCCTATGTAAACACACAAGGTTCTCCTCAAAATGATCCATTTCATAAAATAATTGTTCAGAGAGTTTTCGTTTTTAAATAAAGATAATCTCCCTTTCCCCCCTACTATATACAAGTAACAACGAAAATCGTGGACAACTCCTTCGGCAAGATTCCCCATTGATACTTGAAAAAATGATTACCCCCATCCCCCAAACAAGGATCATCACTCTTAACTCCTTCTTCGGTCCTCACTGCTACTGAATATCAATCGTACATAATTCATTAGCTGAACTCCGCTGCAGTTTACAAATGATATCCAAGTGTTTGTTTCTTCTCCCAGTTAGTTTCTTCACCTTTATAATAATGCTTGATACAACACACAATTTCAGAGCTTTCTTAGACTATTTGTCTGTCAGTTTATGTGGATTTCAATAGTCCTTTTTTATACCCCCCTTTCCCCTTTGAAAATGATTAATAAAAACTCAGATCAATTAAAAGATAGGCTAAGGTAAAGGTAAAGGTTAGGGTTATGTGCTACTTGCTCCTGATTAGGGAGCGGTGCTCACCTCCATTTCAAAGCCAAAGAGCCAGTGGTGTCTGAAGACATCTTCATGGTCATGTGACCGACATAACTAAACATCGAAGGTGTTACCTTTCCACCAAAGGTGGTTTCTATTTTTCTACTTGTATTTTTACATGCTTTCGAATTGCTAGGTTGGCAGAAGCTCGGACAAATAACAGGAGCTCACTCCATTATGTGGTGCTAGGGATTCAAATTGCTGAACTGCCGACCTTTCTGATCGACAAGCTCAGCATCTTAGCCACTTAGCCTAAAAGCCTAAAACTTAGCTTAAAAGGATATAGGTCTCCCTTTCATATGCTCTCCTAATATATATGCTGTAGTTTTCCTTTTGGAGTTTGGCAACATTTTTGGACCTGTCTATTTTAAAGAAGAGTGTAATCAAATGAATATAATGTCAGACCAGGTGGCATGCCAAGGTTCAATTCATGCTTGGCCATAAAAATTTAGTGGATGACTTTAGATCAATTCTTCTCTCCCAGCTTCATTTTTTTCCCATGGTGGTTGGTGTGGGAAACAATGGAAGAAGGAGAACTATAATATAGTTTCAAAATAGACTTTCATTCACAGTTTTGTGTAGTGGTTAAAGAACCAGGCTGGAAATCAGGAGTCTGTGAGTTTTAGTCCTGCCTTTGGCGTGAAGCCAGCTAGGTGACCCTGTGAGGCCAGTCACACTCTCTCAGCCCCAGGAAGGAAGTAATGAAGAGCCACTACCAAAAAAACTTGCAAAGAAAATGGAAGGTTCTAATCCAGACAGAAGTAAAAAACTGACAAAACAATAGAATAGAATAGAATAGAATAGAATAGAACAGAACAGAACAGAACAGAACAGAACAGAACAGAACAGATTAGAATAGAATTCTTTATTGGCCAAGTGTGATTGGACACAGAAGGAATTTGTCTTCGGTGCATAAGCTCTCAGTGTCCATAAAAGATATAAATCATAGTCATCATAAATACATTAATCATGAATCATAAGATACAACACTTAGTGATAGTCATAGGACACTAAATAAGTAATTAAAAGAAATCATACTAGGACACTAAATAAACAATATAAATCATAAAGATACAAGCAACAAAATTATAGTCATAAGTAGAAAAGGAAATGGGTAATAGGAAGGATGAGAAGCGTAATAGTAATACAGTCTTAGTAAAGAGTTTGACAGTGTTGTGGGAATTAGTTATTTTGTTAGTTAGTGATGGCATTGGGGGAGGGGAGAACTGTCCTTGTGTCTAGTTGTTCTGGTGTGCAATGCCCTATGATGTCGTTTTGAGGATAGAAGTTGAAACCATTTATGTCCAGGATGTGAGGCATCTGTACATATTTTCACAGCCCTCTTTTTGACACTTGCAGTATACAGGTCCTCAACGCTAGTCAGGTTGGTAGCAATTCTTTTTTCTGCAGTTTTAATTATTCATTGAAGTCTGTGTCATATGTGGGGGTGGGGATGGTTTAAGTATTTCTCTCAACAGCCAATCCAAATTATTTGTATTGACCCCTACCCTTCATGCCAGTTAAGGTGCTGGCCTTCTTTTATCTCCTTCCCTCCCTCCTATGAGCAACCAGAAAGCTGCTGAAGCTTCTGAACCATTTCTAGAGATTGCCCCGCACTGCACATTAGAGCTATTTTGCCTGGAGGGAAGATGCACATAGCACCTTGGTGTATTTCCTGTAGTTAAAATTGACCTAGCACTACCTCTTATTTGTTTAAGTAATTACTCTAGAGGTTTGGTACATTTTAAAAATATGTTTATAATATTATGTTTAATCAAAGTAAAGGAGCAAATCTGCCGATTCATGAGTGACGTCTTCTGCCTATGACACGTTCAGTTTCAGGGCTGCTCAGAATCCCTTCTCGCAAAGCTGCAGGCTGCAAATCTACTGCTATTTTAGAATACCAAATCAGCCCATATAGATTTATGTTTCATTATTCTTGATTAAACAATGCGAGTTTACATAGTAATCCAGTAAATCAAATCCATCCTTGGGGTTTTGTTTGGTTTTATTGGAATGCACACACTCTGCAAACTGAACACTGTGCAATCAAATCGTAACAAGGGCTTCTTCCCTGACACACACACACCCCACTTCCTTCTTCACCAGACTCCCCCCACAAAGGTAACAGCCGTTCCCATAACAAGCAAGCTGTCAAGCTTCAGTGGAGCATACACATCCACCACACAGCAGACGGCGAGGCACACAGATCTGCCGCAGCCGGTGAAAAGGTCCCCCAATCAGCGGCATATCACTCTTCAGGAGAATGCATTGAGACAAATGCCAGGCGGATACAAACGGTGTCACTGGGATTACCAGTGACGTGCTGATGGTTGTTCAAGCAATCTCCTTGCTTCTTTGGATCTGACTCACAGCCTCCCTTCAGAGGCTTCTCTCGCGTCATTATGGGACTGAGGGTTATTCACAGATCACTGACTAAAGGCAAGCTTTGGCTTCCTGCCTGCATCCCTTTGGTCCTATGAAAAAGGACTGAGGTCACTGACAAGATGCCTTGGGGCTGTTTATATCTATCAAGCCGATGAAGAGGAAGGAGGAGGAAAACATGGCATGAACCTTTCTTCTCCCTTCTTGCTTTGTTTTCGGTGGCAGGACTTTACGCTGCTTGGTTGTATTTACAACTGAGATCTCGTCTTCTGTGACAGCCTCTTGAAAAAAAACCCAACCTTCACGTCCCAGGTGTTATCCTATGCTTAAAAATAATAACTCCGTGTTCAAAAGCCTCTGGCTGTAATTTTAAATTGAAAAATCTTATACCAGAGACAAAAGGGAAGCTTTCTTTCCTCTGTTAGCAAAGATTACAGAATCAATAAATGAAATGTATGTATTTGGTCCATTCTTGATGTTGATTTTCATTCTCTTTTTAGACTTGGCACACAAGTAATAAAAAAATAGACGATGATCAAAGGCAAATAATATACATGTTTCAAATACTTTGCTTTAGTGCTAGATGAATAACATAATATCTGTTTTTACAAAAAAGATTTCAGTATAGAGTTCCAGCCTGACTCAGTTACGTTATCTGTGCACAAACACAAATACAAACACACATACACACATCAAGATGCAAGAGAGATTACAGTTGTGGGAATGAATACAAAGTTGAGAGCATTTTGAAAGGAAAAACATACCTAAAGCAGCCTAAAGTTTCAAAAAACCAATCCCTGCTTAAGCTTCAAGGTAGACTTTGTCTGTATAAACATCAGCATCACATAAAAAAGGGATGGAGGAGAGAGACAGACAGACAGACAGACAGACAGACAGACAGACGATGATGATGATGATGATGTCGTAATATTGTGGGTAAGACTCTTAACTTCATGCGGTAAAAAATATTTATCTGTAGCTTTGCCCACAGAAATGCCATTCTTCATCTATAAATTAATAAATACTGGCCTTTCTTCCTTACAGTTGTTGAAAGCTTCAAGAAGAAATTG
The DNA here is from genome assembly GCF_964273705.1 of Natrix helvetica. Lineage (NCBI taxonomy): Eukaryota > Metazoa > Chordata > Lepidosauria > Squamata > Natricidae > Natrix > Natrix helvetica. The sequence continues at coordinate 96,227,745 of NC_138548.1, read as the reverse complement.
GTAAACCATGTGGGCCATACAAAACCACAACATCTATCTGCAATATGTGTTTGAATAGTATGGTAGTAGTATGTGATATTATAGCCTTTGTGACATTCCCATTTCAACATATAAAGCCCAGAAAACCCTTAACACCTACACCTTCCTGACTTCTGGTGGTTTAACTCACAACTGCTGTAATATATTTGCCCCTTGAAAATGTCAAATTTCTTACCACTTAGTTACAGTGAAATTGCAAATGAAGGAAATGCAAAATTTCCCTGGATTTATTGAGGAGAAAACTACATGTAATATTGCACCCTTATGCAGTCTCTAAAAGTAATAAAGGAAACCTGTTTACCCGCTTTTTGCTGGGTGTTCCATTCTTTGGCTCTGACTCTTTGCCACTTGAAATATTTGTTTAATCACTATATTTCAAACAATAGCACACCCTTTGAAATAGACAAATAAAAATTACATTTTTACTGGCAAGCAAAATTGTGACCAATAATTTCTCTTTCTTTCCTTGACCACATTTTTTTAAAAAAATCTGTATTGGTGTTAAAAATTAGCAGAGTTAAAACCGAAATTTGAAGAACTTTTAACATGGAACTCTCCAAGGCTGCAACAGCAAACTGTTTAATTATATCCAATAGTTTAGTAATTTGAATTTGGTTCCTGTGTCATTTAATTAAAAATGCTGGGGAAGAGTGTATGGGATCTGCAGAAAAAAGGTAAGGATCCATTGCATAAAGAGTAAGATACAAGTGTTTGCGTTTTAAATGGGTTGCTTTGGATTAAATCAGAAGAATTGCATTTATGACTTTGGAATTCTAACATCTTTATTAGCTCTTCATTTTGACTGGGTAGAGTTTCTATCTTTTGCATTATTTTAAACCCTGGTCAAGGAAAACATTAAAAAGTAGGTAAATGATCTGCAGTATCAGACACCTCTGAGTTCTGCTACAATGAAAAGGACAAATCAAAACTTGGTCTGCTGTTGTTTCCTGTCTATATAACATGTACTTTATTAGACAACAACATCATGTTCTCAGTTCGCACTTTGTGACATCCACATTTCCTCTTTCGAAATAGTGTGCATCTCACCAAGAGTGAATTCTCAAGTGTTGATTGCATCTTTTGAAGCAATACATTAGTATCTTTTCTCAGGTTAGTCTTCTCCTAACTTTTAAAGCAATTGCTGGTGTCATTTTGCCCTTATTTATATTTGTGATCCTTCATAACTTTATGAGGTTACATTTCCCGAGGTTTTAGAGACAGATGCAATTCTGTAGGGAAAAAAATAAAGCTCATTTGAAGATGAATTCACAACAGTTTCTCATTTGAAATATTTTTTGATGTGCTTTACTTTATTTTTTAACTTTTCTTTTTGGAAACAATGAAGTGATTCACCAAGCCTCTCTGATTTCCTGTGTTAATCAGAAATCCAACACCATTGATTCAGGGTTGCTTCATATAAGGAATTTCTATGCGGTGTCACATTTTCTGGCCTATGGACTCTAAGCAAAGCAAATTCTCCTGCTACATATTGGTTCCATGCAAATATCACTTATATCTCCACTTTGCTTCTGGGTGTAACTCCAAGTCCTCACCTCAATGTCATAGGATCAGGATATTTGAAAGACAATCCTGATGGTCTGGCACAGAATATTTGAAGCACTAAAATTGTTGAAGACTTGTTTCATGTCATCTTGAAACAAGCACCTAAAGCACCTATCCTTAAAGGCACTGTTATTTATCCTATTATTTACAGAAGTACAGTTTTGATGGAGATCAAAGCGGGATTTTTACTGTGGTCCTAAGATTATGGAATCTCCCTCCCACTTAGCCAGTTCTTTATGTAAATTGCTAATATAAAAAGTCCTAAATGTCCCGGGGGTGCCAAAACATCTAGCCAAGTCCGTTTATGCAAATCAGGAAGCCACCATATGGAGACACTGATTGGTTCAAGACAGAGAAAGGAATTTGGCAAGATTGCCTTCTTTCACCCTTCTCTCATTAACAGTTAGGATGCCTTTTCCCCCTGTTCTTAATGTTGAATTATTTGAATGGGATTCATCCATCACAGATTTTGCTTTGTGAGAATAAGGTGCTTGCTTATTTGATGCACTTTGTTTTTTCAAAATTAAAAAGTATTGAAAAAAACCAACCCAGTTTTTTTTTCCTGTTTCAAAAGAAGTCTCCTTAGCAGTTTTCATATGGATACTGATCCACTTATTTCCAAGTTTACTGATGCAGGCTGCAGCTTTAATGAGTTTTACAATCTGCAATGTATGCTTCATTTCAAATGTTGTGAGAGGTGGTAAAACCAGCAAATGGCTATACTGTACATCCTTTCTGAACAGATATCTGCACAAATTGACTTTGCCTATTTTTTAGAAGTCATAAGTGGATTTTTTTTATTTATTTATTTTGCTTTGAGGTTTCTCAAGGACCAGACAAGTAGTAGGCCACAAGTCACAAATTCTACTCTAAGCTGTTAAAAACTTCCACAAAGACCATCAGATGATGCAGACTTGATATCATTTTTAACTTTAAAATATTCAACTTTAATATTGTACTACTTTAAATGTTCTCTTTGCTTTTTACTATTTTGTTAAGCTTTTCTTATAAGTTTTATTTCTGTTTGCATTTATAGGTTGGATCCAAAGTATATTATAAGCAAAGAAATTTTTGAGAGATCTTCCCATTCTCTTCCATACCTCTTAAAAACATATTCAGAATTTTTCTGATTAGTTTGGGCAACTGGAAAGCATAAATACTCAAACAGATTTGTTTATTACTAGAGTTTTATTGAGGAATTTCATGTACTACTCAAGGGAGGAGAACCTATGATGATGTATAGGAATGATTTTGAGAGACAGGAGACAGAGCCACAGACTATACAATGGTCGGACAATGAATTTCCTGTGATCAGAAACTACTGTAGCTTGGGTGGTCCACTATTAGATATGCTTATTATTCTTGAATATTTAAATGTCCCTTAAATGTTAGAAATGATCAATCTTCACAACTGGAGGCAAAAAAAAGGGATAACAAGCCTGAGTCATTTGAAGAGGACAATTCATTTTTTTCCTTGCTGGATTTGCATAGTAGAATGCATTGGATTATTGATCACTAGTTGACTGAAGAGCAGTTGCTGTATGATAAAAGTGATTGCACAATATAGAATCATAGAAACACCTCTCAGGTGGGTGAAATGGATATCAATAATTAAACCAAAGCAGTTTGATTAATGTAGATGCCAAAAGGTGCACAATGTCACCAAGAAGTACTAAAACAAATCAAAACAGGCAATTGGAAAAAGAGCTCAAAATATGAACGTG